>NC_133619.1:378624240-379350073 GCF_048593235.1 Sminthopsis crassicaudata
ACATTAAGTCAAACTTCCCTACAAATCCTGGGACTCTGTTCTTCATTAGCTTTTATTAGCTTCAAAGAGGAAGATGGAGAGAGTTGCAGAATAAGTGACAAGGATAAAATCTCACAGAATCTCAGAATAAAATAAGCTTAGAAAGATTTGTACTTGTATTTTCCCACTGGCAAGACAAATTAGGTAACAAAATAACTAGTTCATATTGTCAGATAACTTTGTAGCAAATTTTAGCTGCTACCATGTTTACAATTTACTATCTATAAGAGCAGCTTGGGCCACTCCAGTGAATCATAAGGAGACTTTAACCTAGTACAGATTCCAGGGGGTCCATCAACTTGGATAGGGAAATAAATCTTAAGTATTTATTTCAATATTATTTTTCATAGTAGACCTGTGTATTTTACTTTCTGTATTTAAAAATATTATTCTAGGAAGGGATGCATAGTCTTCACCACACTACCAAGAGCCAGGGACACACACCACAGGAATATCAGAGAATCCAGCTTTATGAATGAAATTACAAGAATAAATTTCATTCAAATTGGGTGAGACTCTTGTGCCTTCATGCAATTCTAAGTGTAAATGCCTTGTCATTGGAAACTCACAGAATAAAATCTTATGTCATAGTCCCTGAGATACAATTTGAAAACTAGTATCCTAGGGAGTAGAGGAAGCAGGTAAATCAACTCAAATTATGCTTAGTATTTTTCTTTCTTGTCTTAAATTATCCTAATCTTCTTGTTTGTCTTCCAGGAGAAATTGACCTTCAAATTATCTCTCAAGTTCAAGCTCGCTATCCAGGAAGTTACATCAACAATGAAGTGGTTGAACCAAATGCTGAACAAATCATCAAATACAAAGGTGTAGTATTTTATCCAGTTAAGAACAAATATAACTGGGCAAAGAACAAGAACATTTTAAAGAGAGCAGGTTGTCAAGGAAAAATAATTTTCATTAGAATGACCATTTGCAAACTTTTATTTTTTAATTTTCTCTTCTTTAGTTTCTTCTTCACCTGCTCTTATCTCCCCCATCATTTCTCCCTAGGAATGTTGTTCTTTCTAGGAAGGAGGTCTATACCTTAATGATAATTTAAGGTCTTATAGTGTTGCCTGGGGGTACTGAGATGCTAACTAAGTTGTCCATGGTCATACAGTAGAAACAGCATTTGAAGCTAGTTTTCCAGGTTCTAAGTTTTTTTCTTCATGTCTACTATGTCATATTTCCTTTTATCCCCTTAATGGCTTTTGTGATTTTTCTGTTCTAAGGCTATTAGGAGAGAAGCCTAATTAAGCCTGCTTTCTGGTGAGCTTTTCTGGTTTCCCTGGAAAACTAAGCAATAGATAGTAAAACCTCTAAGGGTTGTTTATTTACAAAAACCTAGAACTCTTATTACATTATTCCCTATCCCCTACCCTGAGTCATTTAATCTTATGTAATTGTATAATCTGAGGTGTGTTCAACTGTGTGTGTGTCTCCTGAATCAAATAGATTGACTTTTTATTGATAAAATTTGCCAATTTGTTTTGCTTGACTAAGCATATTTGTTACAAAGAATTTGTTTTCCATCCCTCTGTCTCTGTTTTTCACTGTCTCTGTGTCTCTGTCTGTCTCTCTATCTCTATGTCTGTCTGTCTATCTGTCTCTGTCTCTCTTTTTTCTTTCTCTCTTCCAATGGAGAGAGAGAGAGAGAGAGAGAGAGAGAGAGAGAGAGAGAGAGAGAGAGAGAGAGAGAGAGAGAGAGAGAGAGAGAGAGAAGACAATTGAAAATAAAAGGTGGTTGGTCCAGATGTGCAATATTGGATGTATTTTCAGATGATGTCACTGTATTGGTGGTTTTACTTAATTGTTTTAACTTCATTACAAGAAACTTCTCTGGGAATAATGCAAAAACAAAACACATAAATAAAACTTGAAAAAAGGAAAAGATTCATCCAAGGAAAGATCAATCTTCACCTGACCATGACTTCCCCATCATTGTTTCTTGTCATTGCTTTCTTTGTGACTTTAATTTAGTTTAATATTATGAGATCAGTGGTCTTCAGGAGTTTTATGAAAAAGAAAAATGCTCTTTATACCTGTTATGTATGTAACTTTGATTACATTAAAATTCTAAATGAAAGTGGATTCCACATTTGCAATTGAAATCAAGAGTGTACTCCCTTCTCTCTGTATTTTAGAGCGTGTAGCCACAGCATCAAACCTCAAGAAAGTAAAGTTTGCTTGGCATCAGGAGACATCATCTGAATATCAAAATAGAATAACAGAGAAAAAAGAGCTTCAGAAATGGAACTTTATTCACATGATTCAGGTACAGATCTATTTATGATAATATGCTGTCAAATGGAAGATTTTTTTTTATCAGAAATATACATGAGGAATAAGGCATACTCTAACCCTTAGAACAGTGGAATTCTTCTGAGACTTAATTTTACAAGTTACCTTAATCCATCCTAATTGAAGACAAAAATCTTGATGATTCTAAGCATTTTCTCTCAAATTCAGTAGCTTTGTTATTATTATACTTTCCCTTAAGGAAGTTAAGTTTGGAGGTCTCTGTTTTCTTCAGTGATTGTTTCCCTTATGTCTCTACTTGTTTGCTGAAAGTCCTTGCTAGATTTAAGGAATACTATGAAGACTTCTTCAAGTGCATTTGTTTCAGCTGTTCTCATTACTTGGGTAATATGCCCATCTAGACTCTGCTCTTTTGATTCTATGGTTTAGGATTTGAAGATTAAGAAAAATCAATGAAAAAGGCTCACCAGGAAAAGGTTCAAGTGCCTTCATGTTGGGTTATTGGATTAAACTGTGTCTGCTTTGCTTCGTGTATTAATTTCACCTCAGTCTTTTACTGATTGCCTAGCTGCACTGAATAGTTCAGAGGGTGGCAACTAAGGAGTTCTGAGAAGTAGCTGCCCCATGGTTCTTCTGCAGTAGAGTTCATATATGTCTAGGCAGGGTCCTTTCAGAGCAAATTATCTGTTGGACAATGTTGGCACTGTCAGAATGATGGCAGTTAGTGCTCTCCCATTGATGAATACAAGGTTATTCATGTTGAGTGGGCTGGCACATCTTTCCCCAAAACCAAGCACTTTACCTTGGGCTGGCCCTAAGCCAATTTAATGGAGAATTGGTCAATAATATCCAAAGCTGTCATTTTTTCTGTAATTTAAAGAGACATTTAAACACAAACAGTTGAGCTAGTTCAAAGGGCTTTATTTTGAAGCAATGTTCCATGAAATGGAACCTGATTTTATTGTGTTGGCACCATTTTCTTTTAAGAATACTACAACTTTTAAAAGACAGAAAAAGCATAGAGTAGATACCTTATGCTTGGTTACACTATGAATACCTGAGAAGTTGTGTGGTGCAGAGATGAGAGTGTGACATTTGGAGTCAGGAAAATTTGGATTCAGAAGATGAAATGTAGAATCAGCAAAAGTCATTTAAGTTCTCTTTGTCTAGGATCCTTTAGTCCTCTGGACTTAGAAGACATTTGATGGAGAGATATTTGAAGTTAGATGATTTAGTCTTTTTTTTTTTTTTTAAACAAATGAGGTAGCTAAGGCTCACAAAGTGGAAGTGTTTTGTCCATTTGTTTGACAGTGAGTAGCAAATTCTTAATTTGAACCCAGATTCTCTGATTCCAATTCCAATGCTCTTTCTTCTTCTTCTTCTTCTTCTTCTTCTTCTTCTTCTTCTTCTTCTTCTTCTTCTTCTTCTTCTTCTTCTTCTTCTTCTTCTTCTTCTTCTTCTTCTTCTTCTTCTTCTTTTCCTCTTCTTCTTCCTTCTCCTTCTTCCTTCTCCTTTTTTTCTTCCTCCTCCTCTTCCTCTTCTTCCTCTTTCTCCTCTTCCTCCTCCTCCTTCTACTACTACCACTATTCATCTTATTCCTCCTAGTGTTCCTGTTCCTACCAATACCATTCCTTATGTCCTATTCCTCCTTCTTCTCTTTTCCCTACTCCTCCTCCCATCACTACTAGTATTTCTATAGTTCTTTAAATTTCGCAAGGCAATTTATTGCTTTACAATTATTTTCTCATTTTATCCTTATAGCAATCTTGGGTTATACATACTGTTATTATTTGCATTTTCCAGATGAAGAAACTGAGCTATTTAACTGGAGACTGGGGGATTGCCCAGGATCATGTGCCTCATAGGTGTCTGAGGGTGTTTCTGAACTCAGGATTTACTAACTGTAGATTCCCCCCTTCCTATGTGTGAACCATAGTAACACACTGCCTCAGTTTTCTCATCTGTCAAATGTAGATTATGGATGAGATGGCACATGCCCATAGTCCCAGCTACTGAGAAAACTAAAGTTGGTGGGTCATTTGAGTTCAGGAATGCTAAAGTACAGTAAAACGGTATGATATTTGCACTATGGCTGGAACCAGCATGGAGAGCCTCTAGTAGCAGAGGGTCAACAGATTATCTAAAAAGAGGAAAACTAGTCTGGGCCAGAAAAAATGGATCAGGTCAGTTTCCATGATGATTATCAGTTTTGGGTTATGCCTGTAGGTGGTCTCTGCACTTCCAGTGTGGCTGAAGTAGAAAGACCTAGTCGAGAGAGAGAGAGAGAGAGAGAGAGAGAGAGAGAGAGAGAGAGAGAGAGAGAGGAGGAGAAGGAAGAGGAGAAGGAGGAGGAGGAGGAGGAGGAAGAGGAGGACAAAGAAAGAATAGAGAGCTTTCTTTGGAATTAGGAAGATCTGAACTCAGTTCCCATATCTGACACATATAAGGATGACCTTAAACAAGACCCTTAACCTCCCTGTACTTTAGGTAACTCTCTAAACCTGTAAGTCACAGTGAAAGGAGGAGGAGGAGGAGGAGAAGGGGGAAGAAAAGATAGAATAAGAAGGAAAAAGAGAGAGGGAGAAAAGGAAAGAGAGCAGGAGGGAAGGAGGGAGATAGAGACAGAAAAAGAAAGAAAAGACACACAAAGAGACAGAGACAGAAACAGAAAGAGAGAGAAAATACAGAGACAGAGAGATCAAAAGAAAAGAAAAAAAGAAAGGAAAAAACAAAGGCTGTGGGTCGGGCAGGGGGTTGTGGTGAGGGGGATGGAATAGTGAAATTCAAATGAGGTAATGTATAAAACCACTATGTATATACTGCATACATAACATAAATGTCAATCATTATCAACTTTGCTAAAGGCACAAAAAGACTTTGGTGGCCTGGGAAGTTTTTGCCTCAAGTTGAATAGCTAGTGCTCGCTACCTTGAAAATTCCCTTTTGTCTAGTACGTCCAGTTCCAAGGCACATTGAGAATCTCACCTTTTGCTCTTTTGTTGAACAAAAAACTACATACACCTTAGAAACCAAACTCTACAGCTAACATTTTGTTCCAAAAAATGAAAAGACAAACTGTCGGTTGTTCTAGTCTGATTGCTTTGTTTTCACATTTTTCCTATTTCTAGATGCTGTATTATGTAAAAGATATCCCAGCTACTCTGAAATTTTTCCACAGTCTCCTGGATACCAAGGGCAAAATTCTTATTATTCTTGTGTCAGGTAGGTTATTCTCATTCCAACCTGATTTTAAAAGTAGAAATAGGTGAGTATGCATGTATATGTATGGGAATGGCTTATATAATTTAACTTCATCCTAAATTGCATGAAACTGGCTTTTGCTAGAGATCTTAAGGGAATTGGGAAAGCCATTCATGGCAGGTCTTAATTTGAGAGCTCTCTAGTGGGCTAAAAAACCCCTGCATTTCCCATGCGGGACAAATTCAAATTTTTGGCTTTAGTTTGAGAACTATTCACAAGAGCTGCTGAACAAACAAGGCAGACTGGAGTTATTTGACTATGTGTACAGAAAACTGAAACTATCATTTTTACCTGCTCCTTTAACTAAACCCAAACACTGAATAGATACTTAGAATAGAGGAGAATGTGATGAAATGAAAAGAATACTGGACCTAAAGTCAGGAGAAACTTGGGCTTTGAATTCTGCCTCCAATATTCATTAATTATATGATTTTGGGGAAATTATTTAAACACTCTGTGATTGCATTTCTTGATCTGATGAATGTGAATTTAAGATGTGGAATAATTCTTATCTAGTACATGTAATAATATATATTCACATATATATGAGAGACAACATGTATTGTGAATAGAGAGCATTCTTCAAAATTACGAAGATCTGAACTCAGTTCCCATATCTGACACATATAAGGATGACCTTAAACAAGACCCTTAACCTCCTGGTACTTTAGGCAACTCTCTAAACCTGTAAGTCACAATGAAAGGGCTGACTGTCATTAGTAAAAGGCATTTTCTCATCTGAGAGTTCCTTATGTTGCTGAAATCACAGGTCTCAAACTTGTACTTAGTCATAATGCAATTGTATTGGAAATGCTAGCATAGAAATGTAGAAAAAGAAGTTTTAAATAATTCTTTAGGCATTTGCTTCCTAGTTTTTAGATTTATACATTTGGTTAAGTAGACAAGGTGCAAAAAATAAGTGAATATGAAAAAAGTGCTTTGAATAGCAAGTACTGATTCTGCAAATCTCATAGTAGATATACGTATATGTGTATATATTATATCCATCATATCTATACATACACACATATATTTATGTGGTTGCATAAATATAAAATTTGTAGGTAGAAAGCCTCTGAAATGTTTCAAGTGCCAGGTGTGGGATTACCAGATTTTCAGTTTCTAGTGATGCAAAGTGCTCATCCTCCATTCACATTCTCTGTGAAGCCCCAACATGATGAAAAGAGAGGACTCTGGATTGTCCAAGATGATGGCAACAGAATACAGTTCATGTATAGTATTGCTAATGTGGAAATATGAGTCTGATGATATGACTACCATATCAACATCAGTCTATCTAAATTTTGGTAGGCTTATCATAGGTTGACAATAATATATAGACCTTTTACTAAATTGTAGATGAGTTAAAATCTGGGTCAATGGAAGGAATATTCACTATCATAAAATTGATCCCCTTTAAGAGTGAGGAGTAGAAAATAGAAAAGGAGAAAGAGAAAGAGACAGAGAGAGAGAGACAAAGACAGAAACAGAGACAGAGATAGAGAAACCAAGAGAGACAGTGAGAGAGAATGGAACTGTATTCTTAAGGATAAAGATAACATATAAAAGGAAGTGGGTTTGGGAAAATGGTAAAGTGACTAACAAGGAGCTGGAGAAGAAGTGGAAAAGTACAGTACATGAATCAAAGAGTGAGATAATATGTGACTGGGATTTTTTCTGAGATAATGGTCCCAGGAAGGGAGTTACCAATTACAAGAGAGAAATCTCAAGTGAAGGCTTCCACAGGATAAAAAGGCAACTGACAATACTGAGCAAATAATGCAATCTGAAATTGTTTACTGCTTGTATATAAATTTATTTGTGCATTTTACATACAATTCTGCAACTTTTCTGAATATTGAGAGTTGAGGTGAAAGGAACTTGGAGGACATCTAGGAGAAAAATGGTAACTTTCATATGGCAATAGTCCTTGAGAATTTGGTTTTGCTGTCATGAGGGGAAACACAATATTTTGTATTCTTTCAATCGGTGAAATTAGGTATATTGAGGCTGAAGAACCTTTAATATTTTTGGTCTAACTCTATGATTTATTTCTATAGGGAATTCTCATCATTTCCTCCAATACAGACTATTATTAATGCTATTATTCTGTTATAGTGTTGTTGCCTAGGGGCACTGAAACAATAAGTGACTTGATTAAGGTCACATAGCCAGAATTCATCATAGGTGAGACTTGAACCCAGGCCTTCTTGACTCTGAGGCCAGTTCTCTATCTAGTACAATATACTGCATATCAAATAGTCTCAGCTATGAAAAATCAGCTTTATACTAAATTGAATTGTCAAATAGTTTTATTATAGTATTCCTAATTTTTTAAAGGACATTTTCCTTCTCATTAAATTATTACTCAGACAACTCTATGTATCATCTCTATCTTCTTAATTATATTTCATCCATCAATACTAGTTAGTATTATAATTAACTTGCATTTTTGTAGGCTGGGCAACAGCAGGAAACTATCTAGGAATGTACCTGTCAAGAAGAAGAAGTCAGGCCTAAATACAAAATTTGGCAGAGAAAACTCATATGCAGATAGCAGAAAGGTGTCTTCACTAAGTGTTTCCATGAGCATAGCACTCTTTAGGATATTTTTATGAGAGAATGTAAGAAGAAAATACAGTAATAAAATTGTAAAGAGAAGTTTGAAAGACTTAAGAACCATGACCAAAGTTATGACCAAGGGCAAATCCAGGTGACCCGTGATGGAGCAAGCATTCCATCTGCCCCTGAGAAAGAGATGATGGATTCTGTTCCGAGAAAATGTATTATTCAACAGTGAAATAGTTTCCATTTAACTTAGAATCATATTAAAACCTAATTTAATAATTAATATGGAATTCTATTTTAATTAATGAAAAAAGCCAAAATTAATATAAGCAAATATATAAAAATAAATTAAGCACATTGATCAAACAAGTGATATTTATAATATATATATATATATATTATATATATGTATATATATATATATATATATATATATATATATATATATGTATTATATTGATGATCCTGAGAATAAGCTTGCAGTCAGGAAGACCTGAATTCAAATCTTACTCTGATACCCACCAGGTTTGTGATTCTGAACAAAACATGTCATCTTCCAGTATTCCTAAATAAACTCTAAAACTATAAAGAGAAGTTACCATTCTTCACTAAATATAAGCTGTCTCACCATAAGTTTTCCGCCCCAATGAAAACACAAATCTAAACTAATTATAGGGAAATATCCAGGAAAAGCAGATCAATTATTCTTCAAGAAGCCAAAAATTTCCTAATTAAAAGTTATTTATTGAATATAGCTGAGTTTCAGGGCCATTTTGATCAGTAATTCTATTAAATTCTAGGCACTCTGCTAGATACTGGCTATATAAAGACAAAAGTGAAATAAGCCCTCAAAGAGCTTACATTCTATTTGGGGAATACAACATATAAATATATATGCACATATATAATAAATAATTGGTAATTTAGGGAGTGGTAGGCACTAGCAGCTGTGAAGGTCAGAAAATGTTTCATGTATAAGATGATATTTATGCTGGTGAGAATGGAGTACATTCCAGGTATGGAAGAAAGTCAATACAAATAACAATTTGACTAGACTACAGTGTAATGTGAAGGTGGATAATATATTATAAAGTTGGAAAGGTGGAATGGTGGTAAAAGACTCTAAATTCCTGAGAAATTTATATTTTATCTTACAGGATGCTACGTAAAATATATTGAGTGGAGGTATGACATCAGGAGTCCTGTGCAAAAGGAAAATCAGTGGCAGTTATGTAAAGAAAGAACTGAATTGTGAAGACATGAGACAGGAAGATCTGATAGGATGCTATTACAATAGTCCCAGAAATATAAGTAGAGAGAAGGGATGGATATGAGAGAAATTATAGAGACAAAAATTAAAGGCAGCTAAGTGGTATAGTGGATAGAAAGCTCTATGTGGAATTAGAAAGACCCAAATTCAAATTTACTAGTTATGTGACCCTGGGAAAATCATCTGAGAAAGACAATAATAGCAACTATCTCCTAGGGTTGTTGTGATGATAAAATGAAATTTTACATATATATATATATGTGTGTGTGTGTGTGTGTGTGTGTGTGTGTGTGTGTGTGTGTGTATACATATATATAGTGCTTTGCAAACTATATAGTCCTACATAAATATAAATTGTTATATTTGTAACATATATGTATATATATATATACGTATATATATATATAGATAGATAGATAGATAGATAGATAGATATATATAGATATATATATATATATATACACATTTATATATAAAAATAACTTACAGACTTGGTTAAGATAGACTATATGGAGTGAATAAGAATGAAATGAAGATGGATCATGTTCCTCCATATTCTAAAAATTTTCAGATTCAGATCTTTATAAAAAGCTTAAAGACAGTTTTGTGTTCCAGTGTGGGACACTTTTTCCCATATTCACATGTGTTGTCACTAACCAGATATGGCTAAAATTTATTTATTTCTGTGCACCATGTGGTACCTAACTCCTGTGGTTGATTATCAAGGAGATAATTATATACCAAAAGGAGAAGGTTCCTTATTTGCATCTGCCCTTTTTCTCAGAAGCTGTTCTAAGAGTCTCCTTTTTTTCAAAATAGATATTTAGAGGAAACATTTAAGATGCTGCTTCAGAAAATGCACTTACTGCAAAATAAATCCTTTATCCATTAAAAATAATTATATTTTTATTCTTACTTTGTAGTTATTCCCAACTATATTCCCACCTTTCTCCCTCACCTCCAGTATTGAATCTTCCTATACAATAATGAAAAGTATAGAAATGTTTACAGCTTTCTCTTTCCATAATCTCCCACTTTCATGCTAAGAGGTAGGAGACATTCTTCATTAGTTATTTTCTGAGAACAAGATGAGGCAATCCAATAACTTAAAGTTTGTCTTTCCTTTCAGTGTTCTTCTCACCAAATATCAATCAATCAGAAAACATTTTTTAAAAAATCTAGCATGTCAGTCTCTAAGCTGACCCTGAGAATACCAGTTCAAATGTGAGACAATCTCTGCATTCAAGGAAAATGCATTCTAATGAAATGACTACATTACTATAGTCATTATGTATGTTGCTCACCTTGATCTTCCTACATCCTCTCTGTCAGTTCATATAAATATGAAATTTTCAAGTTCATCCTTTAAAAAATATAAAAATAATACTCTATTACATTTATATGTTAGTACTTGTTCAGACATTTTGAAATAGTTTTTTTTAAGAAACATAAGACTAAGTCAGGTTACATCACTAATTAGAAATGCAACAATAATTTATAATCAAACATTTCAAAATATTGATACTCTTACTCTTTCTTTGAGCTTATAATATATTTGTAGTCTAGCTTGATCATTCCAGAATCTAACAGTATGATTCTAAGCTAGGAAACTGATAAATACCAGACTGCTTCCTCTACCCAAAATATACACCTGTCTCTTCACATCAGTATCTGCATGTTGCTTTGAAATATGCCCTGAAGTAGGGACCTGCAGTAAAACTTGTTATAACAACTCTGTAGAGAATAAGGTGTTCAATTTGTGCACATTTTTATCAGGTATTTTTGAACTTCATTCAAGATTGAATTTTCTTCACACTTATCTTGGAGTTAAGAATATTTAATATCTACATTATGTCTTCCACAATTCTATAGAAATCAAGAACTATAGGCAGAAAACATATAATATGGTGGAAAGAACAATAGGTTGCAATCTTGCCTGTGCCATTAATTGTGACCCAAGGTTATCTGGGAAAGTCACTTTACCATTCCAGGGCTCCTTTTTTTCTTACTTGTCAAATGAAGTTCAATGTAGATAATTTCTGAATTCCCATGCAATGTTAACATTCAGTGATTAGACAAGAATTCAAAGTGACTAAAAAGAATTCGTCCATTCAATTCTAAGAAACCTCTAGTCACTAAGGGGCATGTTAGCAATATGCCTAGACTAAAAAATAGTGCTAAGATGCATGTAACAAGCCATGTAGCTTCACCGAATAGAATAAGAAACACATTGGATTCTGATCATGGCAAGGCAAAGGAGAGAATCTGGTTTTCACTGTAGCTCCATTTTCAGCTTTTCAGTCCCTTTGGGTGTCAGATTCACTAATTTTACCAAGTATTTAATGCTATTTCCCCTCCTTAATGCTATTTGAAATGCATGAGGAAATCATGCATTTCACAAATCCTTTCCTTACTCCTGTACCATATTTTCTAAAAAAGTATAGCAAAAAAAAAATTGATTAATATTAAAAATAATCTATATAATATAAATTAATTATTGTTTAATATATGAAAATATGATTAGATCAAATTTCTGTCAAATCTCCCTCCCTCAAGCATCAAAATTGTCCATATAAACCATTGAATAATAGTATTAACAATTATTATTAATTTATATAACAATTTTAAGGAATGTAAAAAAATTAGAAAGAACTTATTCTAGCACTTAAATTTTTGGAAAGCTTTTAGAATCAGATTATAGATTAATAAAAAAATATAGTAGATGGCAAATGAAATAAATGTTGGATTAGAAAAAAAGATAAAGTTAAGAATGATTCAGAAAAAAAAATTATAAAAGGTCACAGAAAAGAAGATCGGGAAAAGAAAGAAAATTATGCTTTGATTTCTTCTATCTTCTCTTTGGCTTCCTAGCATATATTTCCTATACATATATGTGTGTACATACACATACATGTATATAAATGCACATATACATATTTAACATGTGTTTATATATACACACCTGATCCACATGTATATGAATTAAAGTCAGTTGTCAACCTAAGGCAACTTTAGAAACTGGACCTCTCTCTGGCTGACTTGATTGAAATACAGATACCTCCAGGCAGATACTTTTCAAACAACAAACAACTAGCCCTGGGTTAACTATGTAGGAGTCAGGAATTTTTACTTCAAGGTATCAGGCAACTGGATCAGAGGCATATTGCTGAACCCTCCACTAGTATTATGATGACCTCATGGAGTCCCAGACTATGGCTCTGAGTATTAAGCACATCCCTGGTGATCCCAGTGAGTGGGGATTCTGCTGGCTGTAAGAAACATGATTTTGGGGTTCTAGGGCAGAAGGATGAACTTAAATATGCAGCTTCAGGAGGGACTGCAGGGAACAAGAGGATTCTCTGGGATAATGTTGCAGGAGCTGTGGTCAGGGCTGGGGAAAATATCTGAAATGAGAACCCTGGATAGAACTCAAAAAATAGTATCAGACACCTGATGCCTGAGTTAGTATCTCCAACTCCTCGATATTAGAGCCTAACTTACACATGATGTTAATAGATAAGAAATTTAATAGTAATAGTAATAATAGTATAAAAAAGGAAATAACCCAATCTTAAATAACTGCTGTGGTAATAGAGAAGATTTGAGTTCAAACATAGAAGAAAATAATCAAGTTAAAACAGCTTCTTCTATCTCCAAGCAAAGAACAAAATGGTCACAAGCCCAAAAAATAATTTTTGGAGGATCTTAAAAACCAAATAAGAAAGATTTAGGAAAATTGGGAGGTTAAAGAATAATGCAAGAAAATCAAGAAAATTATAAAAATAAAAATTTCCAACTAATTTTTCCAACCAATTGGAAAGAGATTCAAAACCTTATTTGTTAGGATTACAAGGTGAGAACTCAGATTGTCTAAACAATTCTCTAGCTCAGAATTCACACCTTTGGTTCGGGCCTTTAAAGGGAGTTTACACCTTTGGAATTCTGAGGGAGCAAGTTCATTGGTTCAAGTGTTTCTCACAAGCCCCATTGAGTTCTCACTACAATCTCTGCGAGGATAAAAGAGGGCAGCATTGGGTCTGTAGAGGAGTCCAGTCTGGGACAGAGTTGGGACGGCACCCTGGAAAGAGGAGTCTGGCTGGGAGATTGAGTTGAGAGGGCAGGATAACCTAGAAATGACTGGACCTTTACACTTATTGAATAAAATAACTTCTTAAAATTTTGAATTGGGCAAGGGGAAAGCTAATAATTTCATAAGACACCAAGAAATAATAAAAAAATAAAAAAAATGAAAAAGAGAATGTGAAAAATCTCATTAGAAAAGCAACAGACAGAAAATAGTTTGAGAATCAATAATATAAGAATTGGTGGACTACTTAAGAATTATCTCAAAAAAAGAATCTGGATATTATACTTCAATAGTTTATTAAGGAAAATTGCCTTAAAGTTTTATATGAGATGGTAAAAATAGAAATAGAAAAAATCCACCAATCACCACTTGAAATTGATCCCAATACAAAAACTCATAACTAAATTTCATAGTTTCCAGATCAAGGTAAAAATATCTCAAATTACTAGGAAAAATATTTAAATAATGGGGAACTATAGTCAGGATAACACAAATTTTTGCAGCTTTTACGTGAAAAGACCAAAGGTCATGAAACAATGTATTCCAAAATGCAAAGGAGCTGGACTTCCAACCAAGAATAACTCATCCAGTGATGCTGTGTGTTAATCCTAAATGGGAAAATTGGATATTTAATGTATTAAGGAATTTTCAGGTATTTGTGGGGGGAAAAAAACAGAACTGAATGGGAAATTAGACTTACTAAATTCAAGAGAAACATAAGAAGGTAAACATTAAAGACCAATTATAAGACCCTTTAAAAGGTCAGTATATTTACTTTATATGTTGGAAAACAGTATTTGTAACTCTTAGAATTTTATCCTTACTTGGATAGTTTGAAAGAGCATACATAGATAGAAGACTTGAGATTGAATTGAAAATAATGGGATGATTCTAAAAAGTAAAATTGGGTAGAGAGAGATAAAATGAAGCAATTATCTCATGCAAATGAGACATAAATAGAACAACTGCTACACTGGAAGCAGAAAGGAGTGGAGGACTGGTAAGTGCTAGAACTTTATTCTCATAAGTGGATGAAAAAGGGAATAACATATACATCAAGAAGGTCATGAAATTATTTAATTAATTTCTCTGTAGAAATAGAAGGATAAGGAGATAGAATTAGGAGAGTATACAATTCAATAAATAAAAGAATAAGGAGAGAAGATAAGGAAGGGACTCAAAAATGCATAAATTAAGAAATAGGAAGGTAAAAATAGGTCCAAGATTTAGGCATAAAGAATGAGATCATAAATGGATTAGAGAAACAGAGGATAGTCTACCTTTCAGACCTGTGGAGGAGGAAGGAATTTATGACCAAAGGAGAACCAGAGATCATTATTGATCACAAAATAGAAAATTTTGATTACATCAAATTAAAAAGCTTTTGGACAAACAAAATAATGCAAACAAGATTAGAAGGGAAGTAACAAATTGGGAAAATACTTTTACAGTCAAAGGTTCTAATAAAGGCCTCATTTCCAAAATATATAGAGAACTGACCTTAATTTATAAGAAATCAAACCATTCTCCAATTGATAAATGGTCAAAGGATATGAACAGACAATTTTCAGATGATGTAGTTGAAACTATATCCACTCGCATGAAAGAGTGTTCCAAATCTCTACTGATCAGAGAAATGCAAATTAAGACAACTCTGAGATACCACTACACACCAGTCAGATTGGCCAAGATGACAGGAACAAATAATGATGAATGTTGGAGGGGATGTGGGAAAACTGGGACACTAATGCATTGTTGGTGGAGTTGTGAAAGAATCCAGCTATTCTGGAGAGCAATTTGGAACTATGCACAAAAAGTTATCAAACTGTACATACCCTTTGATCCAGCAGTGCTACTATTGGGTTTGTATCCCAAAGAAATACTAAAGATGAGAAAGGGGCCTGTATGTTCCAAAATGTTTGTGGCAGCTCTTTTCATAGTGGCTAGAAACTGGAAAATGAATGGATGTCCATCAATTGGAGAATGGTTGGGTAAATTATGGTATATGAATGTTATGGAATATTATTGCTCTGTAAGAAATGACCAGCAGGATGAATACAGAGAGGTTTGGATAGACTTACATGAACTGATGCTGAGTGAAATGAGCAGGACCAGAAGATCACTATACACTTCAACAACAATACTGTATGAAGATATATTCTGATGGAAATGGATATCTTCAACATAAAGAAGATCCAACTCACTTCCAGTTGATCAATGATGGACAGAAACAGCTACACCCAGTGAAGGAACACTGGGAATTGAATGTAAACTGTTAGCACTATTATCTTTCTGTCCAGGTTACTTATACCTTTGGAATTCAATTCTTACCGTGCAACAAGAAAATTGGATTTACACACATATATTGTATCTAGGTTATACTGTAGCAATTGTAATATGTATAGGATTGCCTGTCATCTAAGGGAGGGAGTAGAGAGAGGGAGGGGAAAATTTGGAAAAATGAATACAAGGGATAATGTTATTAAAAAAATTACTCATGCATATGTACTGTCAAAAATTTTATAAATATAAAATTAATTTTTAAAAAAAGATGAAAAATAGGAAGGTAAGAGGAGAAGGTAAGGGAAGGAAATTAAAAGTAGGGAAAATAAGATAGGGACTCTTAGAAAGGTGAATAGATCAAGGAATAGGAAAGTAAAGGAAGATGATAAGAGAGGAATTTTTAAAAGGGGTGTGGAATAGGAAAGCAGTAGTTGAAAGTCAATTAGACATTAGAGTAGGGATAGGGTAAAAAGAGAAGGAGGGAAAAATAAGCAGTGCTGAAAAATAGGATGGAGGGAAACACATAACCATAATTTTGAGTGTGAATGGGTGAATTTGCCCACATAATGTAAACAGTAGAATGGATTAAAAACAAGAGTCTGACAATACATTTTTCATAAGAAACACATTTAAAAATGAGAACACACATAAAGTAAAAATAAAGGGCAGAAGTAGAATTTATTATGCTTCAGCTGCTGCAGAAAAAGTAGGGATAACAATCATATCAAAGTTAAAGCTAAAATATATTTAAGAGATAAACATGGAAACTATATTATGATAAAACAATTAATGAAGTAATCTTAATATTAAACCTCAATGCACCCAATGCTATAGGTTTTAAATTTTTAAATGAAATACAGATGGAAATACATAACAAAACTGTAATAATAGGGAACTTTAAGCTTCCCCTGACAGAACTAGATAAATCTAACAAAAAAAAAAAATTAGAAAGTTAAGGAAATGAATGTAATCTTTGATAAGCCATATGTGATCGACACATGGAGGCAACTAAATTAGAACAGAAAGAATATACCATTTTGCTTAACAGTACATGATACCTTTACAAAAATTAACCACATATTAGGGCATAAATAATTTATAGTTAAATGAAGAAAAGCAGAAATATTAAATGCATCATTTTGGGATCATAATGTAATAAAATTATATTTAATAAGGGACCATAGAAATAAAGATTTAAAAATTAATTTGATACTAAACCTAATCTTAATGAATGAATGGGTTAAAAAAAGAAGTCATATAAACAAAAATAATTTTTATTAAAGAGAATAATAATAGTGAAACAACAGTTCAGAACTAACAGAATTCATAAAGCAGTAATCAAAGGTAAATTTATATCTATAAATACCTATATCAATAAAATAGAGAAAGAGCAGACCAATTAATTGGTTATGCAATTAAAATTAGAAAAAAATTAAAAATCCCTAATTAAACACCCAATTAGAAATCATAAAATATTAAAGGTGAAATTAATAAAATTAAATTTAAGAAAACTATTGAATTAAATAAAACTAGTTTATTTTATGAAAAAACATTAAGATACATAAAACATTGGTTAATATGATCAAAAAAGAGAAATGATATATTCTACCACACATCTAAAATTTGATTAATTCCAATAATAAATAATTTAAAAGAATAGGCAAAGAAGTCTTAAGAAATTTCTTTTATGAAACAAATTTACTATTGATACCTAAACCAGGAAGAGCAAAATACAAAGAAAGAAATTTATAGAACAATTTTATTAGTAAACATAAATATACAAATTCTAGATAAAATACTAGCCAGAAAACTACAACAATGCAGCACAAAGATTATGAAATGTGACCAAGTGGGATTTATACCATGAATTCAGGGGTAGTTTAACCTAAGGAAAACTATTAATCTAATCGATCACATCAATTAGAAAAGTGACAAAAAATCATATGATTATTATCAATAGAATCAGAAAAAAGATTTTGGCAAAATATAATGCTAATATTATTTTTCTTTAAAACACTCAAAAGCATAGTTATAAATAGATTTTTTCCTTAAAATGACAAGAAGTATCAACTTAAAACTATTATCAAGCATTATTTGTAATTGGGATAAGTTAGAAGCATGCCCAACAAATCAAGAGTCAATAAGAATATCTATTATCACCAATAGTATTTAGTTTTGTATTACAAATGCTAGTAATAGCAATGAGTAGAAAAAGAAAATGAAAGATTCAGATTGAGTAATGAGGTAATAAAACTTTCTGCAGATAATATGGAAAACCTAGAGATTTAACAAAAGAGTTAGTTGAAATAATAAATAATTTTAGCTGTATAGAAAAGAAAATCACCAAATCATCAGCATTTCTGCATATCATCAATAAAACCCTGCAAGAAGAAATAGTGAGAGGTACCCTATTTAAAATAACTATGGATTCTATAAAATACTTGGAACTAAATCTGCCAAGACAAACCCTGAAACATGAACATAATTATAAAACACTTTTTTCATATATTCAAAGTCAGATTTATATAATTTATATATATAAAGATTTATATAAAGATTAATTATCAAGGATATAACAATATGATAAAAATGGCAATTCTGTCTAATCTACTTATTCAATTTCATTCCAATTAAATTACCAAAAATATTTTATTGGACAAAAAAAAAAAAAATGAACTAATTTGGAAAAGCAAAAGGTCAATGTCAAGAGAATCAATTAAAAAAAAAAAAGGAAGGAGGTTTAGCAGTACTCTTAAACTATTTTGTAAGATAAGACAGTAATTATCAAAATTACTTTATACTGATTAAGAAATAGGTGGATCAATAGAAACAGAGGAGATGTACAATAAATGATAGTAAAATGATTATAGTGACCTTTGTGTTTGATAAAGTAAAGATTTAAGTTTTTAGATAAGAATACACTATTTGGCAAAATAGTTGGGAAAACTAAAAAGCAGTATGTTTGAAATTTGGTATGGATCAATATCTTACCCCATTTACAAAAATAAACATCAAAAATTCACACATGATATAAGATTTGTAGGAAGATATAAGAAAAAAAACTAGGACATGGGAAAAACATCGCTTATTGTCCAGCTTCCTAAACTATATGTCCACAACCCCATATAAAAATCTCATAACTGAAAGGGAGTGCAAAATTCTCATTATATTATGTTGCATATAGTTATATTTTATTTAGTAAATGTTTCACTTGTATACTTTTTTTTATATGCCTATAAATAAAAAGGAGCCAAGATCAGAAAAGAAAGCAGAAAATTGGGGGGAGGGGGGATTTATAGATATTTTCTTGGATAAAGGTCTCATGGTTTCAAATATATAAAGAACTTCTCAAATGTATTAGCTTATAAGTAATTCCTTAATTGATAAAATGATCAAAATTATATGAAACAGTTAGTTTTTTCTATGAAAAAATCAAAACTATATGGTCATATGAAAAAATTCTCTAAATCATTTATTGAGTAGAGAAATGAAAATTTTGACAGAATTCAGATTTCCTCTCACACCAATAAAATAACCTAATGATAGAAGGAGGCAATGACAAATTTTGGAAGATATGTGGAAAATTTGGGACATTAATACACTGTTGGTGGAATTGTGAATTAATTCAACCATTTGGAGAGGAATCTGGAATTGTGCAGAAAGAGTTGATATAGAATCGTGTATACCCTTTGAACCAGCAATACCATTATTAAATCTGTTGCTGAAGGTGATTATAGAAAAAGGAAAAGAATATGCGATCAAGAGTGATTATTGCAGCTCTCTTTGTGGGTAGCAAAGAACTGGAAAATGCCAATCAATTGGAAAATGGCTAAACAAGTTGTAGTATATGATTATGAAAGAATATACCTGGGTTTTAAGAATTGATGACCTGATTGACTTTAAGAAAACATGGGGAAATTTTGCATTAAATAATGAAAAGGGAAGTGAGCAGAATCAAGAGAATGTTGTATACAGTAACAGCAATATTGTTTGAAGAATAATTGGGAATAAACAAATTATTCTAAGCACTATAATTAAAATAAAGGATCTTTGAAGGAAAAGGTCATATACTCCCGCAGGAAGAACTGATAAATAAAACTATATATTATGGCTTCATATTTATCTGTAAATCTGTGTTAAAATGGTGTCCTTTTCTAGTGTGTGGTATGGAAGGAGAAAGGGAAACAGTTAAAGATTTAAAAAGTAACAAAAAATTTTTTAAAACAATCAGTTTCTTTTTTTTGCACAAATTTTCCCCTAGTCTTTCTTGTCCTGTACTTGTCTAATCTATTTTTCAGCCTATACATGAGATTTCACATTGATCCTTATTCCATATCATGTGATTGGGTTTGGTTTATTGTTAAATTAAGCTTTCTCATCCATAATATTAGTTATTCCTGTTTGCTTTGTATCGGCTACAAATGAAATGTATTTTCAGTCTTTTCTTTCATTTGAACATACCCCAGTGGCAGTCACAGAACAAGTACTTAATGCTTTTTGCTAGAATGATGCACTGATTGATAAAAAAGTATATTGAGTAGCACAGGGCTGAGGACAAGTCCCTAAGGCACTCTAACAGAGAATTGCTTCCAGATTGACATCAATCCATTTATTATAGTTCTTGTTTCTGTTATTTAACCCGTTCTGAATCACCTATATACTATTATCCAGCCCACATTACTATGTCTTTTCCATCCATGAAAATATCATAGTTTAGTACTTTTCAGAAATCTAGCTATACTGATTCTAATACAAATAATAAAATGTGCTGAAAAAATATTAAACGTGGATACATTTCTTGTGAATATGATATAGATAAAATAAATATATGACACATTTTTACTTTTAAGTTGCATTAATAGCATTTTCTTGATTAGGTTGTTAAGTCTAAACAAGGAATAAAACTAAATAAGGCCATTATTTGTAGTGTTTGCTAATTCCTAAGGTGCAAATCTTCATGCTGAAAATTTAACAATTTGTTCTTAAAAGCCAATATGATCCAACTTCACTTCATTCTGCCAACAATAATAATAATAATAATAATAATAATAATAATAATAATAGTCAGAAATGGATGGTATGACCTATTTTGATGAAACCATTCTACTTCTTAATTCTCATTGATTCCCTTTCTAGCTGATCACAGGTCACTTTATCAACCACACATCCTAGGATTTTGTCAGAAACTAAAGTGCAATTAATCATAATATAAATTAAAGAATTCACCTGCCTTTCTTTTTGGAAAACACCTGAATAACATTTCTTCCATTCTGAGACAGCTCTACTATTTTCCCCTGCTTTTCTAAAGTCACTGAGAGGAATTTAGTGACAATATCTATGAACCCTGGAATGTAGATTGTCTGGGCCAGTTGATTTGGATTCATCAACAGGAGCCAAGTGATCTCAGATCATTTCTTTTTTATCTGTTTTTCAATTTACTTCTAAACATTTTTTTGTTTTCTATTATTACCAATTCAAAGATTATTTTTGTCAAGAAGAAAAAACACAGAAGCAAAAGTGGAGTTGTTGTGCCTCCTTTCTGATACTCTCTCTTCTAACTTAAAAACTAATCTTAGCATTTCATAGAATTTTGTCCTATGCCTGATATATTTTTTCCTGTTTTCACATTCATTGATGGTTCATTATGTATTTAATGCTCTTGATATATTATTCTTTTTATGAATAATGTTTTATTTTTCTACATTATATGTAAAAACAATTTTAACATTCTTTTTTTAAAAATTGAGTTCCAGATTCTCTATCTTCTTTTCTTGTCACCACCCCATCCCTGAGACAATAAGCAATTCTACGTGTGATATAAATGTGCATTCATGCAAAACATATTTCCATATTAATTATGTTGTAAAAAGAAAACACAGACAAAAAAGGTATGAAAAGAATAGAGTGAAAAATGTATGCTTTGATTTCCATTCAGACTCCATCAGTTCTTTTTCTAGAAGTGGATAACATTTTTCATCGCTTTGGAATTGTCTTGACAATATTCTTATCAGACCAGTATACTCTGGATTTTTTTCTTTTTATCCTCAGTCATTTTGTGTTTGCTTCCTTCTTTTATGTAAATCTTTTAAGACTGTAAATTGGTCAGGTAATTCTTGTAATATACAGATTTATGTTTCTTTACAATTCCCATATTTTTATCATAATCATTCTTTTTTGAAACAATTCCATTCACCTTGACTTGACTTGCCCTGTGGAATGTAAAATTACGAATGCTATATTTTCTTCACCTGATCTCATTGAAATCTACTCTACCCAAATGTGGAGTATACTTGAGACTGTACCAACTTCCCTTCCCCACATATGTAACATGAACTTTTAAAATGTCATGATATTTCAACCCTCATTTGCCAAACTTTCTCAGCAAATAATTCTTATTTGTTACTATAAGTTCTGGAACTTCCCTTTGTTGCTTATTCTACTTTAAAGAATATAATATTCACAACAAATAATGCTTTTAGCCACTTTATTTTTATTAAAACATATTCCAACATTTACTTATATAAGTTTCCCATCATTATTAAAATTCACTTTCATGATAGACTTTTTTCCTGTCATCAATTTTCCCCCTTAAACTGCCTTGAGCACTCCCACTACAATATTGTTAAGATTTTCCCAACACTGATGCTCAGACACAAGTTCTCCACAATGGTCTACTTTGTGGACTGTATGAGTTTATAATTTATCACCTCTTTTATCTAAGCTGGTCCTCTCAAGTAAGGTATATCTTTTGTTGCTATATTACAGCCATGAAGCATAGCCTACCAAGTCTCAGTAGTCTCTACAAGGTGAAGTTTTCCTCTTTGCATTAAGACATGCATTTCACTTTCTTTATTGCCCATATCTGTGTATTTATGTAGAGACATATGAAGCTATGAGTTTTGTTACTGCTCTTATTGGTAGTGTCTTCTATAAATTACTTTGCCTCTCTACTTATATTCTTTTTCCTGTGCTTTATCTGGCACTTTCCATGAGAACTAATGGTGAATGTATGTGGTCAGGTTTCTCTTCCCTACCTCCATTTTCTTTTTAAAGCCCTTTTTGATAAATTTCTCAAGTCACCAGGCTCTTCAACTAGACCATTTGTCACGGATGTTATAGAGAGGGGATTTCTACTCATACTGGACAATTTCTTAAATCCCTTCCAAGTCTGAAATTGTAGAATACTGTAAACTAAAAGTGCAGTAGAAAAAAAAAGACTAATTTTTTTTCTTCTCTTTTAGCTGTCTGAGGAAATATGCAAATTACATTGTATTATTTTTAATGCAATAAAAATGTAATCCAGCATATATCATGTTGAAAACAAAAGTAAAAGTTGCATCCACTGACAGCGACTGTAATAACATATGTCAGAGAATATGCAATGTGTATAGAGCTCATCTCAGAAGTGGTACTTAGTCTTAGAACTTAGCTACTACTTAATTCTCATTTTCCTCCAGGTGAAAAATTATCACTAAGATTATTTTTTTAACCACTGCAGTGTTTATTTTCCAATAACATCTTGTTTATAGATAGATTTCTTTTCAGAAAGATAAACAGCTACCTATTGAATGAAAAGCTTTTGAAGACAGTCATATTTCCATGTTGTCTTTTAAATTTAGGATTTCTCCCTTCCCCTCTTCTTCACACACAATCTTTCTCAACATAAACAGTCTTTTCTTCCTTGGAATTCACTGCTGTGTCATTTATTTTGGAAATTAAACACAAAGTGTCTTATGGTATCTTTCCCATTGTCATCCTAGAGACTGAGGTCCTAAAAGATTTGGCTCGAAATTCTTTGCAGCCTAAACTCATGCACCTCCTCTTTGAGAACTAAGTATTTCAACCAACTTTTTATCCCCATTAGTCCTCTATTTTCTTCACTTCTTAGTTCACAGCATTCTCTGTTGCCTAAAATGGACATCTTTCTCTTTAACCTGTTCTCCAGTTATCAAAATCTCTTCCATTCTTTCAAGTCCAAATTAGCTATAAAGATGAAAAGAACAACTGCCTTCCTTTTACCTGAATCTCTCCTTTACATTTATTGAAAAGCTATAAGAAGTATAGAGGTCAGCCAGTCCAACCTTCAGACTTCACAGATGAGAAATATTGAGACCTAACTAAGGTCATGCAAGTAGAATTTGCACCCATGTTTTCAAATTGCCAATCATATTGCCACTGCTTAACTCTTTCAATGACTATGTACATCTCTTTTTCTCCTAAATTATAAGCTCTCTGAAGAAACAAATTGTTTCATATCTATCTTTGCAACCTTAGTGCTTTCCCAATGCAGTGCCTTACATATAGTAAGGTCTTAATAAGAATCTGTTAAATTGAATTGATTTGTTATCCTCACCTCTCCTGAACTATACAAAGTTAATACATCAAATTACTTTGCAAACCATAATGTATTAAAATAAATGTTGTTTTCAACTTTTTGGCTTATTTTAAGGTAGCTAAATGTGGGGGTCATAAACTTATGATTTATTATCAGTAAATTTTTGATTTGTAAGTCTATTTTATATGCCTATATATCTGGGCTAATGTAAAATTTCTCTGGTTAAGAGGGGTCATGAATGGGAAAAAGTTTAAGAAGCCATGAATTAGAGTATTCATTGTATTACTATTTCCCTTATAGCACATTGCTCAGAGCAGAAGCTTATTTAAGATTTTCTGATTTATTATTATAAAATTTTGAATATTATATTGCTTGAATAAAATGAAGACTATAGCAGATATAACAGTGAGGCAAGGAGAATAACCTAACTCAAGTTTGGGAGACATGGGCAGTACTCTTGGTTTTACTAACTTGCCTTATGACCTTCAGCCAGTGACTTCACTTCTCTAGGACTCAGTTTCCTCAGTTTTGGGTCAGATAATAGCAAATACTTACCTAATGCTTATTATTAGTAGGCACTATGCTAAATACTTTACCATTAGTAACGGTACCATTAGTACCATTATAACATCTCTGTTAGATAAATGCTATTGTCATCCCCCTTTTACACATAAAGAAACTGAGTACGCAGACAAAGGTGAAACGATATACCTATGGTCACACTGCTAGTAAATGCCTGAACTTCTATCTTCATGCCTTCAGGCCTTGTGCTCTAATATTGTACTGAATAGATAACCTTTAAGAATCCCGACTTGAAGAAAATAAAGTAGATTCTGTCTCATTTGCTTTCATTCATTTATGTAGTAGAACTTTGACATTTGCTATAAAAACAGGGAGAACAAGGTTTTGAAGGGATAGTAGGGCTTCTCAAGGAATTTTCAAATCAAAAATTCTTTTCTAAAACTTCCCACATGCTATCACTTTTATTTGATATAAAAGATGAAGTTCTAGGCTGCCACGTTTTAGATAACATACCCACACCCACACCCACGTATATGTATATGTATATTATGTATCTATATGTGTGTATGTCTATGTCTATATCTATATGTGTATATATTATGCATGTGTATATGCACGTGTCTACATAGCTTTAGGTGTATGTACTGTGTACATCTGGATACATGTGTATATAGCATGTATGTGTGTAGCTATATGTGTCTATATATGTATGTGTATGTCTCTACACATGTGTGTTTATATTTTGTATGTATATATATACACACACATATGTGTGTGTGTCTATGTGCATATTATAGATGTGTTTGTATATATTATGTATGCGCATTGATGTGTGTATATGGCTGCATACATGTGTGTATGTATTATGCATGTGTATATGTACATGTGTGTATAGTATGTGTGTTTATAGTTATGTCAGTATATCTATATATGTGAATATCATATGTATGTGTGTATATATGTATGTATATTTTGCATGTGTGCATATGCATATATGTTTGTGTGTCTGTATGTGTGTATATTTGTATATATAGCTATGTGTGTATATGCATATGTGTGCATATCTATATGTGTATGTGTGTATATGTATATATGTCTGCATACAGGCATGTATATATTAAGTATGTGTGTATATGTTATACACATACATGATGTCTATATCTATACATATAGATATAGACATCATGTATGTGTATTTGTGTGTATATATATGTGTGTTTATGTTATGTATGCATCTGTATATATGTGTGTTTTCATATGCATGTGTATATGTGTGCATATTATGTATATGTGTATATACATTATGTATATGGGTATATCTATCTATATTGATACACATATACATATTTATATGTGTGTATGTATGTATGTATACACGAAATTTATATGATGCATGGTGTATGTATACATGCATGTATTATGTATGTGTTTGTGTATCTATAGGTGTGCATAATATGTATGTGTGTATATTTTGTATGTGTGTATACATGTGTATATGCTATGTATATGTGTATATGTATATAGATATCATATATGTATATATGTCTATATATCTATATTGTATGTTATGTATGTGTATATATGTGTGTGCCTGTTTATTTATTTATATGTGTGTATATATTATGTATAAGGGTATATCTATATAGGTATATTATGTACATGTGTATATGTATGCTTATTATGTATGTGTATATGTGTGCCTTGTATATCTATATGTGGATATCATGCATATATGTATACATTTTGCACGTGTGTGTGTGCGTGTGTGTATATGTATATGTATATGTATATGTATATGTATATGTATATATATGTATTTACAATTTATAGGTATGTACAGACATAGATATCATGTATGTGTATATATGTCTGTATATCTGTATATTTGTATATTATGCATGTGTATGTATATATGTGCATATTTTGCATGTGTGTGCATACGTGTGTATGTCTGTATTGTGTGCCTATTATTTATATGTGTTTATATATTATGTATATGGGCATATCTATATGCATGTATATTATGTATATGTGTATATGTATATATGTGTGTTTTTATTATGTTTGTGCATGTGTATATGTGTGTCTATATATCTACATATGTCGATATTATTCATGCATGTATGTATATGTATATATTTTGTATATGTGTATGCATGTGTGTTGTATACATGTGTATATATATATGCATATCTATATCCGTATGTGTGTGCATTATGTGTGTGTATATTTTGCATGTATATATAATGTATATATGAGTGTTTGTTTATATATGTGTGTGAATGTGTTCATTATGTATGTGTATATATATATGTTTGTGCCTGTTTATCTATATGTGTGGATATTATGCATGCATGTATATGTGTACACATATGTGTTGTGTGCATGTGTACATTATATGTGTTCGTGTGTATTATGTACATATTTGTGTATGTGTATATATTATGTGTGTATATTTGTTTTGTATGTGTATATACATCTGTGCATGTGTGTCTTTATATATATGTGTGCATATGCATTTTTCTATGTGTTCATATGTATACATGCATGTGTATCTGTATATGTGTGTATATTATGTATGTGTATATGCTTGTGTCTGTATCTCTGTGTATGTATTATGTAAATGTGCATATGTATATATGTGTGTATAATCCTGTTTGCCTCATTTTCCTCATCGGTACAATGAGCTGGAGAAGGAAACAATAAATCACTCCACTATCTTTGCCAAGAAAACTCCAAATGGGGTCATGAAGAATCAGGCACAACTGAAACAACTGAATAGCAACAACAACAACACACACACATATATACATATATGTGCATACATATAATATGTACTATATACACAAATATCCACATATAGAGAGATGTATGGATGTGTATGTATGTATATGCACAATCCAAATAATTCATTATGCACTGAATTTTTTCTGTGTGTTCAATAATACTGGAATAATTTCTATGGAGAATTTAGAGATATTGGAGATATGATCCCTCATGAAGGGGATTATAATTTAGTTGGGAAAATCAAGCATATTTTCACTCCCCCCCCCCCAATAAGATCCATGTAGGGATCCTCCAATACAAAAACCCTCCCTACTATTTTACATCTTTGTGAATTTTCTAGGGCTCTAAGAAGTTAAATGATTTTCCCAGGGGGACACAACCAATATTTATCAAAAGCAAGAATTAAAACCAGATCTTTTCATCTCCAAAAGTTGATTTTTTGAGTCACTATATCTCCCAGTTTCTCATACCTCCATCATGAAATAGTTAAATGACAAGTCAAGCTAATCTTTTAGTGCCACAATATTTAATACCCTCAGAAAGTTCTGTATAAAGGTAAAAGAGGACACTTTTCTTTGTGGCCCATTTGCATTGTCAAAATATTTATTGTGCCTTTGCCTGCAGTCATCCAATGTTTAAACTTTTCTTTTTTCCTCTCTATGACAGGAATTAGTGGTTGGGACAAACTATGGAAAAAATATGGATCCCGCTTACCCCAAAATGATCTCTGCCTCTATGTGTCATCTTCTGACATCACTCAAATCCTGGAAACTTTGGGAATTAAATATGAATGCTTTGACCTCCTGTCTACAATGGATATATCAGATTGTTTTGTTGAAGGCAATGAAAATGGAGAGTTACTTCTCGACTTTTTAACAGAAACCTGTCACTTCAGCAAAACTGCTCCACCTGATCTTAAAGCTGAGGTTATTGAAGACCTTCAAAGACCAGGATTCAGTACAAAAGAAAGAGGAAAGATTTTTTTTCACAATCACTTGAGTTTTATAGTGGCTGAAGCATAATTAATCAGCATACATTTATTAAGCATTTACTGTGTATCAGGTACTCTTAGTGGTAGAAGTGAGGGAGAATTCAAAAGCCAAAAAAAGACATCTTTGCCTTTCTGTAGAAAATAACATGCATATACGCATATGCAATATAAGGTCAATTCATCTGGAGTTTTCATGATACCGAATTACCAGTCATTTACACTTGCAATATAGCACAACATGCAACATTCATATTGTTTGAAACTGAACATAATCCAGACCTGTGACAATCTGGAAGGCCAATTATGTTTTGTTTAAATTTTAAAATTCCAGTGTAGTTATTGATACCTTGGATATCAGCAAATGATGTTAATCAGGATTTGATTTATTTTTGATTCTTATTTAGACTTAAAATGATAAAGGATACTTTAATAATACAGATTAAACTTAAAAACATTTTACAAATTTATTATTATTTTTTTAATTGTGGAGTTGGTTGTCATATTTGCTAGCGCATTTCTGGCCACACTCATCTAAAAGAGCTTGTTCATTCTAATGATGAGCAAGTTTTGTTTCCTCTTCTCTATGTATCTTCTTCTCTAAATATATTGTTTTACATAAGTGATAATTTGTCCAGTTGAATTACTGAATATGAATTATAAATCATTAATATTACAGATTATAAAGGATAACACAAACACATCTAACTGATAACTGATATGATCAATGATAACTTTAATTGATTTTACCTTGAATGACATTATCATTATATGATATAAATAAAGATGTTGTGGAAGCAAGGTTGTATTTTATTATAAAAGTAAAAATGAAGCTGAAGTGTATTTTGAAATTTGTCTTTACCATTTCCTAGCATAAAGAAAGGCAAAGAAGTATAATGAAGAGGACCAGCCATAGATTTAGGGAGATTTTGGGGTCAGTTCTGGCACAGACACATAATGATTTCTCAAAGATTACTGATATCATTCCTGCATTGCAAGGGGCCAGGGAGAAGATTAGACTAGATCCAATTCACTTCAATCACATCAGCGTCTATCAGTATTGTAAGGAGTAATTTATCTGGGTCAAAACTTGTTCTGATTTACATTAGCAACATGTTCTCTCACTTTCTCTCCCAACTTTGACTGCATCTTTCTCTTAATTATATTTGTTAAACCCTTCCCTGTTTTAAGTGATTAAAGATTGGTGATTAAAAGGGAAACAAAAAGAGGAATGAGTACAGATATCTTTCCTCCATCATGTTACTTGCTGTGGGGGGAAAAAAAGGATTGCTTAGATCAGAAAGTTCATTGTGTTTTGAGTAGCAGGTATATTATTTATCAAAAAAAAAAACAAAACAAAACAAAACAAACAACAACAACAACAACAAAAACCATCAAGAAAACATTTAGAAACAGTACAGATAACATATATAATGATAATATAGAAATAATCTGTGTTTGCATTGCTTTGGGCAACTCCAAGGCCTTATGATTTGGTAAATAAGTCTTATGTTATTTTCTCAAGTCACATAGAGATTAAGTTACTTACTAAAAATCATGCAATTCAATGCAAATCAATATAAAAGCTTTAAAAAATTCACCACAAAACTCAATAGGAAGTGGTGGAAAAAGAAAATTTATTCAAAGAATTACCATTTCAGGATGAGGGAGAGAAAAAAAAAAGAAATTTATCTGGTAATTTATTATATTTTTAAAAGAAACATCAAGTTGTACACAATAGGTTTGCAGTTTTATGAGCATTCATTTTTATTATGTTATAGAAATGATTGTTTTATTCCATAAATTAAAAATTAAATGATTAAAAATTCATTTTTAAATGAAAGGTTACACAAATCTGCGAATTAAACTTAACAAGACATAAACAGAATCTATATAGTTAAATAGTATATAACTGTAAAACACTTTAAAAAATTAAGATGAATAAGTGCAGAGATAAATTGCTCATGGTGTGCCAGGCCAGTATTCTAAAAATGGTATCACTTAAATCAATTTATTTAGAATCACACCAATTAGACCAATTCCAGTTATACTTTATGGACAAAATATATAATAAAACAACAATCTAGAAGAAAAAAAAGTCAAAAATCTCAAGTGAAAAAAAAATTAAGTGTAAAAAGGTTTTAGCAGCACCAAATCTCAACTTATATTACAAAGTAATAATCATCAAAACTATATGGTACTTTCTGAAAAACAGAAAAGCTAATCAGCGAAACATTATGTATTCAAGCTCCACAAACAATTAAATAACTTTGTAGACAATTAAAAATTCTATTCACAAATATCCATACAATTAGAATTAAGAGAAGATACATGATTTAAATAATTAGAAAAAAATCAAAATGAAGAACAAAGATCCATTTTCAATAAATCAAAGAATCTGAACAGACAATTCTCAAGAAAAACTTTCAAATTTTTAAGAACCATGTGAAAAATGTTCCAAATGATGAAAAAAATATAAATAAATTATATTTTACCTTATGTCCTTTGTGTTAGAAAAATAAAGGAAAAATAGAAAATTTTGGAAGGACTATGGCAGGACAGATACAATAATGTATTACTGATGAAGTTATGAATTAGTCAAACCAATATAGAAATAGGTTTAAAACTTCTCCAAAAGTCAATAAACTGCATATGAGATATTTTTGCTGAAGTTAAAGATAAAGGAAAAGAACCTATATGTATAAAAATAGCTGTACTTCAGTAAAAAAAAAAAAAAAAAAAAAAGAATTAGAAAATTATAGATAGATACCTATTATTTGGGAAGGGGTGGATTAATATAGCAGAATATTAAGTTCAGGATGCATTAAGGGAACTCTGAGAAGATTTGAATGGATTAATGCAGAGTGAAGTGAGCAAAAGCAAAAACAAAAAAGAAAAACAATTTATGCAATATCTGCTGTCTTGTAAAGGGAGAACAACTTTGAAAGACTTAGGAAATCTGGTAAATACAATGACCAATCAGTAATTCAGAGGACTGATAGCAAAGTATGTTTTTAAATTTTTAGCAGAAAGTGATACATGCAAGATTAGACATATTATCAGACACATTAACTATGTGATTTTTTAAAAACTTGATTATGCTTATTTCTTATAAGGAAGGACTTTTTTAAAATAAAAAAAAATCTAGGACATAATGCAAATTAATACAAAAGAGAGAATGAATGAGTGGAGGGGGGGAAAGAGAGAGTGAGTGAGAGAGAGAGAAAGAGAGGGGAAAGGAGGGAGATGGAGGGAGAGAGAAGGGAGGGAGGGAGTAAGGAAGGAAAAAAGGAAGGAAAAGAGGGAAAGAAAGAAGGTGAAAAGCAAAAAAAATTACACTGAAGAAAGCCAAAGGAATCTTAGAAAAGGATACAGACAAGTAAGTAGTGGTGGTATTTCATATTTAATCCTCATTTTCTGTTTTGTTTGTTTGTTTGTTTTTAATGTGAAGATGTATGTGTTTATATGTTGTCAAGGTCATAATAAGAAAAAAAGGCAAAGAAACACTAAGCCTTTTTTAAGCATCTAGTATCTACCAGATTCAATATAAACACAAAAATGAAAACATTGCTTACATTTTATTTGTTTAGCATAAATTATCATATTTGATTTTCATAATAATCTTGTAAGATAGAAAAGTGAGCCTTTACAATTCCCATCTTATAAGTAAGGAAGTTCAGACAAACTTTAATAGATTTTTGCAAGGTCTTACAGTTAGTTTGTAACAGGGCCTTAGACCAGAATTACTGTAACATTACATGATTTCTCAGCCAAAGAATCACAGAGTTTTAGACTCTAACATGAACTTAGATATTATCTAATTCAGTTTCATTTTCCAGATTAGGAAAGTGAGATCTTGAGAGATTATGACATTCCCAGTCTTTGTACATGATGACAAGTTATGAGAGAAGATTTTCTCCTATGCTTAGAAATTATTCCCTTCTCACCTCTATAGCTTTCTTCAAAACTCAGATCAAGTGAAACCTTCTACTTCTACTACTTCTTTCTTCCCCAAAATGCACATAATTTGTATATATTTAACATTTAAAGATATCCTGATGGATTAGAATGAAGCTAAAGTAGTCATTTCATCCACTGAGCCAATCAAATAGTCTATTAGGCAAGATCATTTTAATTATTAAACTTAGTATGTTACGTCTATGGCTCTTGGTAGAGTAAAAATTCCTTCCCACCTCTAAGGGACTGAAAACTATTAAAGTTATGAAGTCATCCATTGAAACAGTGAAGACAGTTTTCAAGTTAAAGATCATTGTCCTTGTATTATTCTGCAGCAATTTCCTTTCATTTAATCTTTTATATTTCATCATCTTCTAGATGCAATTACTATTGCATAGATAATATATTGATGCAAAAAATTCTGGGAAAACTAAGTTCAGGATAAGAAATGTAAGAGTGCTAATATTGAAGAGTCAATAAGTAGAAAGAAATTATGCTGGGACCAGAGGTTCAGGTACAAGAAATATCAGCATGATTGGGACAGGTAGAATAATTCAGGTAGAAAAAAAGTTGGAAAGAGATAAAATATCAAAATACATAAGAAGTAACTCAAAAATGGAGATTGGAATGATTGGTTAAAAAAGAAAAAAAATGTTAAGTCCAGAAGAGTGAAGTATGTTGAAATAATGAACGAAAATGCCAGTCTTTTTTTAATGAAGATATTTCTAGAAATCAACTAGACTAAACCCTTAGCCTTGATGATATAGCAGGCATAGCACATAGCTCCTTGCAATCAAGGAGCAAATATCTTCACTGAATCAAGACAAAACTTTTGACTTCCATGAACATCTGTATATCCAATCTACTTGAAGTCAGTGGTTTCAGTGACCTTATTTCTCTCTTTTATCTACTAATGGAACTTGAACATAAAACAGTAAAGAAATTTTATCAATGGGTGGATTTTTTTTTCCAAATTGGTTTCACTTGACATCATGATACCATCTCATTTTAGATACTTTACCATAAATTATTTTTTCCAGCTTTGTGTTATTTGGGGAAAACATCAGAATACAGAAGAAGAAGAAACACAATAGAAAAAATACTGGAGAATATTCATTGTAGCCATCCCAGTTGCAGAAATGACACTTTCTACAAATATCTAATCTTTACTAAATTGGTTTGCCACAAACTAGTGTCCCAGGTATTTGTTCTCTTTTCCATCATGAGTCTTGTTTAGTAACTGTGTTTCTCTTCTTCTTCTTTGCTTTCCATCCCCCAAAACAACCTCATTCTTCTAGATTTCATGTTTAAATTATTTGCCACCTACATCCTAACTTCCCTATGATTCATATACTGTGCAATGACACATCTGTACTACCAGACCAACTAATGCAAGGCATTTAAAGCTATGAGTCATGTAATCCATTTCTCATTTTGATATACACCAGGCAGAAGCTGCTGTAGTAAAAACAGAAGTGATTTAAGATGATTCCTGGGCAATGACAGTCACAATTTCTAAACGTGCAAAAAAAAAAATTCATTAGTACTTCATGTCAGATGGCCATAATCTCACTAGGAGTAGATTAATAAATATTTCAGCACCTGGGTCTGACAGCAGAGATGACATGTTGTGGATATTGGGCTTAGGTGTTGTCTTCCTATGCTCATAGTGCCCTCTTGAAAAATACCTATAGTCTCTGATTTCATCTTAATGATACTGGTTGGGCTTTGCACAGCCATATAGTAAAGGTAGAAAATAGTTGAATAAATCATATGTACCATCAGATTGGTTTAACTACAGCAAGTTCTCAAAAGATTCTATTAGAAGATATGAGCAAATCTGAGAGCCTGTATTTTTGCCTTCTGACTAATTAATTTCATACTCATTCCCATTCCAGAATATAGCTCTTTTCCATTTTTGCTTCATCTGTTTTATGAGCTTACTCCATCCTTTTAGACGGACATAATCTAGATATAAATTCCAGGCCTTTATAGAAGAACAGACAGTTGTTTCATGATTCTTTTTTATAAATACAAAACACATTGTATCCTTTGTTTATTTTTCAATATATCTAAACATGCTGAGCATGTTTTTTGGAGTTCAGTCACTTACACTAGTAGTTAAACATTTTATTATTTTCCCTTTTTGAGGCTGAGATACAAATTGATGTGACTTCCTTCTTTTTAAAACCATCCTAGGAAGAGGATGTTTGAGAAGAGAATGTTGACATTCATGGATGTTTCAAAAGGTCATGTTAGGAAAATTAGACATAAGATACAGCCAAATTTTCCAAGGGAAAATAATTTGGTTAAATTCTACACTCTTTTCCCTTTCTACGGAATTGGTCTATTTTTTGACACTGTGTAAAAATGGCCTTATTCATGGGAAAGGTATCTATTACTAAAGAGATTTCTCTTTTTTTTTTTTTTTTTTTTTTTGAGGCTGGGGTTAAGTGACTTGCCCAGGGTCACACAGCTAGGAAGTGTTAAGTGTCTGAGATCAGACTTGAACTCGGGTCCTCCTGAATTCAAGGCTGGTGCTCTATCCACTGTGCCACCTAGCTGCCCCTTACTAAAGAGATTTCTCAAAAAAAATGCATTGCATCCATCCATAAAACTATGCAATTATGATTGGTCCTTGGCAGCAATGTAAACAAAGTGAAACTTGTCTTTAGTGTCTTCCCACTTCTTTTAGCAACACTGTCTCCCTTTTACACAGAAAGCCCAAAATAACAGATAAAAGCACTTCAGATTATATGACATTCACAGGATAACAGGGACAGACAAAGTAGGAATCCAAGATAGAGGAAGGCTTTGGAGAGTAAATGCAATAATGAGAAGATGGTGTCAAAAAAAAAATGACAATTTCAGAAGTCATCTAAAAGCTTTACTTACATAATGTTCAAATTCTTATATTTCCAGAGTCAACTAAATATTTAATGTTGTATAGACACAGAAAGTCAGTACTTCAGGTCCTTCAATGATCTGGTGATCCAAAGAATATTTACATGAATTCTTTTTTTTTTTTTTTTTTTTTTGGAAGGAGTATTGATAACATGTTGGTCTATCTGGCTAGTATTTTACTTACTAATAGAAAAGGTTATAAGATAGTAATTTGAACATGAAGGACAACAGTCTCTGTGATAATTCAATTATATGCAAGTGAAAACATGATTAGATGTAGACATATATTCAGATTTTATGCAGAAAATGTTCAGAACCAGGTAACAGAGAAGACTTGTCTAAGTATACAAAACAAGGAAAAAATATAATATGGATTCTAGGAAGCAATTAATTATTTTAACACTTTAAGTTTCCATAGGATCATTTGTGCAGTACTGACTCCATGAATGCTGTTTATATACCTTAATTTATTAAGTTTTAAGCTTGAAAAATTTCATGGTCCAAAGAACTTATAACCATATGATCAAAGCTCTGATAAGATTTTGATTGGTATTCACAGGAGAGGTACATATAGAGTCCATTGTTGAGCCTAAATGCAGAGATCTTCCAGTCCATTATAAATTTATGATTGTTTGTGTTCCTCTGAGAGAATATTTCACGAAGATATTAATCAGATTTTTAATTGTGTTGTAGGGAATGACCCTACAAAACAAATGCTTTGGCTCAATTTGAATTAACCCAGATGTTTTATTAAGGTAATAGGTTGAATTTAAGTTTTTTAATCTAATAATTTTTTCATATTTTCATTGAGTTCCAGAGATACTGAAATATTTTTTTGATTTTTTAATTTACTTTAAAACTCAGTGAAAATATTTTGAATTAATTTTGTTTCTTTTTATTAACTTCATTATTTTTAAATACAATCATATTTTTTTCCCATACTTGGCCAACTTACACCTACTGATTTACAAATGAACCTGTTTCTGAAAATGAAACTTGCTAGATATATATGTATCAATATGTGTGATGATATAGATTACAAATCTATAACACTTTAAATAACTGTAAATCCCTTGACTTAAAACATTTTGTGTTGTATACACAGATTTGACCATATAACAAGTTCTAACCAGTTCCATAATTACAAGTTGAACAAAGATATTAAAATCTTAGATGCTATCATTATCTCAGTGACACTACTGTATTTCATGGGCCAACCTTAATGGGATGTATTCTTTTTAATGGCATTACACAGTAGGAGAAAGTCTTCATTTTCAATAAAAATAAAAATGCTGAAATGAAATAGATTAATATCTAATTTATATTTTCATTTACATCATGTGCAAAATTATCTTAAATATTTGTTATGGATGAAGTGGCTTTCTACCAATTTGGGCTTTTTTCATACTGGAGAATGTTAACATAAATTGTAGCATAAATCATTGCCTTGTAGAATACCAGAAGGCACATATAAAAACCCATATCTTTACTGCACATATTTCCCATTAACCATAATCTATTAGTAATTGAAGTTCATTACAAATTCTTGTAGACTTTATTGCTATCATGCTGCATGACATACCGAACCTGGCTTGCATAACAAGAAGTCCTTGCTGGGAAATATCCTATTAACAATGACAGTGCATTTGTCATTGTGATAATAAACCCAAGAGCTGCCTGTAGACTATAAATTATCAAGGCGCCATTTGCGCTGCCATGGCTTGAAGGTTTGTCAGCACTTCCATTTTAAACCCCTGGTTTTCAGGGAGTTATAACTCAACCATCAGGATCTGCAGTGAGCTGAGACTTAGCTTCCAAGGACTCAGCCACAGACTCTTTTGAAAACAATTCCTAAGTGAGATTTACATTTTATCGTCAGAAAAAACACAGTGTTTGCTGGCATCTATACAAAAGCACGGAGGGTATCTGCAAGACACAGTCTTCCTTCTTAGAAGAGGGAGGGAAGTAAACTAGAATTGGCTAGGGAATCTCCTTGGCCATTTTAAAGAATGGCTTAAAAAGGTTTGTATTTTTTTAAATGTTTTTAAAGGAAATTGTTTAATTTGCAGGAAGGTGATAACTAAACTCAAATGTTAAAAAGCAATAGTAGGTATTCCTGGCCTTGCTATATGCCTAAAAATTATGTCTGTATTCTCTCAGAGCAATATATTTTTAATGACCAGAATTTACCTGGAACAGTAAGAAAACATCATTGACAAAGATGTGGAAATTTTAATTTCTGAGAGGTGAAATGTCACCTATTACATTTCTTAGTATAAAAAATGCAATGTTGTAAACCTAGAAAGGTAGAGGTGAGGATAAAGGCCAGGTGAGGTCTGGGTCTGGGATTGCATCGATGGAGAGAATTCCTAGTATGAAAACTTCAACAACAAAGCAGTTCTGCAACTGCCTTGTAACTTAGAGACTTTGATAAGGCATTGGGACATTAAATGACTTGCCTTTGGTCACACAGATAATATGTGTTAGAAGCAGGATTTGACCCTAGCATTTTCTGACTCCCAGAGCCCTCCCAACTCCCCCTATTCATTTACCAAATTACCTTTCTCTATCAGGAGCAGGATTTTCCTCTTTTTTGTTGTTTTGTTTTGTTTGCTTTATTTCATTTTATTTTGTGTTGGCAATTTTTTTTTTGATAAGATACAAACCCTAACTCATATAACATCCCTCTCTTTGAAAAGTAAAAATTCCAGAAAATAGTCAGGAATAACAGCATAAAGGATGAAAGTAAATGTTACTATAAATAATATTTGTGAAAAGAAAGGAAAGAGGTGTGTTTTCACTTGATAAATAGTATCTAAGTTATTCATTTTTGAGCTATTTCTTTGCCCTTAGAAGTTTTTATTTATATAGTCACAGACATTTTATATATTGTTCCTATTATTCACCTTTCTTCACTTTGCATCATTGAATACAAGGTCTCAATATGTCTCTGAATGTTTCATGTTTGTTATTCCTTACAGCAAAATCATGTTCCATATTATTTGTAAGGGGCAGAATTTTAGAACTAGTCTCTGAAGAAAGCTCTGTTTCTTCTTACATATCTATTCTCAAATGAATCATTTCAAAAAAAAGGCTTTAGAGAAATGCTATTGCAAAAACCCTACTTAATCTCAGAGCTACAGGTATGCATTTCCATGGATAAGTTGATAGTAACCATGGCTACTTAGGTATTCATTCACTAAAGATGATTAGAAATGCTTAAATGTTTACATAGGGAATTAGACTCCCTAGGATCAATAAGGTTCTTTCAAATTACAGGGAGAATGTTCAGTTCATCTACATAGTTATTGAAGAAATTAGACTCCACTGGAATCACTGGCTCTTCCAAGCTGCTGAACATACTTTCAAGGAGTATTTAATGTTCTGAGAGGATGTGGTTTAGTATGTATTGAAGTCCACTAATCATAATGTCAGCTAATGATATCAAAGATATTTGAATATTTTTCATTTGCATTGAAGGACAGTCTCTTGATCACTGCTAATAAGAAGTAGTTTTCAAGATATATTTTCTTATAGTAGTCAAGAATTGTCATCCATTATTGGTCACTATGTTCCCTCTGGACCTGAAAAATGAGGAAAATGAGGGAGTGAATTTGGCACATAGCATCCTATTGTGGTAGGTCCAGTGGATGAAGTGGTGGTCCAAGAGCTAAGAAAGCCTGTGTTCAAATCCAGTTTAAGGCACATTATGTTAACTAATTTACCTCAGTTTCCTCATTTGTAAAATAATACCTACTTCTCAGAGTTGTTTTGAGGATCAACTGAGATAATAATTTTAAAGTGTTTAGCACATTACCTGGCACATCCTAAGTACTATATAAATGTTAGCTATTATTATTGTTGTTGTTCTTATAATTTATCATACATAAGGCTAAGAGGAAAAAGAAGCTTTGGCGATCTCAATAAATGTAATCTGAGCAAATGTAACTTTTAAAGATTAATAATACTAGCTAACACATTTGTTATTATTGTTCAATCATGTGAGTTGTGTTTGTCTCTTCATAAATCTATTAGAAATTTTATTGGCAAAAATACTGGAATTGTTTGTCATTTCCTTCTCTAGTTTATTTTATAGATGAGAAAACTGAAGCAAATAGGGTTAACAGCTTTTAAATGTTTGAGGTTATATTTGAATTCAGATCTTCCTGACTCTAGGCCTAGTACTCCATCCACTGTATCATCTAGCTACCTATAGCATAACATATCAATATTAGCAAAATGACTTACAGATATTAATTCATTTGATCCTCACAATAAATCTGTGATGTGGCTGTTATCTCCATTTTACAAGAAACTGAATTTCTATTCATTTATTTATTAAATTATTTAAATATTAATTTATTAAATTTTAATTTAAAATTAATTAAATTTTAATATTAAATTAAATTTAATTTAAGTTACTTTTGTAGAGTTACACAATTTATGAACATCAAAAGTTGTACTAGAATAAAAAGCTTCCTTATTCCAAAACCAACACTATCCATGGTTCCATTTAGCTAAATTGAATTTAGTAATACTGGGAACTTCTATTTAAGAACAGATAATAATCAGTCACAGAGAAACATAGTTTTTCTATATACATTCCAGTAATGATCTAAGAAAGGTACCAAACAAATAATGGTAAAGACAAAAAAATATATATCAATAAGCTTCTTCATCCAGTCCAGAATTGTATTAAAGCATAAAAGTTGGATTTCATGGAAAAGATATCTTACCAGGAAAGACATCTGAGTTCATATTAATGGGGTGAAAGTGAACAGCAATGTTCAGGTGCAGGAAATCCTGGAAAGCCAGGAGTTCACAGTGTGCCTGGTTGGGCCAGGGATAGATGATAAGAGCTTTGAATGGGGACACTGAAGACTATAAGTACATTGAGCTCTATCAACTCAGGAGAGCTGGAAAGCAATAACAACTCAGGAAAGGTCATCAACAGAAACTGGCAATCCAATCCAAGAGTAAGGGAAAGAGTAGACCTTAGCTCTGAAAACAACAACAACAACAACAACACAATACCTCAAAAAAAATGAACTTTTAAAATAAATGAATGAACCATCAGGTTTTCATGATTAGAAAAAAAAAAGATAATTGCATATAGAATAACAAAACAATTCTAGAAATATAAATATATCTGAGCAATTTATAAAGTGCCATATGATAGAATATTTACATTCTAAAAGGGGAAGAAGAAGCAAGTACCTGATCAGAATCTTACTGTCTTCAAAGATAAAGAAAATTAAAGGGATAGCAAGATAGTGCAGTGGATAGAGCACCAGCCCTCAAGTTAGGAGGACCTGAGTTCAAGTCAGATCTCAAACATTTAACACTTCTTAGCTGTGTGACCCTGGGCAAGTCACTTAACCCTAATTGCCTCAGGGAAAAAAAGAAGAAAATCAAATAAAGTCAAAAAGATTAGGAGGATTTTTTTTTTTTTTTAATGTACTGGTGGTATATATACAAAATAGGAAAAGAAAAAAATTGCCTTGTACAGCAGAACATAAGAAAAGATTCAAAATATAAAGCAATCAATTTCCATTTCAAGAAAGTCTATATAATAAATACTATACATTGTGTTCAGAGCTATCTTTGTTTCCTTTTAGGTTTTCTTTTGTTCTGTGATGTGCACTTTATACTTTTTTATTCCCTTCCCACCATGCTACACTTAAAGCATGGAGATAAATGCATATGTGTGTATATACACACATACATACACACACATACCACCACATAAATCAATTTATACATGCATAGATATAAAGGATTGGACAGGATTGGAGCATCAAGCCTGGAGAAAGGAAGACTCATCTTCCTGAATTAAAATCTAGCTTCAGACACTTACTAGCTGTATAACCATAGACAAGTCACTTGCCTATTTTCTTATCTATAAAATAATTTGCAGAAGAAAATAGCAAACCACTTCAATACAGCAACTTATTAGCAGAATGATGCACTCTGACAAAGTAAAAGTTATATCAGGAATTTTATTACTATAAAATTATTACTATAATTGACCATATCAACAAGAAAACCAACATAAATCATATGATAATCTCAATAGATGCAGAAAAAGCTTTTGACAAAATGCCCTACCCGTTCATATTAAAAAAAAAAACAACACTAGAGAACATAGGGATAAAAGGAACTTTCCTTAAAATAACAAACACTAGCTACAACAAGCAGTATTTATAATGGAAAGAAGCTGGATATATTCCTATAAGATCAGATGTGAAACAAGGATGCCCATCATCACCACTATTATTAAACCTTGTACAAGAAATGTTGATTTTGGCAATAAGAAAAGAAAAGGAAATTAAAGGAATTGGAATAGTCAATGAGGAAATAAAACTTTTACTCTTTGCAGATGATATGATGATATAGTTTGAGAATCCTAGAAAATCATGCAAAAACCTACTGGCAACAATTCACAGCTTTAGCAAAATTGTAGGATATAAAATAAACCCACACAAATCACCAGCATTTTTACATATTACGACAAAGCCCATCAGCAAGATAGGAAGAGAAATTCCATTTAAAATTACTGTAGACAAAATAAAATATTGGGGGGGTCTACCTGCCAAGACAAACCCAGGAACTATATTAACCCAGTTACAAAAACCTTTCTCACACAAATAAAATCAGATCTAAACTGTTAGGTTCTTACTAAGTGCTAATGAGAGAATGAGATATTAGGTTCTTACTAAGTGCTAAGTCGGTACTTGACAATTCTTTAGTTCTGGCCTTTACTGGGAGTTTTTACTTGTGAATTCCTGGGGAAGATCTTGCATGCTTAGGAGGAGCAAGTTCATTGGTTGAAGTAATTTTTCCCAGAAGCCCTTGCATTATTTCATGCCCATTCTCTGGGAGGATAAAAGAGGGAAGTCACTACTCGGGACCAGAGTTAATGGCAACTGTCTGGAGACAACGGTTTTCTACAGGAAGAAGAATCTGTCCAAGAGATTTGAGTTGACACAGCAGATCTCCTCCCAGAGAACAATTGGCAGCTTCTGGAGACAACAGCACATTACATATTGGCATCCACAATGTGGGGCAAGGACTTTTGCTTATCCTGATAAGGACTTATTCTGAGCCCTTCAGAGGAGCTAGACTGGACCATCGCACTAAACAATTGGGAAATATCAATTGCTCATGACTAGATTGAGCTAATATAATAAAAATGACAATTATACCTACATTCGTCTACTTGTTCAATGCCACATTAATTGAACTACCAAAATATTATTTTATAGAAGTAGAAAAATAATAATAAAATTCATCTAGAAGAAGAAAAGATCAAGAATGTCAAGGGAATTAATTTTAAAAAAAAATAAAAGATGGTGACTTAGTAGTACCAAACCTAAATCAATATTATAAAGCAGCTGTCATTAAAACTATTTGATACTAGCTAAGAAATAGAGTGGTGTATGAGTGGAATAGATTAGATACACACAATAAAATAATTAAGACCTATAGCAATCAAGTATTTGATAAAACCCCAAAGTCCAACTTCTGGAATAAGAACTCACTATTTGTCAAAAATTTCTGAGGAAAATGGAAAATAATGTGTCAGAAATTTGGCATAGACCTACATCTCACACCACATACCAAAATAAGGTCAAAGTAGAAACATGATTTAGGCATAAAAGATGATACCATAAACAAATTAGGAGAACAAGGAATAATTTACCTATCAAATCTCTCAAGAAGGAAAGAATGCATAACAAAAGGACTAGAGAACATCATGAAAGGCAAAATAGATGCTTTTTATTAAATTAAATTAAAAATTTTTTGCACAAACAAAACCAACAGAAAGAACGTTAAAAAGCCAATATTCCTAGTGAAGGTGTCATTTCTAAAATGAATAAAGAACTGTGTCAAATTTATAAGAATACAAGTCATTCCCCAATTGATAAATGAACAAAGAATATGAGCAAATAATTTTTAGATGACAAAATTAAAGCCATTTATAGTTATATGAAAAAATACTCTAAATCACTATTGATTAGAGAAATGCAAATTAAAATAACTCTGAAGTACCATCTCACACCTCTCAGATTGGCTAAGATGGCAGGAAAAGATAATGATAAATGTTGGAGGAGATGTGGGAAAACTGGGGCATTGTTGGTGAAGTTGTGAAATGATCCAATCATTCTGGAGAGAAATCTGGAACTATGCCCAAGGGACTATAAAACCATACATACCCCTTGACCACCAGTGCTATTACTGGTCCTCATTCTTTTTTTTTTTTTTAATTAATTTTATAATTATATATTTTTTGACAGTACACATGCATGAGTAATATTTTTTTACACCATTATCCCTTGTATTCATTTTTCCAAATTTTCCCCTCCCTCCCCTAGATGACAGGCAATCCCATACATATTGAATGTGTTACAGTATAACCTAGATACAATATATGTGTGTAAATCCAATTTTCTTGTTGCACGGTAAGAATTGGATTCCTTCACATGTAAATCCACCTGGTCCTGTGGATTTTTTATTCCTGGGGAGTTGATTAATAGCTTGTTCTATTTCTTTTTTCTGAAATGGGACTATTTAATCAGTTTACCTCCTCCTCTATTAATTTAGGAAGCCTATATTTTTAGAGATTTTCATCCATTTCACTTCAGTTATCAAATTTATTGGCATAAAGTTGGGCAAAGTAACTCATTATTTCTCTAATTTCCTATTCATTGGTGGAAAGATTCCCCTTTTCATTTGTAAGACTAACAATTTGATTTTCCTCTTTCCTTTTTCTGATCAGATTTGCCAAAGGTTTATCTATTTTAGTGGTTTTTTCATAAAACCAACTCTGAGTTTTATTTATTAATTCAATAATAGTAAAAGTAAAAATACTTTCAATATTATTGATTTCTCCTTTTAATTTTAGAATTTCAAGTTTAGTTTGGTATTTTTCTAGCTTTTTAAGTTGCAGGCCCAATTCATTGATCTATTTTATTCAAGTAAGCCTCTAAAGATATACAATGTTCCCTTATTACCGCTTTAGCTGCATCCCACGAAATTTGGTATGATGTCTCATCGTTGTCATTATCTTGGGTGAAATTATGAATTGTTTCTATAATTTGCTGTTTCACCCAGTCATTCTTTAAGATGAGATTATTCAGTTTCCAATTACTTTTTGGTCTATTTACCCCTAACTTCTTGTTGAATGTAGTTTTTATTGCATTGTGATCTGAGAAGAAGGCATTTACTATTTCTGCCTTCCTGCATTTAATTTTGAGATTTTTGTCCCAACATATGGTCAATTTTTGTATAGGTTCCATGAACTGCTGAGAAGAAAGTATACTCTTTTCTGTCACCATTCAGTTTTCTACAAAGATCTAATCTATCATACCTAGTTTTGTTTGCTTGTTTGTTTTTCCCTGAGGTTGGGGTTAAGTGACTTGCCCAAGGTCACACAGCTAGAAAGTGTTAAGTGTCTGAGACCAGATTTTAACTCAGATCCTCCTGAATTCAAAGCTGGTGCTCTATCCACTGCACCACCTAGCTGCCCCATACCTAGTTTTTCTAATGTTCTATTTACCTCTTTAATTTCTTTCTTATTTGTTTTGTGGTTTGTTTTATCTAATTCTGAGAGTGCAAAGATGAGATCTCCCACTATTATAGTTTTGCTGTCTATTTCTTCTTGCAACTCTCTTAACTTCTCCTTTAGGAAGTTAGATGCTATACCACTTGGTGCATATATGTTTAGTATTGATATGGCTTCATTGTCTATGCTACCTTTTAGCAGGATATAGTTTCCTTCCTTATCTCTTTTAATTAGATCAATTTCTGCTTTTGCTTGATCTGAGATAAGTATGACTACCCCTGCTTTTTTGGCTTCACCTGAAACATGATAGATTCTGCTCCAAACTTTTATCTTTACTCTGCATGTATCCCCTGGCTTTAATTATGTTTCCTGTAAACAACATATTGTAGGGTTCTGACTTTTGATCCAGTCTGTTATCTGCCTCCTTTTAATGGGAAAGTTCATCCCATTCACATTTACAGCTAAAATTACTAATTATGTATTTCCTGCCATCATATTATCCCCTGATTATGCTTTTTTTCCCTTGTACCCCCTGAACTCCTTCCCCAGTATTGAAATTATAGACTCCACTTGTGACACGCAGCCCTCCCTTTTTAGTATCTCTCCCCTCTCCTTTTAAGTCCCTTCCTCTTTCTTGTACCCTTCCCTTGTTCCCTTTTTTCTTTTCCCTTTTTGTCTCCCCCCCTTATAATGAGGAGAGAGAGAATTCTCTGAAAAACAAATATGTCAATTATTTACTCTTTGAGCCTACTCTGATGAGAGTAAGATTCACACAATGTTTCTCCCCCTCTCTAAATTCCCTGAGATGTGGTAGATTTTCTATGCTTCTTCCCTGGATGTAGTTTCCCTCTTTACATCTCTCCTTTCCCTTTTTCTGATACTATCCCCTTCCTTTTACTATTTCCCTTTTTTCATGTTATATCAGTGAAATCAAATTATCCATGCAGACTTTCCATATAACCACAAAAGAGATACAGTTCACAAGATTTCTTTTTACCTTTTTCTGCTTCTCTCGAGTCTTGTGGTTGGAAATCAATTTTTTTGGGTTCAAATCTGTTTTGTTTTTTTTCTTAGAAACAGATTGAATTCCTCTGTTTCATTAAATGCCCATCTTCTTCCATGGAAGAAAATGCTAAACTTAGCTGGGTAGTTTATTCTTGGTTCCAATCCTTGATCTTTTGCTTTTCAGAATATCACGTTCCAGGCCCTTCAATCCTTTAATGTGGAGGCAGCCAGATCTTGAGTGACCCTTATTGTGGCATCTTGATATTTGAATTGTTTTTTCCTAGCTGCTTGCAATATTTTTTCTTAGTTTGGTAGTTCTGCTGCTTAACCACAATGTTCCATGGAGTTGTTTTTTTTAGAAAGTGTTCAATGAATTCTTTCAATGCCTATTTTCCCTTCTGTTTCTATTATCTCTGGACAGTTCTCTTTGATGATTTCCTGTAAAATAGAATCTAGGCTCTTTTTTGCATCATAATTTTCAGGAAGTCCAATGATATTCAGATTATCTCTCCTAGATCTATTTTCCAGGGCTACAGATTTTCCCAGTAAATATTTGACGTTATTCTCCAGCTTTTCTTTCTTTTTTTTCTTTTTGTTTTGTTTGACTGATTCTTGGTTTCTCAATGAATCATTCATTTCTATTTGTTCTGTACTGATTTTTAATGAGTTATTTTCTTCATTCACATTTTTTAGTTCTTTTTGTATATGTCCAATTGAGTTTTTAAATGAATGATTTTGCTCTGTTGAATTTTTTTCCATTTCACTAATTTTTTTTTTTTTTTAGTGAGTTATTTTCTTTTTCCAAATCACAAATCTTACTTTCTTGGGATTTTTTTATCTTTTCCAATTCAGAAATCCTACTTTCCTGTGATTTTTTAACCTTTCTAATTCACAAATTTTGTTTCCCTGCACCTCCTGTGAATTCTTTATTTTTTCCAACTCAAATTTCAGGACATTGTTATTCTCTATCATAGCTTCTCTTTCCTTTCCCCATTTTTCTTCTAGGAGAGAGTGATGTGATGGAGAGCAAGTATCATTCCCCTTTAAGGTGTTATCTGGAGACTGTATGCTGTTAACTTCCTCGGGATTGGATATCGGCTCTTTCTCTGTATAGAAGGTGTCAATCATTCTCTTCAATTTCTTACTCATTGTTAAAACTCTGTGGAAGGTCTGCCCTTGGGTAGGAAATTTACCAGCTTCTCCCAGACCGGGGATAGGATGCAGCAATCCTGTGACTGGGCTAAGAGAGAGCTCTGGGAGAGAGTTCCCCTCCTCACCTCCTCCGGAAATGACTCAGAGGTGGTTAACATGGCTGTGTTGTGAGGAATGCCCAGGGAAGAACCCCTGCTGTGTGGCCTAGCAACTGCCCTGAGACTAGATGCTGAACAGTAAAAGTGTCACAAACCCCAGCTGTAGGGCTGTGGATATTAGCAACTGACACGAAAAGCCTCTGCACTCAAACCGGAAGTCTCTGCCCAGGAAGCACAGTGAGTGCTGTGGGGGTTCCGCTGCTGTGGGAGTTCTGCTGCTACTGGAGATTCACTATTGGGAGAATTCCACTGCCTCAGGCTGAGCCCCACACTATGTGGATTAGAGGCTGCCCCGGACTATGTCCCCCACTCTATAGGTTCTTAACTGCCCCAAGGAAAAGTCCCGGACAGCAGAAGGCGGCTGCACAGCTGTGCAGAGATCAGTGTTGGGTCACTTCTGGATTGGGGTAGGTATAGTATCTGGTGGTTTTTTTTTTTTTTTTGTTTTGTTTTGTTTTTTGTTTTTAAGTGGCTTTGATTTCTCTTCTGATCTGCTGTTTTACAAGCAGAGTATAGCTATCAGCCTATGCCAGATTCCTCTATCTCAGTGGCTTCTCTGATCCCAGAGTTCTCCCCAGCCCATTTGGCACAATGTGCTAGCCCCTAGTCCAACCCAGTCTGTGCCGGTCTTTTTTTCCTCCCCTTGGAACATACCTTTTCTGTCGAAATTCCAGATTCTCTTTGGCTGGTAAGTTGTACTTCTAATCCTTTTGGTTTTTATCAGTCCACCATTATTTTTGAGGCTGACTTAACTAGTTGGTATTGAGGGTAGAAGGGAGCTTAGAAATTCGAGTGTATCCTCTCCACCATCTTGGCTCCGCCCCCCCTACTGGTCTGTATTCCTAAGGAAATCACTAAGAAGGGAAAAGAACTCACATGTGCAAAAATGTTTGTAGCAGCTTCTTTTTGTGGTAGCAAAAAATTGGAAAAGGAGTGGATGCCTTTCATTTGGGAAATGGCTGAACAAGCTGTGGTACAAGAAGGTAATAGAATGTTAGGATTTTTTTGCTGTTATAACTAACTAGAAACCAAAATAATGTTCACTTATAGGAAAAATGGGTAAACAAATAACAAAATGCTATTACATCATAAGAAATTACAAAAAGGTTGAATTTAGAGAAATAATGGAGGAAGACTTATGAATTGTTACACAGTGAGATGAATACAAAAATATACTGTGACTTCAATATTAATTTTTTAAAAAACTTTGGAAGTTGAAAGAACTGATCAATGTAATGAACAGCCATTATGCTATAGAATGATGGTGCAGAATGCCACCTATGTCTTACTTAAAAGATAATGAACTAAAATGATCTACATGACAAAGGTGTAGATATATTTTGCTTGACTATGTTAACTTTCTACTTCAGTGATTATTGTTATTTTTAATTAGGAAAATTATGGGTGAAAAGGGAGATAGTGATAAGAATGCAGAAAAAAAGGAGAAAGAATAAAGCCTCAAAGAAGCTGTTAAATAAAATTTACAGAAGAAATCATAGTAAGGAAGAAAAGGCAAAACAAATAAAAAACTTTGCAACTATTATGTTGAACACACCCATACTGAAATACACATACACACATATTTATATAAATATATACATATATCTCTATGTATATGTTAATATAAAAAGTAGTTATCTATGATCATCAGTAATGTGTTTATTGGTAAATAAGACAATAAGAATACCTATATATATGAGTATACATATATATATATATATATGTATATATATATTATATACACAAATGGACATGTATATACTTATTAAAACATTTGTGTATTGTAAAATTTATAATATAGTTATATAAAATCATCTTTATTCAATTATTACTTATACATTAAAATGTTTATGTTTGTGTTTGCTCAATTCTAAAATTAAAAAAATAAAACATAAAAAATGAAAATTGGCAGTATTGCCATTTTAAAAGAACACAGCCATATCAGCTTCCTGAAGATGAAAACTTGTATAAACTTATATTTTAAATCCACCATTAACTAGCCAAAATTTAATTTTGTCTTCAAGCCATTTTCCATTTCTGTGTCTTGTTAAATGATCAGAATTTTTCACTGACGCTAGTCTTTGATCTCATGGAATGACAGATCTTTACTTCTTATGGCCCTTATGGACAAACCTGGCAAAGAAAACATATCAACTTCATTGAATTTAACCTAAATCTTGTTTGGGAAAAATGCCAACCAAGTTAAGTAAAGAGACAATCACCAAATTATGTGTCAATCAATGCTATTAAACTTATTAACCAATTAAAAAGCCAAGTTTGTTGATTTCTCTAGTTAAAATTCTATTCATCAATAGTAAGAACAAAGATTGGAGAAAAAAAATCAACAAAATTTTGCATATTGCCTTCTTTTTTATCTACATATCTTTGCTTTGGCAGTGAAGAGCAAGCTCTAATTAACAAAAAGGGGACTACTAACCTCAGTGGTTTTTCTGTGTGTGAACCATAGTTCCACACAGTACCTTGTGGGCTCAGAGAATCTGATTGGGTATGCATTGCAGCCTGTTTATCAAAGGATGAGCTAATAACGTCAGAAAAATTTGTAGATTACATTGGGAATTATAAAAGAAATGCATAACATATTTATAGAATGACCCTTCACAAAAATGGCTTTCTGGGGATTCATCAAAATTACACAATGTATATTTTATTTTTTAAAAAAATGACATTCATAATTTAAGATTTTCTCTCTTTGTCTCTGTGTGTCTCTGTGTTTCTGTGTATCTCTCTGAATGTCTTTCTTTCATCTCTGTCTCTGCTTCTGTCTCTCTGTCTGTCTGTCTCTTTGTCTCTGTCTCTATGTCTCTCTCTATCTCTGTCTCTGTCTCTCTCTCTCTTTTTCACATACACATACACACACACACACACACAACACACACATACTCCTACCAGTCTGTAAGACAGTCATATATGTGCAGTGTTTATCCACACTCAGCTATAAGATAAGCCACATTAACTCCAAATTCCATAATATCTTGAGCTAACTTCTTTAGGTTCCTTGCTATCCAGTGATGGATGTCTGTTCCTTCAATTGGCTTTCTTCCCATAGCTCTCTGTCCTGATGTGCTAATCTATCATAGATTTTTCTATCAAGCTTCATGTCATATTACAACGGTGAACATGACTTGCATAGAAAAAATGGCAGTGAACTTTCAGACTCAATTCTGTCCATTCATCTTGGCTCAAGATAATTGTCCACAGCACAACTTAGTATCAGGCTCTATTTCTGAAAAAGAGTTTTTTTTTTTTTTTTCTTTTCTCTCCTCTCTATTTCTCTCTCCCTATTTCATTTTGTCTTCATAAGTCTCTGTCTCTATTTGTCTGTCTTTGAATATCTTCACACAAATAAAGTTGACTGAAGTAGAAGAACTATTCATTATTCATAAGATGCTTGATTTTTCTAACACCTTGCTGATTCCTTCTTCATTCTCCTCATAGTTCACAGAGCACTTAACAATTTAAAAAGCGCTTCCCACATGGCAATCCCATGGGGTAAAATGCAAATATTATTATACCCCACACAGATTGGTAAAAAAAAATTTGGAAAAGAAAAGTGACTTTTTAATTATGAAGTAGCATCACAGTGATTCAAACAAATCTGAAATTCAATATTTTTTCAACCACAGTATGTTGAGTAACTTGTTCAATTTTAATGTAGACATACCAAACCAAAGTTAAAAAGTCATTTTCCTTTTGCTATCATGATCTATAGATGAGAACTATGGTTTTTGAAAACCGGGAATTAAAACTAGGACTTAAATTAATGAATATTTTTAGGTAAATAAAATATAATATTTATTACTGTATTTGGGGATTGGAGAAGAGTGAGATAGTAGCTATTAAAACAGGAGTAAAAGAAACTGGAAACTGAGTAGATGCCCATCAGTTGGAAAATGGTTAAATAAGTTATGGTAGGATTCATACCAGGAATGCAGGGCTGGTTTAATATTAGGAAAACTATTAGTATAATTGACCATATTAATAATCAAATTAATAAAAACCATATGATCATCTCAATAGATGCAGAAAAAGCATTTGACAAAATCCAACATCCATTCCTACTAAAAACTCTTGAGAGTATAGGAATAAATGGATTATTCCTTAGAATAATCAGGAGCATATATTTAAGACCGTCAGTAAGCATAATATGCAATAGAAATAAACTGCAACCTTTCCCAGTAAGATCAGGAGTGAAACAAGGTTGCCCACTATCACCATTACTATTCAATATAGTACTAGAAACGCTAGCCTCAGCAATAAGAGCCGAGAAAGAGATTCAAGGAATTAGAGTAGGAAATGAGGAAATCAAACTATCACTCTTTGCAGATGACATGCTGGTATACTTAGAGAACCCCAAAGACTTTGCTAAAAAGCTATTAGAAATAATTCAAAATTTCAGCAAAGTGGCAGGATACAAAATAAATCCACATAAATCCTCAGCATTCTTATATATCACCAACAAAATGCAACAGCAAGAGATACAAAGAGAAATTCCATTCCACACAAATGTTGAGAGTATAAAGTATTTGGGAATCCATCTACCAAAGAATAGTCAGGAATTATATGAGAAAAATTACAAAACACTTGCCACAAAAATAAAGTCAGATTTAAATAATTGGAAAGACATTCAGTGCTCTTGGATAGGCCGAGCGAATATAATAAAGATGACAATACTCCCCAAACTAATCTATTTATTTAGTGCTATACCAATCAGACTCCCAAGAAACTATTTTAATGACCTAGAAAAAAATAATAACAAAATTCATATGGAAGAATAAAAGGTCAAGAATTGCAAGGGAACTAATGAAAAAAAAGTCAGAGGAAGGTGGTCTAAGTGTACCTGATCTAAAGGTATATTATATAGCAGCAGTCACCAAAACCATTTGGTACTGGCTAAGAAATAGACCAGTAGATCAGTGGAACAGATTAGATACAAAGGACAAAAAAGGGTACATCTATAGCAATCTAATCTTTGACAAACCCAAAGATACCAACATTAGGGACAAAAATTCATTATTTGGAAAAAACTGTTGGGAAAACTGGAAATTAGTATGGCAGAAATTAGATATGGATCCACACTTAACACCATATACCAAGATAAGATCAAAATGGGTCCATGATTTAGGCATAAAGAATGAGATCATAAATAGATTAGAGGAACAGAGAATAGTCTACCTCTCAGACCTGTGGAGGAGGAAGGCATTTATGACCAGAGGAGAATTAGAGATCATTATTGATCACAAAATAGAAGATTTTGATTACATCAAACTAAAAAGTTTCTGTACAAAAAATACTAATGCAAACAAGATTAGAAGGGAAGTAACAAATTGGGAAAATATTTTTAAAAGTAAAGGTTCTGACAAAGGTCTCATTTCCAAAATATATAGAGAACTGACCCTGATTTATAGGAAACCAAACCATTCTCCAATTGATAAATGGTCAAGGGATATGAACAGACAATTCTCAGATGATGAAATTGAAACTATTTCCACTCATATGAAAGAGTGTTCCAAATCACTACTGATCAGAGAAATGCAAATTAAGACAACTCTGAGATACCACTACACACCTGTCAGATTGGCTAAGATGACAGGAACAAAGAATGATGAATGTTGGAGGGGATGTGGGAAAACTGGGACACTGATACATTGTTGGTGGAGTTGTGAAAGAATCCAGCCATTCTGGAGAGCAATTTGGAACTATGCCCAAAAAGTTGTCAAACTGTGCATACCCTTTGACCCAGCATTGCTGTTATTGGGCTTATAACCCAAAGAAATACTGAGGAGGGGAAAGGGACCTGTATGTGCCAAAATGTTTGTGGCAGCTCTTTTTGTTGTAGCTAGAAACTGGAAGTTGAATGGATGTCCATCAATTGGAGAATGGTTGGGTAAATTGTGGTATATGAAGGTTATGGAATATTATTGCTCTGTAAGAAATGACCAGCAGGAGGAATACAGAGATGCTTGGAGAGACTTACATCAACTGTTGCTGAGTGAAATGAGCAGAACCAGAAGATCACTATACACTTCAACAACAATACTGTATGAGGATGTATTCTGATGGAAGTGGAAATCTTCAACATAAAGAAGATCCAACTCACTTCCAGTTGATCAATGATGGACAGAAATAACTATACCCAGAGAAGGAACACTGGGAAGCGAATGTAAATTGTTAGCACTACTGTCTATCTACCCAGGTTACTTATACCTTCAGAAGCTAATAATTAATGTGCAACAAGAAAATGGTATTTACACACATATATTGTATCTAGGTTATATTGTAACACATGTAAAATGTATGGGATTACCTGTCATGGGGGAAGGGAGTGGAGGGAGGGAGGGGATAATTTGGAAAAATGAATAAAAAAAATAAGTTATGGTATCCAAATGTTATGGAATATTATTATTCTATAAGAAATGATCAGCAGGCTTAACCTCTAGCCCCAAGGCAGTCACTAATCCTCACAGTGGGGCTCCTGGCAGGGCACTTACACAGCCCAGCCCTTGTTACCCAGGCCTACTCACTTCCCTGTGGAGCTCTTACCAGAGCCCTCCCACGGCTCAGCAGTTCCTTGCAACCCACGGAGAAAACAGTTACTGTCCATATATCCACCTTGCTCTGCAGAGGAAGCTGGTAATCTTCTTGCCTTGAAGGAAGACCCTGGAGACTTTAAAAAAAAATTAGTACAAAAATGAAGAAAATGATTGATAGCTTGTATACAGAAAGAGAATGGCTTTCCAACCCTAAGGAGACAAATAGCAAACAGCCTCCAGACAATATCCCAAATAACGCTCTCCTAGAAGAGACTATTAAAAATCTCAAAAGAGAGTCAGAAGAAAAATGGGGAAAGAGAAGCTATGCAAGAGAGTAACAACTTCCTGAAATGTGGATTGGAAAACGTAAACAACTTCCTGAAATGTGAATTGGAAAAAGTAAAGAATTTACAGGAAGTGCAGGGAAGCACAATTAGAGAATTGGAAAAGATGAAGAAATCACAGGAAAGTAGGATTTGTGAATTGGAAAGGATAAAGTATTCCCAAAAAGTAGGATTTGTGAATTGGAAAAAGAAAATAACTCACTAAAAAACAAATTTAGTGAAATGGAAAAAAATTCCATAGAGCAAAACAACTCATTTAAAAACTAAATTGGGACTTGCCCTGAATGGGCAGAGCCAAGATGGTGGAGAAGATACACGCGAATTTGTAAGCTTCCTTCTTCCCTCAAAACCAACTAGTTAAATCAGCCTCAAAAATAACACTGGACTGATAAAAACCACAGGGATTAGAAGCACAACTTACCTCAGCTGAAGAGAATTGGGAATTTCAACAAAAAAGGTCCGTTCTGAGGGGAGGAAAAAAAAAGATCAGCATGGACAGGGTTGGACTAAGAGCTAGCACACTGTGCCAAATGGGCTGGGGAAAACTCTGGGATCAGAGAAGTTACTGAGATAGAGGAATCTGGCACAGGCTGATAACTCTACTCTGCTTATAAAACAGCAGATCAGAAGAGAAATCAAGCTACTTGAAAAAATAAAGCCAGATCCTAGAACCACCCCAATCCGGAAGTGGCCTAACACCAAACTCAGCATGGCTGTGCAGCTGCCTTCTGCTATCTGGGGCTTCTCCTTGGGGCAGTTAAGAACCTGAACAATGGGACACAGCCTGAGGCAGCATCTAATCCACATAGTGCAAGGCTCAGCCTGAGGCAATGGAATTCTAGGAGCAGAGGAACTCCCAGAGAAGAGGAACCTCCATAGCAGGGACCCTGGTTTCCAGGCAGACTCTTCTGGTTTGAGCGCAGGGGCATTTCATATCAGCTGCTAATATACATGGCCCCACAGGAGGCTTTGGCTGGGATTTGTGACGCTTGCACTGTTCAGCCTTAAACCTCAGGGCAGTCTGTAGGCCACACAGCAGGGTTCCTCACTGGGCACTCCTCACAGTGCAGTGGTGCTAACAACCTCTGAGACATTTCCAGGGAGGGTGAAGGGGAACTCTCTCCTAGAGCTCTCTCTTAGCCTAGACACAGGACTGCTGCATTTATGCAATCTGGGACAAAGCTGATAAATTTCTTACCAGAAAGGCTGAGCCGCCCCACAGAGTGTTAACAATGAGTAAGAAGCTGAAGAGAATGATTGACACCTTCTATACAAAGAAAGAGCGGGTATGCAACCCCAAGGAAGCTAACAGCATACAGTATCCAGATAACACCCTAAAAGAAAATAATTCACTAAAAAAAAAAAAAAAAATAGTGAAATGGAAAAAAATTCAACAGAGCAAAATAATTCATTCAGATAAGATATTAGCAAAAAAGACTACAGAAAATCATCCCCAGGATAATACATCATTATCAAGTAGGATTTATATACCAGGAATGCAGGGCTGGTTCAATATTAGGAAAACTATCAGTATAATTGGCCATATTAATAATCAAATTAACAAAAATAATATGACATCTCAATAGACGCAGAAAAAGCATTTGATAAAATCCTACATGCATTTCTCTTAAAAACACTTGAGAGTATAGGAATAAACAGACTTTTCCTTAAAATAATTAGTAGCATCTATTTAAAACCATCAGCAAGCATCATATGCAATGGAAATAAACTGCAACCATGCCCATTAAGATCAGGGGTGAAACAAGGTTGCCCACTATCACCATTACTATTCAATATTTTATTAGCAATGCTAGCCTTGCCAATAAGAGTGAAGAAAGAGATTAAAGGAATTAGAGTAGGTAATGAGGAAACCAAATTATCACTCTTTGCTGATGATGATGATAAGATGGTATACTTAGAGAACTCTAAAGATTCTACTAAAAAGCTATTAGAAATAATTCACACTTTTAGCAAAGTTGCAGGATACAAAATAAACCCATATAAATCATCAGCATTATTATATGTCACTAACAAAATCCAACAGTTAGAATTACAAAGAGAAATTCCATTTGAAGTAACTAACAATAGTATAAATATTTAGGAATATATCTGCCCAAGGGAAAATCAGAAACTATATGAGTAAAACTACAAAACACTTTCCACACAAATTAAGTCTGATCTAACCAATTGGAAAAATATTAAATACTCTTGTATAGGGTGAGCAAATATAATAAAGATGACAATACTACCTAAACTAATCTATTTATTTAGTGCTATACCAATCAGACCCCCAAAAAACTATTTTAAAGACCTAGAAAAAATAACAACAAAGTTCATATGGGAAAACAAAAGATCAAGAATTTCAAGGGAATTAATGAAAAAAAAAAAAATCAAATGAAGGTGGCCTAGCTGCACTAGATCTAAAATTATATTATAAAGCAGCAGTTTCCAAAACCATTTGGTATTGGCTAAGAAATAGACTAGTTGATAAATGGAATAGGTTAGGTCCAAAGGACAAAATAATTAATAACTTTAATAATCTAGTGTTTGACAAACCCAATGACACCAGCTTTTGAGATGAGAATTCAATGTTTGACAAAAATTGCTGGGACAATTGGAAATTAATATGTCAAAACTAGGCATTGACCCACACTTAACACCGTACACCAAAATCAGGTCAAAATGGGTTCATGACCTAGGCATAAAGAATGAGATTATAAATAAATTAGAGGAACATAGGATAATTTACCTCTCAGACCTGTGGAAAAGGAATGAATTTATGTCCAAAGAAGAACAAGAGATCATTATTGATCACAAAGTAGAAAACTTTGATTTTATCAAATTGAAAAGTTTTTGTACAAACAAAACTAATGTGGATAAGTTTAGAATGGAAACAATAAACTGGGAAAAAATTTTTACAGTCAAAGGTTCCAATAAAAGCCTCATTTCCAAAATATATAGAGAATTGATTCTAATTTATAAGAAATCAAGCCATTCTCCAATTGATAAATGGTCAAAGGATATGAACAGACAATTCTCAGATGAAGAAATAGAAACTATTTCTAGTCATATGAAAAGATGCTCCAAATCATTATTAATTAGAGAAATGCAAATTAAGACAACTATAAGATACCACTACACACCTGTCAGATTGGCTAGAATGACAGGGAAAGATAATTCAGAATGTTGGAGGGAATGTGGGGAAACAGGGACACTGTTGGTGTAATTGTGAATACATCCAGCCATTCTGGAGAGCAATTTGGAACTCTGCTCAAAAAGTTATCAAACTGTGCATAACCTTTGATCCAAAAGTGATACTACTGGGCTTTTGTCCCAAAGAGATCTTAAAGAAGGGAAAGGGACCTGCATGTGCAAGAATATTTGTGGCAGCCCTCTTTGTAGTGGCCAGAAACTGGAAATTTAAGTGGATGCCCATCAATTGGAGAATGGCTGAATAAATTGTGGTTTATGAATATTATGGAATATTATTGTTCTGTAAGAAATGACCAACAGGATTATTTCAGAAAGGCTTGGAGAGACTTACATAAACGGATGCTGAGTTAAATGAGTAGGACCAGGAGATCATTGTGTGCTTCAACAACAATACTGTATGATGATCAATTCTAATGGTTGTGGCCATTTTCAACAGTGAGATGAACCAAATCAGTTGCAATGGAGCAGTGATTAACTGAACCAGCTACACCCAGTGAGGGAACTCTGGGAGATGACTATGAATCACCAAATGGAATTTCCAGTCCCTCTAAATTTGTCCACCTGCATTATAGATTTCCTTCACAGGCTAATTGTACACTATTTCAAAGTCCAATTATATTTGGACAGCAAAACAACTATTTGGTCATGTATACATATATTGTATTTAATTTATACTTTAACATATTGAACATGTATTGGTCAACCTGCCATCTGGGGGGGAAGAGGAAAAATTGGAACAAAAGGTTTGGCAATTGTCAATGTTGTAAAATTACCCATGCATATATCTGGTAAATAAAAACTATTATTAAAAAATGATAAGCAAGATGATTTCAGAAAGGCCTGGAGAGACTTACATGAACTGATGCTAAGTCAAGGGAGAAGAACCAAGAGAATATTCTAGACAGCAGCAACAAAATTATGTGATAATCAATGGTGAGGGATGTGGCTCTTTTCAACAATGAGGTGATTGGGGCCAATTCAAATGGTCTTGTGATGAAGAGAGCCATCTACATCTAGTGGGAGGACTGTGGGAACTAAGTGTGGATCACTGCATAGCATTTTCCCTTTTTTTGCTGTTTGTTTGCATTTTGTTTTGTTTCTCTTTTTTTTTCCCTTTTTGATCTGATTGTTCTTATGCAGATGATATTTGTGGAAATATGTATAGAAGAATTGCACATGTTTACCATATATTGGATCACTTGCCATCTGGGAGATGGGGGAAGAGAAATGCAGTGGAAAATTAGAACAGAGGGCTTTGCAGAAATGAATGTAGAAAATTATTTTTGCATGTGTTTTGAAATAAAAACCTTTGATAAAAAAGTGGGAGCAAAGGAGAAAAAGGTAAACATCAAAGGACAACTTTTCCAACTCAGGGACTAATTTGATTCTTAAGTGACCAATTTATTTTTATAAAATATTTTAAATGATTTGTTTCATTCAGAGCCACAAAAGTTATAAAGTAGTGAGGAAAAGAGGAATTTGATGATAAATGTTAAAATTCATCCCAGAGATATCTCCCTTTAAAAAAATACCACTTGTTCACAAAAGAATAGACTTTGGAAATTTTATGTTTGGAGAAAACCTCTTCAGTGCCTTCAGTCCCATCAAACAAACTTACTGTCTTTAAATGGGCAACATTTTCTAAAATTGTGCACATTTGGTCCTTTATTTTTTTATTTTCATAATAGCTTTTTAATTTGTTTAAAACACATGCAAAGATAGTTTTCAACATTCACCTTTGCAAAAACTTGTGTTTCAGGGGGTGGAGCCAAGATGGCAGAGAAGATACACGCCAATTTGTAAGCTCCCTTCTTCCCTCAATACCAATTAGTTAAATCAGCTTCAAAAATAATGCTGGACTGATAAAAACCACAAGGATTAGAAGCACAACTTACCAGCTGAAGAGAATATGGAATTTCAACCGAAAAGGTCGGTTCTGAAGGGAGGAAAAAAGACCAGCTCAGACAGGGTTAGGTGCTAGCACACTGTGCTGATCAGGCTGGGGAGAACTCAGAGAAGCTACTGAGATAGAGGAATCTGGCACAAGCTGTTAGCTCTTCTCTGTTTATATAACAGCAGATCAGAAGAGAAATCAAGCCATTTAAAAATATAAAGCCAGATCCTAAATTCACCCCAATCCAGAAGTGACCTAACAGATCTCATCACAGTTGTGCAGCCGTCTTCTGCTGCCCAGGGCTTCTCTTTGGGGTAGTTGAGAGCCTGAACAGTGGGAGACACATCCCAAGGCAGCCTCTAATCCACATCATGTGGGGCTCAGCCTGAGGCAGTGGAATTCTAGCCGCAGTGGAATTCCCAGAGAAGCAGAACTCCCATAGAAGTAGAACCTTTAAAGTAGGGACCACGGTTTCCAGGAAGACACTTCCAATTGGATCACAGGGGCTTTTTTTGGCTGGGGTTTGTGACGCTTTCACTGTTCAGCCTTAAACCTCAGGGCAATCACTAGGTCACACAACGGGGTCGTTCACTGGGCACTCCTTGAAACTTCAGTGGTGCTAACCATCTCTGAGTCATTTCCGGGGAGTGGGAGGGAAACTCTCTCCCAGAGCTCTCTTTTAGCTCAGGCACAGGACCTACTGCATCCATCCAGTCTGGGAGGAAGCTGGTAAATAAACTTCTTACCCCAAGGGGAAACCTCAACAGATTTTTAACAATGAATAAGAAGCTAAAGTGAACAATTTACCCCCATACAGAGAAAGAGCCGGTATCCAATCCCAAGCTAACAGCAGACAGTCTCCAGATAACACCCTAAAGGGGAATGACACCTGCCCCCCCATCACATAACTCTCTCCTAGAAGAGACTATTAAAAAGTTAAGAGAGTTTGAAGAAAAATGGGGAAAGGAAAGAGAAGCTAAGATAGAGAATAACAATGTCCTGAAATTTGAGTTGGAAAAAATAAAGAATTCACAGGAGGTACAGGGAAACAAAATTTGTGAATTAAAAAAGATTTAAAAATCACAGGAAATTAGGATTTGTGAAGTGGAAAAATAAAATAACTCACTAAAAAAATTAGTGAAATGGAAAAAAATTCAATAGAGCAAAATAATTCATTTAAAAACTCATTTGGACATATACAAAAAGAACTAAAAAATGTGAATGAAGAAAATAACTCATTAAAAATCAGGACTGAACAAATAGAAATGAATGATACATTGAGAAACCAAGAATCAGTCAAACAAAAAATAAATGAAAAGCTGGAGAATAATGTCAAATATTTACTGGGAAAATTGATAGACCTGAAAAATAGATCTAGGAGAGATAATCTGAGGATCATTGATTTCCCTAAAACTATGATCAAAAAAAGAGCCTAGATTCTATTTTACAGGAAATCATCAAAGAGAAATGTCCAGGGATAATAGAAACAGAAGGGAAAATAGGCGTTGAAAGAATTCATTGAACACCTTCTGAAAAAGACCCTAAAAAAAGAATTCCACAGAACATTGTGGCTAAGCTCCAGAACTACCAAACTAAGGAAAAAATATTGCAAGCAGCTAGAAAGAAACAATTTAAATATCAAGGTACCACAATAAGGGTCACACAAGATATGGCTGCCTCCACATTAAAGGATCGAAGGGCCTGGAACCTGATATTCTGAAAAGCAAAACATCAAGGATTGGAACCAAGAATAAACTACCTAGCTAAGTTTAGCATTTTCCTCTATGGAAGAAGATGGTCATTTAATGAAACAGAGGAATTCCATTGGTTTCTAAGGAAAAAAAACAGACTTAAACAAAAAATTCGATCTACATCCACAAGACTGAAGAGAAGCAGAAAAAGGTAAAAAGAACTCTTGTGAACTGTATCTCTGTAGTGGATATACAGAAAGTCTGCATGGATAATTTGATTTTACTGATATAATATAAAAAAGGGAAGTAGTAAAGGGAAGGGGATAGTATCAGAAAAAGGGGAAGGAGAGATTAAAAGAGGGAAACTAAATCCTAGGAAGAGGCATAGAAAATCTACCACATCTGAGGGAATTTAGAAAGGGGGAGAAACATTGTGTGAATCTTATTCTCATCAGAGTGGGCTCAAAGAGTAAATAATTGACATATTTGTTTTTCAGAGAATTCTCTCTCACCCCATTAAAAGGGGGGAGAGGAAAAGGTAAAAGGAAAAGGGAAATAAGGGAAGGGTAAAAGAGAGGGAAAGGGACTTAAAAGGAGGGGGGAGAGATACTAAAAAGGGAGGGCTGTGTGTCACAAGTGTGGTCTATAAATTAAATACTGAGGAAGGGGTTCAGGGGGGACAAGGGAAAAAAGCATAATCAGGGCATAATATGATGGCAGGAAATAAAGAATTAGTAATTTTAACTGTAAATGTGAATGGGATGAACTCTCCCATTAAAAGGAGGTGGATAGCAGACTGGATCAAAAGTCAGAACCCTACAATATGTTGTTTACAGTAAACACACTTAAAGCAGGGAGATACATACAGAATAAAGGTAAAAGGTTGGAGCAGAATCTATTATGCTTCAGGTAAAGCCAAAAAAGCAGGGGTTGCCATCCTTATCTCAGATCAAGCAAAAGCAGAAATTGAGCTAATTAAAAGAGATAAGGAAGGAAACTATATCCTGCTAAAAGGTAGCATAGACAATGAAGCCATATCAATACTAAACATATATGCACCAAGTGGTATAGCATCCAACTTCCTAAAGGAGAAGTTAAGAGAGTTGCAAGAAGAAATAGACAGCAATATAATAGTGGGAGATCTCAACCTTGCACTCTTGGAATTAGATACATCAAACCACAAAACAAATAAGAAAGAAATTAAAGAGGTAAATAGAACATTAGAAAAACTAGGTATGATAGACCTTTGGAGAAAACTGAATGGTGATAGAAAGGAGTATACTTTCTTCTCAGCAGTTCATGGAACCTATACAAAAATTGACCATATATTAGGACATAAAGATCTCAAAATTAAATGCAGGAAGGCAAAAATAGAAACTGCCTTCTTCTCAGATCACAATGCAATAACAACTACATTCAATAAGAAGCTAGGGGTAAATAGACCAAAAAATAATTGGAAACTAAATAATCTCATCTTAAAGAATGACTGGATGAAACAGCAAATTATATAAACAATTGATAATTTCACCCAAGATAATGACAACAATGAGACATCATACCAAAATTTGTGGGATGCAGCTAAAGCAGTAATAAGGGGAAATTTTATGAGGCTTATTTGAACAAAATAGAGAAAGAGAAGATTAATAAATTGGGCCTGCAACTAAAAAGCTAGAAAAAGGCCAAATTAAAAAAAAAAAAACAACCAAAAATTAAACTTGAAATACTAGACATATTTTGACAGAAATTAGGCATTGACCCCCAAACAAAAATCAAACTTGAAATACAAAAATTAAAAGGAGAGATCTTTAAAAAGCTATTGAATTAATAAATAAAACCAAGAGTTGGTTTTATGAAAAAGCCAATAAAATGGATAAACCTTTGGTAAATCTGATCAGAAAAAGGAAAGAGGAAAATCAAATTGTTAGTCTTAAAAATGAAAAGGGAGATCTTTCCACCAATGAAGAGAAAATTAGAGAAATAATAAGAAGTTACTTTGCCCAACTTTATGCCAATAAATTTGATAACTTAAGTGAAATGGATGACTTCCTCCAAAAATATAGGCTTCCTAGATTAACAGAGGAGGAGATAAATTGCTTAAATAGTCCCATTTCAGAAAAAGAAATACAACGAGCTATTAATCAACTCCCCAGGAAAAAATCCCCAGGAACAGATGGATTTACATGTGAATTCTACCAAACATTTAAAGAACAATTAGCCCCAGTGTTACATAAACTATTTGAAAAAACAGAGGAGGAAGGAGTCCTACCAAACTCAGACATGGTACTGATATCTAAACCAGGTAGATTGAAAAATGAGAAAGAAAATTATAAACTAATTTCCTTAATGAATATTGATGCTAAAATCTTAAATAAGATATTAGCAAAAAGACTTCAGAAAATCATGCCTATGATAATACACTATGATCAAGTAGGATTTATACCAGGAATGCATGGTTGGTTTAATATTAGGAAAACTATTAGTATAATTGACCATATTAATAATCAAATTAATAAAAACGATATGATCACCTCAATACATGCAGAAAAAGCATTTGATAAAATACAACATGTATTGCTACCAAAAACACTTGAGTATAGTAATAAATGGACCATTCCTTAAAATAGTCAGAAGCATATATTTAAAACCATCAGTAAGCATCATATGTAATGGGGATAAACTGGAACCTTTCCCAGTAAGATCAGGAGTGAAACAAGGTTGCTCACTATCACCATTACTATTCAATATTGTATTAGAAATGCTAGCCTTGGCAATAAGATTCAAAAAAGAGATTAAAAGAATAAGAGTAGGTAATGAGGAAATCAAACTGTCAGTCTTTGCAGATAATATGATGGTATACTAAGAGAACCACAGAGATTCTTTTTTTTTTTTTTTTAATTAATAATTTTTATTATATATATATATATATATATATTTTTTTTAATAATATTATCCCTTGTATTCATTTTTCCAAATTATCCCCCCCTCCCTCTATTCCCTCCCCCCGATGACAGGCAATCCCATACATTTTACATGTGTTACAATATAGTCTAGATACAATACATGTGTGTGGATATCATTTTCTTGTTGCACAATAAACATTAGATTCCGAAGGTACATGCAACCTGGGCAGACAGATATTAGTGCTAACAATTTACATTCACTTCCCAGTGTTTCTTCTCTGGGTGTAGCTACCTCTGTCCATCATTGATCAACTGGAAGTGAATTGGCTTTTCTTTATGTTGAAGATTTCCAGTTCCATCAGAATACATCCTCATACAGTATTGTTGTTGAAGTGTATAGTGATCTTCTGGTTCTGCTCATTTCACTCAGCAACAGTTGATTTAAGTCTCTCCAGGCCTCTCTGTATTCCTCCTGCTGGTCATTTCTTACTGAGAAATAATATTCCATAACCTTCATATACCATAATTTACCCAACCATTCTCCAATTGATGGACATCCATTCATCTTCCAGTTTCTAGCTACAACAAAAAGAGCTGCCACAAACATTTTGGCACATATATGTCTCTTTCCGCTCTTTAATATTTCTTTGGGATATAAGCCCAGTAGTAGCGCTGCTGGGTCAAAGGGTATGTAAGCCCAGTAGTAGCGCTGCTGGGTCAAAGGGTATGCACAGTTTGATAACTTTTTGGGCATAATTCCAGATTGCACTCCAGAATGGCTGGATTCTTTTGCAACTCCACCAGCAATGTATTAGTGTCCCAGTTTCCCCACATCCCCTCCAACATTCATCATTATTTGTTCCTGTCATCTTAGCCAATCTGACAGGTGTGTAGTGGTATCTCAGAGTTGTCTTAATTTGCATTTCTCTGATCAGTAGTGATTTGGAACACTCTTTCATGTGAGTGGATATAGTTTCAATTTCTTCATCTGAGAATTGTCTGTTCATATCCTTTGACCATTTATCAATTGGAGAATGGTTCGGTTTCTTATAAATTAGGGTCAGTTCTCTATATATTTTGGAAATGAGACCTTTGTCAGAACCTTTCCTTTTAAAAATATTTTCCCAAATTGTTACTTCCCTTCTAATCTTGTTTGCATTAGTATTATTTGTACAGAAACTTTTTAGTTTGATGTAATCAAAATCTTCTATTTTGTGATCAATAATGATCTCTAGTTCTCCTCTGGTCATAACCTTCCTCCTCCACAAGTCTGAGAGGTAGATTATCCTCTGTTCCTCTAATCTATTTATTATCTCCCTCTTTATGCCTAAATCATGGACCCATTTTGATCTTATCTTGGTATATGTTGTTAAGTGTGGATCCATATCTAATTTCTGCCATATTAATTTCCAGTTTTCCCAACAGTTTTTTCTGAATAATGAATTTTTATCCCTAATGTTGGTATCTTTGGGTTTGTCAAATATTAGATTGCTATAGATGTACCCTTTTTTGCCTTTTGTATCTAATCTGTTCCACTGATCTACCAGTCTATTTCTTAGCCAATACCAAATGGTTTTGGTGACTGCTGCTATATAATATACCTTTAGATCAGGTACACTTAGACCACCTTCCTCTGAGTTTTTTTTTCATTAGTTCCCTTGCAATTCTCGACCTTTTATTCTTCCATATGAATTTTGTTGTTATTTTTTCTAGGTCATTGAAATAGTTTCTTTGGAGTCTGATTGGTATAGCACTAAATAAATAGATTAGTTTGGGGAATATTGTCATCTTTATTATATTCGCTCGGCCTATCCAAGAGCACTGAATGTCTTTCCAATTATTTAAATCTGATTTTATTTTTGTGGCAAGTGTTTTGTAATTTTTCTCATATAATTCCTGACTATTCTTTGGTAGATGGATTCCCAAATACTTTATACTCTCAACATTTGTTTGGAATGGAATTTCTCTTTGTATCTCTTGCTGTTGCATTTTGTTAGTGATATATAAGAATGCTGAGGATTTATGTGGATTTATTTTGTATCCTGCCACTTTGCTGAAATTTTGAATTATTTCTAGTAGCTTTTTAGCAGAGTCTTTGGGGTTCTCTAAGTATACCATCATGTCATCTGCAAAAAGTGATAGTTTGATTTCCTCATTTCCTACTCTAATTCCTTGAATCTCTTTCTCGGCTCTCATTGCCGAGGCTAGTGTTTCTAGTACTATATTGAATAGTAATGGTGATAGTGGGCAACCTTGTTTCACTCCTGATCTTACTGGGAAAGGTTGCAGTTTATTTCTATTGCATATTATGCTTACTGATGGTAGTAAATATATGCTCCTGATTATTCTAAGGAATAGTCCATTTATTCCTATACTCTCAAGAGTTTTTAGTAGGAATGGATGTTGGATTTTGTCAAATGCTTTTTCTGCATCTATTGAGATGATCATATGGTTCTTATTAATTTGATTATTAATATGGTCAATTATATTAATAGTTTTCCTAATATTAAACCAGCCCTGCATTCCTGGAATAAATCCTACTTGATCATAGTGTATTATCCTGAAGATGATTTTCTGAAGTCTTTTTGCTAATAATCTTATTTAAGATTTTAGCATCAATGTTCATTAAGGAGATTGGTCTATAATTTTCTTTCTCAGTTTTCAATCTACCTGGTTTAGGTATCAGTACCATGTCTGTGTCATAAAAGGAGTTTGGTAGGACTCCTTCATCCCCTATTTTTTCAAATAATTTATATAACACTGGGGCTAATTGTTCTTTAAATGTTTGGTAGAATTCACACATGTAAATCCATCTGTTCCTGGGGATTTTTTCCTGGGGAGTTGATTAATAGATCGTTGTATTTCTTTTTCTGAAATGGGACTATTTAAGCAATTTATCTCCTCCTCTGTTAATCTAGGGAGCCTATATTTTTGGAGGAAGTCATCCATTTCACTTAAGTTATCAAATTTATTGGCATAAAGTTGGGCAAAGTAACTCCTTATTATTTCTCTAATTTCCTCTTCATTGGTGGAAAGATCCCCCTTTTCATTTGTAAGACTATCAATTTGATTTTCCTCTTTCTTTTTTCTGATCAAATTTACCAAAGGTTTATCTATTTTATTGGCTTTTTCATAAAACCAACTCTTGGTTTTATTTATTAATTAAATAGTTTTTTTTACTTTCAATATTATTGATTTCTCCTTTTAATTTTTGTATTTCAAGTTTAATTTTTGGTTGGTTGTTTATAATTTGGTCTTTTTCTAGCCTTTTAAGTTGTAAGCCCAATTCGTTAATCTTCTCTTTCTCTATTTTCTTCAAATAAGCCTCTAAAGATATAAAATTTCCCCTTATTACTGCTTTAGCTGCATCCCAAAGATTTTGGTATGATGTCTCATCATTGTCATTATCTTGGGTGAAATTATTAATTTTTTTTTTTTTTTTTGCACTTGGGTAATTTTCTTTTTTTTTTTTTTTAATTTTTTATTTTATTTTATAATTATAACATTTTTTGACAGTACATATGCATGGGTAATTTTTTACAACATTATCCCTTGCACTTACTTCTATTCAGATTTTTTCCCTTCCTCCCCCAACCCCCTCCCCCAGATGGCAAGCAGTCTTATATATGTTAAATATATTACAGTATATTCTAGATACAATATATGTGTGTAGAACCGAATTTTTTGTTGCACAGGAAGAATTGGATTCAGAAGGTAAAAATAACAGTTTACATTCATTTCCCAGTGTTCCTTTTCTGGATGTAGCTGGTTCTGTCCATCATTAATCAATTGGAATTGGATTAGCTCTTCTCTATGTTGAAGAAATCCACTTCCATCAGCATACATCCTCGTACAGTATCATTGTTGAAGTGTATAATGATCTTCTGGTTCTGCTCGTTTCACTCAGCATCAGTTGATTTAAGTCTCTCCAAGCCTCTCTGTATTTCTCCTGTTGGTCATTTCTTATAGAACAATAATATTCCATAACATTCATATACCATAGTTTACCCAACCATTCTCCAATTGATGGACATCCATTCATCTTCCAGCTTCTAGCCACTATGAAAAGGGCTGCCACAAACATTTTGGCACATACAGAACCCTTTCCCTTCTCTAGTAGTTCCTTGGGGTATAAGCCCAGTAGTAGTATGGCTGGGTCAAAGGGTATGCACATTTTGATAACTTTTTGGGCATAATTCCAGATTGCTCTCCAGAATGGTTGGATTCTTTCACAACTCCACCAACAATGCATCAGTGTCCCAGTTTTCCCACAGCCCCTCCAACATTCATCGTTATTTGTTCCTGTCATCTTAGCCAATCTGACAGGTGTGTAATGATACCTCAGAGTTGTCTTAATTTGCATTTCTCTGATCAATAGTGATTTGGAACACTCTTTCATATGAGTGGAAATAGTTTTAATTTCATCATCTGAATATTGTCTGTTCATATCCTTTGACCATTTATCAATTGGAGAATGGCTTGATTTCTTATAAATTAAAGTCAATTCTCTGTATATTTTGGAGATGAGGCCTTTATCAGAACCTTTAACTGTAAAAATTTTTTCCCAATTTGTTACTTCCCTTCTAATCTTGTTTGCATTAGTTTTGTTTGTGCAGAAACTTTTTAATTTGGTGTAATCAAAATGTTCTATATTGTGATCAATAATGGTCTCTAGTTCTCCCTTGGACACAAACTCCTTCCTCCTCCACAAGTCTGAGAGGTAAACCATCCCATGTTCCTCCAATTTATTTATGATTTCGTTCTTTATGCCTAAATCTTGGACCCATTTTGATCTAATCTTAGTATGTGGTGTTAAATGTGGGTCCATGCCTAGTTTCTGCCATACTAATTTCCAGTTTTCCCAGCAGTTTTTGTCAAATAATGAATTCTTATCCTAAAATTTGGGATCTTTGGGTTTGTCAAAGATTAGATTGCTATTTTTATTCACTATCTTGCCCTGTAAACCTAACCTATGCCACTGATCAACTAGTCTATTTGTTAGCCAATACCAAATGGTTTTGGTGATTGTTGCTTTATAATATAGCTTTAAATCAGGTACACTTAGACCACCTTCCTCTGACTTTTTTTTCATTAGTTCCCTTGCAATTCTCGACCTTTTATTCTTCCATATGAATTTTGTTGTTATTTTTTCTAGGTCATTAAAATAGTTACTTGGGAGTCTGATTGGTATAGCACTAAATAAATAGATTAGTTTGGGGAGTATTGTCATCTTTATTATATTCGCTCAGCCTATCCAAGAACACTGAATGTCTTTCCAATTATTTAAATCTGACTTTATTTTTGTGGCAAGTGTTTTGTAATTTTGCTCATATAATTCCTGACTCTCCTTTGGTAGATATATTCCCAAATTTTTGATACTATCGACTGTTATTTTGAATGGAATTTCTCTTTGTATCTCTTGCTGTTGGATTGTGTTGGTAATGTATAAAAATCCTGAGGATTTATGTGGATTTATTTTGTATCCTGCCACTTTGCTAAAATTCTGAATTATTTCTAATAGCTTTTTAGCAGAGTCTTTGGGGTTCTCTTAGTATACCATCATGTCATCTGCGAAAAGTGACAATTTGATTTCTTCATTTCCTACTCTAATTCCTTGGATCTCTTTCTTGGCTCTTATTGCCAAGGCTAGAGTTTCTAGTACTATATTGAATAGTAATGGTGATAGTGGGCAACCTTGTTTCACTCCTGATCTTACTGGGAAAGGTTGCAGTTTATTTCTATTGCATATTATGCTTACTGACGGTCTTAAATATATGCTCCTGATTATTCTAAGGAATAATCCATTTATTCCTATACTCTCAAGAGTTTTTAGTAGGAATGGATGTTGGATTTTGTCAAATGCTTTTTCTGCATCTATTGAGATGATCATATGGTTTTTATTAATTTGATTATTAATATGGTCAATTATACTAATAGTTTTCCTAATATTAAACCAGCCCTGCATTCCTGGTATAAATCCCACTTGGTCATAGTGTATTATCCTGGGGATGATTTTCTGAAGTCTATTTGCTAATATCTTATTTAAGATTTTAGCATCAATATTCATTAAGGAAATTGGTCTATAGTTTTCTTTCTCAGTTTTCGATCTACCTGGTTTAGGTATCAGTACCATGTCTGTGTCATAGAAGGAATTTGGTAGGACTCCTTCAATACCTATTTTTTCAAATAGTTTACATAGCATTGGAGTTAGTTGTTCTTTAAATGTTTGGTAGAATTCACCTGTAAATCCATCTGGTCCTGGGGACTTTTTCTTAGGAAGTTGGTTAATAGCTTGGTCTATTTCTTTTTCTGAGATGGGACTATTTAGACTAGTTACTTCTTCCTCTGTTAATCTGGGCAAGCTATATTTTTGAAGGTATTCTTCCATTTCATTTAAGTTATCGAATTTATCGGCATAAAGTTGAGCAAAGTAGCTCCTAAGTATTGTTCTAATTTCCTCTTCATTAGTGGTGAGTTCACCCTTTTCATTTTCAAGACTATCAATTTGCTTTTTCTCTTTCCTTTTTTTAATCAGGTTTACTAAGGGTTTGTCTATTTTGTTGGTTTTTTCATAAAACCAACTCTTAGTTTTATTAATTAATTCAATAGTTTTTTTACTTTCAATTTTATTAATCTCACCTTTTATTTTTTGAATTTCAAGTTTTGTGTTTGTGTGGGGGTTTTTAATTTGTTCCTTTTCTAGCAATTTTTAGTTGTAAACCCAATTCGTTGGCCCTCTCTTTCTCTATTTTATGCAAGTAGGCCTGTAGAGATATAAAACTTCCCCTAATTACTGCTTTGGCTGTATCCCACACATTTTGTTATGATGTCTCATTATTGTCATTTTCTTGGGTGAAGTTATTAATTATGTCTATGATTTGCTGTTTTACCCAATCATTCTTTAGTATAAGATTATTTAGTTTCCACTTATTTTTTGGTCTATTTTCCCCTGGCTTTTTATTAAATGTTATTTTGATTGCATTATGGTCTGAAAAGGATGCATTTACTATTTCTGCCTTACTGCATTTGATTTTGAGGGGACTAGTATATGATCAGTTTTTGTATAGGTTCCATGAACTGCTGAGAAGAAAGTATATTCCTTTCTGTCTCCATTTAACTTTCGCCAAAGATCTATCATATCAAACTTTTCTAGTATTCTATTTACCTCTTTGACTTCTTTCTTATTTATTTTGTGGTTTGATTTATCTAATTCTGAGAGTGCAAGGTTGAGATCTCCCGCTATTATAGTTTTGCTATCTATTTCCTCTTGCAGCTCTCTTAATTTCTCTTTTAAGAATTTAGATGCTGTACCACTTGGTGCATACATGTTTAATATTGATACTGCTTCACTATTGATACTTCCCTTTAGCAGGATATAATGCCCTTCCTTATCTCTTTTAATTAGATCAATTTTTGTTTTTGCTTGATCTGAGATGAGGATGGCTACTCCTGCTTTTTTGGTTTTGCCTGAAGCATAATAGATTCTGCTCCACCCTTTTACTTTTAGTTTGAATGTCTCATCCTGTTTCAGGTGTGTTTCCTGTAAACAACATATAGTAGGATTCTGACTTTTAATCCAGTCTGCTAACTGCTTCCTCTTTATGAGGCAGTTTGCCCCATTCACATTTATGGTTAGAAGGACTAATTCTATATTGCTTGCCATCCTATTAACCCCTGCTTATGCTTTTCCCCTTTCCTTCCCTTTTACCCTCCTATCCAGTATTAAACTGGTGAACACCACTTGCTTTTCACAGCCCTCCCTTTTTAGGATCCCTCCCCCACCTTAAAGATCCTCCCTTTATTTTACCCCTTTTCCTCGAAATTACTGTATTCCCTTCCCCTTAGCTTACTCCTTCCCTTTCACTTTTCAATGAAGTGGAAGAAGTTTCACCATAAATCGAATATGTTTATTGATACACACTATGTTCATCTCCCTCCTTTCTTTCTGTCAGATATAATAGGTTACCTTTGCCTCTTCATGAGATGTAGTACCACCACTTTACACTTTTTTATGATATAATTTCCTTTCCACCTCTAGCTTCTAAGACAAATTGTACTTATGTTCTTTACATATTTTTTTGACAGAAGTATAGTTCTCAAGATTTCTTTTTACCTTTTTTAGAAGTCTCTTGAGTTCTGTATTTGAAGATCAAACCTTTTATGTACGTCTGGTTTTTTCATCAAAAATAGATGGAATTCATTTATTTCGTTAAATGTCCATCTTCTTCCCTGGAAAACGATGCTCATTCTTGCTGGGTAAGTTATTCTTGGCTGCATACCAAGTTCCTTAGCCTTTCGGAATATCATGTTCCAGGCCCTGCGTTCTTTTAATGTGGACGCTGCTAGATCCTGTGTTATCCTTATTGTGGATCCTCTATATCTGAATTGTTTTTTTCTAGCAGCTTCCAATATCTTTTCCTTTGTCTGATGGTTCTTGAACTTGGCCACTATATTTCTTGGCGTTTTGATTTTAGGGTCCCTTTCACTAGGTGATCAATGAATTTTTTCAATGTCTATTTTACCCTCTGTTTCCAAAACGTCTGGGCAGTTCTCTTTGATAATTTCCTCGAAAATGGTGTCCAAGCTCTTTTTTTCCTCCCATTTTTCAGGGAGTCCGATTATTCTCAAATTGTCTCTCCTGGATCTGTTTTCCAGGTCTGTTGTCTTTCTGGTAAGGTACTTGACAGTCTTTTCAATTGTTTCATTTCTCTGGTTTTGCTTGACTCCCTCTTGGTTTCTCCTTGAGTCATTCATTTCTACTTGTTCCAGTCTAATTTTCAATGATGTATTCTCTTCACTCACTTTTTTTATATCTCTTTGTAATTGTCCAATTGAGTTTTTATCTTCTATGGAATTTTTTTCCATTTTATCCATTTTATTTTTTAGAGAGCTGATTTCTTTTTCCAGCTCTCTAATCCTGTTTTCCTTGGAGTTGTTTACCTTTTCCAGCTCACTAATCCTGTTTTCCTTGGAGTTGTTTACCTTTTCCAGCTCACTAATCTTGTTTCTCAATGATTTGATTTCTTTATCCACTCTGTCTTTGAATGCATGGGATGACTTCTCCAGGCTCTCTTGCCAAGCTTCCCTTTCCTTTTCCCATTTCTTTTCCAGCTCTCTTGTGAGAGCCTTTTTGATTTCCTCTATGAGGTTCTTTTGTATTGAGGAGCAGCTTATATCCCTCCCAGGGGATACATCTGGGGACAGTCTGTTCCTAGTCTCCTCAGCATTTTAAGTCTGCTCCTTCTCCACACAGAAGCTGTCAATGGTTAGAGCCCTTTTGAATTTTTTGTTCATTTTGTCAGAGTAGGAATCAAAGAAAACAAATTGACAAGAGAAACAATTGGTCTGTTTTGCGGGGGATGGGGCTGGATGGTATTAATGGGCTTCCTCTGCAGACTGGGGGTAGGGCAGCAGAGAGCCACTAACAGAACAGCAATGACTGTACTGAGTCTGCGCTCTGAGGCTCTGAGAACGCACCGAGTCAGTCCAGGTGGGGGTTGGGGGTGGCCGGGCTCTGAGAGACGCTGGCTTTCTGGGGTTTTAATCTTCACCTCCGGTGTTTACACCCTCTCCACCGCTCCTGGCTTGCTGCCAAGATGGAGCATCCACACTGGGGCAAAAGCCCTTTCACAGAAACGGCAGAGATCACACCCCTCCCCCTCCGGTCTGAGCTGTGTGAGCTGCCTGTCTTGCTCTGGCTGTCTGCCCTCAGTCTGGGCCCAGTCTGATTGAGCCTCCCCCGAACAAACACAGACCTTTTCTGGCGACTTTCAAGGATGTCTTCTCTTGGTGATAATTTGTGGATTTCTTTCTGGGTCAAGCATTAAGTCAGAGGCTTGTCATGAAGTAAGTTCTGAGAGAAAACGAGGAGCTCAAGCAGCTGTCTGCCTCCACGCCGCCATCTTGGCCGAAAGTCGAAATTATTAATTTTTTTCTATAATTTGCTCTTTCACCCAGTCATTCTTTAAGATGAGATTATTCAGTTTCCAATTACTTTTTGGTCTATTTATCCCTAACTTTTTACTGAATGTAGCTTTTATTGCATTGTGGTCTGAGAAGAAGGCATTTATTATTTCTGCCTTCCTACATTTAATTTTGCGATCTTTATGTCCTAATATATGGTCAATTTTTGTATAGGATCCGTGAACTGCTGAGAAGAAAGTATATTCCTTTCTATTGCCATTCAGTTTTCTCCAAAGGTCTATCATACCTAGTTTTTCTAATGTTCTATTTACTTTTTTAATTTTTTTCTTGTTTGTTTTGTGGTTTGATTTGTCTAAATCTGAGAGTGCAAGGTGAGATCTGCCACTATTATAGTTTTACTGTCTATTTCTTCTTGCAACTCTCTTAACTTTTCCTTTAGAAAGTTAGATGCTATACCACTTGGTGCATATATGTTTAGTATCGATATGGCTTCATTATTTATGCTACCTTTCAGCGGGATATAGTTTCCTTCCTTATCTCTTTTAATTAGATCAACTTCTGCTTTTGCTTGATCTGAGATGAGGATAGCTACCCCTGCTTTTTTGGCTTTACCTGAAGCATAATAGGCTCTGTTCCAACCTTTTACCTTTACTCTGTATGTATCTCCCTGCTTTAAGTGTGTTTCCTGTAGACAATATATTGTAGGGTTCTGATTTTTTATCCAATGTGCTATCCGTCTCCGTTTGATGGGATTGTTCATCCCATTTACATTTACAATTAAAATTACTAATTCTGTATTTCCCGCCATCATATTATCCCCAGATTATGCTTGACCCCCCTGATCCCCCTCCCCAATATTTAATTTACAGACCCCCCTTGTGACGCGCAACCCTCCCCTTTTTTTTTTTAGTATCCCTCCTCCCTCCGTCCAAGTCCCTTCACTTATTCTCCTTTTCCTTTTCCCTTTTCCTCTCCCCCCTTTTAATGAGGTGAGAGAAAATTCTCTGAAAAACAAATATGTTAATTATTTACTCTTTGAGCCTCTCCTGATGAGAGTAAGATTCACACAATGATTCTCCCCCTCACTAAGTTCCCTCAGATATGGTGTATTTTCTATGCCTCTTCCTGGGATGTAGTTTCCCTCTTTTTATCATTCCTTCCCCTTTTTCTGAACCGACCTCCTTCCCTTTACTACACCCCCCTTTTTTTCTTTTATATCAGTAAAATCAAATTATCCTTGAGTACTTTTTATATACCCACAACAGAGTTACAGTTCTCAAGGGTTCTGTGTACCTTTTTCTGTTTCTCTTCAGTCTTGTGGATGTAGATCAAATTTTTTGTTTAAGTCTGGTTTTTTTCTTAGAAACATATGGAATTCCTCTATTTCATTGAATGACCATCTTCTTCCATGGAAAAAGATGCTAAACTTAGCTGGGTAGTTCATTCTTGGTTGCAGTCCTTGATCTTTTGCCTTACGGAATATCAGGTTCCAGGCCCTTCTATCTTTTAATGTGGAGGCAGCCATATCTTGAGTGACCCTTATTGTGGCACTTTGGTATTTAAATTGTTTTTTTCTAGCTGCTTGCAGGATTTTCTCCTTTGTGTGGTAATTCTGCAGCTTAGCCACAATATTCTGTGGTGTTCTTTTTTTAGGGTCTATTTCTTTCCACATCTACTTTCCCTTCTGTTTCTATTATCTCTGGACAGTTCTCTTTGATAATTTCCTGTAAAATAGAATCTAGGCTCTTTTTTTGGTCATAGTTTTCTGGAAGTCCAAAGATCCGCAGATTATCTCTCCTAGATCTATTTTCCAGGTCTATAGATTTTCCCAGTAAATATTTGACGTTGTTCTCCAGCTTCTCATTTTTTTTGTTTTGTTTGACTGATTCTTGGGTTCTCTGTGAGTCATTCATTTCTATTTGTTCCATCCTGACTTTTAAGGAGTTATTTTCTTCTTTCACAGTTTTTAGTTCTTTTTGTAAATGCCCAATTTCGTTTTTAAATGAATTATTTTGCTCTATTGAATTTTTTTCCATTTCCCTAATTTTTTTTTGAGAATTATTTTCTTTTTCCAATTCAGAAATTCTATTTTCTTGAGACTTTTTTTTATCTTTTCCAATTCAGAAATCCTACTTTCCTGTGATTTTTTTAACCTTTTCTAATTCACAAATTTTGTTTCCCTGCATCTCCTGTGAATTCTTTATTTTTTCCAACTCCCATTTCAGGACGTTGTTATTCTCTATCATAGCTTCCCTTTCCTTTCCCCATTATTCTTCAAACTCCCTTAATTTTTTAATAGTCTCTTCAAGGAGAGAGTTATGTGATTGGGGGCAGGAATCATTCCCCTTTAGGTTGTTATCTGCTGTCTCTCTGCTGTTAACTTCCTCGGGGTTGGATACCCGCTCTTTCTATGTATAGAAGGAATCTATGGTTTTTCTGGCGTTTTTGTTCATATTTTAAAAATCTTTTGGGGTCTGTCCCTGGGGTAGGAAATTATTTATTTACTTCTTTACCAGCTTCCTCCCAGACCGGATGGATGCAGCCGTTCTAGCACCTGAGCTAAGATAGAGCTCTGGGAGAGAGTTCCCCACTCCCTCCCTGGAAGAGCCTCAGAGGTGATTAGCACTGCTGTGACCCCAGGGCGCTGTGTTTTAGCGGCTTCCCTGAGGTTGAGACTGAACAGTAAAGGTAGCACAAAGCCTAGCCTATGCGTCCAGGTGGGGCGTGGATGTCTGCTGCAGGTGACGTGAAAAGCCCCTGCGCTCAAACTGGAAGTGTCTGCCAGAAACCAAGGTCCCTAGTTCAAAGGTTCCGCTTCTCTGGGACTTCCTGGAGCTGAGTTCCACTCCCTCCAGCTAAACTAGGCAGTGTGTGTTGCCTTGGGCCGTATCCACCCACTTGTCAATCTCTTACCTATTCTCAGGAGGTAGCTGAGGCCATGCCCCCTGGTGCCGTGATCTGCTGAGTCACCCCCAGGGTCCTGGAAAATCTAATCTATCTGAATTTTTAAGGTATTTTAGCTTTCTCTTCTGAACTGCTATATAATAAGCAGAGAAGAGCTAATGGCCTGTGCCAGATTCCTTTATCTCAGTGGCTTCTCTGATCCCAGAGCCCTTCCCAGCGCGATCGGCGCAGTATGTTAGCACCCAGCCGTCTGTGCTGGCCTCTCTTCTTCCTCCCCTGGGAACTGACCTTTTCTGTTGAAACTCCAGATTCTCTTCAGCTGGTAAGTCGTGCTTCCAGTCCTTGTGGTATCTATCAATCCAGGGCTTTTTCTGAGGCTTAATTTATCTAATTGGTTGTGAGGGAGTGAGGATGTTCACAGAGTCGTGTGTTTCTTCTCCGCCATCTTGGCTCCGCTCCCCCAACCCCAGAGATTCTAATAAAAATTTATTAGAAATAATTCACAACTTTAACAAAGTTGCTGGATACAAAATAAATCCATACAAATCCTCAGCATTTTTATGCATCACCAACAAAATGCAACAGCAAAAGATACAAAGAGAAATTCCATTCCAAACAAATGTTGAGAATATAAAATATTTGGGAATCCATCTACCAAAGAAAAGTCAGGAATTATATGAGCAAAATTACAAAACACTTGCCACAAAAATAAAGTCAGATTTAAATAATTAGAAAGACATTAAGTGGTCTTGGAGAGGCTGAGCGAATATAATAAAGATGTCAATACTCCCCAAACTAATCTATTTATTTAGTGCTATACCAATCAGACTCCCAAGTAACTATTTTAATAACCTAGAAAAAATAACAACAAAATTCATATGGAAGAATAAAATGTCGAGAATTGCAAGGGAACTAATGAAAAAAAAAGTTAGACGAAGGTGGTCTAGGTGTGCCTGATCTAAAGCTATATTATATAGCAGCAGTCACCAAAACCATTTGGTATTGGCTAAGAAATAGACCAGTAGATCAGTGGAACAGATTAGGTACAAAGGACAAAAAAGTGTACAACTATAGCAATCATGTGTTTGATAAACCCAAAGATACCAATATTTGGGATAAAAAGTCATTATTTGAAAAAAACTGTTCGGAAAACTGGAAGTTAGTACGGCAGAAATTAGATATGGATCCACACTTAACACTTAACATGAAATTTGCTAGACAGGTGATAGATTCATGGTGCAGAATGTATATTTTTATGTATACCCAAATTATTTTGTTTGATTATACATGCATGTTATGAAAATTTGACATTTTTCTTTTTTCACCCCAATGAGTGGAAAGAAGAGAAAATGAATTTCTGTTAATTTTTAAAAGTAATACAGAGAAAATGATGTGTTACTGGTATGAAATATTTTATGAACTTTCACAAACCGTCAATATATTATTAGTTTTACTTGACTGTTTTATTGATTATAAGAGACTTCTCATGAAGTAGAAGTAATTTGTAAATGTTTGTAATATAAGAACAAAACACCTCAATAAAAATGCAAGTATTAAAAAATGCTGGGTCTAAAGTCAGAGGAACTGTGTTCAAATTTTACCTATACAACTCAATACTCTTATGAGTTTTTAAAATGTCACTTAATTTTTCTGGTTATCAGTTTCTTCAAATATAAAATAATTGGAGTTTTTGTGCTAGAGACTGAGACCCGATGCTAACCTGAATATATGTCTTATGATTCACATCCTTTCTTTGAGTTAATATAAAACAACATCAACAACAATATCACCTTATGATTATTGTTATAACTAGTATTTGAATGACACTTTAAAGTTTGAAAAGCATTTAAAATTCATCCCATTTCATTCCATAGAAGATGTGTAGTATAAGAATTCAGTTCACTTTACAAATCAATGGAACTAAATGACTCACCTAGTGGATGAATGGACTTTATATCTTAAAAACAATGTTATTTTTCTCATATAAGCATTAGCAATGTCGTAGGGCTTGATGGAAGCCGAGAAAGACAAAGATCTCTGATTTATTCCATTTAGAGATAGATTAGCCTTCAGTATTAATCTCTATCTCCATATATATATATATATATAATATGATAATCCAGTAATTAACAATAATAATACATTTATGTTCTTATTTAGGGTACTGACCTTCCCTTTTGTATCTTTTATTTTTCAGTCAATTAAGCTTTCTGTTTAAAAAAACAAGAAATAAATTATGTCTTCTGTTTAAAAAAGAGCACCTAAAGATGTAACATTTTCCCACTGGTATGTGGCTGTTGTTGTGTTCTTCAATTTGAAAAGGATCATGACATCAGGGCGGGGTGATGCCATGAAATGCAAGTGAATGGGATTTAAGTGAGGAAGGGCTGTACAAGGTCACCTGCTTCACTTTCCCCTCCAAAACCATCTGGGTCCATTGGCAAGATATAGATTAGAGAATGATTGGAGATGGCCCTGGATGCAGTGGGAGACCTTGCCCGTTTTCGGGTAAGGTCTTTAACAGGTCCATTGACTGAGGCAGTGGTTTTCAAACTTTTCAAATAGGGGGCTAGTTCACTGTCCCTCAGACTGTTGGAGGGCCAGACTATAGTAAAAACAAAAACTATGAACAAATTCCTGTGCATGCTGTATATATTTTATTTTGAAGTGAAGAAACAAAATGGTAACAAATACAATATTTAAAATGAAGTAAAGTTAAATCAACAAACTTACCAGTATTTCAATGGGAACTGTGGACCTGCTTTTGGCTAATGAGATGGTCAATGTCTAGTTCCATATTTGTCACTGCTAGTCATAACAAGTGATGCAAGTGTGCATCTGTTAGTCTTGATCTGGTTGGAGATTTCAAATGTTTCATTCTAGAAAAAGTCTGCTCATAAGTGCTGCCAAAGATGGTTGCCATTTTGAGTGCATGATTCCTGAGATGAAGATATGTCTCAGAGGGGAGAGACACATAGAAATTATGAAAGCTGCTTGACTTGAATGCGTCTTTCAGAGAGTCACAATTCTGCAGTTCAGGCAGTTCCATTTGGTAAACTGTAGCTAAATTTTCAATGTCAATAGAAAATGGGTCATGGAAAAGCTGTATGTCCTGTTCATGGAGATGAAGCTCTAATGAAGTTAACACAAGATACCACAATTTTCATAACAGAGTCCCACTTCAGTGATTTACTACATAGCACTTCTTGGTGGATGAGGCAGTGCATAGCTATTGGATAAGAATTGTTGTGTTTGTCCATCTCTTGGTTAATGGGAGCAATTACTCCTTTCTTAGATCCCACCATGCTAGGGGCACCATCAGTTGTCACACTGGCTAGTTTAGCCCAGTCCAGCTCCAAACCATTCATAGTTTGGCAAACCTTTTCATAGATATCCTCTCCTGCAGTTGTTCCTTTGATGCTTTGCAGTGCAGCAAGCTCTTCTATGACTTCAAAATAATCATTTATCCCATGAATAAAAATTAGAAATTGTGCAGAATCATGAACATCGTTGCTTTCATCGAGTACCAAGGGAAAATATGAAATTTTTTTGTGGAGTTTTGCAAATGCTGATGCAGATTGTCTCCCATTTCTTCAATCCTCCGTGTAATTGTAGATCCTGAAAAACTCATGTACTAAATAAATTGGCCTTCTCTGGACACATCTCTTTGGCAACAGAAAGAAGGAATTCTTTAACAAATTCTACCTCTACAAACGGTCTGCCAGTGCATGCTATTAGCTTGGCAATTTGAAAACTTGCTCACAGTGATGAAATATTTAGCTGCTTCTGCTTCACAAATATATTTTGCTGAGTTATTATAGAAGAGAGGGAATGTACAACAAAGAAACAAAACAAAGTTAAGAAAAAGCACTTGTTCTCCTAAAACCCTAAGAAGACCCCCAAAAGACCTAATAGATTGAAGTAGGGGTTTAACCTAAGTTAAGTACAAATATGTTCAAGTCTTTCTGTTGACTCAACAAACAAGTCCTGGGGATAGCTGGGGTTGGAAGGCAACCTCAGTCTTAGAAATCTTCATTTCATGGACAGTGTGGGAGTCAGACAGCAGATTAAGAGACTAGCAGATGGTAGGACATTCCACTGTTGAGGTATATCAAGCACAGTTATGATGATTGAGGCATCCTGGACTGGGCTACCACTTTAGAGGAGAAGGAGCTACCACACATCTGGTGAGTGGGCAGAAGGACAGAGACTCTGCTGGCTATGGGCGCTTGCAGATGAGCAGAGTCCCTAGTTTCAGTTCCAGGGAAGAGAGGAAAACTGTAGTTTACAGTGTACTAAACAATGAGTATACAAAGAGAAAACTGAAACAGCCTTAACTTCAAGAGACGTATTCCACTGAGACAAAATATGACATATAAATGCAATATCAATAAAAGATAAATTAAGACAGGACAGCACTAAATGAGGGAACAGAAAAAATTCCTATAGAAGGGAGCATAACTAAGATTAGAAGAAATTAAGGATTTTAAGATTCTTAGAAATAAGAATGTAGTATATTATGGGAATGGAAGGACAGGCTATAGAAAGGCAGAAAAAGAAGAAAGAGTATCATTTATTAGCAACAGCAAGAAGATCAGTTTGACTTACTACAGAGTACATGAATTTCTAGAAAATAATGTAAGCTGGAGTCATATTGGAAATGGCTTTAATTGTCAGAATAGATCATGTTTAAATCCTTACTCATAAGAGGGAAGCTAGGTAGCATAATGGATGGAGTTCAAATCTGACCTCACATAGTTACTGACTGTATGACTCTAAGCAAGTCAAAATAGGGAACTACTGACATTTTATCACTAAGAGTAACATAGTCATTCATATGCCTTAGGATAATAATTTTGGCAGCAATGTAAAAGAAAGAACAGAAAGAGGAAGAACTTGAGATGGGAATACCAATTATAAACAGTCTAAGAGTCATGAAAACTTAACCTGGGTTAGAACTGAGGGGAAGGATGTGAGAAATGCTATAGATGTGAAATCAATAAATAAATGAACATGTGAAAAAGAGTGGGAAGTTAAAAATGGCGAAGAATGTAAACCAGGGTCACAGAAAGGATCATAAAAAAAAAAAACCTCTTTATGACTTTAGAACCAGCATTGTCTCCACTGGGAAACCAGATGCTTGGAGAGAGGATCAAAGGGAAGGGGGTGATCAATAAAGTCAAATGGTCTGTAGATGTCAAAAAGGTTGAGATTTGATTTTTAGTACATGTGCTGCCAAAGCGAGCACAAGGTTGAGATTTGAGACAAGACTATTATATTTGGAAATTAAGAAAACATTGGTAAATTTAATAATTGTTTGTAGGCATCAGTTTCCTTTTCTGAGAAATGAGAGGGTTGCATTAAATGGACTGTGAGGTGTTTTCAGTCTTTAAATCTATGCCCCTATGACATTATTTCCTCTTACTGTTGCTTAAATAATGAAACAGACTCATTAGCTTTGGACTAAACAACCTCTAATGTTTGTTTGTTTGTTTTTCCCAATTCAAAGATTTTATGGTTTGATGATTTTTTATAAAGCTGCTGTATATAGCTTAGATTACTACAATCGGCTTTCAATTAGATCACTAGAAGTATTCAGGTAGAATCTGGATGACAATGCATCAGGGAAGGATGCTATAGCGGCAATTCCTCTATAGAATAAAGGTAAATAGAAGTGAATGTTGAATTTTAGCTGGAATCTAAAGGAAACTAAAGAAGGAAGAAAATAGAAATGAAGAAGAAAGCATTCCCATTGATAAAGAGGAACAAAGTATAAGCACCCTGGAAAGGTGGGAAATAGATAGGTTATGAGGTGATTCTAAAGCCAGGCAGAGTCCCAACAAATCAAAAACAAACAAATAAAAAACTTTTACCTATACATTTTGGATTGCAGTGACAGTCATATTTATATTGGACCATCACCTTCAGAAATATCATCTTTGTGCACAAAACCATTCACCCTTTATGTCTAAATCAGGAACCCATTTTGACCTTATCTTGGTAAAGAGTATTAGATGTTGGTCAATGCCTAATTTCTTTTTTTTAAATTTTATTTATAAAATTTTTGACAGTTTATATGCATGAGTAATTTTTTTATATAACATTATCCCTTGAATTCATTTTTCCAAATTATCCCCTCTCTTCCTCTACTCCCTTCCCTTGATGACAGTCAATCCCATACATTTTACATGTGTTACAATACAACCTAGATACAATATATGTGTGTAAATACCATTTTCTTGTTGCACATTAATTATTAGCTTCTGAAGGTATAAGTAACCTGGGTAGATAGACAGTAGTGCTAACAATTTACATTCGCTTCCCAGTGTTATTTTTTCTAGGTCATTGAAATAGTTTCTTGGGAGTCTGATTGGTATAGCACTAAATAAATAGATTAGTTTGGGGAGTATTGTCATCTTTATTATATTCGCTCGGCCTATCCAAGAGCACTGAATGTCTTTCCAATTATTTAAATCTGACTTTATTTTTGTGGCAAGTGTTTTGTAATTTTTCTCATATAATTCCTGACTATTCTTTGGTAGATGAATTCCCAAATACTTTATACTCTCAACATTTGTTTGGAATGGAATTTCTCTTTGTATCTCTTGCTGTTGCATTTTTTTTTTTACTTTCAATATTATTGATTTCTCCTTTTAATTTTTGTATTTCAAGTTTGATTTTTGGTTGGGGGGTCAATGCCTAATTTCTGTCAAAATATGTCTAGTATTCCCCCAAGGGAGTAAAGCATAACTCCATATGAAACACAGAGACAGAGATTAAAAGGGAAAAATGCATTTTCCCAGAAGGAATACATGCATAACTAGGAAAAAATATAAGAAATAGAAAATGAAACAAAAAGTTTACAAGGAAGATTTAGAAGGGTAATGAATGGTTTAGCAGAGAAAGAGGTAAACTTACGCAAAGTATAGAAATCAAAGACTCTATGAGACAACAAGGACTATCAGGGCAAAATCAAAAAGTTAAAGAAGAAAAAGAGAGCTGATTATTATATACATACATTCATGTTTATAGTATATATATGCACACACACATACACACACACACACACACACACACACACACACACACACATATATATATATATATATATATATATATATATATATATATCACAAGAAAGAAAGAAGAAAAAAAGAAAAAATGGTGGAAGGATTAAAAAAAAAGCAGTTCAAATTCCAAGGGGAAAAGTCAGGGATGATACAAAATTGAGCAGCTACCACCCATATTGGAATGGAGAGCTTGGAATTCAGAATTCAAAGGTTATAGACTTACTTTGGCATAAAGAACAAAATGAATAGAGCCAGAAAAAAGATTTTATATAAGGAACAACATAAGGAACATTTAAATACATACATATGTATATGTGAATATAAATATGAATTATAACTTAGAAATACACAATACAATGATCTGAAAAATATAATGATCAAACATGTCTTCTGAAAATCTTTGATAAAGCATTCACCCATATCCTGATAGAGTAGTTATACTTGTACAAAAGTGACATTTTTTAACATGGCCTCTGAACTAGATTCATCTAGCTTTACAATTTTTATTTGTCACAATAGTTATTTTCCTTCTTCTATCACCATGCTTTCGATTAGGAAGATGTTTAAAAGTGACAGTGATTAAAAGAAGGACCATCAAATTTTTTTTAATGCCTGGAATAGAATAAAAGGAAGTTCATAAAGAAGGAAGGAATAGCAGTAAATTTTTGAAAGAAGCAAATATAATTTTCATATGATTGGAAAAAAGCCAACAGTGTGAAAATAGAAATTCATTTTTCAGGATAGAGTCCTAATTTTATGTTCTATTGTGTATATAGAAACTGGGAGGGCATTTAATTTCAAAACAAAAAAATGATTTTTTTAAAAAAAGTTAAAACTTTTTAAAAAAGATACAAGACTTGCAATCAAATTCTGCCTTAGACTTCAACTAATTTTATGACTAGGCAAGGCAGCTTCTTTATTTTTAGTTTATTTACCTGTGAAATGGGCAAACAATATCAGTAACTCTTACACAACTATTCTATGTAAAGTGCTATATAAATCTTAGGTATTATTATTAACTCCTATATGATAGGAACAATATCCTAACCCTTCCCATTATGCAACTTAGATTAAAGCTAGCTGTTAAAAAAAAGAAAGAAAGAAAAGAAAAGAAAAGAAAAGAAAAGAAAAGAAAAGAAAAGAAAAGAAAAGAAAAGAAAAGAAAAGAAAAGAAAAGAAAAGAAAAGAAAAAGGTAATGAGAAAAAGTATCAATACCACTTGATTGGCTGCAAGGACTAAAGATTTAGACTATTGAAGTTGCTACCTCATTGCATGAATTCAAAAGGAGTCCTTCCAGGGTCATTCTGATAGCTGATAAAACAATCTAGAACTACATTCAATTGAATCAGTTTGTTGTATCCTGAACTTCAATCTTTGCAGAATGGCATTTTGTTATTACTAAATAAATCTCTCAGCTTCTAAAGGTGCATATGTATCTCTGTCTCTATCAATCTGTTTCATTCTGTGACTCAAATGAGGTATCATTTTTTTCCTATTTTGTTCTAATATCAAGTGAAAACTCTTGCCTAGACTATCCTAAAACAGCTCATTCCAGTGTGTTGGGTAACTTTCTGAGGGCACTTTTCCTTACATCAAGGACAAATCTGTCTTTTTGTAACTGATAGGATTTACTCCTAGTTCTATCTTTTGGAGGCAAAGCAGAATACGTATAATCTCACTTCAACATATTAGCCCTGTAAGTAATTGATAACAGTCACTATATCCCTCATAAGTGTCACTCTTCCAGGCTAAATATTCTAGTTTCCTTAGAACAATTTTCCAATGGCACAATCAAAAGGTTATTGAGCATTCTGGCTATTTTCTCTGGATACTTTCACTTATCAATGTCCTTTATAAAATGTGATACCTGGGATTGGACACAAAACATCAGATGTGATCAACCACAGGGCCTATCACCTCTCTGATCCTAGATGCAATATCTCTCCATGATGTGATCTACAAAAAGCTTAGCGTAGAAAAACAATAATCTTTGTTCTGCCTTGTATAGACACATTTATGTATGTATACTATATTGCTAAAAGGGAAGCATTTTACAAATAATTAAAACATTTGTATAGCAGTATGGCTATATTATTGTTCAGTCATTTCTTCAGTTGGGTCCAAGCATTTGTGACTCCATCTGGAGTTTTTTGTTGTAATTGCAGTTGTTATTTTTGGCAGAGATAGTGGAATGGTTTGTGATTTCCTTGTCCAGGTCATTTTTCACAAATGAGGAATTGTGGCAAACAGGGTTAAGTGACTTTTCCAGGGTCACGCAGTTAGTAAGTGACTGAGACTTGATTTAAACCCAGGAAAATGAGTCTTCCTTACTCCAGGCTCCACTCTAACCACTGTGTAGTAAATTGTACCACTAGTCAAATTCTGTCCATGTTGCAACCAATGTAAGTATACTTTCCAGCTATAATATGGAAAGTCTATAACGCAGCACATAGGCTATACTTGTCTCCAGATACCAATATTTCATGGATAGAAAGAAAGAGTTTATACTGTATAAAATCCAGAAGATAGAACTCACCAGGGAGGCATTGAATTGCATTCTCAACATATAATGCTTCTCATCATTTCAGATGACTCAGAAAAAAAGGTAATTCTATTTAAAAGGATCTTTTAATCACTGGTACCTGCAAACTCAATCTTTTAGTGTCCTTTCAATGCTAGGTAAGGTTATTTCATGTTAACTGCACAATTAACTCATGTCATCAATGAAACTTTTTCATTTGAATTAGGTCCCCCGTTCCTATAAAATGAGAATTTCCCTCATTTGCTGAAGTCTTCCAATTACTTTCCGCGTTGAATTAGTAGTGTACTAAACTTTTATTTCCAGAGAAATGAGTTCAAATTGAGGTCACCAATGTAAATGAGTTGAATGATCTCACCCTAGTCTTTAAAGGTGTCAGAAGAGTTATATCTATTTCAGTTCATTTTAAAAGAAAACACACAAAAATAAACAACAAAAATAGTGCATAAATGACAGGTCATTTCAGCTCAATTTCCAACATTCACTGATATAAACTTATTTAGAATCAAATCTAATAGGGTACCTTAAATTTCCAGATACTCAAGGGAAATGAGCATCTGATTGAAAAGTAGAGAAACCAAAGTTCTGAATAACCTGTACCATACTTAGGTCCAGATAAGTGTGGCTGTAATTAATAGGAACAGGTCTTTAGAATCAGAATTCTTTATTGTGAAAGGACAATGTGAACATCAATAATGCCTATCTGGAAAGAGGTTGAGAGGGGTACAAGAGAGGGAGTTTCTCTTTGTGTGTGTGTGTGTGTGTGTGTGTGTGTGTGTGTTTCTCTCTGTCTTTCTCTCACCAAATAAGCATATAGTAAATATATATATATATATACATGTGTGTGTATGTTTATATATACATATATATATGTATGTATATACATACATATATATATGTCTGCATATATCTAGAGCCAGAGCCAGAGATGGAAAGAGAGATAGAGGGAAGGAAGAAGGAGAAAGAACAAGAGACAGAGGCAGAGGCACAGAGAGCAAGAGCAAGAGTGAAAGAGACAGATAGAGACAGAGTCAGACTGACAGACAAAGACAAGGAGAGAGAGAGAGAGAGAGAGAGAGAGAGAGAGAGAGAGAGAGAGAGAGAGAGAGAGAGAGTGTTATCTGGGACCATTAATACTTACTACTTGTCTATTACCCATGTAATCTCCCTACAAATCACTTCCCCAAAAGGCTAATTGTTAAAGATCAAAGCAACAGTTATACTGGTAGGACCAATGAGGCTGGCTATCTAGTATCCAAAAGTTTTTAAAAAGTTTTATCTATTTAAATTTATTTTAAAAGAAACACAGCTAATAAAAACAGCAGTCCCCTTTTTAGAGATGGAACACATTATTGGTTAGATAAGCAGGGGCAGAGCTATGAACTAAGAAAGAGCAATAAGAGTTTAAGGACTGCCAGCACACATGCTAAGGATGAACTGCTCATCAAATCAGACAAGCCAGGTAGATATCCCTAAACCCATAGATTTTTGAAAAGTAATCTTTTGGAGAAAATCCAGAACTAGCCTTGAAACCAGGAAGAATTAGGTTTAAATCCCAGATTTGACATATCTTGGTTGTATGACACTGGACAAGCAGTTTTCTTTTCTAGGCATTCTTCTAAGACTATAAACTTTATCTTTATTATTGGAGGAAATTTCTGTACATGAGAATGCCCTATGTCAGTGAAATCATATAACCAGTCCATATGCATATCTCATGATTTAGAGATGGGGAAAAAACCTAAGGCCATACAGTTCGGCCCCATCATTTTACAGAAGAGAAAATTGAGGCCCAGGGAGGGTACACAACTTGCAAAACATCACATCCATAGTAAGTTTTAGTATCAAGATTAGGATTTGAACCAAAATGTTCTGGCTTCAGATTTGCTATTTTTATAGACAGCAAAATTTATTTTTTTTCAGCTTTAGTCTGTATAAGTAGTTCAATAATCAACTATTTTTGTCAATAAATAATCCTGTACAACTAGTTTGAAGTGTCAGTACCTCAGTATTCTATTCATTTTTCCCATGGTCTTTTCGCCTTTGTGTTCCAAATATTTGTTTCTAGGTCATAGAAAAGAGTCTCCTGATTGGCTTTCAGGTAAGGTTTACACATTGCATTTTTCTAACATCATAATGGAGATAAAAACATCTGGGGTACAATATTTGACTGGGCATAAGAATTCTAAAACCATGCCAAGTTTATTGCAACTCTCAAATACTGGGGTTAACCAATCAAATTATCTTCTAATTTATCTTTTTTGGTACAGAAAATATTATTACATAATGGTTAGTTGTAAATGGTAGATGTATAATCTCTCACACATAGTAGGCAATCAATAAATATTTATCTATTTGAACTGAATAAACAAAATACAAAGAACATGACAATTTTCAGGGTTGACAGGATTTTACTAAGCCATATACTGTTCATTCCTCACATGGAGACAGTTGTCTAGAGAGTCCCTAGAGTGACAACTTTAAGGAAAATGAAAACATATATTGTAGAATCACAACTACCCTTCACAACATTTCCCACAAAAAAAAAAAATCCTTCAGAAATTGTTCATGTACTCAGAATCTTTTTTCTAAAACAAAGTGAACTCACTGCTGTGTTGGTGAACATTTGTTATTGTCATAGCAGAAGGTAAACTATTTTCATAAATATGCAAATATCTCCTACTGGGCCTCTGTAATATTTCCAACAACTCTACTTTAGCGTCTGTCTGTTTTGAATCTGATGATATTAAAAAGAAGGATAAAGTACAGAGCATGCAGTATAAGAAAGTTAGTAATTAGAACATATAGAGGGAGAGATCTGGGATATTAAGAGCTAGAAAGATAACATGTTTAATTTGATCTTTCTCCAAGTGAGAGGACATCCAAAAACAATATAGTTGTTTCTGTAGAATAAAAAGGGAGAGGGGAAGAACTGCCCCTTATTTTGTTAGATTATTTAATCTGTTCGATATTTTGAAATTAGAAACTGTTATTTTTCAAATAATGGGAAGTTCTAGAAGTAGTCTTAAAGTTAAACATAGTAGGTAATGTTGTATGATCTTACAAGAAAGCCCCCTTGTTTAAAAATATTTCTCCCACAGATGTCTGAAATTCTATCATTAACTTTAGGTTAAATATTGTCCTGCTCTCTGTTGCCATTGAAACAAAATCAAAATATATCTAAATGAGTAACACATTTTTTCAACAAACTTTTAATGTAAAATAATTTATCTCCCATCTTTGATAAGAGTCAGGGTGAATGGCTGTTGGGGAAATAGAAAAGGGGAAGAAGAAATGAAAGGATCTGAGAGGGCACTTTAAGAAAAAGCTTCAGGATTAAATACAAATCCATTGAGTTAACAGAATGAAGTGCTATCTTTATTCTATCTTTAGCAGACTCTTGCAATCTCCTAATCAATATGAAATAGGGATGGGATTTAGATGAATGGTATGTCTTAATGTACCTTCTAAGGCCATAGCCTTTCTATTCAAAGTGGGTAGTGCATTTCATCAAGAATCTGCTATAATTGTAGTTGGTCACTGTGTTGATCAAAATTCTCAATTTTTTTTTCAAAGTTGACTTTAAAATATTGGTATTTTAAATTTGTTCTCCTGGTTTTGTTCACTTCATTCTGCATTGGTTCATATATTTTTTCCCATGTTTCTCTGAAATCATCAAAATAATCTTTTCTTATAGCACAATACTATTCTATCATGTTCATATACCATAACTAGTTCAGTCATTCTCCAATAGATAAGCAGTCCTTTAGCTTACTATTTTTTGTCCCCCAAAAATGTATTTTAAATTTATTGCACATATATGTCCTTTTGAGCTCCCTGAATTTGGTATAGACCTACTAGCAATAGAACTGGGTGAAAGTATGGAATAGTTTAATAACTTTAGAAAAAATAATTCCAAATTACTTTCCAGAATGTCTAGATTATAGCTTCTAGAAGTACATTAATATGTATGTTTAAGATATAGTTAAATGGCACAAAGGATTGGAATTCTGGAGTTAGGAAGAAGAGAATTCAATACCAGTTATGTGATCCAAGCAATCACTGAATGCAGTTTATTTCAGTTTCCTCAATTATGAAAAAGAGAAAATAATAACACCTACCTTGCAGGGTTGTCTTGAGGATCAACTGAGATGCTGTTTGTAAAGCACTTAGCACAGTGTTTTACATAATAGGTACTATATAAATATTTATTCTCTCCCCTTTCCTTATTTCCCAACAGTCCCTCTGGGATTTGTGATTTTTCTTTGTAATTTTTTGTTAACCTGAAGGGCATAAAGTATAATATTAGAGTTATTTTGATTTATGTTTCTCTAATTATTAATGATTAATAGCATTTCTTCATACGACTACTGACAGCTTTAATTTCTTCCTCTCAAAATTGCCTTTTCATATCTTTTCATTTATCAATTGGGGAATGGCTCTTATTCTTATGAATGCCAACTAATTGCTTTATCTTTAAATGAGATTTTCATTGAAGGAACTTTTTTCTAATTTTAATTGTTGATTTTATTTATACCAAAAAGTCCTATTTTGAATTACATATAATTAAAATTGTTCATTTTACTTTCTGAGATCCTTTCTTTTTTTTCTTGTTTGATCAGGAGCTTGTTTCCTATCCATAGATCTGACAGATATCTTCCTTGGTCATTTACTTTTTTTCTTTATTATTATTATTATAGCTTTTTAATTTATAAAACATACGCATAGGTAAATTTTCAACATTGACCCTTGCAAAATCTTCTGTTCCAAATTTCCCATTCTCTTCCCTCATCCTCTCCCCTAGATGGCAGGTAGTTCAATACATGTTAAATATGTTAAATATAATACAGTTAATTTACTTTTTAAAAATATCACTTTCTATTTCTAAGCCATATAGCCAATGTGGTTTATCTTGATATATGGTGTGAAACATTAATCTATACTTATTCTAACTAACTCTTCAGAAGATGTTTTGTGGAATAGTAAATTTTCTTAACCTAATGCTTCTGACATTAGGTTTATCAAACCCTAAGCTAATATTGATTATTTTGATTTATCTTAATTTGATTGAAGGATTAAGCTTAAATATCCTGGGACACGTTAGTAAATTTATATTGACCTTTTCAGACAGCTGAAGGGTGGGGGGTGACTTTTAGCTCACAACAATTTTTTTCTTTTTACTGTTAATTCTCATTCAGTGAGTTGCATAGACTTAAAGCAGAAATCCTTAAGAGATTGCTCAAAAGATATTTCTCAAAAGTTCACATGATAGCTATGAATTCTAAAACAATGAATTATTGAATCTATCAGTTCTCCCACACTACAAACTCCCTGTTATGCCCCCTACATGCACAGGTGCCAAATACTGCAAATCTATCTACTTCTTTATAAATCCTATGAATCAGCCTGATGAATATAATTCCTTTTTTTCAGTTATAAAGAAAAGTTCTGTAAACCTGTCAAAATGTTACTAATCACTGAAAAATTAGTTGATCTGATTTAATGGTACTTTGCATGCTTTGTTATAAATCATTTTCTCCTAGAAGTAATAAGCCTCAGAAATTTTCTTTTCTTAGATATAAATTTAACAGTATGGCACTAAATATGTAAAATAATGTAAGTAGTATTGCAAATCATTATATTGGCTTGGCCTGCCCATAAGCAATTAACATTTATTTTTACTTGTGTAAATATTGTTTTATGGTTGTGTTTGCGGCTGTGTCTTTGAAAGTAGAATCTCAAATATTCTATATTTTCTAGAATTATGTAAAATGGATTTTCTCTTCCTATCTCTTCTGGCAGAATTTGCTTGGTAGTACAAAAAAAAGGGCTGGGGAATGTAAGTGTCTTATTTATATTGTGAAACTTTACGGTAATTGTTTCAATTAATTTTGTTTTTGTTTTTTGTTGAAATGTTTCTTTAGCAAACATATCTGAAAATGTGATAATATTGGTTCTTCATCTTTGACTATGTTTATTTGCTCAATTTATTTTTCTTCTATTGTTATAAGCTAACATTTCTATAATTATGTTGAATAGTGTAATTGATAGTGGACACAGTTGCACTTTTCCTGACTTATTGGAAGATCTAGTTCATCTTAGTTTCAGATGATGCTACATTTTGGTTTTGAACAGTAATAACCACTTATTCCTATGATTTCTAGTGTTTTTAACAAGAATTTATTTAATCTTGTCAAAATGTTTTTTGCATCTATTGATCTAATGATATTTTATATTCTTATTAATGTGGTCAGTTATGTTTATAGTTTTCCCTAATATTAAACCAGGGATAATTTCTGGTATAAATCTAGTTAAAGCTAGTAGAAATTGATATTAATATATAAACATTGTTGTGTTGTTTTGCTCTAGTTGCTAGCTTGCTAACTTACTATATAAAACTTGTACTTGATATTGAATTTCATTGAACTGAATATGAGATACTGAACTAGTTTTCTTTCTCTGTTTAGACATTCCTTCATTTAAGTTTGAAAACTACATTTGTGTCCTAAAAGTAAATTTGTAGGAATTCTTGTTTTCCTGATACTTTTAAAACATATTATATAACATTAAATTTTATTTTACTGTTTGAAAGAATTATTTTATTTTATTTTATTTTAATTTTTTATTATAACTTTTTATTTACAGACATATACTTGGATAATTTTCAGCATTGACTCTTGCAAAACTTTCTGTTCCAACTTTTCACTTCCTTCTCTGTAAGGGCCCTTTAAATGGGCGGACACAGTGCATCGGGAGATTGAGGCCCGGAAGTAATTTCTGTGGATATTAGGACTGCCCTTGGGCGGGATCCTGGCCATATTGAGATAGTTTCGTAATGGGTGACTCTCTCGCTGATTGGCTGTGTGTGTGACCTCACAGGCCCTATGTAAGCCCACTGCAGGCAGCAACCGCCCTCTTTAACCTCGTGCTGTTCACCCTGGCTCCTAGCCTGGGTGGCCAAGCCAAGATGGGTAGCCGAAAGAGGTAAGGATTTTGGTAGTGAACACATGGGTCTTCTGACCAGGTGTTCACCAGGGAACCAACAAGTCAGGGCATCAGTTAGGGCATTATGTGAGTAGGTATAATAAAGGCTTTTAAGATTACATGTGGTTGTTCTTGAGTGCGCTACCGGTTACTAAGCTATAGATTCAAGAGATTGTGGCCAGAGACCTTAGAAGGCCTCAGAGGAGGCGAGCCGGGTAGAGCTCACACTGCAAAGGACAGTGGTCAAAGGTACTCTGGTGGGTCTAGGACAGACTAGTAATTGTAACTGCCAGGAGAGCACATTACACTTCTCCCCCACCCTCTCCCTTAGATGGCAGGTATACCAATACATGTTAAATATGTTAAAGTATATGTTATATGCAATATATGTGTGCATATTTATACAGTTATTTTGCTGAATAAGAAAATTTGGATTTAGAAATAAGGTAAAAATAACCTGAGAAGAAAAACAAAAATGCAGAAGTAGGGGAATTGCTGTGTTGTGGTCCATTCTCGTTTCCCATAGTTCTTTCGATGGGTGTAGCTGGTTCTCTTCATTACTGAACAATTGGATTTGGTTCATCTCATTGTTGAAGACGGCCACATCCATCAGAATTGATCCTCATTGTTGTTGGTTCTGCTCATTTTACTCAGCATCAGTTCATGTAGGTCTCTCCAGGCCTTTCTGAAATCATCCTGCTGGTCATTTTTTACAGAACAGTAGTATTCCATAACATTCATATACCATAATTTATTCAGCCATTCTCTAATCCAGGGGCATCCATCCATTCAATTTCCAGTTGAAAGAATTATTTTAAATCCATATGGACCTTTTGATTTTTCTCCCTTTTAGGACATTTACTGGTTGTTCATTTTTGTTTTCAAATATTGGATAAACTAAGGCACGGGGGAAGGAATGTGATTCTTAAAATACTGTGTTTGTTTTATAAAAGATATATAATACTTCTACTTTTCTGAATTTTTTGTGCAGTTGGTTTTTATTAAGATGCTATTTATTTTTTCCCCATTAAATAATCTACAATGGTTTTACCATTTCTAACTTTCCTAAAATTTTATTCAAGTTATTCACTCCCTTTTTGCTTTTTTTTTTTCCTTATATTTTTCTAAGGAGGTTAACTTGAAGTCAAACACTATTATAGTTTTATTATTTATTTCTCCTTGCAACTTATTCAACATTAGCTATCTATGGTATTTTTTAGCAAAATGTGATTTTCCAGTTTATTTCTTAGTATGTCTATTTTTGTGTTGACACATCCAAGATCATTATTGCAATTCTTGTGTGTTTGTGTGTTTCCTTCCCTCATTTCTTCCTTTTTTCTTTCTTTTTTCTTTCATCCTTCTTTTCTTCTTTCCCTCCTTCCTTTCTTTTTTGAATTCTTTCTTTTTTCTTTCTTTAATTCTTTTTTCTTCCTTTCTTTCTTCCTTTCCTTCTTTAATTCTTTCTTTCTATGGAGTAGTTCATCTCATTCACACTACAATTATGTTTATTAATTTTATCTTTCCCACAATCCATTCTCTTATAATTTTTCATATCTTCATTTCCCCTTTTTAAGTATTAATTTTGCTTCTGACTAGCTAATTTTTTCCTTGATTTATTCTCCCTCTTTGCCTCCTTTTCTTTCTCCCTATAATAGAATATTAATAATTGGTCTTCATTTAGTACCATATGATTTCTTGCTCATGTTTACCTTTTTTATGTTCCTCTTTACAAATGTGTTTGTATGTCAAAGTTGATACTCATTTTTTGGTCTTTTCTTTGGGAATATAAGGAAGTTATGTATATAATTAATGATCTATCCTGCAACTCTCAGTAACATTATATTCAGTTTTGATGGCTAAGTTATTGTTGATTATAAGCTTATATCTTTTAGCTTCTTTATAGTGGTGATTGGTAAATCATGTATAGTACTGAACATTGGTCTTTGGAACTTGAATTATTTCTTTCTGGCTGCTTATGTTATTTTCTATCATATGGTAGTTCTAGATTTTGGCTATAATATCTCTGAGAGTTTTCATTTTGCTACTTATTTCAGAATATCATGGGTGAATTCTTTCTATTTCTATTTTAGTCACTAGATCCAAGGGATCTGGGTAGTTTTATGATTTCATGCAATATGGTATCTAAACTTTGTTTTTGGTAGTCATTTTCATTTATCTAATTATTCTTACAATATCTCTCTTCACTCTGTTTTCCAGATTAATTATTTTTGCTTTAAAACACCTTCCATTTACTTCTGTTTTTTTTAGTCTTTAAATTTTGATGTAATATTTCTTGTTATCTCATAGGGAGTCATTAACATTTTTTGTAAATTTAAAATTTCAAGTAGATTTTTTTCCCTTTGAGTAAGTTTTGTGTCTCTTGTTTCAGTTAATTCTCTTTCCAAATCTTTCTGATATAATTCTCATTTCTTCCTCTATTGTTTCCTCTAGCACTTTCATTTCTTTTATTTTTTTTCCTGTTCTTTAAATTTTTGTTTGAAATATTCCAGAAATTCTAATTTGACTTGAAGCTGTGTTTTTCTTTGAGGTTTTGATTATCAGTATTTTAAAGTCATTCTCTTTTTCAAGGTTAGTATCTTACATTCTTGTCACCCCTCCGTGTTAGGACTCTTTTTTTTTTTTTTTTTTTTTTTTTTTTTTTTTTTTTGCATGTCCTTCCAGCCAACTTGCTTTGAACTTTATGTTAGGGCTAGACTCTATACTTCTGAGAGAGAATGGGGAATACCTTCACTGAGCTTTTGTTTTCCTGGGTGTTTATGCCACTTTCTTGGGAATATTGTGGTGTGTGTTATTCGAGGATTTCAAGGACTACTTAGCTGGAAGACTTACAAGTTTCCAGACTCCTGAAGTGATTTTATCCAGAGCAAAGTCTGATCATTATCCTCTGGGTCTGATCTGAGTTTGAGTTAATCTAATAATCCTATTATCCTTTCCTATAATTCTACTGCTAGAATCAGTCCCTCTCAGACAACTGGAAGCCATGTGAACTCTTAACAGTTGCTGTCTTGACACTTTTTTTGTCTACAAAGTCTTTCATTCTTTTTTCTATTTGCACAATCACTTTCTATCTGAGACTTTTAGTTCTACCTGGGTTACTACATTAGCCATTTAGTTAGTTTCCCTGCTTCTCATCTTTCCTATCTCAAAGGTCTTCTTTGGGAATTAGTCTTTTGATTATCTTTTCTCTCTTTTTCCAATGATTCCTTCCGTACCACATATAAACATGCTCAAATCTCTCTAGCCTCAAAAAAAAAATCTTCACTTCATCCAAGCATACCATCATATTCTATTGTATTCTTATTCTATTCTTTTTCCCAATCAAGCTGCTAAAAAATAAAAAAAAGGAAGCTATCTGCTATCATTAACTCCTTTCTCTCACTATGACTTAGCCCCTACAAATAAGCTTCCAACCTAAGCATTTAACTAAAAAGGCATTCCCCAAGATTAGTAATAAGCAATTGACCACCAAATCTAAAGACTTCTCAGTTTTTATCCTTCTTCACCTCTCTAAAGCATTTGACTCTCTTGACAACTGTTCTTCTCTTACACATTATTTCTTCCCATGATTGTCTTTTTTTTTTTCTCACTTCTTATCCTACTTTCCAAACACCCTTTCTTATTCTCCCTTCCGAATTAAACTTTTGTCCTAAAATTTATGTGTGGCATGCCACAGAAGTACTTTGGGCTCCTTTATTTTCTTTTTATATTCTCTTTCTTGACAAATTAATAAGTTGCCAAGTGTTTAAATATCATTTCTCTGGAGATGATAAATTTAATCCTACTATTTTTACCTGAACCCTGATACCATATTAGCAAGTGACTATTAGATATCTATATCCAGATTTCCCAAATAACATGATCAACGTCTCTGATACAGAATTTATTATGCTTTCTTCAAAAGCATGTCTCAAGTTTTCTCTTCTATTAGGGCACTATCACCCTTCTAGCCACCTATGTATGTAATATTAGAATTATCCTTGACTTTTCCTCACCCCCATCCCTCAAATCCAGTCAGTTTCCAATTCAGCTTTCACAACATAGCTCACATCTATCTTTGTCATTCCATTCACTTGATGATCTCCTGATTTAAAGCTTCATCACCTGATACCTGGGCTATTACACTAACAATTAGGTTTGTTTCCTAGCCTGTAGTCTCTGATATGATTTAAGAGCAAATTCTAGTTCCAAATAATGTGTTTGGGGTTTAGCACAAAAAGTTGAGATTGTAGGCACCAAATATTGGGGTTTGGTCATGTGAAGAATTTTCAATGTCCATTCTCTTTGGCAAAAGGGAGATTTATTTAGGGAAAAAAAGATTACAGGCAAAATGAAGAGATACAATTGATACAAAGAATGATATAGAAATGAAATAGAATAGGAAGAGCATACAGTTAGTTAGGAAAGCTTTAACAATTAATGATGGAAAGAACACATTCCCTAGTGTAACTCAAAATTAACCAGGAGAAAGGGAATACCCTATGAGATTGGAATATGTTCTTAGATGGTAGGTTAAATAACAAATGGGATTTAGTACCATAAAAGAATTAGTTAGATATAAGGAGAAAGAATAGATATTTGGTGAAGAATGAAAGGAAAGAAACTATAAAGCATGGTGGAAGGGGTGGGAGAAAAGTTGAGAAGAAAAATACTATGAGACATGAAGAAGGGGTGAGGTGAAAGACATGGCAAGGCAGATTGTTGTTGGGAGCTATACCAAAAGGTTCAGCAAAGGTGTTGTGAACCAGGACAGATTTATAGGGAAAATTTAACCTCAGGGGTTTGACAATTTGGATTTCTGATGAGACATAGCAAAGTGGACATAACAGAGAGTGGGACCACAAAATTAACCTAATCCCCATCAGTTCTCCTCTCTGCCTGCCTCAGGGAGCAATTCCATCAATGCTTCTTTCTCTGCCAACCACACCTAGATACTCAGGACCCCTCCAGCCTCCTTATTAAAAAATGTCCCTTACATGGCTAACAAATTACTTATTCTAAAGCATAGTAAGCTATATCACTGTCCTGTTCAGGAAACTCCAGTGGCTCCCTCTAACCTTCATTATAAAATCCCCAAATTTCTCTGTTTGGCTTTTACAGACTTTCGAAATTCACATCCAGTCTACCTGCTCAGGTTTATTGTATATTATTCTTTTTTTTTTCCATTTTATGTTCCAGTTAAAATTTCCTTGTACTTCATGTTCCATCTCTCATCTCCTTGCTTTGGCACAATTTGTTCTTCATAACAATAATGGGGCCCTCCTCAATTCAAGTGCCATCTCCTATAAAAAAAACCTTTCTTGATCCCTTGAATTGTAAATGCCTTCCCCACTGAATTTTTTTAAAGTATATTTTGAATTTAATTTTCTATATTTCTCTCCCAAATAAAGGTAAGCTCCTTGAACATAAAGACTATTTTATTTTGTCTTTCTATCCTTAAGGCCTCCCCTGGCACTTTGCCAGTACTTAACAATTGGCTAGTGAATTTAGTTACTAGGAAAAACAGCAGCTTCACATTTGCCTATATCATAAAATATTCCTTAATCTGACTTGAATTTAAAGAGTTCTCCATTATGATTTGAATCTACTTTTCCAGTCTTTATTTCATTTCCAATAAACTCTTTACTGTGGCCTAACAGGACCACCAACCATTCCCTAAACTTTGGACCTTCATATAGTCTGCTCTACAAGCCTGAAGGGCTCCTTATCCAAATTTCAAATGTTTTCTTTTCTTTCAAGGCACAACTCAATGGACTCTTCTCTCATTGAACTTTCCTGATTTTCCCTCTTGTCTAGTGTTATCTTCCTCCTCAATTTTCTTTTTATTATATTTATTTGTATCTCCTCCAAAAGAATGAAAGCTGTTTAAAGGCAGTTTCTGTCTTTGTATTCATATTTAGCATATTATCTCACAATAATATATAGCTTTAAGATTTAAAAAGAGTATTACAAATATTGTCTCTTTTGACTTTAGTAATAATCCTATGAGAAAAGTGCAATTGTTATTCCCATTTTCCAGATAATGAAATGGAAATTCTGAGAAGTTAAATGACTTAACAAGAATCACATAGTTTAAAAAAATTGAGGCAGGATTGGAATACTGATGTTCCTTGACTCCACACTCAGAGATCTATCCACTATTACATCTAGCTACCTCATAGTTGTTCTCTTATGTGAGTACTTAAAAATATTTGTAAAATTAAATTATTCTTGAATGGCTGATTCCTTTTTGCTAAATCCTGTTTGCTGAATCTACACATGTAAACCAATGTGAGTCAATTTGTTTTCAAAAGGCTGAAGATCACATGAGTTTATTTTAACTTCTCCCATGACTGTTTATATACAGTTTAGCATAATGATTTCAGCAATGGAGTGTCTACACTTTTCATCGTCCAAAGTCCAGGAAAAAACAGAGTTAATAAATAGTTGAAAAGCATGGTCAGGGCCAGTTTGGGTAATATCTATCCACTTGGGATTATAGCCATGCTTCTGGCGCAGCATTGGTAATGTCAGCCTGTTTACAACCAGCTCTAAGCTGCAGGATATCCAGTTTGAATCAAGTTATTACTTTGCCACATGGATGTTTTTCCAGTTGTTAATAAACAAGGGTGTCATTCTAATAACAAAGTCTTGAAAGTCTTTCATAGTTCATAAAATAAAGTAGGGAGTAGTCTGCTTGTTTGACTATTTCTACACAATATTTATTATTTTTTTTTTTTTAAGAGACAGAATAGAAGAGGAAAGAAATGATAACAAAGGGAACCTGGAATCAGTGGGAAACTTCATTTTCCTTAATTAGCATATTTAAGTGAGGCTTAGAAACTGCTCCTTCCCTGAAACGTTGCATTTTATTAAAAGCTGTTTAGAGCTCATAACCATTCTGCTGATTTTCTCAAAACACGTTCTCCTTATAGGCCAGTGCTAAACTGTGCATATGAAATGAGCTCAGCTTAATGTCGTGTTAAAAGAGTTTGGTCTCCAGAGCTGTCTCTCTTCTTAATAATATGTAATCATACTCCATCTATTTAGTTTTCATTTAACTTGCCCCATGCAGGCAATGAATCCAGTTTAATTAAATGTGCCTTTAAATAGTCAAACAGCACTCGTTTGCACCTAGCAAGCTTCCATTCCATCCTTTTAGGACCCCCTCAAGATACAAAAGCCCAATAAAGAGAATATGGAAGATGTACATGTAATAATGCTGAGGAAGTCTGACATTTGCTCTGTAATTTAGTGAGCCCTGCAGTAGCTTCTGGGCACATTGTCACAGTGTAATGATGACAGCATGGTGCCCATTGGCTTCTGGGAGCTCTAGGTCTGGAGAAGCTCTAATAAACAACTCTTTTCAGGTTAGCTGGGGACACTATGGAGTGGTCACATGCATGCAGATAAAGTCAGCCCTTTTGAGACAGCAAAGATCACTTTGTTATTTCACCGAGGGACAGGCAGCCTTAGTTGTTCTGAATCCAGGCTCCATGGTCAGGTTTTGCTCTCATTAGTTTTGAGAATAAATCTAAACCTAAGGAATACTCCTAGAAAGCTGTTCTATACTCTTTATCTGTAGCACCATCATGGTTTTTTCATATGTGGACCTCCTAAATTGGTAACCTTAGATTTGAGAATGGGTCAGCATCCAATCAATACCAAGTAGGGAGAGATTCAAAGTCCCTACTGATGTTGTTTCTCTTACCAAATGACTAGGAGAGGCTTTAGTTCAAAGCAAAACACAGTTAATTAGTTGTTATGAAATAAGAGACAAGATTTCCAGGTATTCATCTAGAGGTGACATACAGTGAATAAATGTAATAATTCATAGGGTAGAATAGCTGTATGAGGAATGTGGGCAACCCAAGTTTTCTAACACTGGCTAAGTTAGTCCATGAAGTTTAAATCCTCTGATAATTTATTCTCATTGATACCTTGTTCTCTGCTAAAAATTTCTACTCCTCGATGGATGCCTCTGCTACTGTTCTCTGTTACCATGTGTTATTCTTCAGTTGTTGTAGAGCCTCTTCCCACCCAGTGAAAAGGAGAGTCTGCCAGCTCTTTTACCTTGATAGCCCCAGAGGAAATATTTAGCTCTTTTGTGATATAAACCCCAATCAACCATACATAGCCAGCCAAGGAAGACCTTGGGCATCTTTAAATCTGTTTTTTTTAACTGCTTTCCCCCTCCCCCTCATGCCCAATTGTTTTGGCTCAGAGTAACTGAATCTAAATTCTTACCTGAGTTATAGTCTGAAATTTCTTTTAGCTCATATTATATACCTGGGACTGGGAGCTTCCTCATCTGTAAAATTAACTGGAGAAGTAAATGGTAAATTACTCCAGTAATTTTGCAGACCCAAATGGGGTCACAAAGAGCTAGACATGACTGAACAACATCAACACCCTGATTATTCATCCCCCATGACTTTGTACCTTGATTTCTTTTTAATTTCTCTTATTCTTTTTTATGTATGTCATTATTGTCTTCTCAGTCTGATCACATAATCAAACATTCTTTAGGATCAGAAAGTATTTCTTAATTTTTTTTGTACATTCCTAACTGCTAGTAGAGTATTGTGCATATAATGGGTGCTTGAAAAAAATTGCTGAATTATGGTGATTATAATACTATCTTATAGAGAAGATCATAGTTTTTAGCAAAAGCATTTTCTCACAATTATTGTCCTATGAACAGGACAGCAGATGTTGTCCCTGTTTGACAAATGAGAGAATCGAAATGGGGAGAATTTAAATGACATGACTAAGGCCACAACAAATGATGTGGCAATGACTTAAATACAGATTTCCTAAGTACTAGGTGAATGCCTTTTTAATTAATCACATATTGATGAGCTATATTTTAAAATAATTTGGAGGATCAAGTAGTTAAATGATTTATCCATGGTCCCACAATATAACTATCAGAAAAAGTATTTGAATCTAGGGCTACCACTCTATCCCTGGATCATCTGTCTCAGTTAAATGTAAACTCTAGGTTCCAGTCTTCCAGGTTTACTGGCAAGATACCAACACAGGCCCTAATCAGAGTTGCCAGAGAAAGCAAATGGAGTCTGATAGGAGCTCTCTTGGATCCTTTCCTCCTTTTCAGAACTGCATTTGGCTCAAGAAGATGTAATCTGAGCACATTCGATTGGAAAACACTTTCACAAAAATGTGGAAAGAGTCATTTCAGCATCTTTTAAGCTTTCTATTGTTCTCACTCTCTTCCTCCTAATTGCTCACTGAGAGCCACTTCACTGGGAACAGTCAAGAGGAACAGAACTGAAGTCCATGGGAAAAATGCTCTCCTGGAAAGAAGTGTTTTTTTGTTTTGTTTTTTTCTTTTTTTTTTCCCAGGGCTGAGGATTTAAATGAAGAAAGACTGAATTTCTTGAATCATTAGGAAAGTGCAGGCTAATGTATGCATTCCACCTGGAGATGCCCATTCAAGTAATTACCAAATCTAAAGGCCCCACTCGGGACAGGAGATCACCAGCAAGACAGTAGCCATTAGTAGCATATTAAATTAAGTACTCATTCTAAGATCCACACATTCACCAACTCAATTGTGCATTACTGGCTCCACATGGACTTCACTTAACTGGAATCCTGGAGAGAAAGCAGCATCTTGATTTCAACTAAATTGCAGTAGGAAAAGATGAAAAAGGGAACAGAAAGGTAAATGTTTTTCCTCACAGTTCATCCAAAACAGTATGGCATACTTAGAATTCAAATGATCAGAGTGGTAGTCAGCAACCAGATTGTCTTGCAGAGCATTTTTCTAGCAGGCAATGGAGAAGGAAAAAGACAGAGTAGGGGGCAAGATGAAAATTTGTTACCTTGGTTTAGCTCTTTTCCTTTTAAAATGCAAAAGCCATTAATTCTCAGTTATCCATGGATTGTTGAGCAATCCTTTTATAAAAATAGATTTTTATTGATATATTTTGTTTTTATCACTTACATTTCCTCTATATCACTCTCTTCCATACCCCTCATATATCCATCTTTTGTAATAAAGATTTTTTTTTAATAAAGAAGAGAAAAATAATCCAGATCACTAATTTCTGAACTGAGAAATTCCCTTTTCCTAATATGGTTTAGTAATTCATTTGTAACCTTCAGATGTAGCTTCAGATACTGAGAGATTAAGTGACATATGTATTTGTTTACATGCTGTCTCCCCCATTAGAGCACAGTAAGTTCCTTGAGAGCCCAGACTATCTTTTTCCTCTTTTTGTATCCCTAGCACTTAATTCAGTATTTTGGCACATAGTAGGCTCTTAATATATGATTATTGTTTTGAATCAATCACACAGAAACATCAAAAAGAAGACTTGAATCCTGGCTAGCCCTTTCTTTTTATCTATGTCTTTTGGTATTTATTTTCTTTTGCCATGATTCACTTTCTTCCTGTGATCCTATTCAGGACAGACAGAATAATTGTTATTTACTTGCACCATCTATATTTAGTATTTTGTCTCCCCATTGTACTCCCTACCCTTGTAATCATAGTTCTAGGGATCCTATTTTTAGAACACTTATGGTAAAAGTATTACAGTATGTAAAAGCCCTCATTACTTCATGCCTTGGACTGTTGAAATAGCTTTTAGTTAATTTCCTTGCCTTAAATCATCCCATTAATCATTAAGTGACTAGACCTGAATCTCAAGAATAATCAGAGAAGGGATGAAAAGAGTCTTGAACCCAGTAACTATTTTCCAAATCCAATATCTCTTTAAGTAGAAACAAATTAAAGAATATTAGAAATATGACACCCAATGATACTTGACAATGGACAGAACCAGTTTTCATCTGGGTAGTGGCAAAGCTATAGTGTTTAAACCTGGTATTTCAGTTTTGTTGATAGACAGGCACATGGATTTCTACAGCAAAGGTTATGCTGTATTGCTTGTTGAGAATAACAATTTTAGATGAGACATGGCCTATCAGAAATAATTCTGTTCCTTAACTCTGCCATCCAAATTGGAATAATAAGAACTCATGAGACTCTGATGCCCAAGCCATATGGCCTGTTGGTTGTTAATTTTTTGGTGATCCTAAATAATAGATTAGAATTCAAAAGAAATGGCTCAGGGGATGGTTAACTCTAGATGGGTCAAATGAGGGTACTGAGAATAGATGAGGTTCTCTATTGATACATCATGAATTTGTTTCCACAGCTGGCTGACTTACATGTTATCAGTAGGGCAAGGAAAACCAGTCTACACAAGCTAAATGGCCAAGAACAGATGAAAAGAGAGCTAATAATACTGTAATTAGGAATAATGCCAAAGCAGAACCTACAGATGTCCTAGTATAAAAGGAGAAGCCAAAGAAAAGACTGTAGCTTTCATGTAACATTGACTGAATGTGTCTCATTTCAAACTGACATTTTCAAGCACGAAAGGGGGAAAGTAAACATTGGGTAACACAAGTGAAGATGTTGAATTATCATCTAAATATTGATATTAGTTTCCTTTTTTTTACTATATGCCACACTGGATTATTTGTAGACTTTAACAAAGTTCATAAGCACATAATATTTTAGAAGTACTATATGGATGTTGTAAAATATCAGCATGGAAGATATATAAAATGATCCAGTGTGCCTAATATTCAGCAAAGGATGCTAGTACTAAGAAGTATTTTCCTTGATCATTTAAACATATATGGATCTTTCTCAAAAGGAAAGAGTAAATGATCTAATATGACTAGTCACTCAAATGTAATAGTAATTTTAAATGTGAATTCATCTTTTAATTATTCTATCTACCATCCCTATTCTATCTCCTCTCCTTCAAATAGGTTATTCTGCATATTTCTTCAAATAACTTTTCAACCACTTTGAGACATAAAGCAGATACCATGTTCTGGAAATTTTAATGCTTTCATTTCTAGGACTTTCTTCATGGAGTTTTAATGTCCTAATTAATGATTACTTCTCTTTATCCACTAATTGAGAAATCTCCAACCATGCTTTATTTTTTGATCATCTTCTCAGCAGTATCACCAACTACCTTTCTATAATGCATCCTAATTCATTGGGGAGCATCTTGTACCCTACTCTTCCCCTCACATATTCACACAATTTGTTTCTGGAATCATAATCAAATAAACTCTGTCATTGTTCCTAAAGGCAGAATGTTAGTCAACCCACTCCTCTTTTACTCCATGAATCCACCCATCATGCCAGAAATGATTAGGCAGGATTAAAGTGCTCCTCCCTGGCTACCATATTCCTATGTATGTTGTTTCATCCAATGCATTTAATATAGTGCTTTGTATATAATAAGTGTTCTATAAATTATGTTTCATTCATTTATTTATGCACTGGAAAGGCAAAATAGTAATTAGGTAGTACAATAAAAACACAGATTATTGAAATATCACAATGTTATATAATTAATCAGTGGAAGATTTAATATTATCACCAAAGTTTCTTAATTTTTCAGTTTCTTTATCTTAGTATTAGATTTCATTGTTTCAAAACCATTTGAAGTCATGGTTGCTTCTAACATGGGAAATAACAAGTTCTTACATAGAGAATAAATGCAAGGAGAAAAGACAGTAGCAATAGGAAGATCAGGAAAGATTTTATGTAGAAAGCTTCATGAAGAAATAGAGGGTAAAAATAAGGCTCACTTCTAGGCTAAGAAAAAAGCTGGGGAACTCATAAAATTGGGGAGAGGACAGGTAGTAGAGAGTGAATTTGTAAATAGGAAAGAAAAAGGAGGAAAAATAAAGGGGTGTCTGTAATAGATCTTTCAGAATTCTCTTAGTCTCCAAAGTTTGGTCTTCTTGTGGTTCTTAGAAAGTATAGTGTTGTTTATAAGCCTAGAGGAGATACATTGGTTCCAATTTCCTTTCAACTTAACCTTTTCCTTTGGAGAATTGATTCTGTGCTGTTTCTATCATTTGTTTTCCTAATCTAAGAAGAACCAAGGTAAAAACTAATTCACTGTCTTTCGTCATCTCTGCTTACAAAACAATGTTCTCTCTATTTTTTTTTTTTGTTTTTAAGTCTATACATCTGTTTACCAGGATGAAAGAAGATGAAGTGTTTCCTTCTTTTTGAAAGATTTTTTGTTATTCTTCTGGTAAGATTGTGGCAAATATGCATCCTCTTAGATCTCAGTATGCTGTGTTCACAAATGTTTTCTCTTTTTTGCAATGGAAAAAATGTTTTAAGATGAAAAGAAGGTAAGAGGTTCTATTAGACTGATTCTGAGTCACAGAAATAACAAAGCAAACTGTCTTGAAGTGGAATTGTTGGCTGGGGATAAATATTATTACATAACAATTTATCTGGACCCTTAAAAACATGTTTTTGAATAATCTACTCCCTGGTATTAGTTGTCATTGTTTCTTTGACCATTCTTCCTTTTTAAGTATGGTATACTTTGAGGTCCTTCTCAGAGATGCTTTGTGGAAAATGCTATGTCTTTGATAGCAAATTGTGTTAAATATCTCTGATGAGAAAATCTAAATTTTTTTCACACCATTAACATTCATGCAGGCTATACAATCTCCATAATAAAACTCAAATTTCCTAAGAAAACAGATAGAAAAATTTGATCCTAGGCCATTGAAACAGTCTCTGATTGAAAATGCATATAATAAGAAGGGCAGCATACCCAAAGGTGTCAGAGTCAGCCTATGAATTTCCCAACCCGAGATATTTCTGATAACCTCAGTTTCCTGAATGGGCAAGGTCATTTTCCAAAGTTGGTAATTTGTTAGGATCTTTCATTTTAGAGCTAGAAGTGATCTTATTGTTCTTCAGATCCAAACCACTTAAAAATGAAGAAAAAAGTTCATAATCCTTTGAAATATTTTTTGCTCTTGTTATAATGGTAGCCAAGTGGCAGGAATAAGAAAAAGAAATAAGAAAAATAAGAATTCCAAAGTTGTATTTTGTACATAACTATTAATTGACTTGTCTACACTTTAAATGGGAGATCTTTGTCCAATGATCAATAACACAATTATCCTTATCATCAATGAATCAGAAGATAATAAATGAAGCAAAATTGATGAGTTTTTTTCCTAATGGCAACCAGAGAAGAATAGGTCTTGTTCACCTATAGCATAGGGACTATGAGCAGAGCTAGTAAAGGGAAAGGCTACTTTTCCCTAGAATCCTTTCTCATTTATATATCCCCAAGAAATGGAATTGGGGTTTTGTTATATTTTGTCCTTGTCAGGACTAGGACTATGTGGTAGAATCTTCAAGCCCAGATTCAAGCTACAGAGACATTGGAGACAGGATTCTAGGTTGGATATTGCTTCTAACTCAGGAGGGAAGATCTAAGATACCAGGGTACTCATGACACAAGTCCAAGATACTTAGGACTATAATTTAGTGGGAGTAGGCTAAAAAGGTATCAAGTTAAACAATGAATTTGATGCCTCTATTCTCCCCAAACACTAAAGAATTAAGCATGGTGGGGGAGGGGGGAAGAAATGGATTATATATTTAACTTTTTTTCTAAGGAGAGGGGAATAAGGGATAGAGGTGGATTCTGCTTGTTCTCACTAAAACTAAATGGAAGGATGGTCACATATTCTCTTTAGGGACACTAAGAAAGAATCTGGGAAATTAATTTTAGGAAGAAATATAATTTAGGTAACTTTTGTTTTTATTGTCTTAAAGGGTTTATAATTCTCATAATCAAAAAGACCATCATGAATATAAACAGCTAATATTTCTATAAAGCTTAAAAGTTTGCAAAACACTCTACATGTTTTTGTTTTGATTGTCACAACAATTTTGTGAGATAGATGTCTTATTTTTACAGATGAGGAAACTGAGGCTGAGAAAAATTAAATAAGTTACCCAGATTTATACAGCTAGTCCAAGACAAGATTTGAATATATCTTCCTAATTCCAATCACAATATTTTGTCTATTCTTTCAAATTCAGTTGATATAGTAAATTCTGCTACAATAAAGAAATATTTGAAAAATAGGAAAAATAACTTGACAAAAACTCTCCAAAAAATTCAACATATATTTTATATTCATTAGCTTGGATGTGAAGATGTGCACAGGGAAAGAGAAAAAAAATATGATAGAAAATATCAGTTAGGCTTAAGAAATGAACAAATTTATATTTTTTCTATACAACTATTTTGCTGTCGACTATTCAGACATGTCTGAATATCAAGAAATATCTTCTCTAAGAAAAAAGTTGGAAAATGCTGGATATGGACAAAAATAATAAAAAATGAAAATATGGCATATATAGCAAAACAAGTCAAGTAAGGCAAGTTTACCTATAGTTCTCAAAGAAAAGAAACATTATAGGTTGCAGCATTCATTTAGATTCCAAAAGAATCTGAAGCCTAGAGATCTATCCCATATCTCCAAATTTTATATGGACTTAAATTGTATCCTATATATTGATACTATAAGAAGTGATCTTAGCTAAAGCCATTAACTTCTTAAAATAGTTTTATTTAGTTTTCTCCCAATTTCATGTAAAAACAATTTTCATTTATTGTAAAATTTTTGATTTCTGAATTCTCTCCCTTCCTCTTTTGCTTCCTTGGGAAGGAATTACACACACACATACACACACACACACACACACACACACACACACGCATATACATATTTCATATGTATACATACATTTTCATTATTCTGTGGAAGAAAACATAGACCAAAAAGAAAAATAGAAAAAAGACCACAAAAAATAAATAATAGTATGCCTCAATCTGCATTCAGACCCCATAAATTCTTTCTCAAGAGGTGGATATTTTTCATCATGAATCTTTTAGAATTGTTTTATGTCATTGAATAATTGAAAATAGCTGTCATTTACAATTCTTCATTGTACAATATTCCTGTTATTTTGTACAATGTTCCCCTCTTCCTGCTTTCTTCCCTTTGCATCAGTTCATATAAGTCTCTTTCTTATCTTTTCCCCTCCTCAGGCAATTGGGGTTAAGTGATTTGCTCAGGGTCACACAGCTAGGACATCTTAAGTGCCTGAAATCAAATTTGAATTCAGATCCTCCTGACTTCAGTACTGATGCTCTATCCACTGTGCCATCTACCTGTCCTATGCTTATCATTTCTTATACCACAGTAATGTTCTATTAAAATCATATAATACAACTTGTTCAGTCATTCCGCAATTGATGGGTATCTCCTCAATTTCCATTTTTTTTCTAGTACAAAAAGAGCTACTATGCTACTATAAATATTTTTATACAAATAGATCCTTTCACCTCAAAAAAAAAAAACATCTCCTTGGCATACAGACCTAGGAGCAGTATTACTTGCTCAAAGGGTATGCATAGTTTTATAGACTAAAGAGGGTTAATTTTAAACATGCTTCTCTCAAACAGCATTATCTGCTCTTGGGTTTCCTAATTCCTGACCTCTTAGCCTTCAAACATAGAAGAATAAATTTGATATATGTCTTTTTTCTTGATCCTGGCTCTTTTGAATCTGATATTCTTAAAACTAGCTGATCTTCAGGGCAGCTAGATGGTGCAGTGGATAGAGCACCAGCCTTGAAGTCAGGGGAACCTCAGTTCAAATCTAATCTCAGACATTTAACACTTCCTAGCTGCATGACCTTGGGCAAGTTACTTAACCCCAATTACCTCAGGAAAAAAAAAAAAGACTAGCTGATATTCATTGACAGCTTGCCTTCATGTAGTTAGACAATTTGTCAGCTTTTCATAATACCCTGTGATCATTCAAAACAGATCTTCAGAAGCCGTCATATCCTTCATGTTTCTTGAATCCACACTTGACTAATAGTTCAGTTTACTCATTTTTTAGAACTTTCATCTACATTCTCTTCCCCCAATATTATGGACCTGTTGAGAATATGATTTAATAGACTCAACACTTTAAATCCCCTAGCACAATGCAGCAGTGTGAACTAATTGAGATAGTTAAGTAACAATATTACAACATTCTACAGTGGAAGGATACAGGAATAATACACAGCACAACCCTCTCTGTGCCTCAGTCATACTCTTAAGGTCAGAAAAGCTCTCTGAAAGGAGTTCTTCACTATTCTTTTTCCTGCTTCAGGCCTGAATTCTCTGACCAAAATATGGGTGAGAAGCATAGTGTCAATTAGAATGACAAAGAAATCAATTTCCCCTAGAGAAGTACCTTTCTATTCTGTGGTATAATACAGTTCAGAGAGGTGATACAGTGTATAACTGCAAATCCAATTCAGTCAGGATCTAACACCATTCCTTTTCTCTGAAATCTGTTGTAATATTCTTTGTCACTGAAATAAAATTTATAAGTTAGGTATTATCTATGTTATATTTGAAATTACAGAAGCTTTCAATAGATGAATACTACTATGTTAAGGTATTGTATGCAATCCTTAAGATTTCCATAATTTAGTGATTTCTACAAATTCAGGTTTTTATATATAAATAAAATTATGTTAAAATAACTATATTGATTAGTCAACTATTTTCTTTAGGTGGTTCATAAACTTAGAAATACAGGATATTTAACAATAGAAACACTAAAATGTTCACTTGAATATTTTGTGTCCTATAATTTTAACTAGTTTTATTAATTACCACTTAATCTTGGTTTTCTATTTGCACTATAATGTGCTTCTACTTTGTCTCACCTATTAAAAAATTATTAGATGCTTAAAAATAGTTCCATGTCTTTTCTTGTTTCCAGTCTTCATGAGCCTTTCATAACTTTTATATTAGTCATATCCAAGCTGTATTTATCTGAATGAGTGCCATTTCACAGCCAGGTGTCACAAATAGCCATATCTCTGCACTAGAATCTGTTTCCAGTAAAAGCTATCATCACAGTTTAAACACTTAGCTTCTACTGTGATATCTTTATAAAACTGCTCTAGAGAGACTCTAATCATCAAGTCTATCCAGGTAATGTAAGCAGCATTTTCCCCTATACATCTGGCATAACCACGTTCCTCTTACTTATATGGAATTCCTTTATTATATGGCTAGCAATGAGCCCTTACATACTAAATGTAGTGGTCTATTCTTAGTCTTCATCCTTGACTTCTATTCTATTCCTCCTGGATTTTCTCTCCTACTTGAGTTTTCATATCATTACTATTTCCCCATTCTTTTCCTATTTGTATACTATTCCTTCTCAGGTTTTCTATATCTGTACACACTACTCTCCATAGATATATCAAAAACGTCTTTTTTGGATTCTCTTCTTTTTCTTTCTCTAGATCCCTTTCAGTTATCTTATCAGCTCCCTTAAGTTCATTTTTTTGTTTCTATAAATATGAATTCCATATTGACATTTAACTGTTCATTCTCCTGAGTTAGCCTATATTTCCCACTGAAAAATGAACATCTTAGCCTAGATGTTTTATAAACAAACACCTCAAACTCAACACATCCAAAATTGAGCTCATTATCTTATACCTTAAAGTTAATCCTCTTACAAACTCTTTTGCATCAAAGACATCCCCATCCTTTAAGTTTATCATATTCTTAATTGATGTCTGAATAGCTATATATAGTAGGTGCTTAATAAATGTCTTTTGAATGAACACTTTCCTCCAGTCAGGTGAATTGTTCTTAGAATTTCAGTTTATGGCACTCACTCCCCTCAACTCACTTGATTAATCATTGTATTTTCCTCACCTCCTTTTCTCCTGATGTGATTTCATCAGCAGAAGCAATACCTGGCATGGACTTTATCCTACACTGACACAACCTGGCAAGTCTTCTGTGATTTTCAAGCCTCAGAGAGGGGGTGGAATAGTGAGAGGTTAAGAGAAACACATGTGGTTACAATATATATCAAAAGAAGGACTTGAACAAGATTTTTCTCTAAGGTATATCTACTATACAAAGTTGCTTCTCAACATTTTCTCTGAACTCTTTTTAATGATTGGATCATTTATATGGAAATAAATCTTTGCCCAAAAATTCACTGGAATTGTTTTTCCAAGATGGTATTGCCCACTTGATTTTCTAAGGATGCCTTGATTCTCTAAGGATGTATATAGCCTTTTCACTTCTGACCTATGTAATGTGTTTTGAAAAGAATAGTGTTTTGTAATAGTTTCACACATACATGTCTGGGTCTTCTCTTTTCTCTTTATACTAATAATTGGTAATTATTGGTAATCTGAACAGCAGCCATGGTTTCATTTATCATCTCTTTTTGATGATCCTCAGATCTAGGTGTCCAGCCCTAATATCTTTCCTAAACTCCAAAAGTCATTTCACCTGCCTACTAGACATCTCAATGTGGATGTCTGTAGACATCCAAGACACAATAAATCCCAAACTAAACTCATTATTTCCCCAAGTAAAATTCCCTTCCCCTCCCAAATTTCCTATCATGGAGCAGAGCCACCACCCTTCCAATCACCCAGGCTCCCAAAAGAGTCATCATCTTCAAATCTTCACTCTTTCTCAAACCCTTTCCTATAAATCCATTGACAAGTTTTATCAATTTTACCTCTCATATATGCCCCATTCTCTCTTTCCAATATTTCCACTCCAGTAGTGCAAATCTTCATCACCTCATATATAGATTATTCCAATACCTCCTGATGGATCTCCCTTCCCTAAAGTCTGATTTATTCCATAAACTTTAGAGGCTTGTTAACATCTCTATAATCAAGTGTAAAACCTTTTAGTTTATCTTTTACATATCTTCATAATATGGCCCATTCCTACCTTTCTCATTCCCATATAAATAGATGCTTATTACATGCTTCTTAAATAAACAAATAAATCAAATTCTTTGAACCTAGTCAAATTCTATCATATTTCACATGAGACAATTAGGATTTGGATAGTTTAAGTGCTAGACTTAAAATTACAGATAGCAAAGACAAGCAAAAGCAGTAGGCTTCATGTGGCTGGCAGCACTCCCAATATGGCTAGAACCAGATTAAAATTATTTAACAAATAAATGTTATGGGCCAGAACTTGAAACAAGGTGCTAAGACAGTGGAATTGATAGAGACTATGATTATTTTGCATGGTATTTAACAGTTCTCTAGTTTAGTATGTGTACTTAGTACTTATTAGAGTTCTACAAAATTCACACCTTTCAGAAAGCATATATAAATTAGGAGCCTCAACAAGGATTCAGTTGGGGAGATTCAGAAGCTAGAGCTAAAAACTCTCAGAACCAAGACTACAGAAGGCCTCTAAGAAAGCTAACCAGGCCACAGGAAAGGAGATAAGACTTGGAAAGAGACAATAAAGGATTTGGACTTTAATACCTGGCTACATTTGGGGTGATTACTGAACTGAAATGAAGGCTCCTCCCAGAAGCCCCCAAGAAATCTGTTCCAAAAGAATATTACATTTTAGAGAAGAATATTACAAATAAATAAAAACATGATGAAATTGTGACATTATATTTTTTGATGTTTGTTATTTGAATCTTTATTTTCAAAACATATTCATAGATACTTTTTCAACATTGACCCTTATATAGCCTTGTGTTTCAGATTTTCCCCTCCTTTTCCCCATCCTCTCTCCAGATGGTAACAATCTAATATTTATACATGTTAAAATAAAAGAATAACATTATATTTTAAAACTAAGTTGATATGCAACCAGCAGGAACCCTTATGTACAGATTAGTGGCCATATATTTTTTTGAGTTGGATAATACTCTTCTAGATGACCCATTGTTATCTGGTCATTATTCAGAATATTAATCAACATTAGGTAGTATGAAGGTAAGATGTTATAACAGATGAAGTCATAAACCATCTGAGACTGTCTTATCAGAATCCATGTTCAGATGAATGACCAAATTTGGTTATATTTGAGTAGTGCCCTGATGATGTACTATGTGTTCCAAGAACTTTTGCTCATTTCAAAGAGACTTATTATCAGAGATTTTCTGACCAAGTGATGAATTATAGGAGCCCTATAACTTATTTTACATATACATATATATATATATATATGATTTGTAAGTTATGTCAGAGCTTCAATCAAGATTGACAAAGGTACTATCCTGATCATAAAATCGCAAAACCTTGAAATACTTAAGGAAGGTTTGTGCACAATGTAAAAATTTCCTAGGGTCTTCAGTTATTTCCAAAATATTGTCATTTCTATCATTCATTTAATAAAATGGATAAAAGAAGGAATATAATATATAAAATTATAAACTCCATGTTAAGTGAGTAATTAAATAATATGGCACAGTATCTAGCAGAGCATAGAGCATAGAAAGGATATTAAACAATTAATTTTGATAAGGATGATGATATGGACCAAGAATATCTAATGCTAAAACTCACAAGGCTACTTTCTGCAATGTCAGGATGTTATAGAGCACAAGAATCCTTTCTGACAGAAAATATCAAAAATCAAATGTGTTTTAAAGATAGTATAAATCAAATAACATAGAATTTTGTTCCACTGTTAGCATATATTAACAGGTTCCCTTTTTTTGACTCTACTCTGATTCCTACCTAGGGCATGGGGATATATCTGGTCTTCCCATCCAATCTCATTGAAACTGACTCTGTTGCCAACTCAGTGCCATTTGCTTCAGACCATTAACAGCTTAGTAAGCAATGCATGCGGGAAACTGCCAATGTGATTGAAATTGGGACTAACCACATATCCCTAAAGACCAAGGTTCAAATAAAATCAAACACTTTAACACAAGGGAAAAATTGGGAGGCCCACAGAAATGATCTTTGGACCACATTTCAGAATGTGGTATGCCTTAGGACAGAATTTATCTCTTTTACTTTCTTACCAACAGAGAAAAAAAATCCAAAGCAATTCTATAATCAGTTTCACATACGTGAGTTATCTACCTGCTCATGGACATTCAGTTGGCACAAAAACAAATGTTTTGAATACAAAAATTAGCAAAAAGCACCAGTACAGGGTGAGTGAGATTTATCTTGACATCGGTTTAAGATTAAAAAGATTTTTAAAAGATCTTGGGATTTTTGTGATCTACAAGCTTGTTGTTAAAGAATGCCATGTATATGTCAAGAAAGTATACATGATTTAAGGCTGCATTGATGAAAAGTGTCAAGACTACAAAAATACTTCCCACACAAGTTCTAGTTCAACTGCTTGTTACTACGTCAAGAGGGCTAATGATCGTTCAATAATCAGTGTTCCTAATTACTGAAAATACACTATATAACCATACAAAGAAGATTTAGAGTTAGGATAAGGTCACTAGGTTTTTCTTAGAGCACCAAAATACAAAAGGTATTGGGAACTCCTGTAATGTTTCATCAATATAAAAATGACTAAACTTGGGATTTAGGCATCAAGAAAAATAGTTAAAAAGGCAAGCTATCAAATGATATTTCCTCACATATTAGCACTCTAGTGAATTCTTCTCTCTCCATTCATGCCACCTTATTTTCCTATCCTTCCTTCATTGTATTTTCAAAATAATCCATAGAAGTTTATGTCACTTAAACAATTCAAGCAGAACTTTGAATGAACATCTATCTGGGATATTATAAAAATTTTATTTTTGCATTTGAATAAAGAAATAGATTATATGACCCAAAATTAGAAGTCCCAAATGTAAGAGTCTGTGATACCATGAAAATTTAAGCTGTGTCTTCTTAAATAATTTCCTCACCTACAGAATGAAAGCATTTGTCCAAATATCTCTTAACTCCCTTTGAGCTTTAGATTTCTGTGAATTCTATTATTTATGTGAAATAAAACTGCAATTGTCTAAAAATTTTGAAGTGCCTGAACAAAGCTTATTAATGTGATTAAATAAAAAAAGCAGAAACAAAACCCCAAAACATTTAATCACTGGAATATGATTTAATAATAGCTAGAATAGGTTTTCAATTTAAGACAAGGAGTAATGCTATTTTTGATGACTTAAGTGATCTTGACTCATCTCTAATTTTTTTTTAATTTAAGAACTTTTGACTTTCTCATTTTTTGCAAGAAAGAAATATGTTTGTTATAGAAAGAAGTTCATTGGTAAAGAGTTGATTGGGAGAGATCTCGAATGAATCCAAACTATTTCTATGATGGAAAAATTGACTAATTATTTTTTTTTGTTTTGCTAAAGTGTTTTTCCAGTTATGGAGCAGACTTTTCAGGGAAAATGGATTAATTACATTTGTATAGTACAATAAGATTTACAAAGTACATTTCTCCCAACTCTGTCATGAAGGTAATTTAACAGATGATCAAGTTCTAGGCACATAGAGATTAAGGTCTTATTCAGAGTTAAAATAGGGACTGAGATTTGGACAGAAGAGTTCTGAGTCTGAGACCAGAACTACAATATATTACATGGCCAAATCCATTCAATTCAGGCTATCAAAACCACTGAACTGAACACTATTTCTCATCTTTCAAATATGAACAATGTTTGTATTAAGCCAATAATGTTCTTTGGTTAAGCTCCAATTCAAAGATGATAATGTGAAAAGAAAATAGGTAAGTATTAATCTGTTACTCTTGTTCCATTGCTTTAGATCTCCCTTGTTCCTTTTTTTTTCTCTAAAATTAAACTTGTTCCCCAAAAAATCAATTTTAAAGAACATAATCTGATCTCCAACTGATCTTCATGTTTCCTGACTTCACAGGCAGAGAAGCCAGGGAGACTGACATAATCCTTTGAGCTCAGTCATTCAAAGGCAAGTCCCAGTGCTCCTGAAAATCAAATTTTTGGATTGTTTCTTTGGACCCCTAATGAAGGAACTTATTCTGATCCCAGAGCCAGTCAGGGAGAAGAAAACAGACTAATACTGGATAATTTTCTGCTGTCAAGCCTTACCCTGTTTTTAATTTTTAATCACAATTTAAACAAAATATGTAATGTTTTAATAATCTGTCTTTGACTCTAGTTGCAGTTCTCTGTGAAGAGAATCTGTTTGTATTATTTCTTACCATTTAAAAATGCTATTTTCTTTCCATGGAAAAGAAAATGTATGAATGTTTGCAGGCAAATTGCTTTCCTGGCTATCAGACCACTTCAGTAATGCAAACATTTTGTTTTCATAACTACCTTCTTTGCATGATTGAGCAATCTTTGTGTCTTTGTGTGTGTGTATGTGTGTGCATCTTTCTTCCTTGCTTTCTGTGTTTCTGTCTTACTGTCTCTGTCTGCCTTTCCTTGTTTCCATGTCTTTACTTCTATTTTTTGTTTCTGTCTTTTTCTTTAGAAAATCCTCTCTAGAAAAACAGGATGGATTTGCTATCTTTGTTCTATTTGTATTCTCATGCTCTGTCTCCTTTATTCTAACTGTTCACACATCCTGAGATTGCATACTCATCCAACAAAAAGCTCCCACTAATTAAAGCATATCTGAATGAATGTGGTGTCTGCTGGCTCCTTCTGTCTCAGAAATCTCAAGAAAAATTCTTTCAATTACCCAGTAAATATGCATAATTACTGTACCATGTCATCACCACCAACCATAGCCAAATTCAAAATATGTTTGCCTTTGAATGTTCAATCTTCTTATCTTTGATTTCCATCTCCCTTCCTTGATAAGTAGAAGCAAGACTTTTTGGTTCTCAACCACTATACAGAGGAGCTCTTGAGATGCAGATTCTAGCTAAATTTGAAATGAATCCTATGAAACAATTCATATCATATTTTAAAAATAATCATATTATATATATATATATATATATATGATTAAAGCCAACATGTCACACAAATAAAAAGCTATACTTCTCAAAATAAAAGAGGATATCAGAACGATATGGATATTTAGATTTTCCTTCATCCAATCCTCCAGACTTAGCTAACAGCAGTATGAACACTCAAATAGCTGTTCTATCAATCAAGGAACAAGCTCCTTTTTTTTTTCACCCAGAAACATGAGGGCTTTACAGGAATCTATTGCCATTTTTCTCTTCCTATCCTGAAGACACTTCAGCTGTTTGCTTGAAAGAAGCATTGGTTAATTGAGTTATGATAGGTTAAGTATTAGGAAACTATCAAAACATCTATTTTGAAATTCTGTTTTCTTCTAGCATAAAAGAAAGGACTTTGAACAGAGGAATCAAGACTTCAAGTTCCTGATCTATCACTTAACTACCTTTGAACCAATGGGCAATTCAATCAATCAATTGATTATTGTTGTTGTTCAGTTATTCAGCCATGTTTGTGGTCATGATACCATGGAGCACAGCAAGCCAGGCCCTTTGGTCTTCTACTCTTTTCTGAAATTTGTCTAAACTCTTGTTCATTGCTTCCATGACATTATCTATCCATTTCATCCTCTGTTATCTCCTTTTCCTTTTGCCTTCAATATTTCCCAGCAGCAGGGTATTTTCCTTTGAGTCCTGTCTTCTGATTATGTGGCCAAAGTATGCAAGCTTCAGCTTCAGTATTTGTCCTTCTAAGGACTAAACCGAATTATTTCTTGAAGTATTGACTGTTTTAATCTTGTTGCTGTCCAAAAGCCTTCTCTAGCACCACAAATCAAGAACATTGATTCTATAGTTCTCAGCTTTCCTTATAGTCCAACTTTTACACCTATATATTGTTACTAGAAAAAACCATAGCTTTGACTATGTAAACCTTTGTTGGCAAGTTATTATCTGCTTTTCAGTATGCTCTTACAGATTTGCCATAGCTTCCCATCCAAGGAGCAAGTGTCTTAGTTTCATGGCTACAGTCATTATCTTCCATGATCTTTGGATCCCAAAACATAAAATCCTGCTTTCATTTTTTCCCCTGTTCTTTCCAGGAAGGATGAAATTAATTGTCATGATTTTAGTTATTTTTAAAGCCTTACATCAACTTTTACGGCCTCTTCTTTTATCTTTACTAAGAAGCATCTTAAATATTCACTTTTTCACTATCAGAATGGTATCGTTTGCATATTTCATATTGTTGATATAGCTCCTGGCAGCTTTGATTCCCATTGTGATTCATGCAGCCTGGCATTTCACATGATGTATATGTTAAAAAAAATTAGGTGCTTATTTTACTCCTTTAGACTTAAACCAATTAATTGTTACATATTCTGTTCTAACTGTTGCTTCTTGGCCCACTTATAGGTTCCTTTGGAGAGAGATGACATGATTTGGTGCCCATCTCTTGACACATTTTGATATGACCCACATGATCACTACACACTTATCAAGTTTTTACTTTTTGTTATCCACTGTGCCAAGTTTCTGGGGATACAAAGAAAGGTAAGGTAGACTCTGTGAACCTCAACTATGACGGCAAACTATATATAATAGAGACAGAGAGACTAGATTGGCTGTTGACCTTCATTTTCAAAGTGACATTATGATGTTAATCAAGTTACAGAGAGTCCAATTGTGACTCATCAGACCAGTGTAAGTTTGCAATACTTTTCCACAGGTCAGGGACAAGTAGTCCATGTGAACATTTGGGTTGAATTCTCTAAATTTGCTCATCTCATGTTTCTTTTGAGCTACTTCAATTCTGATCTGCTTATATATAACATAGCAACTTCTCTGATGAAGGCATGCTATGCTGGTCTTGTGCCAGTGTCTCCCGGTGACATACAATGAGAAACCTTGAGAATGTCCCTGTATTTCTTTTTCTGACCACTTTTGAAGCTCTTGTCTCATGTGAGCTCAACATAAAATAGTACTTTTGGCAAATGCACATTTGGCATTTGAACAACATGGCCAGTGAAATGGAGTTACACATTCTGCATTAAAGTTTGAATCCTTGACAATTTAGTTCCAGAAAGGATCTCAGTGTCTTATGTCTTATCCTACCAGGTGATCTTCAGAATCTTCCTAAGACCATTCAGATGGAAGCAATTCCATTTCCTGGTGTGGTGCTGGTAAGTTGTCCAGATTTCACAAGTATAAAACAATGAGGTCAGTTCGGTAGTCAGCTTAATACTTCTTCTCTCCCATGCTTTTCCTTCGGAGGCTCTCAAACACTGAGCACTGGCAATGTGTGTCAACCTCTCTATCAATGTACATGCCCCTGGAAAGTGTACTACCAATGTAAGTGAACTTATACACAGCTTTCAAAACTTCGGCATTTGCTGTAACCAAGTATTCCACATAAGGATGGTGCAGTGCTGATTGATGAAGCATCTGTGGTTTTTTATTGTTAATTGTTAGGCCAAAAGTAGCACAAACAGTGAGAATTGATTCATACTTTGTTGCATCTCAGTTTCTCAGGCTACATTGAGTGCACAGTCATTTGCAAACAAACAAAAAAATCATGTTATCTACAATTCCTTCCACTTTAGTTTTGGATTATTGCCTTTTCAAGTTGAAGATTTACCATCAGTGTGGGTAGTTGACTTTGATGATATTTCTGTACTCATTGAAAACATTTGAAAATATGGTTGAAAACATCTAACAATATGATTGAAAACATCATACTAAAAAGCATGGGAACAAGCACCCAGACTTACTTCACTCTACTGACAACTAAAAAAGCATGAGAATATTTTCCATTATCCAGAATTTGGGCAAGTATGCTATCATGAAATTGACATAAAATATTGATTTTGATAAATTTTGACAAAATTTTCAGAAAGTCCTCATGACTGACAGTATTAAAGCACTTGGTAGATCTACAAATGTGTACAGATTTCTGTTAGGCTCCTGGTATTTCTCCTGGAGTTTGGGTGCAGTAAACATCATACTGATTATTTCCTGATTCTTTCTGAAGACAAACTAGAATAGGCACAGTGAAAAGAATGTTGCACCTACACACCAAAGTTCTGTGTTCTGAACTTGCCTCTCCTGCTTAATATGTATGTATGAGATCTTGAACAAATCACTTAATCTTTGTAGACATCAATTGCCTCATCTATAAAATGAGGGGACTGAGGAAGACTTCATCAAAAGCTGCATTCACATTTAAATCTATGATCTTTATGGTTAATTGAATCCCTAATATTCTATTATATCTGTTTTATTTCAATTCATAGTAAAATGACAGACACACAGTAGTCTTTTAATAAATGCTTCTTGGGGCAGTGTATAGAGTACCAGCCCTGGAGTCAGGAGATCCCTAATTCAACTCCTGACTCATACACATACTAGTTGTGTGATGTCACTTAACTCTGATTGCTTTCTCCCATCCCCAATTCTTTTTAATCTTTTCTATTTTTGCTTGGGCTTTGGTAGAATGATAAGGAAGAAAATTAGGTGGTTTAGGGCACAAGCTTACTACACAACTTCTCTTTTACCTCTATTCTGACTAACTGTCATCTTCCATACTCCAGAAACATGAAATATAATATGGAAGCATTGTTTTAACTTGTTTGGGGCCAACTAAATGTTGAGTTCATGAGTTCTTAAAAAAGAAGCTTCAAATTTTGGTGTTGACCTGGCTTTTTTACTAACTAGCTATGTGACCTTAGAAAAATCAGTTTCTTATCTGTCAAGTTAGAATAATTTCTGTCCCTAAATACTTTGATATCCTAACTCAGTCAACAATTAAGAATCTATTCTAAGTCTTTGGCTAGACACTGAGAATTTAAAGAAAAATACAAATAATCTCAAGGAGTTTACATTCAAAAAGGGAAAATAATGGGAATCATAACTTAGAAATTGGAACAAAACAAAGAGAGAATTGATTCCAAATCCTTAATTTTACAGATGAGAAAACTCATCTGTAAGCACAAAGTAATCATATGACTTGTCCAGGGTCATTCAAGCAGAATATGAATACAAATTTCCCTAATGCCAAATTCCAGATTCTTTCCTTTATGCCTTGTTGCCTTTTTATGTACATACATAAAATAATTCTGAAAAGTAGAGAGCATTGTATGAAAAGTGGAGAGCACTGTATAAAAAGTAGAGAGCACTGTACAGAAAGTAGCTATTATCCTCACTCAACACACAGCTTAATAAGACCATTCGCTATCTCAGTTCCCATGGTTACAAACCATACTTGGTATTACTGTCCTAGTTTGATAACTATTGAAGAAAAGTTAATGTTTGCAAAGAATTTTACAAGGCAGCAAATGGTGAGGTAGGTAGTACACCAGGCCTTGGGTCAGACAAACTCTTTTTCATGAGTTCAAATCCTATCTCAGACATTTACTTATCTTTGTGATACCAGACTTGTCACTTAACCTCATAAGCCTCAGTTCTTCATGTGTAAAAATAAAATAACTGGAGAAGGAGATGGCCAACTATTCCATTATCTTTGCTAAGAAAACTTCAAATGAGGTCACAAGAGTCAGAAAGGACCAAAAAATCAACTCACCACCAACAACAACAAAATAGAATTCTGTGAATGTAAGTATATCTAGAAGAAGTGCCAAATTTACTATAACTGGAGTGTTTTCTTAATTTTTCCTTTCTTTTTATTATTTGTTTTCCTTTTCCTTTTCTATGTGTATATTCATTATGTTAAGTCACATTTTGGGAAGTTGCTATGATTCAAATAATGTTATCTGAATATTATAAATCAAAACAGGAACCTCAGAATCTTGTGTGATTTGTAACTATCTTCTTGATTTTCACTTAAATCCTACTTAAGCAAATAATTTCTAGTCTGGCCTAGTGTTCAAGAGTCCGAAATTTTTATTTTTTCCAAGGATTTTTGTAGCTTTTGATTTCAATAGAATTATAAAATCTCACAATTTGAAGAGGCCTCAGAGACCATCCCATTGAACCAATATCTGAAGTCTTCTATAAAGTATCCAGGACAGCCGTGAATTTTACTTTTACATATACTTTTCTCCCATATGTCCTCTTTCTGGCTTCTTATGCTGACAAATGTCTTAAGATGAGTTTAACAGAAGCAAAAACTGAAACTAAGTGCAGAGAGAACATAGATTAAAGTCTTCTAACTAAACATTCTCACAAAGAGTGGAAGGCAATATTCTAAAGCTTCAAATGCAGTTATGCAATATAATAATGGATAGCATCTACTTTTTTTTTCTGAGGCGTTTGGGATTAATTCACTTGTTCAGAGTCATACAGACAGAAAGTGTGAAGTGTCTGAGGTCATACTTGAACTCAGATCCTCCTGACTGCAGGGCTGGTGCTCTATTCACTGTGCTAACTAGCTATCCACATCTATATATTTCTTTAAAGGTTACAAAACACTTTACATATGTTAGCTCATCTGAGTTCATTGATTACTTTTATGAGTCACTTCTCTGAGTTACCACTTGGTCTAACTAGGACACAAATATTAGTGATCAGCTCCTGACCTCTGATGAGGTCACATGTTACTTTCAGTTTTCAAATTATGGGATAGCTTTTGGTGCCACTCTGGACAAATGATAACTCAGGGATCTATGTAGCCTTCTAGGAGGCTCAGAGGACAGAGAAATGTTCATGAGGCTTCATACATTTACTGGTTGTATGAACAAGGGTACTTCTTACTGCCTCAGTTTCCTTAACTGAAAAATAGGAATCATATTGGCACCTATATCCCACTGTTATTGTGAAGATCAAATAAGATATCTATAAATCACTATGCCCAAAATAGAGTAAAAGCTTAATAAATCCTTATTTTTTCCTTCAATAGCAATTTTATAATGTTAAGTCTTATAGGGATAAGATTTTCTATATGCTGTTTCTATTGCTTTAGTGGAAAGCTAATTAATTTTTTGATTTAAAAAAGCCTCTCAAAAAATCTCAGCAACCAGATGTTGTTGGTCTGTCATGCTATCATAGTTTTGTCTGAAGTTGTCTTTTACTCTTGGATTGGCCAAAGTAGCCTTAAAACCCCCATTGCCAGTCTCTGAAAGAGTTGCATTAGAATATTAAATTTATTCCAACTTGGCCTATTACTCCAGGCTCAAGTTCTTGAGAAATCAATATTGTTTCTACCTTTACCTATTGGTACCCTTCAAGTAGAACTCCCTCTTGCCTTCTCTTTGCTTCTCTCTCTCTCTCTCTCTCTCTCTCTCTCTCTCTCTCTCTCTCTCTCTCTCTCTCTCTCTCTCTCTCTCTCTCTCTCTCTTTCTCTTTCTCTCTCTGTCTCTCTGTCTCTGTCTCTCTGTCTCTCTCTCTCTCTCTCTCTCTTTCTCTCTCTGTCTCTCTCTCTCTCTCTCTCTCTCTCTCTCTCTCTCTCTCTCTCACACACACACACACACACACACACACACACAACTCCTTAAACTCCTCACAATTTAAAAGAAAGGAAAAACAAAGTCTTGTAAAAAATGCAAAACCAAAAATTATGTTTCCCATTTGTTCATTTGGGAGATAGTTGAAATGCAATGGGAAGAGATATTTGAATTTTACCATCAAAATTCTGCACTGAATCTTGGATTGGCTATTTCCTAGCTATGAAACTTTGAGCAGGGAATAGAATGTAAGCTCCTTGAAGGAAGGGACCATATCATTTTTAAATTTATATCTCTAGCTTTTAGTACAGTGTCTGGTGCTTAATGCTTAGTAAATGTTATTGATTGATTGAAGTGATTTCAATATAATATGAGCCTAAGACTTTTTAATTGGTTAAAAAAAAGGGATTTGCTTCACAAGGTTTTTGTGAGGAACAAATTTTAAAGGATGGAAGTAAAAGATTTGTATAAATATCGGTTATTATCAAGAATCATTAGGAAACATCTTTTTCAAATATCCCTGGAAAGAATAAAGTACTGAGCCCTTATTAATTTAAGAGATCAAATATTCATTCATGAGATATAACATTGAGATTTGGTGAGATGAGGTCTGTGATTGAATGCAAAAAAAAGGAACAACAAAGCTACAATGTTGTACCTCAAGGAGGTATCCTCTTATGAGAAAATCCCCAAACTGGAAAGAGGAAATCTAATGTAAGGCATTTGGATTAGCTGTCTTCAGCTAATCAAAACTGTGTTATGATGGATATACTATGGATCACCCAGCCAAAGGAAGGGAATGAGTTCAAAAATCTGATGATGAAGTTGGGCATTCAGATAAAATATATCATAGAGGGAAGGAGAATCATGGGCTCAACTAGAATTGGGCAGTTTAGGCAGTTGGCGGTAGCAAGGTGCTAAGCAACAAGCAATCTTGGATTTGAGACCTCTCCAGAGTAGGTTTCCTTACTGACTCAGAATCCCATACTCATTGCCAGCTGCTTCATGCTATTTAAATGAAGATTTGTGATTCCAAAGTACAGTACAATGAAGCATAGAGAGTAGAGTTAGCAGACAGAAAATAAACCAAGCCTGCTTTTTCAAAAGAAAATGAATACTCATAATGAGAAGAAGATAAAGAGGATGGAAATAGGTCTGCCAGGGGACCTGAGTGGACCTGAGTTCTTTTCCTGATCAAGTAGGATGAGGAATTGGAAAAGAGGAGTAGAAAGCTGGGACCTGGGAACTAGTGATGATTCTGGGGGAGACAGGGGAGGGAAAGGAGAGAGAATGCTGTGGTTAGTGGCTGCTGATTGATATTCAAATCCTGCATTAATTAGCAGATGTGATTTTCAACCATTATTGCAGGTTTCCTTTGACAAGTAATTCAGAAGATTCAAACTTCTCTATCTCTGTGTCTCTCTCTGTCTTTATCTTTTTATGTCTCTTTGTCTTTCTGTCTCTCTACTGTCTCTAGCTCTCTATTTGTCTCTGTCTCTGGCTCTCAGTCTGTCTGTCTCTCTCACAAACACACGTACATACACACACACGCACAATCAGAAGAGATAAAGAAAAAATGCACAGAAGGTAATCAGGTGTGGATTGTCACCCATTCTAATATCATTCTGTCTGAAGTTGTTTCACTTTGACTCTTTTAGTCCAGCCTTGGCACACCCATTATAAGCTTCTGCAGTAGTCCTACTGGGATCTTCTGCTTACAAACCATCTGGTAGATCCCTGATAGCTGAAATAAACAAACAAAATATAGCTCTCACCTTGGTAATCTCATCAAGATTAATGAGCAGTTAGCTTTATATCTAGTGTACTAGATCTAGCTGGCTTTAACTACATTTGCCATCTGCTCTGCTATCACCTACATATTCTTTTGCACTGTCTCTTCACTTTTCATGCTTTAGAACCATAATCAAATCAATACCTCCATTAATGCTGAGAAGCAGTATGCAATTCCACTCTCCTGTGAGTCATTCACCATTTCCATAAATTTTCACATCAAAATGTTACTCCTTTTCTGTGTCTTCTACCTTGATTTGAACATAATTTTCTTGAGGAAGAGGATTATTTATTACATATTTCTCTATAAGTTCAAGTCACCAGGCTTAAAGTAACAATTCAAAAAACTGAAAGATATGATATCTGTGTGACTATTGAATCATTGTCTGTGATCTATGACAAAAGGAAAAGGATTGAAAATAAATATATCTTTTTATTTTCACAAAGATGGAAAGTAAGCTTAAGAGCTTAACTTTGATTTGTGGCAAAATTTTAGAATTTATTGTTTAGGGAATGGTTCATGAATATGTAGAAAATAAATGATATTCACTATGAAATAATATAGATTTGTAAAGTAAAAATTATGTCAAACCAATAACATTTCCTTTTATGACAATGTTATTAGGCTAGCAGATTAAAAAAAAAGTCTTGGATATAGCAAACCTGGATTTCAGCAAGACATTTTAGTCTATCATGTTATCCTTGTAGATAAGATGGCAACAGGGTGTCTGGGTGATAGTACAGTTAGGTGGATTTGGAACTGAAAAGCCAGACTTGAAGACTAGAAAATAGTGGATCAATGTCAATTTGAAAAGAGGTTCATTTAACATTTTTGTCAGTGACTTGGATTAAGGCATAAGTGACATACTTACCAAATACATGGAGACACCAAGCAGAAGTAAATTGTTATTTATTTTGCTACTACACTGCTATGGTAAATGATGATACATAACTCAGATTCAAGATGATATAAATAGGATAAAACAAAAATTTAAATCTAGTAAAATAAACTTTAATTGGAATATACATAAAAAAGAACAAAAGAAATTCAAAAAAATGAGTAGTTTTGTTACTATTTTGCATGTTAATTAGATAATAGATCATAATTTCATGGTTAAAAAACAAATTAGGAGGAAAGCAAAAACTTAAACTTATATTTTAAAAATTAGCCAAATAAACTCAGAATAAGGAGAAATGGGTCAACAATAGCTAATATAAGTAGATCTGGGGGTTTAAATGGTATAGTTTAACATCAGTTAGTCATATGATGTAGTGACCAAAAAAAAGTTGATTCAATCAGTGTCTGAAATGAGGATAATAGTTGTACTGTTCTGGACAGACTATATTTAGAGTATTATGTTCAGTTCTGGAAAACAAATTAAGCAACCAAGAGTAATTCTAGAGGAGAGTAACCAGGATATTAAATGGACTTGTATAATTCCATACAGAGAAATTTTTTTAAAGTGAAGGAGTAGGAATTAACAAAAAAACATGTAAACTTAGGAATAGAGTTTTCACTATTTTTACATTTTTAGAGCATTTTTTAAAAGCAAGAATACATGCTACTAATTCTAAACTAGTAGAAATAGGAATAATGATAGAAACTGAAAAAAGAGCAGATTTTGGTTTGATGTAATGAAAAAAAAAACCTGTAATAATGTCCCAATAATAAGATTACTTTTCAGGGATATTGTAGTACAGTGTTTCCCATGTAGATGCTAAATTTCTTAAAAGTTTTCTTAAGCTGTAAATAACTGTCTATTTATTTTACAAATATTTTTACTCTATGATGACACATATGTGCTTGTTTGATTCATTCTGATTCTGTTTCCATAGTAATTTGAAACCATTATGATCCTACTCACAAAGATTTGATGTTTATCAAATGATTTTATCAAACTCTTACTGTTTCTGAGTGTCATATGTTCTTTAAGTTTCTCAATTTGTCATCAAACTATTTCCATACCATAATAAGAGTTTGACATTTGAACACAAACCAATTTTAAACAAATGGTCAAATACATGTGTATAGTTTTGTTTGTCTTCTGTCTACTGTAATAGAGAAGCTCTCTTGTTCCCCTTTGTTGCCATGCAATCACAAGCTATGTAATAGTGTAATCAGGATGTTTGTGTTCTTGCAACTCACAAGTCAGGCTTTTGAAAATTATAATTGTTGGACATGTATATTACAAACCAACTTAAAACCTTCAAAGATCATCATACATGTTCTTCAGATACAAATCTTGTATTTTCTTTCCTTGCACTATTAAGGCTGATTTCAGATTTAAACTTATCTTCCTCTTCTGCTACCATTCTTCAATCTGGAAGATTTTCAATGAAGTGTCACTGAGCAATCATTCAGTAGAATTTCTGTGAGTATATATTGCAATGGGCTGAAGTTAGAAAAGCATCTCATCTAAAGGGATTCTTTCCTTACAAAAGTTAGTTTATATGTACACATTTTTCTAATTGAAACAATATTTACAATTGAATTTTTAGAACATTTACCATTTAACCCAGATTTTTTTTGTTATTCAGTAGAAAAATAAATATTTTATATTGTAACTAGCTATTCCTTTTTATTGATAGGTTATTGATCTCTTTCTTCTAAAGTTCATGTAAGCTGGTTATGACAGTGTTTTGCCTTGCAGGAATGTCCTAATGCCAGCTTATTGTTAAGAAATAAAATAATTTTGAAGACTAGAAATCTGTTTCAATTTTACTAACATAGTATCTTAATGGATTTAATGAGTATTGAATGTAAACTTGAAATTTATGTAAAATATTTTTGTTTTATTTTTTAATTATAACAGGCCCAATTAGACTGAGGTTAGTAGTGTATAAGAAAAAGAATGTTGAAAGACACATTAATGGAAAATCTCAAAATATTCGGATTCAACATACTATTTATTATCAGGAAATTTTATTGAATGGTTTTCATTAAGTCATTTGATAGGCCATAATTCTGAAATAATGGACAAAAATATCCAAAGATATCTGTATTATTAGTTTGAAAAAGAAAAAATATAATGAAGAATATATTAAATTATGTTTTTTCTTTCTTGAAGATATAGACTATGATCTAAATGTGTAAATTGCAGAATAGTATTTGAAAATAACAGCTTCTCTTTTTTCTGCAAATTTATAATCAAAATATGAACATTATGTTCATAATTTTATTTTTAATGGGAAGATTTGAAAATGTATTGTTGATTTGTTTATTTTTATGGATAAATAAAAAAGAGAAATAAGATTGAGGCTTTAACATACTATTCTACCCTATAAAGTTCTGTTGTCTCCAGAGACTGTCGATCGCTCTCTGGGAGGAGATCTGCTGTCTCAACTCAATCTCTCTGCCAGATTCTTCTTGAGCCGCCAACTCTGACTTAGAGTAGAGACTCCTCTCCCTTGCTCAATGTTGCTTCTTTTATCCTCCCAGAGAATGGGCATGGAATAACTCAGGGGCTTCTGGGAAAAAATACTTCAACCAATGAACTTGCTCCTCCTAAGCATGCAAGCTCCTCCCCAGAAGTTCAAAGGGGTAAAACGCCCCCCCAAAAGCCGGAACTAGAGAATTGTTAAGTACCGACTTAGCACCTAGTAAGAACCTAATATCTCATTATCTCATTAGCATTTAGTAAGAACCTAACACTACCCCAAAAAAGCTTGTTATGTGCCAAAACAATTATCAATTATATATACAAACACAACTTTGTTAAGAAGTCAAAGATGACACATGTTTCTGATACATTATCTCATCAGATACATGACATATCTGATTTTGTTGAGTCAATCATTGTAGGAAGTATGCAAAAAAGTGACAAATGTGCTCTTCAATTAAATGAAATAATTGAAGTTTATAATCTAGTCATTTTAATAAAAGATAACTTCATGATGATAAAATGGAAAAGACTACCTACATTGTTTTATCATTTAACAGAACAATTGTGGAAGACATTTCTCATCTAATTAATTCTTTTTTTTTCTTTTTTTTTTTTGAGACAATTAGGGTCACACAGCTAGGAAGTGTTAAGTTAACTGTCAGATTTGAACTCAGGTCCTCCTGACTTCAGGACACTGGTACTCTATGCACTGTGCCACCTAGCTGCCCCTTGATTCATACTTTAAAGGGGGAAAAATGGCTTTCTTGTAGAATTTGAACAGATGGTACAAAATCACAAAGATTGAAAAAAAAATGGAGTGTTGTTTTGTGTATTTAATAAATAATGCCAATGTAGTATGAATACCCTCAAGCACACACAAACAAGTTTTGGCATCAATGAGAATACCATAACAACTTAAAAGTGTGTTGGATGGTTCTGTCAAAATAATTCATACCACTAACTCTTGATTGTTTACTACTTTCTATAGTGAGGGACAGCAATTATGTTACACTTCTAATACACAATATGTTAAGCAGCTTTCTCATGATAGTTATTACTCATCTATTTGGATTGAGAGACAAGTCAATAGATTTGAACATATCATTCAGATATGTTCAATTCAGAAATATCATTCAGAATTGCAACCTAATTTTTTTTCTAAAAATAAGATGAATTCAAATGTCTCAGCAAGAGAGCTTGCAAAATCTTCATGTTATTTTCTACCATATAGTTGTGTGAGCAAACATTTTCATCATATTTTTGTTTTAAGTCAAAATTCAGAAATAAGTTCTATATGAACCCAGATGTAAGACCGCATTTTGTTTAGTGTTAAGCCAAAGATTGCCAACTTTTATTCAATTAAAAAAGTTCATCAAAGTTAGGTTTCATGTAATTAAAACAATATATTAAAGAGCTTCAAAGTTATAATATATTTTATTTAAATGTTATTAATATTCAACAAAATTTATAAAATAAGGAAACAAGATGAAGTTTATAGATAGAAGTGAGCATACATGGTTTTGGGAATTACTTTTTTTACTTCTTATAAAATATCCCACAAAAGTGAGATCATAATCATATATATTCATCATAATTAATTTTAAATTAAAATTTTAAATTGAAAAACATAGCTAGGAAGTATTAAGTGTCTGAGACCAGATTTGAACTGAAGTTCTCCTGACTTCAGGGCTGGTGCTCTATCCATTGCACCACCTAGTTGCCCCTATATTTAAAATATAATTTAAATTTATATTTATTTAAATTTGTATTAAAATATAATTACATATTTACAATTTACAATTATATAACATAAATTTTAATTTAGAGCTTTGAGGTCAAAAGATAACTGTTGTGTGCTTTTTAGAGTCCCCAATTGAGGTGCCAAAATATACTATGTTTTTTAGAGCCCCCACACTGGGGTGTACCATTTGGACTACCTCTCTGGAGGATCTCAGGACCAGCCTGAGTCCTTGGTCTTAGTAGAGGAAGGAAGAAGGCAGGAGACCAATGAGGATGGTCAAAGATGGAATACATTTATTGCCAGTCCTTTCAGCCCCTAAATACCTTAATATGATTATATCACTATAGCACACTGAGCATGTGCCAACTAAAGAACCATTACATCACCACATCACACTGAGCAAGTGCTAACTATAAGCACCTTACTATTGATATGTAAATGCCTCTCTTTACTATAAGTATCCCTTGCTTCAAGTAGAACACAGGTAGTCACACTCTCCTTGACTTCTCAGGAAGGGTGAGAGCACCAAAGGGAGATGGAGAGCCAAATCAGACAGGATCAGCAGATTCCCTCTGGGCTAAAGGGCCTTATACCTTACCTAGAGTTTCCCCACTATTTGCAGCCTTCTATAGATAACATTGTAGTTATAGTCAACACTTGATGACAAGTACAAATGGGTCAAATTTGATCCCAAAGTGGATAAAATATTCCACCTGGAATCAAGAAGATTATGCTTCCTGAGTTTAAATATGGCCTTAAACACTTATTAACTGTGAGATTCCCATTTGGCTAAGTTTCCTTATTTGTAAATGAGTTGGAGAAAGAAATGACAGGCCATCCCAATATATTTGCCAAGAAAACCCCCAAAGGAGACATGAAGAGTCAGGACAACTGAAAAATGCTTGAACATTTTTAATTCCTGTGGGAGCTTATAATAATACATTTTGTTATTATTGAAAAAGTTCAAATAAATGTTTCAGAACAATATTGGGCATTGTCACTGAGAAAATTCTTGCTATGAGTCAGATTGAATTTATGATTCCTCTCAACTTGGAAGTTTTATATATCTATGATTACAACTTATTTGCAATGAAGCAAGCTACATAGAGAGCTGTCAATGGAGTAAACCAGACAGGAGAGTTAGTAATGTCTGGGATATATACTAGGTATGTGACCCTTGGCAAATCAATTAATCTCTCAATACCCAAGGAAATACTAAAAGAGTAAATTGTATTGAAAATATTGATCGTTTTTGGAAAGACCTGGAGAGACTTACATGAACTGATGTCAAGTAAAGTAAGTAGAACCAGGAAATCATTGTACATGGCAACAGCAATATTAAAGATGATCAATTCTGATGGACATGGCTCTTTTCAAAAATGAAATGATTCAAGCCAATTCCAATGGTCTTGTGATGAAGAGACCATCTGCATCCAGAGAAAGAACTGTGGGAACTGAGTATGGATCATAAATTAGTATTTTCAGTCTTTTTGTTGTTGTTTGATTGCATTTTTTCTCATTTTATCCTTTTTGATCTAATTTTTCTTGTGCAGCAAGACAGTTGTAGAAATTGCACATATTTAACATATACTAGCATACTCGCCCTCTAGGGAAGAGGTTAAGGAAGGGGGAAAATTTGGAACACAAGGTTTAGCAAGAGTCAGTGTTGCAAAATTATCCATGCATGGATACAAAATAAATCCACATAAATCCTCAGCATTTTTGTACATTACCAACATAATCCAACAGCCAGAGAAACAAAGAGAAATTCCATTCAAAATAACAGTTGATAGTATAAAATATTTGGGAAGATATCTACCAAAGGAAAGTCAGGAATTATATGAGCAAAATTACGAAACACTTGCCACAAAAATAAAGTCAGATTTAAATAATTGGAAAGACATTCAGTGCTCTTGGATAGGCTGAGGGAATATAATTAAGATGACAATACTCCCCTAAACTAATCTATTTATTTTGTGCTATACCAATCAGACTCCCAAGAAACTATTTTAATGACCTACAAAAAATAACAACAGAATTCATATGGAACAACAAAAGGTCGAGAATTTCAAGGGAAGTAATGAAAAAAAAATAAATGAAGGTGGTCTAGCTATACCTGATCTAGAACTATATTATAAAGCAACAGTCACCAAAACCATTTAGTATAGGCTAAGAAATAGACTAGTTGATCAGTGGCATAGGTTAGGTTCACAGGGCAAGATAGTGAATAAAAATAGCAATGTAGTGTTTGACAAACCCAAAGATCCCAACTTTTGGGATATAAATTCATTATTTGACAAAAACTGCTGGGAAAACTGGAAATTAGTATGGCAGAAACTAGGCATGGACCCACATTTAACACCACATACTAAGATTAGATCAAAATGGGTCCAAGATTTAGGCACAAAGAACGAAATCATAAATAAATTGGAGGAACATGGGATGGTTTGCCTCTCAGACTTGTGGAGGAGGAAAGAGTTTGTGTCCAAGGGAGAACTAGAGACCATTATTGATCACAAAATAGAAAATTTTGATTACACCAAATTAAAAAGTTTCTGCACAAACAAAACTAATGCAAACAAGATTAGACAGGAAGTAACAAATTGGGAAAACATTTTTACAGTTAAAGGTTCTGATAATATGTAGAGATAATATATAGAGATAATATATAGAGAATCGACTTTAATTTATAAGAAATCAAGCCGTTCTCCAATTGATAAATGGTCAAAGGATATGAACAGACAATTTTCAGATGATGAAATTAAAACTATTTCCACTCATATGAAAGAGTGTTCCAAATCACTATTGATCAGAGAAATGCAAATTAAGACAACTCTGAGATATCATTACACACCTGTCAGATTGGCTAAGATGACAGGAACAAATAACGATGAATGTTGGAGGGGCTGTGGGAAACTGAGACACTGATGCATTGTTGGTGGAGTTGTGAAAGAATCCAACAGTTCTGGAGAGCAATATGGAATTATGCCCAAAAAGTTATCAAAATGTGCATACCCTTTGACCCAGCCATACTACCACTGGGCTTATATCCCAAGGAAATACTAAAGAAGGGAAAGGGACCTGTATGTGCCAAAATGTTTGTGACAGCCCTTTTCATAGTGGCTAGAAACTGGAAAATGAATGGATGTCCATCAATTGGAGAATGGTTGGGTAAATTATGGTATATGAATGTTATGGAATATTATTGTTCTGTAAGAAATGACCAACAGGAGGAATACAGAGAGGCTTGGAGAGATTTACATCAACTGATGCTGAGTGAAACGAGCAGAACTAGGGGATTATACACTTCAACAATGATACTGTATGAGGATGCATTCTGATGGAAGTGGATATCTTCAACATAGAGAAGAGCTAATCCAATTCCAATTGATCAATGATGGACAAAATCAGCTACATCCAGAAAAGGAACACTGGGAAATGAGTGTAAACTGTGAACATTTTTTTGTTTTTTGTTTTGTTTTGTTTCTCTTCCCAGATTATTTTTACCTTCCGAATACAATCCTTCCTTTGCAACAACAACAACAAAATTCGGTTCTACACATATCTATTGTACCTAGGATATACTATAAGATATTCAATATGTATGGGAATGCCTGCCATCTAGGGGAGGGGGTGGAGGGAAAGAGGGGACAAACTCGGAACAGAAGGGAGTACAAGGGATAATGTTGTAAAAAGAAATTACCTATGCATATGTACTGTCAAAGAAAATGTTATAATTATAAAAATTAATAAAAAAATAAAAAATATCCATGCATATGTTTTAAAAATAAAAAGTTTTAATAAAAAAAGAGAAATGAGCAATTTTGAAAGTTTAAAAAAAAAAGGAAAAAGAAAAAGAAAATATTCATCCTTCCCCACTATGACACTCCTGTACCAATGAAGTCACAGACATGGTTAAGTCTACATACATATACACACACTGCATACACATAAATATACACACATATACATTATACATGTGTGATCATACATTCTGAACATTATATATGTCATATATATACATATATATACATATATATAATATCATGTATCACTATGGATGAGTTTATGATCTCATTTCATTTTATTTTATTTCATGGAAAGGTCCTTGTTTATAAGATAGCTTAGATGTCTAAAAGAACAGTTGAGTGTCAGAAAAAAAAGTTATTTAAGAAGACATGGTGAAAGGAACAGAAAACAAAATTCATCTATTCCCATTTTTGTCTTAGGGTCAGCCTTTGCTAGCTAAAACATAAAAGGAAAACTAAAAACAGGGAATAGACTTTCTTGCTGAGAATATCTGCGTTTTGCATCTTGCTTTGCACTAGATTCTTGACCACTTTTTCTTTCCTTTAAATGGACAGGGTATTGAATGAATCTTAACTCTGACATCTAGTAAACAAGTTCAGAAAATGATTGTTTTCTATATTTTGATTTTGTAATGGAGACTAGACAATCACCGATTTCATTTTTTCTTTCTCTTAACCAACAGGCTGCTATGGCCCCAGAAGATGAAACATTGAACTCAGGAGATTAACAACATACATCAGCAGCTTTGGTGGATTTTGATTTTTCACAGCTTCCTATATTGAGAGGCCTAAACTCTGTAAATATCTTCATCCCTCTATTTCTACCCCCCTTTATTTAAACAAACATGATTTAGTATGAGGGTAAAATGAAAGATTGGATTTGAAAGAGAGGAAGGATTTGAAGAAGTAGGAAGCAGCTTAAATATCTCAATTTTCCCTGTGGGTTTTTTTTTTAATGAAAAAGGCTTTCAACTTAATCTGTGAGTGTCTTTTATTAAAAGCTATAGGCCTGTGAAGAAAGAAATGATGTTACATTTTATGATCATAGTCTGAAGGACATTTTCAGCTATTCTAGGCCCTTAAACATTGACTCCCTCCACCCCCATATCTTTGAGTCAATTAGAGAGGCCTGGGTTCTAATTTCATTGTTGTCATAAATTAATTGAATGACTTTGGTAAAGACTCTTAAATTCTGTATTTATTTCTTTATCTGTAAAATAGGAAAGTGATATCTATCAAACTATAAACATACATACATATGTGTATTTATGTATATATCTACTCTTCTATTTCTAGAGAAGTAAACACACAAATATACATATGTGTATATATATATGTATATAACCAACATATATATGCATATACACATATATTCACACAAATACACAATTAACTAATTTATTTAAAATACAAAGTCCTATGAAAAACTAAAAATAAAGATGGAGACTATTGAATGATTATGTCTGAACAAACTGTGGCATATTAATGCAATAAAATATAATTATCCTATAAGAAATAATGAACATAAAAAGTTCATAGATAACATAGGATAACTTGTATGAAATAATTTTGTGGTGGTTTTCCAATCATTTCAATCACACCCTACTCTTTGTGATCCCATTTGGGATTTTCTTGGCAAGGAAACTATAGTGATTTGTCATGTCCTTCTTCAGCTCATTTACAGATAAGAAAATTGAGGGAAACAGGTTAAGTGACTTGCCCAGGTTCACATGACTAATATGTGTCTGAGGCTGATTTTGAACTCATGAAGATGAGCCTTTTTAACTCCAGTGGGCCTAGCATTCTATGCACTGTTACCTAGTTACCCATGAATGAAATCATACAGAGGAAATAAAACAGAACCAAGGGAACAAAAATACTCTGGGACCACAATGATATCAATAAAAACAAGATTAAACAGACATAAAAATTCAGATTAAAATTTTTACAAAGTCTTATTTCTAGAAAACTTTGGCTCTACTTCTTTCACTAGAGAGATTGAAGACAAAGGTACAAAAATATTGCATAAATGGATTTTCTTTGCTTCATGGTATTAGGGGAGAGTAATTGGTTTTTATTGAGATGACAGTGTTATCATACTAAAAATAAAAAGCATCAATAAAAATTTTAAAGAGTTCTCTAAGCACAACATAATTTTAACAAAATGCAAGCCACTAGGAGGAAAAATGAGCTCTGATAAGGGTTCCTTTTGTTTTCTTTGTTGTTGCTCAGTCATTTCAGTTTAGTCCAACCATGACTCTCTGGGTTTTCTTAGCAAAGACATTAGAATGATTTGCTATTTCTTTCTTCAACTCATTTTACAAACAGAGGCATAAAGAGTTTGGATTTGCCCAAAACCACACATCTAATAAATATCTGAAGCCAGATTTCAGCTGGTGAAGATGAACCTTGTTGATGCCAGACCCAATACTCTACCCACTCTGTCAGATTTTACCATGAACTTTTCTTTTTGTGAAGTCTAGGCCACCAGAGAATCCATGAGACTATTAATGAAGTGTCACATATTCCTTTTTTATCTGGGTGGAGTCAGTAATGTGGAGAGATGAGAAATACCCCAAACTATACCCTGAACCTTGGTATCATTTGGAAACATTTTATACAAGGGTTAGTGTCAGTTTGTGCTCTTAATATGTTTGCAAGTCCTTTAGCAATGAATGAATGTACCTATCCTTCCATGAACCTGCCAGTTTTGAAGCTCATTATTTTTAGCATTTTTTTTCAGTTTGATGGGCATGATCCAGTACCCAATAACTGTTTTAATTTGATTCTTTTTATCACTGATATTGAGTATTTTTTTTCAAATTATCATTAACAATTTGTATTTTTTTTTGAAAATCACCCAAAGTCTTAAGACAATTTATCCACTGTAAACCAGGAATTAAGACAGTTGCTTCATTTCCAATCTTAATCTTTCTAATATATCTCATTCTTCTCTTTTTATATCTAATTAAAATTTCTAGTATTGTGTCTCATATTGGCAACCAGTTAGGGAAAACAGATTTCTTGAGTACTACTGTTTAGGTCTGCAGGAGAATTGTGACTTCAGAACTAGTGAATTCAAGTCAGTGTGAAGTAGGAGAGAGTTGGACCCTTTCTCTTCCCCTCAATCCCCAAGATTCAAAAAGGAGATGGGAGAGGATCTATGCTGGTGTAAAGAGGAAATACAGCTAGACCAAAACTATGCTGGTTCCACGATACCAGTTCATGAAACCTCCAAAATAACAGCTATCCTTAAAATCCTTTCCCTGTTTGCAATTTTTTCTTTCAGATGATTCTTGCTTCTTCCAACATTATTTGTGGTGATATGAGGAAGGGCTTGAGTGGAATTTAATAATCAGTGAAAGAATTTAGGAAAGAGTTCCTCCCTATCAAAATAAGTTGATTTATGGAACAGAGCCAAGATGGCAGAGATTAGACAGGTCTTTATCTGAGCTCTTCCTGGTATCCCTCAGATAAACACTAAATCAACCTCTGAACTGGTTTTGGAGTGACAGAACCCCCGAATATTTGGAGTGTAACAAATTTCCAGCGGAAGATTTTTGGAAGAATTTCAGAAAAGATCTGTTTCAGTTGGGCACAGAAAAGGTGGTTGAGCACAGGTGCAGCACAGGGATGCAGAGTGGTGTGGTGTTCACATGCTGGGGAATCTACTGGGAGGCTCTTAGCCAAAATATAGCAGTATTGGCTACTCTGTCCTAGATCAAAAGCCAGTGGATCAGTAGATTATCTATGAGACATCTAACATAAATACAAATAGCAAATAGTGAGCCTTTGAACCCCAGAATAACACTGGACTTGGCCACACACACCCAACAAAAGAAGGAAGTCAGCAACACTAGCTCAGAGCAGCATAAAGCTGCTGTCATCTATAGAGGAAGCTTGGGAGAACCTTTTCTTTGCTCCAAGAGCAGACCTCAATCTTTAAGAAATGAGCAAAAAAATTAAAAAAAAAAAAAAAAAAAAGAACTCTGACCATAGATAGCTTTTATGGAGACAAAGAACAGACTTAAAACTCTGAGGATACTAAAGGCAAATCATCTGTAGATAAAGCCCCAAGGAGTTATGTGAGTTGGTACCCATCTCACAAGACTCTCTTGTAAGAATTCAAAAAGGATCTTAAAAGAATTAGAAAAAATTAGGGAAAGAAAATGAGAACACTTTAAGAGAGTTTGGAAAAGGAAACACAGAAATTATTTAAAGAGAACTCCTTAATATAGATTTAGAGAAATGGAAAAATTATATAATACTTTACAAAATAGATGTGAAAAATAAAGCAATGCACTGAAAAATTTGTGAAAAAGAAAAAAATCCAAGAAACAAAACACTTCATTTAAAAATTCAACTGGCCAAATACAAAAGGAGATAAAAAATTCGAAATGAACCAAAGGAAGTAAATGACACAATGATACTTCAAAAATCAATCAAATAAAAGCAAAAATATGAAAAAAATAGAAGAAAATATAAAATACTGTGGTGGAAAAACCACTGATCTGGAAAATAGATCCAGAAGAGACAATCTAAGAATTATTGGACCTGGGGCAGAGCCAAAATGGCAGAGAGGACACGTGCATCTTCCTAAATTCTTCTTTTCCATCAATCTATGTTAATACAATTCAGCCTTGGAATTAGTGCTTGACTATCAGAACTCATGAATATTGGGAGTACAATACATTACCAACCAAAGATAATCTCAAAATTTTCCAGAAAAGGTATGCTTTGTTCATGTGTGGAGATGGGATGGAGTTAGGCCAGCCACAAATCTCAGGCAGGCAGTGAGAACATGGGAAACAGTTCATAGTGACAAGCCTGGAGGAGGGCAGGGTGTGGTCTCTGTTGGTGGAAAATCTGCCCAGGAGAATTTTACCACAGTGTGAGCTACTCTGCCCTGGCAGCAAGCCAGTAGATCAGCAGAGAAGCTATAAACACAGGAGGTAAAGACTATAACCCCAAAATGCTAGACTCTCTTGGGACCTGAACACACCCACCCAACACTCAGAGAGGCTCAGCATGATCCAAGCATAGCTGCAGTTGTTGGTCCCACCATAGCTGCAGTCACAGTGCAGCCCTAGTAGCTGCCTTTCTGCTGCTGGTGATTTCAGCACAATTGCTAATCCCAGCACAGCCAATGGGTGCTGTTCCACTGCCACTTCACTGCCACTTACTATTGTCTGTAGAGGCAGCTTTGAAATATCCCACTGCCCCCATAAGCAGACCATAGTTTTTTTTTTTTGTTTTTTTTTGTTTTGTTTTTAATTTTTTAAATGATCAAAAAGGCAAAGCAGGCTCTCACTATTGATAGTTTCTATACAAAAAGAGAGCAAACTTCAATCCCTGAGGAGAATAAAAACAGTTTGTCTATAGATCTAAAGGTGGATACGATCTGGTCCCTCTCACACAAGGTCCTCATAAAAGAAATTAAAAAGGATCTTCAAACAAAGCTAGAAGAAAAATGGGGAAAAGAAAGGAAAGCTCTGCAAGAGGGTCAGGATAAGTCATGTTACTCATTAAAAGATAGAGTGGATAAAGAAGTCAACTCCCTGAAAAACAGAATTTGTGAATTGGAAAAATAAAATAATTCATTTTTTTAAAATTTGCAAAATGGAAAAAAATTCCATAGAACAAACAAAAAAAAACATTTACAAATTCAATTGGACAAATAAAAAAAGAAATTAAAAAGTAAATAAAGAAAATAATACATTAAAAATCAGACTTGAAAAAATGGAAATGAATGACTTGAGGAGACACCAAGAATCAGTCAAGCAAAACCAAAAAAAAAAAAAAAATGAAACAATAGAAAAAAATGTTAAATATCTACTTGGGAAAACAACAGCCCTGGAAAATGGATTGAGGAGAGATAATCTAAGAATTATTGGACTCCCTGAAAGTCATGATGAAAAAAAGAGCCTAGACATTATTTTTCAGGAAATCATCAAAGAGAACTGCCCAGATGTTATAGAAACATTGAAGGAATTCAACAATCACCTACTGAAAGAGATTCCAAAATCAAAACTCCAAGAAATATTATGGATAAATTCCAGAACTATCAGACCAAGGAAAAAATACTACAAGCAACCAGAAAAAAAAAGATTCAAATACTGAGGAGCCACAATAAGGCTCACTCAGGCTCTAATAGCATCCACATTAAAGGATTGAAGGGCCTGGAATCTGATATTCCAAAAGGCAAAAGAAGTTGGTATGTGGCCAAGAATAACTTACCCAGAGAAACTGAGCATTTTCTTCCAGGGAAGAAGATGGATATTCAATGAACTAGGTGAATTCCATTTATTTCTGACGAAAAAAACAGAGTCAAACAACAAGTTTTAACTCCAAATATAGGACTCAAGAGAAGCATAAAAAAAGAACTCTTGAGAACTGTATTTCTGTTATGGGTATATATAAAGAGTACATATATAATTTGGTTTTACTGTTATAATATAAAAAAGGAACTAGAGATATAAAGGAAATTGTACCAGAAAAAGGAAAAAGTGAAGGCAAAAAGAGGGAAACTACTCTCATGAAGAGGCAAAAGAAACTATTATATCTGAGGGAATGAAGGGAGGGGGATGAACATAGTGTGAATCTTACTCTCATTAGACTTGGCTCAAAGAGAAAATATTAGACATATTTGGTTTACATAGAAACCTCTCCCACCTCATTGAAAAGCGGTAGGGGAAAATTGAAAAGGGAAGGGATAGGATAAATAGAAGGGAATACAGAAATAGTAAGGAAATGGTTTAAGAAAAGGGGAGGGACTTCAAGGGAGTGGAGGGAGGGGTTCTAAAGAGGGAGAGCTGTGTGAGGGAAGTGGTGCTCAAAAGTCTAATATGGGGAGGGGGTAAGGGGAAAAGGAAAGAGAAAAGCATAATTTGGGGATAATAAGATGGCAGGAAATATAGAATTAGTACTATTAATCATAAATGTGAATGAGGTGAACTCCCCCATAAAGCAGAGGCAGATAACAGACTGGATTAAAAGCCAAAATCCTACAATATGTTGTTTATAGGAAACACATTTGAAGCAAGGTGATACATAAAGAATAAAGGTAAAAGGCTGAAGCAGAAACTACTATGATTAAGGTGAAATCAAAAAAGCAAGGGTAGACATCCTGATTTCAGATTAAGCAAAAGCAAAAATTGATCTAATTGAAAGAGATAAAAAGGAAACTATAGCTTCCTAAAGGGTAGCATAGATAATGAAGTAATATCAGTACTTTAATTATATGCACCAAGTGGTATAGCATTTAAATTCCTAAAGGAGAAGTTAAGAGAGTTGTAAGAAGAAATAGAAAGCAGAACTATAATAGTGGGAAATCTCAACCTTGCACTCTCAGAACTAGATAAATCAAACCACAAAATAAGTAAGATAGAAGTTAAGGAGGTAAATGGAACATTAGAAAAATTAGGTATGATAGATCTTTGAAGAAAACTGAATGGAGACAGAAAAGAGTACAATTTCTTCACAGCAGTTCATGAAACCTACATAAAAACTGACCATATATTAGAACATAAAGACCTAAAATTCAAATGCAAAAAGACAGAAATAGTGAATACATCCTTCTCAGATCATGATATAATAAAAATCACATTCAATAAAAAGCCAGGGGAAAATAGACCAAAAAGGAATTACAAACTAAATAATGTCATCCTAAAGAATGATTGAGTGAAACAGCAAATCATAGACACAATTAATAATTTTACCCAAAAAAATGACAATAATGAGACATCATACCAAAATGTGTGAGATGCAACCAAGGTGATAATAAGGGGAAATTTTATATCTCTAGAGACTTACTTGCATAAAACAGAGAAAGAGAAAATGAATTAAGCTTACAACTTAAAAATCTAAAAAAAGAGCAAATTAAACCCCCCTTCAAGTAAACACTAAACTTGAAATTCTAAAAATAAAAGGAGAGATTAATAAAATTGAAAAAAAACTATTGAATTAATAAATAAAACTAAGAGTTGGTTTTATGGAAAAAAAAAAAAACAACAAAATGGATAAACCCTTGGTAAATTTGATTAGACAAAGGAAAGAGGAAAATCAAATTGTTAGTCTTACAAATGAAAAAGGAGAAATTTCCACTAATTAAGAGGAAATTAGAGCAATAATTAGGAGTTACTTTGCCCAACTTTATACCAATAAATTTGATAACTTAAATGAAATGGATGAATACCTTCAATAATATAGGTTGCCCAGATTAACAGAGGAAAAAATTAATTGGTTAAATAGTCCCATTTTAGAAAAAGAAATAGAAAAAGCTATTAATCAACTCCCTAAAAAAATAATCCCCAGGACCAGATGGATTTACATGTGAATTCTACCAAACATTTAAAGAACAATTAACTCCAATGCTATATAAAGTATTTTAAAAATTAGGGAATGAAGGAGTCCTACCAAATTCCTTTTATGACACAGACATGGTACTGATACCTAAACCAAGTAGGACAAAAACAGAGAAAGAAAATTACAGACCAATTGCCCTAAAGAACATTGATGCAAAAAATCTTAAATAAAATCTTAGCAAAAGATTACAGAAAATCATTTCCAGAATAGCACACCATGACCAAGTAAGATTTATACCAGAAATACAGGGCTGGTGCAATATTAGGAAAACTATTAGCATAATGGATTATATCAATGACCAAATTAATGAAAACCATATGATCATCTCAATAGATGCAGAAAAAGCATTTGATAAAATCCAACACCCATTACTATTAAAAACACTAGAGAATAAATGAATTTTTCCTTAAAATATTCAGTAGCATCTATTTAAAACCACCAGTAAACATCATATGTAATGGTGATAAACTGGAACCATTCTTAATTAAATCAAGAGTGAAACAAAATTGCCCACTATTCAATATTTCATTAGAAATGCTAGCTTTGGCAATAAGAGATGAAAAAGAAATTAAAGGAATTAGAGTAGGTAATGAGGAAATCAAATTATCACTCTTTGCAGATGATATGATGGTATATTTAGAAAACCTCAGAGATTCTACTAAAAAGCTTTTAGAATTAATCCAAAATTTAGCAAAGTTTCAGGATATAAAATAAATCCACATAAATCCTCAGCATTTTTATACAGCACTAAAAAATCCAACATCAAGAGATACAAAGAGAAATTCAATTTAAAATAACTGTTGATAGTATAAAATATTTGGGAATCTATCTTCCAAGGAAAGTCAGGAACTATATGAGCAAAACTACAAAACACTTTCCACACAAATAAAGTCAGATCTAAACAATTGGAAAAATATTAAGTGTTCCTAGGATAGGTTGAACAAATATAATAAAGATGACAATACTACCTAAACTAACTTATTTATTTAGTGCTATACCAATCAGACTCCCACAAAACTATTTAATGTTTAATGTCCTAGAAAAATAACAATAAAATTCATGTGGAAGAACAAAAAGTCAAGAATTTCAAGGGAACTATTGGAAAAAAATCAAATGGAGGTGGCCTAGCTATACCTGATCTAAAACTATGTTATAAAGCAGTGGCCACCAAAACCATTTGATATTGCCTAAGAAATAGACTAGTTGATCAGTGGAATAGGTTAAAGGACAAAATATTCAAAAACTATAGCAATCTAGTGTCTGACAAACCCAATGACCCAAGATTTTGGGATATGAATTCATTCATTATTTGAAAAAAATTGCTGGGAAAATTGGAAATTAGTATGACAGAAACTAGGCATTGACACATACTTAATACCATACAGCAAGATAAGAACAAAATGGATTCATGATCTAGACATAAAGAATGAGATTACAAATAAATTCTCAGACCTGTGGAGGAGGAAGGAATTTGTGACCAAAGAAGAACTAGAGGTCATTATTGATCATAAAATAAAAATTTTTTATTATATTAAGTCAAAAGCTTTTGTACATATAAAACTAATGCAGACAGGATTAGAAGGGAAGCAATAAACTGGGAAAACAGTTTTACAGCTAAAGGTTCTGGTAAAGGCCTCATCTCCAAAATACATAGAGAATTGACTCTAATTTATAAGAAATCAAGCCATTCTCCAATTGAAAAATCATCAAAGTATATGAAAAGACAATTTTCAGATCACGAAATTGAAACTATTTCTAGTCATATGAAAAGGTATTCCAAATCATTATTGATCAGAGAAATGAAAATTAAAACAACTCTGAGATATCACTACACACCTGTCAGATTGGCTAAGATTAACAGGAAAAGATAATGATGAATGCTGGAGGAGATGTGGGAAAATTGGGACATTAATGCATTGTTGGTGGAGTTGTGAATGGATCCAACCATTCTGGAGAACAATTTGGAAATATACTCAAAATTTTATCAAACTATGCATACCCTTTGATCCAGCAGTGTTACTATTGGGTTTATATTCCAAAGAGATATTAAAGAAGGGAAAGGGACCTGTATGTGCAAAATTGTTTGTGACATCCCTCTTCATAGTGGCTAGGAACTGGAAATTCAATGCATACCCACCAATTGGAGAATGGCTAAATATATTGCAGTATATGAATGTTATGGAATATTATTATTCTATACAAAGGACCTGTAAGATGAATATAGAGAAGGTTGGAGAGACATACATGAATTAATGATAAGTGAAATGAGCAGAACCAGGAGATCATTATATACTCCAACAACAATATTACATGATAATCAATTCTGACGGACATGGCTCTCTTCAATAATGAGAAGATCCAAATCAGTTCCAATTGATCTATAATGAACAGAACCAGCTACACCCAGAGAAATAACACTAGGAAATGAGTATGGACCACAATATAACATTTCCATTCTTTCTGTTATTATTTGCTTGCATTTTTGTTTTTTCTTCTCAGGTTATTATTACCTTCTTTCTAAATCTGGTCTTTCTTGTGCAACAAGATAACTGTATAAATATGTATACATATATTGTATTTATCATATATTTTAACATATTTAACATGTATGGAACTATCTGCCATCTAGGGGAGGAGGTGGAAGGAAGGAGGGTAACAGAAACAGAAGTTTTTGCAAGGGTCAGTGTTGAAAAATTATCCATGCATATGTTTGGTATATAAAAATCTATAATAAAAAAATGAAACAATGGTTACAAATGAAAAAAAAAAAGAATTATTGAAATGAAAACTGTGATGACAAAAAGAGCCTAGACATCATCTTTTTAGGAGATAATCAAGGAAAACTGTCCTGATGCCCTACATCCATAAGAGAAAAATAACCATTGAAAGAATTAACCAATCACTTCTTATAAGAGACTCCAAAATGAAAACTCTAAGGAATATTGTAGCTAACTTTTATAATTATTAGATGAAGGAAAAAATATTGCAAGTAGGCAGAAAGAAACAATTCAAATATTAAGGAGCCACAATTGGAGCACAGTAGTTTCCACTTTAAAGGAGTTAATGGTCTGGAATCTGATGTTCCAAAAGGCAGAGGAACTTGCATTGCAGCCAAGAATCAACTGTCCAGCAAAATTAAGCATTATCTTTCAGGGGGAAAGATGGCCATTCAATTAAATAGGTGAATTTCATTCATATCTGATGAAAAGACTAGAGCTGAACAGAAAATCTGATCTTCAAATACAGAACTCAAGAGAAACATAAAAAGATAAAAAGCAAAGAAAAAGTAACTTTCTTTAAAAGTTAAAAAAGTTACATCTCTGTGTGGGAAGATGATATGTTTAACTCTTCAGAACTGTATACCTGTTATGGTTATACTTAGAGGATACAAGTATAATTTTGATTGCATCATGTTTTATACACACATACATATATATGTAATATATAAAGAAACTAGAGGGGGATTGTAGTGGAAGAAGAGGAAAATGCAGGTAAAAATGAAATCAATTACATCTTATGAAAAGGCAAAAAAGACCTATTACATTTGAGGGAAAGAAGAGAAGAAGATGAGCATTGTGTGAATCTTCATTTCATCATATTTATCTCAAAGACAGAATATCAGACACATTTGGCTATACAGAGAAACTTGTCTAATCCTATAGGGAAGTAGGAGGGAAAAGGGGAAAGGAAACAGGAAGGCTAAAAAAAAACAAAAACAGAAGTAAAAGAGGAAATGTATAAGAAAGGGAGAAGGGCAAAAAGGAGAGAACTATTTGAGGGAAGTGGTGGTCAAAAGCAAAATACTGGAGAGGAGGGAAAGGGGAAAAGGAAAGAGAAAAGTATAACATGGGAAGAAGAAGATGGCAGGAAATACATTAATTTTACCTGTGAATGTGAATGGGACAAACTCTCCCATAAAATGGAAGCAGATGACAGACTGGACTAAAAGCCAGAATCCTATGATATGTTTTTTATAAGAAATACATTTAAAGCAGAGTGATACATACAGAATAAAGGTAAAAAACTGGAGCAGAACCTATTATGTGTTAGCTGAAATTTAAAAAGCAGGGGTAGTGATCTAGATGTCAGATCAAGCAAAAGCAAAAACAGATATAATTAAAAGAGATAAGGAAGGAAACTACATCTTTCTAAAGGGTAACATAGATAATGAAGTAATATCAATACTAAACATATATGCATCAAATGCATATGACATCCAAATTCCTAGAGGAGAAGTTAAGAGAGATACAAGAAGAAATAGACAGCAAAACTATCCTAGTTGGGAATCTAAATTTGAACCACAAAATAAATAAAAAAGAAGTTAAGGATGAAAATAGAATTTTAGGGAAGCAAAGTATGACATATCTTTAAATAAAATTGAAATGAAGAGAGAAAGGAATATACTTTTTCTCAATGGTATATAAAACCTACACAAAAATTGACCATGTATTAGGGCATAAAAACCTCCAAATCAAATGCAGAAAGGCAGAAATAGTAAATACATCTTTTTCAGATCATGATGCAATACAGTTACATGTAATAAAGGTCCAAAACAAAAGACCAAAAATTGATTGGAAACTAAATAATCTGATCCTAAAGAATGTGTGGGTGAAATAAGAAATCATAGACACAATTGATAATTTCTTCCAAGAAAATGACAATAATGAGATAACATGACAAAATTTATGGGATGAAGCCAAAGCAGTTCTTAGGATAAGTTGTATATCTCTAGATGCTTACTTGAATAAAATATAGAAAGAAAATAGCATTGAATTGGTTATGCAACATTCTTAGGTAGAAAAAAAAGTTAAAATCCATAATTGAATACCAATTGAAATTCTGAAAATAAAAGGGGAGATTAATAAAATTGAAAATATAAAAATTATTGAACTAATAAATTAAGAGTTGGGTTGATAAAAAATCCAACAAACTAGAGAAACCTTTAATTTATTTGATTAGAAAAAGGAAAGAAGAAAATCAAATTGTTAGTATCAAAAATGAAAGAGTGAACTTTCCATCAATTAAGAGGAAATTAGAGCAATAATTAGGAGTTATTTTGTCAAACTATATGACAATAAATATGATAATCAAAATGAAATAGATGAATACTTACAAAAATATAGATTACCCAGATTAACAGAAGAGGAAATAAATTATTTAAATAATTACATTTTAGAAAAAAAAAATGAACAAGTATTAATCAACTCCCTAAGAAAAAAATCTCCAGGGTCAGATGTATATCATGTGAATTCTTCAAACATTTAAAGAACAATTAATTCCAATACTCTGTAAATTATTTGGGGAAATAAGGAAAAAAGAAATCCCAACTAAATTATTTTTATGACCCAGACATGGTGTTGATGCCTAAGCCACGTAGAGTCAAAACAGAGAAATAAAATTGTAGAACAATTTCCTTAATGAATTTGATGCAAAAATATAAAATAAAATATTATCAAAGAGATTACAGCAAGTTATTCCCAGGATAATACCCCATTACCAAGTAGGATTTATACCAGGAATGCAAGGATGATTCAATATTAGGGAAACTATTAGCATAATTGACTATATCAAAACCAAATTAACAAAAATCATATGATTATCTCAATGAATGGAGAAAAAGAATTTTATAAGATCCAACACCCATTACTATTAAAAACACTAGAGAGAGGGGCAGCTAGGTGGCGCAGTGGATGGAGCACCAGCCTTGAATTCAGGAGGACCCAAGTTCAAATCTGGTCTCAGACACTTAACACTTCCTAGCTGTGTGACCCTGGGCAAGTCACTTAACCCCAGCCTCAAGAAAGGAAAAAACAAAACAAAACACTGGAGAGTATAGGAATAAATGGAGTTTTCGTTAAAATGAAGACTAACATCTATTTAAAACCATCAGCAAGAATCATATGTAATGGTGATAAACTAGAACCATTCCCAGGAAGATAAGGAATGAAATAAGATTACCTTCTACAACCATTACTATTTAATATTATATTAGACATGTCAGCTTTGGCAATAAGAAAAGAAAAAGAAATTAAGGGAATTAGAATAAGTAATGAGGTGCCAAATTATCACTCTCTGCAGATGATGTGATAACATCCTTAGAGAATCATAGAGAATAAACTAAAATTTACTAGAAACAATCCACAACTTTGGCAAAGTTGCAGGATACAAAATAATTCCACATAAATCAGCAACATTTTTATATATTACTAATAAAGTCCAGCATCAAGAGATACAAAGAGAAATTACATTTAAAATAACTGTATATAATATAAAATATTTGGGAGTCTACCTGCCAAGGCAAAGTCAGGAACTCTATGAACACAATTACAAAACACTTTCCACACAAATAAAGTCAGATTTAATCAATTGGAAAAATATCAAACCTCATAGGCAGGCCAAGCTAATATAACCAAAATGCCAATTCATATCAATCAAACTGCTAAGAAACTACTTTACAAATCTAGAAAAAATAATAAAGTTCATCTGGAAGACAAAAGTTCAAGACCTAGCTATACCAGATCTAAAACAATGTTATAAAGAAGCAATCATCAAAATGATTTGGTACTGACTAAGACATAGAGTAATCAATCAGTGGAATAAGTTAGGTTTACAAAACAAAATAGTCAATGACTATTATAATCTAGTGTTTTACAAACCCAAAGACTGTAGCTTTTGGGGTAAGGGCTCACTATTTGAGAAAAATTGCTGGGAAAATTGGAAATTAGTATGGCAAAAACTAGGCATTGACCCCACTAACACCATATACCAAGATAAGGTAGAAATGGATTCACGATTTAGACATAAAGAATGACATTATAAGCAGATTAGAAGAACATAGGATAGTTCACCTCTAAGATGTATGGAGAAGGAAGGGATTTGTGGCCAAAAAAGAACTAGAATTCATTACTTAATACAAAATGGATAATTTTGATTATATTAACTTTAAAAGTTTTTTATACAAAAAAACCCAATACAGACAAGGTTAGAAGGGAAGCAATAAACTGGGGAGAAATTTTACATTCAAGGGCTTTGATAAAGGCCTCATTTCTAAAATATATAGAGAATTGACTCAAATTTATAAGAATTCAAGTCATTCTCCTATTAATAAATGATCAAAGGATATGAACAACTTTCAGATGAAGAAATTGAAAGTATTTTTAGTCATATGAAAAAGTACTCTGAATCACTATAGATCAGAGAAATGTAAATTAAGAAAACTCTGAGGTATCACCACACATCTCTCAGATTGACTAAAAGATAATGACCATTGTTGGAGAAGATCTGGGAAAACTAGAACACTAACACATTGTTAATAGAGTTGTGAAGTGATCCAACCATTCTGGAGAATGATTTGGAATTATGTTCAAAAAGTTATCAAATTGTGCATACCCTTTGGTCCAGCAGTGTTTCTACTGCACTTATATTCCAAAGAGATCTTAAAGGAGGGAAAGGGACCCACATGTGCAAAAATGTTTTGGCAGCCCTCTTTATAGTGTCAAGAAACTGGAATCTGAGTGGATGTCCATCAGTTGGGGAATGGCTAAATAAGTTGTGGTATATGAATGTTATGGAATATTACTGTTCTAGAAGAAACAATAGGCAGGATGATTTCAGAGAGGCCAGAAGAAACTTACATGAACTGATGTTAAGTGAAGTGAGCAGAAGCAGGAGATAATTATACACGGCAACAGCAAGATTATCCAATGATCAATTCTGACAGATGTGACTCCTTTCAACAAAGAGATGATTCAGAAGAGCCATCCGTCCAACTGAGAGAAGATTTGGAGAACTGAGTGTAGATCATAACATAGTATTTTTATTCTTTTTGTTGTTGTTTGCTTGAATTTTGTTTTCTTTCTCACTTTTTTTCTGATTTTTCTTGTGCAGCATGATAATTGTAGAAATATGAATAGAAAATTTCACATGTTTAACATATATTGGATTTATTGGATTACTTTCTGTCTAGAGGAGGGAATGGGGGAAAGGGAGGGAAAAAATTGGACATGAGGTTTTGCAAGGATGAATGTTAAAAATTATCTATGTTTTGAAAATAAAAAAATATTTAATAAAAAAAAGACAACAAAAAATAATTGATCACTGCTTGTGCAGTGTCCTGGAGGCAGGTCACCACCTAAAAAGCACCTCACTTTAATGATCATGATGAGAGTAAGTATTAGTGTAGTAATTCTAACCACTCCCAAACTGCACAACTAGTCAATGTGATTGAGTGAATACTGGTCCCAATGTCCTCCCGCAGAGCCATTCTGTTATCCCTGATGTTGACAAATTCTGGCATATGTTACATGTGGGTGGAATAATTCTGAGTCTCTACAATGAAAAGATATCCTAGAGGTATAGGGGTTAAAGTTTTGGAATATATATGAGAAATCCTCAATTGCATACTCTATTTTTGAAGTTTCCAACATGCCAAATCTTATCTTTACTTATTCTACTTATTTACTTATATTTATTTATTCCCAATCATTCCTATTCTAAATTTCCTTCTCCATTTTTTCCCTCATATGAACACATCTTTATACATAAATGCATTACTACTGTTCTGCCTAGGCCTACTTTTTCCCCATCATGTATAATACCATTGTCACAAATATCTATGACAATTCTTAAATAGGCTCAAGGAAAAATTAGAAGTTACATATTTCTACAGCTTAGACAGATAGCCAAGCCTCCTTTATTAACATCCTCAAAACCTGATACATTTCTTTTTAGTTCTTTTCCCCAAAAAATATGGTACCTCCTAGGTGGAGGCCATTTATTTTATGTCCTTGTCAGCTTTTCCCTGAAGGGAAAAGAAAATAAAGTAAAAAGCTCATTTTGATGAGCCTTGAAAAGTAATAGATGGTACAATGTCAGGAAGACCTTGGCTTAATTTTGGTCTCAGATATTTACTAGTTGAGAGACTTTAAAAAAACATCTAACCTTAAAAAAAGCTGTTCTACATATAGCTTGACAACTATAAGATGGAAATAACAATAGCATTTACCTTCCTGGATTGTTGTATGGATTATATGAGATAATATTTGTAAAGTGCTTAGCATAGTGCATGGAACATAATAAACACTTAGTAAATATTAGTTCCTCTCATTTCCCTTCTTCTAGAAAGAAGATTTACTAGAATATACCTTATAATTTCTATAATTCCCCAATTCCAGCTAACTAAATTCTCTTGTGCAGAAAAAAAAATGCCTCATCTGCTTGGAATAAACTTCCTTCCTGCCATCATTTGTCTTCATCTATGACAACTGAAATTTAGGATTAATTGAGACATGTTCTTACATAGACAAGGTATAAGGGCTAAAACAGCTGCCCTATTTCTGTCTAATTTGAATTTGATGAAAACAAATAAATCTAGGAAAACATGTATGAACTTGAAGAAAGAAAAACAGAACCAATAAAATAACATACACAATTAATATAAGAGCAACAAAGAATGACAATCAAACAACTGGAATTGAAAGCTACGAAATAATAATAAACAGGCTTGGCTTATAAGAAGCTTCTTACCTATGATTCTTTGTAGAGATAGAGAACTCAGCATTGAGCAATGCAAATAAATATTAGGCACCCCAATGTATTGGTTAGATATGCTAATCTGTACTTTCCCCCCTCTTTTATTCTTAATTAGAAGAGCCAGCTGACAAGGAACATACATTGGGAAATGTTGGTAATATAAAATAAATTATATTATTAAAATAGATTTATAAAAGAAGGTAATATTCAGCTGAGTTTTAAAGAAGTCAAGGAATTCTGTAAAGAGTGCATTCCAGACATGGGGAACAGTTAGTACCAAAATAGAAAAGTGGGAGATGAAACAAAATGGCCAGCAAGGTTAGCCACAAAAATGGAGAAATATGCAGAAAGGAGAGTTTAAAAAAATAAGGCTGGAGAGGGAGGTTGGGGCCAGGTAGTGAAAAGCTTTAAAATCAAATAGAGGAATTTATGGATCTTCCTTATCAACTCTGATTCATCCAGTTCTTCTTGACCTCGTGAGATTTACAAGTATGAATCAGTCCTCTGAAAAAACCTTGAGCTTGATTCTCTAGAGTCCTCTTCAATCATTTAGCATTCACAGGCTTACAGTTCTCCAGTACCTTTTCTCCTAAATTTCTCTCATACCAACTGTTCATGTATACCATTCATTTAATTTAAGTCATTGTCCTCTGTTAAAAGATATATATCTCCTGACAGATGTTACAGTTTCAGTTAGTATGGTGTCATCAACACCATACTAAGGTACATTTAGCTTATACTTTTCAATATGATAGCTCACTGGAATCAATGGTAAATTCTCAAAAAAATCTCATTGAGAGAAAGAACTGATGTTTGAACAAAACTATATGATGATCAGTTCTGATGGACATGGCTCTCTTCAGCAATGAGATGATTCAAAGCAGTTCCAATTGTTCACTAATGAAGAGAATCATCTACACCCAGAGAGAGGTGGACCACAACATAGCATTCTCTCTCTTTGATATTTACTTGCATTTTGTTTTTTCTCTCAGTTTTTTTTTCTTTCTTATGGAACAAGATGACTGTATAAATATGTATACATATTTTGGATTTAGCATATATTTTAACATATTTAACATGTATTGGACTATTTGCAAGCTAGAGGAGGGGATGGGGGGAAGGAGGGAAAATTGTGGAACAAAAGTTTTTTCAAGGGTTAATGCTGAAAAATTACCCATGAATATGTTTTGTAAATAAAAAGCTTTAATCAAAAAGAGAAAAAACAAGAACTAATATTTGGCTTTCAATGTTGCTAAGCATAGTTCCTGGCATATAATATGGATTTGAAAAATTCATGAAACTAGAAGAGGTAAAAGGACTTGGTTAGCAATGGAGAAGTATACAGACCTTGAGTACTCAGGGAGGAGATGCCATAACATAAAAAAGGTTCAGTCTTAAAATGGTGAGATGAGATGAAAGACAAAGTTCTACAGAAATATTCTTGCCTATAGAAAAGAGCACCACAATGATAACATCATCAGGTTGTGTGGAGTTTAGAGCATCTCTATGTCATTCTGTTCTTCAAAGGATCACAATAAAGATCAGGAAACTTTTTTGTCTGTCTATTTTAAGAGATTTATTTTCATCTACAATGACCCTGTGCTAGATAGATTTGAATGTTATTTTCTTCATTTTACAGAAAGGAAAAACTGAAAATGAAAAAATTTAAGTGAATTTCCCAGAGTACCATAGCTGATAAATTTCAGAGGTAGGATTACACCCCATCTCTATTGACTTTAAGTCTAAAATTCTCTCCCTTGCACCACACATTCCCATGAACTAAGCCATCCTCACACAGTTTTCTCAGTGAAGCTGCAAATCCCAACACTGAAAAAGAAGACAGTGGGTAGAGGAGGCAAGATTATTACTTTATTGGAGGAGAAGCCTGACTTCCAATAGAAGCCAGCCTTTACTTTGCTTCCTCCCTCATTTGATTGCAATGACAGGGAGAAGAGAGAGAACATAGATCTGCAGTTGATAGAGACATCCCAGCATCCCAGAAGAGGGAAGAGAGATCTGATAAAATTAATTTGATCATGATTACATAGGTAAAAAAAATGGCACATTCAGAATCTGGACTCAGGTCTTCTTATTTCTACTCTAGCATTCTTTCTGTGGTGTGATACCCACTGGAAAAAGGTAGAAAGTGGACTTTCGACTCTGCCAAACTCCATGAGTAATGGTGTGACATGGGGCTATTGTGATTAGATTATCATATGCTAGATAGGGTCTTAGAGTAACTGTGGCTGTAGTTACATTAATGCACCAATTTAAGAAATATTTATTAGAACTGTTTTTCCCCATTTTGGTTTTGTATGCAAAGTTCTTTGTACATAGTAAGTGCTTTCAAAATGCTAATTGGTTTAAATTAGAATTCAGGCTTACTTCTGCACAGTAGTTCTTATATTCATCTGTGATTTGATTTTATACTTTAAGACTATTCTAAACTTTTTTCTTTCTTCTCTAAATCCCATGGTACTTCCTTTTTCTTTCTCTCCAAAGAAGTTGCTTCTTTAATGAGAAAAATCAAAGAAATCCATCATATTCTAACTTTGTTGTTGTTTAGTCTTTTTTTTTAAATTCATATCTACTCTTTGATGTCGTATTTGGGGTTTTCTTGGCTGAGAGGTTGGACAGTTTTGCCATTTCCTTCTCCAGTTTATTTTACAAATTAGGAAACTGAGAGAAATAAGATTAACTGATTTGTCTAGAATCAGACACATAGAAAGTATCTGAGGCTGGAATTAAAGAACATGAGTCTTCCTGACTCTAGACCTAACACTGTTCACTGTATCACCTAAATGTACTGAGCTACCTTAACTGGCCAATTCTTTAATATACAATCTCTTTACATCTTAATCAATCCTTTTATTTCACTACATACTGTAAACCTACATACTATACATATTCAGTAAAGAATCTATGATGTCATTGATCGAGATAGTTATATTACACAGTGGCTAGAGTCCTGGATTAGGAATCAGGAAGATCTGTATAAAAGCTTCTTTCTGCCCTGAAATTTAACAAAGCTTTGCTCTCTAATTCAACTAAAAGAGCAAAATCCTCATTTGGGAGAGCCTTGATATGAGAAATAACTGGAGGAGAAATACATCTATATTTTTTCCTTACTTGGCAATATTCTTTATGTATTCCTAAAAGGACCTCATTCTATATAAAATAAAAAAGGTGTGCCAGGATCATACAGACCTGGGCCATATGCCAAGGGACCATTATAAAGGCAAGATCAATTAAAGCCCAAAATGTTTTTTAGTAAAGATATAGGGGTAGAAAAAAAGATACAGTAGAGTCTGTCTCTCTGCCAATTCAAAGTAGAAATTGAGAAGCAGGAACCAGAAAAAAAACCATCAAAAGAAACTATAAATAACAAAAATGGATATGCAGAATCCTTCTACCTCTATGCTCTATAGTGCTATGGACATATTTCACAGATTTAGGAAATGTTCTCTATAGAGATCTGAATTGGCACAAGTTGAGGACATGACATTTTATACTTATTAGTGTTAATTCATGATGAAACATATCCTTGTGTATATAACTGAATAAAAATAGAAGTATATACATAAAACAATTTTCATGATAAGAAAAAAACAATGTTTTGCTGCTAGTAAGTCTTCAAAGTGAAATGCCCTGCTCCTCCTTTTGGTGCTAGCAGGTTTTGATACTTGTCCATTTCCCAAGTATTATGATCTAGACTTTTGCCATTCTGAAACAACCATTTCTTATTCCAAAAATTCTTACTTTGTTAGTTAATTTAGTTATTGACTACATGACTACTATTTGATCATGAATACTTTGAAGTAAGGGTCTGTTTTATTCTTGATAGCTCAGCATGGTAACTTGCACATAGCATATGTTTAATAAAATCCTGTTGATTTTTTTTATTTTAGCTTTTTATTGACAAAACATATGCATGGGTAATTTTTCAACATTGACTCTTGCTCTGTTCCAACTTTTATCCTCCTTCCCTCCTCCTCCTCCCCTAGATGGCAGGTATTCCCATACAAAATCATGTTGAATTAAAGTTTAAAGTGAGGTCTTTAGGAAACCAAATTATATATATATATATATATGTGTGTGTGTGTGTGTGTGTGTGTGTGTGTGTGTGTGTGTGTGTGTATGTGTGTGTGTGTGTATATAATTTTTAGGTAAATAAACTTGTAAACTGAAATAGTGATCCCTCCACACCATCTCCTATTTCATGAAAAATCATGGCTTTATAATATTGTATTGCTTTACTCTTAAGGTTTACAGTATGATACAAGGTCCTTTTATCTATATTTCAGAGCAATCCTTCAGACCTTTCAGTGGTTAATTGGTTGCTAATGACTTTTTTTTTGGAGGGGAGTAAAGGTATAGAAGAAAGACACTCAGATCTTAACTTTAAGGATATTTTAAGACAAAAAGATACAGTGGTTTCCCATGTCTCCTCACTCCCTTTTTGCCTCTCTTCTCCAATTTCTAAAAGTGTTGTTCTCATATCTATATCTGCTCTCTGAAAAAATCCATAATAGGCTTTTAAGGTTGGATGTAATTGTAAGCCCATATGTCACCTTTCGTAGGGAAATTTGTATTTTAAGTCTTAACTCATTATGAATTGAGAAACTGTGTTCTTTGTTAAAAAGTAACTGTAAAAATCAATCAACATGGAAGAAAGTACTTGTATGGGGGAGGAGTTAGAGGAAGGGGAGCAAAGACTGCCATGGTACCCTGAAATCATATCAAAGAGATTGACACCTACTCTGCCTGTCTATAAATCCAACACTGCTTATATGCCACTTATTTTCATCTAACCAAAATCTGTCTCCCATCTTTGATTATGCTGGAGAATTGAAGAGAACCAGTATGATCCACCATTTTTGCAATTTTAGGTCCAAAAACACATACCCCACAAAGATTAAATGCCTATTATCTTCCTTATGATGTGCAAAATTAAAAATATATCAGATCTTTCGGTATTTCCCTTTTCAGCCCAAATGAATTCAATTAGGTTTCACTGCAAACTATAAAATACTGTAGGCCTATTTCCTCTTTAAATTGATTATAAATGTTGATGCTCTTAAGTATAAGTGCAAATTAATCTAGGGAATTCCATGAAATTTTATTTCTTAATTAAGCAATTTAAACTAAATTACTTAACTGAAATGACTGCTCTGGTTCCTTGGATTGTTCAAGGTCAGACAAATGTAATCAAATATAACATATAGAAATTATTTTCACTTGGCATAGAAGCTTTTTCTCAAACTCTTAAACAGTTTTGACTTGTTGGTTGTGTCCTTGAACCAGACGCTGGGGACAGGGCCAAGCAGTCTGAAGCAAGTTGACAAGACTAGATGTTCAGTTTCCTGAATTAGAGTTTGCCCTGAGAAATTGAAACATGGTTCTCATAGCACGACACACAGTGAGCTGAGGGTATGGTATACATTCACAAGTTAAGGTAACCATTGGAATGCATCTGGCAGTTATCCTGTCTGATATCCATGTGGATAGCAAGATGGACAGAAGGTAGTTTTTCAATTTCATACACAAAAAAACCCTGATTCAGTATGGAGAAAAATATGACTAAACTTCACAATTGTGATCAAGTACATCATTTATAGTTTGGGATACTGAGATGGTGGCAGCCAAGTGGCAGAGTGGATAGAGTATTGAACCTAAAGTCAGTAAGAGTTTTCTATTTGAGTTCAAATTAGATTTTAGATGGGTATTAGTTATATGATTTTGGGCAACTCACTTGACCCTGTTTGCCTTAATTTTTCATCTATAAAATGAGCTGCAGAAGAAAATGGTAAAGCTCTCCACTATCTTTGCAAAGGAAACATCAAACAGGGTAAAGAATACAACACCACTGTAATGACTGAACAACTGAGATGGCCTTAAGAAATGAGTTTTTCACAACTTAAGAGGTTCCTGCGGAGAAATAGAAAGAGTGCAGATTTTATATCTGACTTTCAATTCTGGCTCTATTTATCATCTGTGTCACTTTAGGCAACTTTACCTTCTCTGGGCCTCCCCTTTGTAAAATGAGGAGTATGCATCAGATGACCTGTGAGGTTTATTCTAGCTCTGGTTCTATGTACTTCTTTGCCTGTCTCAGTCTTTCATGTTTTCCTTTTCTTTCCAGTTTCCAGTAGCTTAGTTATCACAAGTGAAGGCTGAGATTATATATCCTAATGATGTGAGCTATATCCAGAAAACTATAAAATGTTCAGTGTCTCTTGGAGGAAAGAGGATGTTAGTGTTAAGTCTAAATACTTCTTTAATTTCTAATTTCCTTAGAAGTGGGGAGGGGGGGAATTATGTCAGGATGAATTAAAGAAGGAATTATCTTAAAGATAAAAACTTCAGAAATCAAGAGCAAGGCAGCTCAGTAGACATTTAATTCTGCCCTTTTCTTAAAAGGAATTCCCAATATAATCACATTCTTTGGTGATGATACATTCTCTACTTGAAAATTTCCAATGAGAAGCCACTTACTGCTTACCAAGAAGACTCTTTCCACTTTGGTTGTTGTTCATCCCTCATTTTCAAACACAACCAGTGACATCATGAGAATATCTTAACTTAAATACAAAATAGATTTAAATGAGGCAGAGGTGCATAAAGTCATCAGCCTCTGTCTTCCAGAGTCATCAAAATCTGGTGGAAGGACAAAAGCTAGGACAATTGGCAATGGTCCAGGATGTAGTGGATGGCTTGGAAAATTTGATATCTGACCAAGTTCTAGATACTCCTTAGCACCTGTTTTAATTATTTCATAGCTATTGGTATTAATTTTTCTCATTCACCCATTCTGCACGGGCAAGTCTTCACATGTCTGGCATATTTTCCCCTTGACTATCTATAGGTTTAAGGACTCTTAGTTATCCTCAACCTGTTTTGGCTTATCTGCCAAAATAGTTTTTCCAGGGTGTGAATGCTATGTATGCTATAGCTTCTTGGAAGTAAGATAAAAGTTGGGTGACAGATGGACACCAAAGGTGAAGGACCATTCCTGAAAAGGATTTGGTAAGCTTTCACACCAATAGTCTTCCTTGAATACCCTATACACCCCTCTTCTTTGGTACAATTCTAATTGTTAGCAAAAAATTTTCCTGTATCTGAAATACTCCAGTTGATCTGTGTACTTATCTATTCGGATGTTCTATGTAGTGATACAGAGAATAAGACATCTCTGCTTGTCCATTTTTATCATCTTTTGTTCATGTCCTTGCATACGTCTGGCACAGGAAATCCTCCTACTTGAGGTCTACTAAAGATCAATTCTAATTTCTGTTGACATTTCAAGTATATTGGCAAAGTATTTAAAGTGGTCCTCAAACTTTTTAAATAGGGGGCCACTTCACTGTCCCTCAGACTGTTGGAGGGCAGGACTATAGTAAAAAGAAAAACTCACACTCTGTCTCTGCCCCTCAGCCCATTTGCCATAACCTTGCGGGCCGCATAAACGTCCTCAGCGGGCCGCATCTGGCCCACAGGCCATAGTTTGAGAACTCCTGTTTAGACCATCAATCCACTTATTCCTTGCCCTCAACATAAAATATTCCCATTTTCTCTTTCTATCATATAATTCACTAATGACATTTTATACTCTTGTTCTTTTTCAGAGTTCCTCATTCATTATAAATTCTGCTCTGTAAATGCTTCTCTATTACCTGACATCAAACGTATATGTTCCTCTTTTTGCAATTCTGGAAACCAAAAATTTATTTTATTTCATCTTCTATAAAACAATTCTCAAAACACTTATATGCACTCATCATGTATCCCTCTTCTGTAAGTTAAAATTGTACAATTATTTCAACCAATATTTTTGTGACATGTATTTGAGGCAATCTTTTAAGTATCAGAGACTGGATTTTAATTGACATCTTCCTGACTGCAGCTCAATACTTTATTAATTTATTAAAAATATATTAATTTATTAAAAATTCCTTCTGTAACACTCTATTAAGAACTAGATATATACTTACAAACAAGCAACATAGTCCCTACTCTTAAGGAATTTGTGTTCTAATGAGTAAAAGTAATTCATAAAGAGGAATCCCAAAGGGGTAAGGGTAAGGGATGGACATGGACATAGAGCATGTTAAACATGGTATGAAGGTCCCTACAAGATAAAGTAAACATTGACTTATGAACCAAGGGACGGAAGAATAGAATTCATCTTATCAGTTCAGAGAAAGTAGAGATAATGTTCTAATCATCTCATTACCATCTATAAAGGCTTTGAAGGATTTGCAATCTGTGTCATTAGAAGCCTCATGAAATTATAGCTCACTAAAGTTTCCTACTATGAGTTCTCAAATCTGGTCATGAAATATCCTTCCAACAATGTAAAAAGTTGAACCATTTTTTTTTTCTTCCCAGAAAAGACTTTACAAATAACAAAGGAATGACACGTCAATGCCAAGCTCAAGTCAATTTTTATTTTTGTATTTGTTGTTTCAGGTAGATTGACTAAAGTATATATTAACTTAGCATTGGAACCTGTAACTGTGTTATACTAAGATTTTTCAGATCAATGCCCTATATTTATGGCAATACAGGTTAGTTTTTCTATGGGTTCTAATTTGTGCAGATTATGGCTTTAAAGACTGGCAGGATCTCAAATCTAGGTGAAAGCTTTGTCCATTGCATTGAAATAAATCTATATTTGACCTATATGCTTTCTGGTTCTATGTTTTTGTGTTCATTTTTGTTTGGTTTTGGTTTGGGGTTTTGGTTTCTTTATTCTTATGGAGAGAGAGGCACTAGACAAATGGGAAAAAAAAATCAGATCTTCCATTTAGAAGTGGTTTGCATTTGGATTTTTTTTTAACTCTGGGGGAAAAAAGAGCATGATTTTCTTTTCCTTTAAATTATTTGTCACCAACAGTGTCTCTTCTACTATCTTGTTTCCATAGCTTCTTTGCTTTCCACAGGGAAGTAATCTTCTTAGGTTAAATACTTAAAATCCCACAGATAGAACAAAGTCTTTCAGAAGTCTCAGTTCTTTACATGTGCTTTTAATGTTTTTTTTTTAACTCTTTAGTTTTCTTCATCCCCTTATTCTGATAGTTTTGTTTTCCCTAAATGTAATTTGGATTCTTAATATCCATGCACAGAATATCAGGATTTAGGACATTCTTAACTTGTTAGTTTTGTCTTTTTCTAAATACTTTGAAATTGTTATAGTTCATTGTTTTTAGTTATGTTCTACTCTGTGACACTAGGGATTTCTTGGCAAAGATGTTGGAATAGTTTGCTATTTTCTTCTCCAGATAATTTAACAAATGACAAAACTGAGGCAAAGTGGAGCAAAGTGGCTTGCCCAGAGTCAAACAGATAGTGAGAATCTGAGACCAGATTTGAATTGAAAGAATTGAATCTTCCTGACTCCAGGCCCAACACTCCATCTGCTGCTCCTCACTAGACACTCCTATTTTGATAATTATGTGAATATAATTTATTTTCTTTGTAATCCTATGTGTTTCATTTTTTTATAATTATGAAACAAAATTATAACATATAAACAAACACACACACACACACACACACACACACACACACACACACACACAAAACAAATTACTAATTTAGAGAAATATTAAGGATTTATCAAATCCAGGAATTGGTGGTCTTTGGCATCCATGCTAACGACTTTACGGAAAATTATTTTCAGTAGCAAATGAATAATTTCTCCTTCTAGAGATCTCAGAAAAATTGCAGAATTGTTTACCCCTTCTGTTGCAGGTCTTGTTTTCTCATCCTCCCTCTCCTCCAGGTCACCTATATAGTCTTCTCTTAAATTCCCTATTGACATCCAAATCTGCCATTGTACCAAGCCCATGGATGCATGCCTTCCACAGAAGAGCCCCAGTCTCCAAAATTAATGTATTCTTTCCTTTCTGCTCCTAGCCTTTCATTATCAGTAATTTCTGATAAGTAGGTCTTAAGGGGAAAAAGAATGTATCATCTAAATGAAGTGATTAACAATGAAAGATGAATGAAGAAGAATCAACATTGACTGGAGTCTAGGACCTACATTCAAATCTCCCCTTTTATATTATTAACTGCTTGTCCTTGGGCAAACTACCTAAATTCCATAGATCTGTTTCCTCATCTATAAAATGATAAATTATACTAGATGATCTAGAGTCCCTTTCAGCTCTAGATCTATGATTTTGTGTCCTAGAAGCCTGATAATCTAAGGGTATTTGAATTTTAAAAGAGAAGACTGATCTCAATGATTTTAATTACCCAGGGACATTTATATTTTAGAAAGTAGAACTCATTAAACCAAATGATCTGTGGATTGTATGGGGAAGTTTTGTTGTTGTTTTGATTTTTTTTCTGGAATTAACTGGTGCCCATTTGACTATTCTGAACTGTCAATCACTTAATCCATGATGTAAACAGAACAAGCACAAAAAACTTGTCACTATCTCTCTTTTTAAAAATATCTTTTTTGTTTCCACTTTCATATAAATACAATTTTAACAATAATTTCTTTTTAAATTTTGATTTCCAAATTTTCTCCCTCCCTTTTTCCTTCCTCCAGATAGTCAGCAATTTAATATATATTATTCATGGGTAATTATGCTAAACACATTTCCATATTAATCATATGATAAAAGGACCAATGTCCCCCCAAGAAAATATGAAAAAAAAATAAAGGAAGTGAAAAATAGTATGCTTCAATCTGCATTCAGACTCTTATTAGTCCTTTCTCTGAAAGTGGGTAGCATTTTTCCATAATGAGTCCTTTGGAATTGTCTTGGATCATTGTATTGAAGAGAATAGCTGAAGACCAGTAGGGAGCAGTAGAGAACAGTAGAGAGAACTAGCAGAGAGGAGCAAAAGGGTCTCATCAACAGAAACATTGGTCTTTTGCAGCTTTGGAGATAGGAGTTGTAGCTGGGCACATTCCTTGGCTTGGTGATTTGTGTTTCTTGTATACATCCCTTTCCCCCACCCCACCCCCGATATATTGTGGTAACCTGTTGTAAAATGCATCTCTATGTGTAGGAGGAAAATTGTTCTTATTACTTATTCCATGATGCAATGTTAAATATCTTTTATTAAAAGAAATACTTTGTTGGGAATTTACAAGTTATGATTTTGAATAGGAAGATGACTCTAAGTATTCAATAAGCCTTCAGGGAGCTTTCTGGAGTCCCACATATTAAAAGAGCCCTAGGAGTTATAGAAGTACATAGCTCTATTCCCATAGAATCATTTTGGCAGCTTAATTAATAATCCTTATGGACTATTTTAGTCAAAGTGCCTCTTTGTGCCATGTAAACAAAATAAAGGCATAGTCTCAAATATTTATAGAATGCAAAATAGTTATCTTTTTATTCCATCCTAAATTCTAGTATTTCTGTAGTAAAAGTGAAGCTCCACTGGATTTCAATGTCTATTTTTCAGAGTAGCATAACAGAAAAAAAAAAAAAGCACTAGTTCTTAGTCCTGGGTTCAAATTTTCCTTTTACTACTTACATATAGAAAGTTATCTAATCCTTTTGTTCCTCAATTTCCTCATTTTTAAAATAAAAATTTTGGGCTAGATGAAGTGATTTCTAGTTATCTTTTTCTCTTCCCTAGTCCTCAATTACTCCTCCCCTTGATAATTAGCTACCATATTTGTGAATTTTACCTCAACAATATCTTATATAGATTTTTTTTTATCTTTCCTCACTCTCATCTATTTTGACTTTGACTTCAGTTATTTTCAAGACCCTCCTAACTGGTTCCTATTTCCAGATTCTTTCATCTAGCCTCTCCAATCCTTCCTTCATATAGTCATTAAAATAACATCACTAAAGTACAGATTTGATCATGTCATACATGCATGCACACACACTGCCTTTTTGGAATCCTATCAATTATCTCTCCCACTTTAAAATTATTTTATAAACATCTCTCTATGAGACAATAGAGAGTTTACCTCAGAGCTAAGAAGATTTGGATTTGAGTTTTTCCCCTTACACATCCTTGCCCATCATAACTTTTTAGTTCTCCTAGGCAAATGAACCTCAGTCATTTTTCAATCATGCCCAACTTTTATGACCCCATGTGGGGTTTTCTTGGCAGAGACACTGGATTGATTTGCCATCTCTTTCTCATTTTACAGGTGAGAGAACTGATGTAAATTGGGTTAAGTGACTTGCTCAGGGTCACACAGTTAGTAAGTATCTGAGATTACATTTGAAATCATAAAGATGAGTCTTCCCTTCTCCAGATCCTGTGCTCTACTATGCCACTCTAAGTCTTCTAGGCAATGCTTTAAGAGCATAGCCCTATACTTTCAATTTACTTATCTTTGTGAATCTCTTCCCCATCTAAAAATGAGTCTTTTTTTTTCTTTTTTGCCTCGAGTACTTAATACAATGTTTTTGTACATAGTACATATTTAATTTAATTGACTTGAATCTATGATCCTGTGATTTGCATTTGTCCAAAGGGAGGAAGTCTTTACTTTTGTACCAAAGACCTCATTTCATTATTTTCAGAACAATATCACTAGATTCTGCTTTCCATACACAGCTTTCACAAATAGAGGCAGTGGTTTTTGGTTTTTTGTTTTTTTTAATCCCTTTTCCCTAGAGGTACATAAGATCCCTCAGCCTCCTGAAATCTCTACTTCTAAATCATAAGTACATTTTCCCCTGATCCACAGATTAGAGAATTAAGGTTATGTTTTATTTAATTATATTTCTAGATTGTTAACTCAAGCTCACAGTCTTATGTAAAAAGAAGCAGGAGGAAGCATCCTGCCCTGTGGGCTTTTGACTGACCAGAGGAAAGAGGGGGAAAAAATCCCATTCAAGATTCATTTCCCCCTTCCAAACATTTAATGCCTCAAAGCCAGAACCTTCATGAAAACAATCCTATAGATTAATCCTCTTCTTTAAATTTAGAATTTGGGACAAATTCAAGAAATATCTTAACAGTATATTTTCTACATATGATCTTATTTCTCAATAATAAATCCATAAATGAAACACTTGGACTTTGATTTCATAATTTATATTTCTATGACTCCTTTATGACGGGAGGGACAGTTGAATGCTATTGAAATCATTCTCCCCACATAGCCTTCCCTCCCTGAGGTGTATAATGCAGCCCCACTGGTAGCCACATTAAAGGCAAAGAATAGAGCTCTGAATTGTCTTGGGGATGGAAGGGTTGGGGGGAGACAAGGAGAAGCTTTCTGTGTTGGTGCAAATAGATCTGTATATCAGGGAAGAGTTATCAAGGTTAATGAGAAAAATTATCTCATCAGAACAACACCCCAATCCCCGGCACAAAATCACTGGTTGGAGCCACACTAATCTCCCCATGCTGTGTTTCCAATGCAACTGTGATCCATCAAAGTCATTTCCTTATCAATCCCTGAGGGACTGCAGAAGTTCTGCCAGGCATAGCAGGATCTTACATTCGCACCTGCTGAGTTAATGAAACTGTGAGTTTTGAGGTACACCCCTCTGCAATATGCGGTCCAAAAACACAAAAGAGCCAGGAGCCACCTTTGGGCAGGAGAAAGGAAGCGAGCTATTGTCTAGCCTCCTAATGTCCCAGCAGGCCTTGGGGAGAGCTAGGAAACTGCACCTCTAAGCTAGCACCTGGAGAGAAAAGGAAGGGAGAAAGACCAGCACACAGCATTTCATGCTTTTGTTTGTTTTTCATTTTCAATCACTGGTCCTTTATGGAAAATCAATGGCTATTCAGTTAGGCCCATTTTTCATAAATGTTTCTACTTAGTGCTAATTTGGCAGGGGCCTCTGAAGCCCCACTGACTGCCAGGCTGTGGGTAAAGCGATTGTCTCCTCATCCTTGGGGAGACAGGAGGCTGAGGTAGATGGAATGAATGTGATGAGATGTTTTCCCAATCATTCTGCAATGACACTGAACAGCCTGCTTAACAGAGCCATGGGCTCCATTCTGTGCATCTTGATTTTATGACTTAGTTTGCCAGACCAGAAGGAAGGGCCCATTAAAAGCAGGGCTTATCACTATTTCATCTTTTCCTGTGAATGAGTCTTGTTAAATTTTGTTTCTATCCCTTTGCTCACTCTATCTTCTCTTGTTTTAAATGTCAATTAATCAACCAAAAAATAATTAAAGACCTATTATGTTCCAAACAGTGCTAAGAGCTTAGAGATATAAAGACAAAAATAAAATAATCCTTGGCCTTGATGAGTTTACATTCCTTCCTTTCTTGTAACCCATCAAGAGATTATTGATCTTCAAGTGCTGGCCCCTGCATGGTCTTTCAATCTATGGTACTGTCACCCTTCTCAAATGGACACTCCCAGGAGCATCTCTAGCACTTAGTTCCATACCATTTTATATTATTTGCTTTTGTTCTGATTATGTTCTGTCTCTCTAGGAGCAGTATAATTCAGTCATACATTATATTTCTGTTTTGTCTCCCACAATGCCTAATCTAGTACTAAAGGCACAAAAGAGGGGAAGACCTGCTATTTCATCAGTGTAATGAAATTTTAATGTAGAAAATGCTCTCTGATGATGCAGGTTCAAAACTCTTTTTCCATATCTTATAGTTTCACTGAGAGGTTAAATGACCTTCCTTAGTCACACAGCTAATATGTGTCAGAGGCAAGACTTAAATCCAGGTCTTATTGTTTCCATTGTGACTTCCCAACCATTATACTATTCAGGCTCTCAATGGGGTTCATAACATATTTAATGAATAAAAGGCTATGGAGCAATTTGAAGGGAGGTTGCTAGAGGTACGTTGCGATTTTGCAGGCCAATTGTGACAATGGAGTAAAAGTCAACACTTTGATGAACAACCTGGACAGTAAAAGTGACCTAAAGAGCTAAGAATAGATGTTTGGTCAAACAACTGATCATACATTCATGGAATGGAAAACTATAATTATTTAATGTTGACAAGAATGTTGATAAGAATGTAAAAAAATAGGGTGGAGAGGGGATTCATGAAATGCTACAGAAGTAAAAAAAAAAGCAGATTCACAATAGAATATATCTCAACTACAAATATAGAAGAGGCATGAATAGAAATAAGTTCCAAAGAAGCCTGATGAAGATTTGGAGGGTATGAGCTATTAAAGTTTTTTTTTTAATTTATTTTATTTTGAATTTAAGAAATAAGAAGAGCATTTGCATAACAGTAGAACAGAAAAAGATGATTGTACATGAAATCACATGTCTATTGTACAAGTTACTTTTCCTTTTAAATATATAATAAAGTTATCATATAACTTTCTTCCCCTCTACATTCTAGAGATGACTACTAAAAACTATTCTGTACATAAGCTCTTTCATAGATGCAGATACCATTTTCTTTCACATATCCTTTGTGGTTAAATTAAGTATTTATAATAGTCAAAATGACTTAGACATCCAAAATTGTTCTTAAAACAGTATTGCTGTTATTGTTTTCAACATTCTCTTGATTTTATTATTATTGAGTTTTTTTAAGCCATTAAGTTTTAATGGAATTTTATGGGATGAAATTCATTTATTTAACTATAAACAGTTGCAAGGCAAATAGTTGATTATATTGGTGCTCAACACTGTTTATAATACATCCTTTTTTAAAAGAAGAAAAAGGTCATGGTTCCAAACTAGTTATTTTCACTTCAGACATCACCCTGGGCTTTGATACTTTACTGGTATTTTATTTGATTCAATTCAACAAATATTTATTAAGACAATATTCTGGTAGTGGAGAATTTTTTGGCTTCTTGCAATATTAAAACCTTAGGTCTAAAGGAGAACTTAAATAGTTATCTAGTTTATTAATCCATTCCCTATTATCATAACCTAACACAACCTCAAATTGTTCAAAAAGTATTCTTATGATTCATATTCTGAACTCATGAAATAATACAAAATTAATAACAATAAAGACACTACTCATTTGAGACATTTAAATTCTATTTTGAATTACCTATGTTATCCAGAGATCTTTTCAAGAAGATGTAACCAAACTAATTCCCACTGTCCTTTAATACCATATCTTACTAGGATCAATATAGATATGAGTCCAGTCCTAGGAGCTGCCTCCAGGAAAATTAATTTCTCTCTTTGACTTATTGTACACAACCTGGAAACATCCTCTAAATGTAGGGAACAGGCTTCTTATTCCCCTCAGGGGCATTCAATATACATTCGGATATTAGATAAGAGAAATATTTCTCTTTATTCCAAGTCAAAATGTATATCCCTAACTCCCAAACTTAGGTTTGCCTATGAGATAACCCCTAATACCAGAAACATCTGGGTTGAAAAGGATCTCTGGTATCTGACTTGCACACACAGAGGAAACATAAAGGTAGAAGGCCATTAGGAAGGAAAGGTCCCAAAATTGCCTCTTTAGTCTTTCCTAGGCAAAGAAATTGTTTCTCATATAAGTTGTCATTTTATATTCCTTATTGAAATGGTGAAGAAGAGAAATTCCTGCCTTGCTCCCATCTGGGAGTCAAATGGAGAGAAAAAGCTCAGGAAAAAAGGGGGGGAAGTCATTTACAAATTGTTTTATAGACCCGGGTATGAACTGATCCTCTAATAAGAATTCATTTAGTCAATTATTCATCATGAAGTAGCTTCAATCTATTTAATAAGGTACAGGTGAACAAATCCACCTCCATATGAGGTATCACTCAGATGCCTATAGCAAGCTACATAACCTGTATTCTCATCATTGATTGTGGAATTCATCAAACTATCAGGATCCTCTTTCCCATTACACTGATTATTTTGAGATCATGATGTTCTATGCCCATAAACTCTCACCTCCAATAGAAAGATGGACTTTTAAGTCATCAAATAGCTTAATGTAATTGGATGCATTGAACAATTTCCCAGACATAATTATTGTCATGTAAGTCTAACAATCAGATCCATAAACTGGGCTCATGGGAATGAGATACTATATCCTTTATCTCTCCACAATCTGCAAAATAAATCACACTTTTAAGGGCTGCTGACAGCAAGTATATGCTATTGTTTTTGTATGTGGACTGAATGTTTCAGTTAAGAAAAAATAAAGCATTTTTTGATTAGGAAGGTGTAGCATTCTGGTTGGTTTTTTGGAGGTCTCTGGACCATCCTTTGTTTCCACAGAGTAATCACAATGAGAATAGCCAAGTCCAAATTCTTTATTATCTCTTCAAGTTCTTGTCTCCTTGCCTGGATCTCTGGCCAGCTTTCTTGAGGTTCTCTGGAATGTGTCTTGGTTTCTATGGGAGAGGCAGGAGGACTACCACCATTGTCTCTGTCTTGAAATCTGTCTCAGTCTGAGAGCTTGTGCTCCAACCTCCAGCTCTCTGTCTTCCCCCAGTCTGTCTCCAAGTCCTTCTGAGTCTGTCTCTGGCTCAGACAGACCTTGGTCTCAGTGGAGAAATGAAGGAGGACAAACCTGCCACCACAATGGTGTAAGATGGAATGAATGAATCTGGCTGAGTTTGTCCCAACTTATATACTCTATTATAATTATATCATAGTAGATGTGAATCTTGTAGAATTATATTAAGTATTAAGTACATGTTCTGAACAAGAGAACTATTAATCACCATGCTAAACTAGATAACCATTGTCTTATCAATTCCACTTAGTTAGTAGCTTGTAGGAATCCTTGTTTCAAGTACAGAGTCCTGGCCCATACAGAAAGGACCACAAAATCAAGGAAATAAAATGCAATTTCCATCACTAGAAGATTATAATCTGCAGAATATAGATGTTTGTTGGGTGTCTGTTTTTTAAATGAACCTTTGTTGTACAGGTATTTAACTTTTCTCACTACCAAAAAGCACTATTTGCTGTTTTTTTTTTTAACACTGAATTGTGAATAGCAATGGAGTGTCATAAATATGTTTTTATGTGCCAACATGCTTAAGAGGGGCTGATGAGTTTACTTTCAATAAAATTAAATCGACCAAACATTAAAACCTAACTGAATATTTTGCTCTTTTATGTGACATCACCGCTTCAGATTTTCTTTTTTTTCAAATGTTCATCTTCTTTAGTCTTATACAATAATAAGGATGTTTTTTGTTAAAATATACAATTGAGTCCAATTATACCTATCATCAGTCCCAAATGTAATATCTTATAAGAATGGATATCCCTGCTGATTTGTTGGGTATGAAGCCAAACATTTTTGTCAGACTTAATAGTTTGAACAAAACATAAAAATTTAAATGCCTTAAAATCAAATCATGTCAATTTTCTGAAATTATTTCAGATTTCTTTATGTGAGTATATAAAATCCAAGAACAAATGTATAACTAGGGAACCAGAAACAGTTTGATGTAAAGGTAAAAATGCTAGAGTTGTATTATCTTTGGCAAGTCAATTCATTTTTCTGGACCTCACTTACTTTATCTGTATAATGGCAAGGTGAAAGGAGGACAATAAGATTTTAAAGGTCATTTCCAGTTTAAAGTCAATGATGCTATGAAGTGATCTTCATGGCTATCTACATTGTAATACTGCATTACTTTAATATTCAGACTTTATTGGTGGTTATGAAGAAAAATGGATATGGCATTATCTATGGAATACATAAGTATTTTTAGTGGGGTACTTGGACTGTAGAAAACCAGTTCCTTGCAAAGGAATGAAGGTAGTTGAGAACTAAGGCATCATTAAAATGCCTAACAGATATAAATGTTTAGAGCCAGAAGCTGAGCCAGGAAAAGGTAGAGGTAACTTAGTTCACTGGAAAGAGACCAGTTATGGAATAAGAAGCCTCTGATACTATATTTGTGATGTTGATCAAGTCCTTTAATTGAAGTTCTTCAATTGTAAAATAATAGGACTAGACCACATAACCTCTGATAATATTCATTGTCCCCTTTTCAGTTCTGCCAGTTAGAAAGATGGAGAGAAAAATAGCGACCAAAAGACACAGAGATATCGAGACAAAGACAGAAAGAGCGATTGAAAGAGATTTGACAAAGGAAGAGCTTTAACCAGCTCAAAAAGGCTTTTCTTTTTCTTTCTTTTTTTTTTCCTTTTCTGGCAGCCAAGTGTGAGAAGAAAAGGCAAACATATTACTTCCTCAAGCTCACAGATGGAAAGTATGAAATGTCAGAAGTGGCTGAAGTCCTCAAATAAAGTAGCCCCAAAAGATTCCTTGAATCATAATCTAGTATGTATATAGCACAATCACCCACATGCTCTTGGACAATAATGATCTACTTAGACCTTAAATATAACCAATGATGCAATAACTACGCAATAAGGCAAAATAATATTATATTTACAAACACATACATACACACAAGCACATATACATAAACAATTACAGAAATAAAAAATGATAATAAAACTGGTTTGTACTCTCCCAATTTTGCTCTGTCTATGGGAAGAGTGGACACACACTTATAAAAATCTAATAAGTAGAAGGTAAATAAGGGAAATGCATGTATTTGAGGTAATTCATAACTTTGAGTAAGACTTAGCTTCATTAAATTTTTTTCCTGTTACTTTGATCAACCCTATTTCTCAGACAAGTAAACTGCCAGAGTAGTTTCCTTTTCTCAGAGGCAGATTTAGGTCCCACACCAATAAGTTGTTATCCCTTTAAAGGATTACTCTCTTACAATAGGAGTATAAATCTAGACTTGGAAAGAACCTTAGATAGTTTATGGTCTTCATTTTAAAGATCAAGAAACTGAGGCCCACACATTTAGTGTGATCACACATCTAGTCTACAGTAAAAGATTCATTTTGAATTGGCTCCAAATCTAATATTTAAGCCACTTCCTGCCCCATCTAGGCAATGGAAGAAATAGAAAGGCAATATCATTTTAGATCCTTAACTCAAACCCAGAAACTATTAGGGAAACCGTTTCTAAAAGAACTAAAACATCTAACAAGCTTGCCAACCCAAATCTGTCAGATATAAAGAGAACTGATTTAATATCCAACTCCAACAGGAGCAAGATGAGAGACTGAAGACAATATCTGGAAGAAAGTGGTTATTTATGAAAGAAAAGAGAGTTAAGAAGGAATAAGGCATATTTTTTTCTAAAGTGTGCAAGGAGGGAACTATTATATAAATATCTATCTATCTATCCTCATGATCTCTCTGGTTAAAATGATTTTTCCTTTATTTTTATTTTTAGGTAATAAGTTTTTTTTTTAATTAATCTATACTCCCCCCCACTTAAACATTTATTTAATCCCTTGATAAATTCATGCTTAGGCCAAGAAAACAAAGTCTTAGAGTGGACATGTCCAAAAATGTCTCTTTCTCTACATTTTAAGTTCATCACCTTTCTGGCAAAAAATTATTAAGGTATTCCATCTTCTTTATTTTTTGTAAGATTCAGGATTCCATTCCAAATTCCTTCAAAATTGTTTCCCTTGATGAGGTTGCTAATATTGTATAAATTATTTTCCTAATTCTACTCATTTTGTTCTCCATTGTTTCTTGCAGGTCTTCCCAGTTATCTCTAAAATTGTATATTTCATTATTTCTTATAACATAATTATATTCCATTATATTAAAATACTGTAATTTGCTTATCTATTTCCCACTAGGAGGTAACCCTAAAGCCTCAAAGCTGAAAAACCTTCAAAGTTAAGTTAGTCCAAGGAAGTTTTCCAGTGAAGGGGACCCATTCCATTTTTAGATAGTTAGTTCAAACTGTTAGGAATGTTTTCCTAACATAACACCCTTTATTCCTTTGCAATGTCTATTTATGACTCCTAGTTCCAAGTCTGATTCCCCTTCCACTAAAAAGATCTTCAAAACCTTCTTTAGTCTTTTTGCCTAAAACCAACCCATTAGAAATTTGTGAAATAGTTAAAGCTTTTTGGCAGTTGGCTCTCAATTTATCATCTTTAACTGCCAATGACTCAAGGCTCAGTGATTTCATGGTGTCTCGTTATACCCTACAAATATATTCTTTTACCATTGTCAAGAACTAGTATATTGTTTGATTATACTTCCTTAGAAGCAATATGGGGCAATGAAGAGACTTAGAATTAGAATATATCAGGAATAACATGCTGGTTTTCCCATTCATTTGTGATGTTGTGTGGTAGTCACATACGCTGGAGAAATGGAATGCTGAATTTGATAGCAAAGTTTTTAAGTTCAAATGATAGTTTTACCATTTACTAGTCTTCCACTTTAGGAAATAGTTTCTGGACCTTAGTTTTTTCATCTACAAAATGAGGAGATTGAACTCAATATTTACCATCTCTTCAAGACCTGAGGTTATGATACTTTCTGTTTGTTTGTTGTTGTTGTTGTTGTTGTTTTTAGTCTACAAATTACACCTGCATCACTTAGTTTATTGAGTTGTCAGAAAAGTTTTTGTGTAAAGCACTTTAAAAATGTGATCTATTATTATTTCTCCCTGGAGAAAGAATAAGACTTACTTTATTGAGTTTCCAGCTGGACAGTACTTAAAATTCATCCCTCCATTAAAAAAAAAAAAAAAAAACCAGGAAACTGAGAGGGGAGTAGGGATTGAATTTTTCTTTTCTTTTTTTTTTTTTTTTTTTCCTAAGGCTGGGGTTAAGTGACTTCCCAGGGTCACACAGCTAGGAAGTGTTAAGTGTCTGAGACCAGATTTGAACTTGGGTCCTCCTGAATTCAGGGCTGGTGCTCTATCCACTGAGCCACCTAGCTGCCCGGGGAATTGAATTTTTCAAAGATCAAGATGGTGAACAGCAAAAGTAGAATTGAAATCCAGGACATCTGTCTCCCAATCTTATTTTCTTTTCAGTGTACCATGCTGCTGTTTTTGCTCTCTAACTTAGACTTCAGGGAAGAATACACAATGTTTTCCTCTTCTTCATTTTTATACTTACAATTATGGCCTGGAAATAGGGATGTTGACACTGAGAGTAAGCTTGAGTAAAATTCCAGAACCCATTTTCTCATTAGAAACAAGATTTTATAACTGTATGTATATGTATCCATATATTGTATTTAACTTATGCTTTAACATATTTTACATGTATTGATCAACCTGCCATCTGGGGGAGGGGTCAGGGGGAAGGAGGGGAAAAACTGGAACAAAAGGTTTTGCAATTATCAATGCTGAAAAATTACCCATGCCTATATCTTGTAAATGAAAAGCTATAATAAAACAGAAACAATATTTTATATGATGGCTAAGAGTTATTGAGAAAATAGTAGTAGTGTCTGGTGCTGCTTACTTTTTGTGGTCTGGAAACCCAAATACCATGGTTTCTATGGGGAAAATTACAAATGTATTTTGAGAATACAAAAGATCTATAATTTAGGACAAATACCTACAAACCGTGAAATAGAAATATATCCTCAGAAATCATTGGATGGCCAGAGACCTTAGAAGGCCTCAGAGGAGGCGAGCCGGGTAGAGCTCACACTGCAAAGGACAGTGGTCAAAGGTACTCTGGTGGGTCTGGGACAGACTAGTAATTGTAACTGCCAGGAGAGCACGTTACAAATGGCGCCCCACGTTGGGCGCCAAATGCTGGAACTCTATCTTTCCAGAAATCAGCAAGAGTCAGGATCACTAAACGTCTTTATTCTAGATCTTTACCTTCGCCTCCAACGCCAGGTCACGAGTGCAAGTGAGCGTGAGTTCCACCACCCAAGTTTCTCTTGCTCCTCCCACACACGTCACTTCCCCCTCTTTGTCCCACCAATCAAGTCAGCACAGAACAGCTGGGGAGGGTCAACCTTAAACAAGTTAATAGGGAACCGTCCAATTGGCAATTAGTCTCACGTGCTTCACCATCCAAGTGCATTGCTCAGTTCTAGCCCTTTACATCATGGTCCTTAAGAAAGAAATCTAAGTGGAGGGAGGGAGGGGATAATTTGGAAAAATGAATACAAGGAATAATATTATAAAAAAATTCTAAATAAAAAAATTAAAAAATTAAAAAAAGAAAGAAATCTAGCTAGTAAACCCCAAGATGTTGAGAGTGAAGGACCATATCTTAAACCAAAACCAATCTGATTCTCTTTGGCCACCAATAGTTCCTAGGTCAAGCTCTTTTTGATCATTGTTTGGTCTCTGATTGACTCAAACTGAATGTAAATAGCAATAATTTCTGTGTTGGCCAGAAACCCTGAGGGTCTTCCCCTCCCAGATTTATTTATTTAGATTTTTTTTTTTTTGGACTAAGTGGAAGAGGAGATTCTTTGCCTCAATTGCTACCTAATCTTAATCACTAAATAGATATGGCCTCAGTCAAACTGAGACCTGTTGAAGACCTTAGCTTAAAAAAACCAAAGCCTCCCACACATCCTGAGCTATCTCCTGTCATCTTGATCGGGCTCTTCTGGAGAGGACATTGAGATAGGTGACCTTGTCCAGCCCTCCTTAAGTTAAATCTAATTCATTTGCATGCCATAGCATCACTTTCCTGATGTTGTGGTCCTCTTTTAGAATGAATAATATGTGTGTGTTGTGTGTATGCATGTGTGTGTATACAGAGATATACATATACATATACATATATATGTGTGTGTGTATACACACAGATTCAGAAACTTATAAATTTGTTGTAAATTATATGCCATTTTTGGCTAAGTATGAAAAAGTCTTTCCCTTAAGTGTTTTTTGATTTCTTAATGGAGAAAACCTTTGACTACTTTTAGTCTGTGAGCCAGTCACTATGCTTGCCTACACAGCAACAGCACTCTAGGGTTTTCCTCTTTGGCCTAGGGTTCTAATCCTTTTATTTGTTCTTTGGGCAATACATCACCTTTTACTTTAATTCTTATGTTATGTGTCCCTTTTCTTCTCTCTTCCTCTCTCTATGTGTTTCTGTCTCTTTGTCTCTCCCTGTCTCTCCTCTATCCTCTCTCCATTTTCTTCTCTCCTCCTCTTTATCAAGGTATAGCCCTTCCCAGCTGCTCACAAAGTGAACTTCTAAGTGCCAGCTTGAGATCAAGAAGCAACAAAACTGTCATCTCTGAAAATATATTTTTATATTTTGCTCTAGGATGTCACTATAAATAAGAGACAGAATTGCTTATGGGTTTTTTCATGTGTGTTCCCTCTTTCTTTCTCCCTCCCATCCTCATTCCATCATCAACTGCCCTCCCTGGCTATGTCACCACCCTGAAACAAATGGGGGAAAGCAACCAATTACATTAAAATACAATACAAATAGAGAGAACAGGCTGTTTCAGCCTTGGCTTCCTGAAAAACAATTCCCATTCTAGTGGCTGATCAAGAGAAAGTATAAGTAAAAGAAGATATTAGTTTGATCGTAATGTCACCAACATTTCTGCTATGGGAAAGAGCAGAATGGAAAGGTTTCATTCCCCTAAAATCTCCTATCATTTCAATGGAACAGTGAATACAGCCAGGAATTTGGAGTCAGCAAGACGTGAGTTCAAATTCTAAATCAGACCTTTACTGAGTCATTTGCTCTTTCTGTGCTGGATGCTCCTCATATGCAGAATTGAAATACTACTTCACAGATTTTTTTAATCTATTGTGATAACATGCAAAGTACATTGAAAATCTTAAAACACCATATAAATGCTATTTGTTTTTATTATTCATGTTGTTTATCACTGACCAGACATTTGCCTTATATTTCCTGCTAATATGAATTGTCTTTAAAGTTAATTTGATGTTTATCATGTATCTGTTTGCTTAGTGGAGAGATATTAACTTTACCTGAACAACTTCATGATCTTTGAACTCAAGAAACTTTCAATCTATTGCACTGATAATTTTAATATAAATAGGTACCTTAGAGAGATTCAAAGGGAAAATAATAGTAATAAAAATAAAAGTAACTATCATTTATTTAGCACTCCCTATGTACCATGGATATATAAATTTTAAGAAATCACTAATAGGTAAGTCAAAGAAGATTTTATCAATGAGATGATAGTGTGTGCGTTAGATTTTAAAAGTTGCATAAGAATTTTGTTGAACTAGGGAATTCCAATAATAGGGATTGGAATAAGAAAAGGAACTAAGAAAGAAAATCATTATTGTTTTATGCCCAAAGCACAGTAAGAAATATAGGTTAGTTAGAGCATAAAGTATGTAGAGATAAGCAGTATGGGACTAGGAATGGAAGACCAGGAATGGACATGACTTCATGAATAAAATCATTTAGCTTGCTACTTTTACTTTTATCCATGCATCTTTGGAGAGTTTGGAAAACTCTGCCTCTTGCTAGACGGCACAATATATAGAGGGACCTTATGTTCTCCTAAATATTATATTCTTATCCAGCCCTATCAGACCAGTAGGAGTCATTACTATTGCTTCCCTCTTCTTCCAGTTTTAGCTGGTTTGAACTTATCTTTAGTTGGAGTGCTATGAGTTTCTTCTTATAAAGAAAGAAGGCTCTGTAATATTCTTTTAGTTCAAAAGCCAGAGCCCTTTATGGATCTTCTCGAAAACATGCCCCAGTCATGAATCTGCAAAAGTTTTCTCCAGTAGGTAATTAATCAATGAAGATGTAGGTACAGAAAGAGGGGACCCATTTTCAGACCTTTTTTTTCCCTTTATAAAAGTACCTAGATTTCTCCCTTCATTCTTGGCTACAAAAACCTTTCATCTCCTTTTAAAGCATTTTTAAAAACCTACAGATAAATAAAATAGCTAGAGCCTTAGGCTCAGATCTGCCTTTTCTTTGTGCATTGCTTTCTAGTCGCTGGACCTTTATGGTTAACATCACTCTTAATCTGATTTTGCTTTCTTATTTTAATTTTTATATTCTTGATTAAACTTTGTCATTCACATAAGAATTTTTAATCCAGTAGGTTGTATGGGGTGATCAGGAAGGACTATCATCTCTCATGTGAGGGCTTGCTGGGCCCTTTTCAGGGCTGCTCATCTACCTTTGTTATGTACCTGTTACCCAACTCTCCTATGTGGCTCTAAGAAGCTATAGCATACACAGCCATAGCTCAGTGAAAACCTCTTCACAGAGAGACTCAAGCTGATTGAGTATAACTGGTAGCCTTCAGACCCATATGAGTTAGGAGAATTTTGACCCCAAGTCTGTGAAAATTTCCTCTGGTAGAATGGTGGAATTTGTTCCAATGACCATTAAAGCTGCTGAAGCAGGCAATGTGGAGCTCATGGAATTTGGTCAGACGTCAAAAATGCCAAGGTCATTCACTGCATGTAGTCATCTTGACTTTTGTCTTGCTACTGAACTTTGATGACTGGAGGAGAGAGTAAGGCTGACAACTTTGTGCAACTCTGAGTCATTTAAATCCAATTTACAAAAGCCCTGTTCTTTCCTGTGATTCTATGTTCAGCCAAAGCCTTAAAGAGTCTTCTTATCTTATTATCTTAAATACAAAGTAACTCCAGGGTGAAGAGCATTAAGAAATAGGAGAATTAGGAAAGGCCTTGTATAGGAGCTGATATTGCATCCAAGCCTTAAAGAGAATAAGAGACTTGAACAGGCTGAAGTGAGACAGATAAAATTCCTGGGAAAGACAAAGAAATGTACAAAAGTACAAAGCCAAATGAAAAATCCAGTTTGACTGAAGCATTCAAGTCACAATAAGGAGTGAATTAAAATAAATCTGGAAAGATAGGCTGAAGTCAGTTTATGAAAACTACTTGATTAATTAATTAATATAATAAGAAGCCACTAAAATTTTCTTAGAAAATTAGATGAAATGAACATACCCCCACTTAAGAGATATGAATTGATGGCCTTCAAATCTGGAAAGAGTAAGATGAGTCCTTAAATATCTTTCCATGAAAGAACAATGGACTCTTGTCCAAATTGTACTCAACAATATGTCTAAGTCTTTTCAATTCTAGATATCTAACATTTTCCATAGCACTGTTCTCTTCTAGGTGCAGGAAGTGGAACCTACTATCTAGGTCTGGTGGCCTAGGAGTTTAGACATTTTGTAAAAGTCAAACAGGAGGAAGGAAAGAAGGAAGAAAGGAAAGGGTGGGAAAGAGAAGAAGGAAAGGAAGAAGAGAGGAAAGTCAGGAGGGAAGGAGAAAGAGAGGAAGGGAAGAAGGAAAAGAGGAAGAAATAGAGGCAGAAGAAAAGAGAAGAGGAAAAGAGAGGAAAGGAGAAGAGAGAAAAGGAGAAGAAAAAAGAGGGCAGAAGGGGAGGGGAGGGGAGAGGAGAGGAGAGGAAAAGAGAGAAGAGAGGAGAGGCGAGGAGAGGAAAAAAAGAAGAGAGGAGAGGAGAAGAAAGGAGAGGAGAGGAGAAGAGAGGACAGGAGAGGAGAAGAGAGAAGAGGGGAGAGAAGAGGAGAGGGGAGGAGAGGGAAGAGGAGAGAGAAGAGGAGAGAGGAGAAGGAGGGAAGGGAAGGGGAGAGAAGGGGAAAGAAAGGGAGGGGAAAAGGGGGAAGGGATGGGAGAAAAATTCTATCTTGTGGGCAAATAAGCTTGCTTCATTACTTATAATTCCACCTTCTAGATTCTTCCTCCAACCATGGAGACTATCTTGCTGATTTTATATTCTTCTCTATGCCCTGCATATATTAGCACACATTTGCTTGATCATTATGGTTGATTGACTTTTGCTTAGGTTTTATATAGACTTTGGTCTTTATTATTATTAGTCAACAAAGTCTAAGCTAGATGGCCCAATGCATAGTGTTGGACTTACTGTCAGGAAAAATCTAAATTCAAATCCCGCCTGTATATACTGTATACTGTATGACCCTGGGCAAGTCACTTAATTTATCTCAATCTCTACCGTGAAATGAGATTTTTTAAAAAATAGCTCTTACCTAATAGAGCTGTTGTGATGACAAACATGAGATCATGTATTAGATATTGTTATTAGAGATTTGCACTAAAATTTTCTTCTGATACTTCATGGCATTTGATGGTAACAGTGGATTCTTGAAAGATGTGCTTTGAGATCATCAGTTCTGGTGGACCCCAGTAAACTAGAAAACCTTCTAGGATGGGTACTATGACATAGTGTATCAATGTCAACAAAATTAAATGCAGAAAAGTTTTTTATCAAGTTAGTTTTTGGGAGATGACATTTTGGGCCATAGAAACTCATGAAGTCCATATATTATAGAGGAGGTATGAGTAAAGTCAGAGGAAGGATACTCACATTAATATTGCTTTTGATACTACTGCAGACTTAACAAATTTCATTTGAGGCATCTAGGTGACACATGGGATTGCCAGACTTGGAATTCAAAAGGCCTTAATTTAAATCCTAAAGGTAACTTAATGTTCTTTTCAATTCTGTATTGTGTATTAGAGCAGAAGAGAGACCAGTCCTGGATTAGTACCACTATCTTTCTCCTGCAATCTTACTTATGAAGCACTGGATGCAGCTAACAGAAATCTCTCAACACTGCTGATGGGCTATATTATACTTTGTGTTATCTAACTTCAAGAGTTCCTCCTTTCAATGAGACAACCCTTTGACTATTTTATTACTTTTATTCTTATCAATTTTCTATCTCATTCCCCTCAGAAATGATTTCAAATTTTCTCTTTTCCATGAGTGTTCACCATCTCCCCTTTCCCCTCTTAGTTGAGGAACTTGCCTCTTACTTTAATGAGAAAATAGAAGAAATTATCCCTTTCTCTTCATTTCAAACACTTTTCCAGCAGCATGCATTTTCACTTTCCTTTCTCTAAACTATTAAACTTCTATTTCATGTTTTTTTTCCTGCCTTCAAACACGCCCAAATCTCTCCAAACACTGAAAAACCTTCACTAGCTTTATAATTTCCTCGTTTTTTTTTTACTGTCTTTCTTTTCTCAGCAAAACTCCTTCTTTCTACAAATATATCCCACATTTTATTAAATTGTGTATACATATTATTTAATCCAGCAATACCACTGTAAGCTCTATACTCCAAAAGGATCAAAGCATGAGTAAAACAAAGTATAAGTACAAAAATGTTCATAACAGCTTTTTTAATGGTGGCTAGGAAACTAAAACCTTACCGAGGTGCATATCAATTTTTTGCTATTGTTAAATATGATGAACTATCTTTTGCAATAAGAAATGAAAGGTTTCAAAGAAACCTGGGAAAACTTGCATGAAATTGATACAAAGTAATCATGTTAGAAATGCAACTCTGAAAGACTCCAGAATTCTAATCAAAACAATAACTAAACATGATGTCAGAGTACTCATGATAAAACATGAGACCTATCAGTTGCATTTGATACTATTACTCTGTCTTTTGAGAAACACTCCTCTTTGGGTTTTCATAACACTGCTTTCTTCTGATTTTCCTTCTACCTGTACAAATGTTCCTCCTAAATCTCCTTGGCTGCTTTGCCATTCATATCATGCTCCATAACTAAGGTTATGTTTTAGGCTTTCTTGGTTTCTCCCTTTACATTGGTAGCCTTGATTACCACATAATGGTTTAATTATCTTTTGTTTAAATTAGATTAAATAGATTAACTATCATTTCAATTCAGATTATACATGGACACACACATATGTATCTGTACGTATATAATGTATGTATACATATATTATGTGTTTGTGTATTTTATATACCATATGACTAGAACCCTAAGCCTAGAATAAGGAATATCTGACTTCAAATCTGACTTTAGACATTTACTCATTATGTGAGCCTAGACAAGTTATTTACCCCTGTTTGCCTCAATTTCTAAAGTATTAAAGGAGCTGGAGAAGGAAATGGCAAGCCACTCTTTGCAAAGAAAACCCTAAATGTGGTTACAAAGAGTTGAAAACAACTGAAATGACTAGCCAGCAATAGTCACATATGTGTCTGTGAGTGTGTATTTGTGTACACACAAATATACATACATGTGTACATATTTTCCAGCTCTAGTTTCTTTCTTAAGCTTTACTACCATATCACCAATGGTTTTGTTATTGTTATGGTTGCTGTTGTTTTTTTACTAGGCAGTTGGGGTTCAGTGATTGTTAAGTAGCTGAGGCTGGATTTGAACACAGGTCCTCCTGACCTCAGGGCTGGTGCTCTATCCACTGTGCCATCTAGCTGCCCTAGGTGTCACCAATTATTAAATGAGATATTTAGGAAATTGAGATATCCTAAGATGTGTCCAAACTTGAACCCTTTATATTTTCTTTCTTCCAGACTCTCCTATTTTTATTGAAGGCATCAGCAATATCTTAGGTTCATAATTTCAGCACTGTCTCTGACTCCTCACTCTCCCTCATCCTACACACCCATCACTTATTAAATCTTTCTGATTTACCTTCATTTCATGGAGTCTTTCAAACTCAACATCTTTTTTTCACTTTCACAAATATCACCTTAGTTCCAGTCTTAACCACATGTGATCAACATTATTACAAAAGCTTCCTGTTGGTCTCCTTGCTTCAAGTATCACTTCACTATCCAATCCATCCTACACACTGCTACCAAAATAATTTTAAGTACAAATGTGATCATGTGACTCCTCTTTTCAAGCAACTTTATTTCTTCTAGAATAAAATATAAGTTCTTCTGTTTAGTTTTTAAAAATTTTTATAAGTTAGTCCTATATTTCTCTATTCTATATTTCTGGCCTCATTGACTATTAATTCCCCATCCAGTACTATGCAATCCAGCCAAATTGTACCTCTCTTTGTTCTTTACACACAACAATCCATCTTCTAATCCCATGCTTTTGTACTGACTTCCCACGTATCTGAGATGCAATCCTTCCTTATTTCTAAAAGAATTCTTTTACTTTAAGATGGAACTCAAGCATAGTCTTCTTTATAAAGCCTTTCTTGTTTTCCTGGTCCCTCTCTTCTTACTACCAGAGCTTTCCCTGCCTTCCCTCCCAAACTACCTTCTATTTAACCAGAATAGAGAGAATAAGAAGAAAGGTAGGTTAAGGGAATGATTAGTCCCAAGCAAAACAAATTCTAAGGATATATAAATTATTTATTGCTCTTTTTGAAGTGGCAAAGAATGAGTACCTGAGGAGTATCCATAAATTCGGGAACAGACAAATTATGGTGTATAAATGTGATGGGATACTATTATCCTGAACACATAGCAGTGTAAGAATGAATCAGAATTCCAGATGTCTAATGACAAAGCATACTACCAACCTCCCGATAGAGGTTAAAGAACTCAAAATGCAGAAGGGTGCTCTACATTCTACCACTCTCATTACACACATTTGATGGGGGGGGGGGAATTGAACCAGTAATGTGGTGAGAATAGGAGATAACAGGCATGTGACATATTAGTATCCTTGCATAGCCAAGAGAACTGCTTAGAATTTATATTAAAACACAACCTTGTAGCATCATCTACTATTCTCTTAGACTAACTTTACATAGCCTATCTATTCCCAATGTGTCATCTCTATCATCACAACATCTCTTGTTTATGTTCTCTTCTCTCCACTCAGTCATTCTCTACCTTTATGCTGGCTCTCATTGTTTAATCCCTGGATAATTCCAATTACTTTCTGGTTGATCTCCCTGCTTCATGTTTTTCCTCATTCAAATCTATACTCCTTTCAGCTGCCAAAGTAATTTTCCAAAAGCTCGAGTCTGATACCAATACGATCCCAACTCAACAAATTATAGTGGGTCTCTATTACTACCTCTGTTTTGGCTTTTTTAATTCTTTGCCCTTTCCTTTCTTTTCCATTCCCTTACACTTGATTCTTCTTCACATACTTTAAAATCTAGCAATCTGCTTTTTTGCTATTCCTAGTTAGTACACACACTATACTCTATTGCCCATGCCTGGAATATTCTTCTTCCTTACATCCACTCAAATTCAGCTCAAGTTCTATCTTCTTCAGGATGCCTTTCCTGGTATCCCTATGACTCCTCCCCAGGTAGAGGCTCCCCTCCAAGATTACCTTCCATCTACTCTCTACTTTGTATCCACTCCTATGGACACAGGTATTTGAATATTATTTCTCATTAGAATATGAGATCTTTAAGGGAAGAAATTATGGTTTTGCCTTTTTTCCCTCAGCAATTAACATGGTGCCTGGCTCATTGTTTATTTGACTTCCAAGAACTGTGATTTATGCTGTGGATACAAAGAAAGGCAAAATCACAAAAATATTTTCATGGATTGATACTTGAGATGTGAAAATAGAATTGACAAAACTTGACAATTGATTGACTATGGAACATGGAAGTTTTTTATGTAAAAATTGATGCAAAATATTGTTTAGCCAAAGCACTAAAGATCTTTATATATGCCTCATTTTAGGGTAGATGTGCTCTTAGGATATCAAAGGCTATTTTAATGGAAAATAGGCTATGGTAGGTTTTATTGAACAAAGTGTTTTGTGCATTAGCCAGGTTGCCAAGATAGAATGACTATCCTATTAGAGCCTAAATCTAGGTTATTGTGAAGAGTTTCATTACCAAGTTAGCCTTAGGGCAATGAATGCTTTGGCCAGTGCAAATCTTTTGAAGTCTGTTTAAGTTATAAAGCTACTGTAATATGTCAGTTGCTACAACAATGAAATTATAGCTTAGCCTATTGAAGTATTAAATATGTCTAATTATATATTTTTTGTCAAAATAACAAGCAACCCAGACCACCAAACCCAAACCAAACCAAACCATCTAGGCTAAATCTGATATGGTAAAACAAAGCCATAACATACAGAAAAGAACAAGGGCTTTTTCTCAGGGTAGTCTGGTATTTGTGGAAGAGGAGAGATATTTTTTTTCCTCTCTTCTGTGCCTAAAAGTCAAATTTCTCAATTCTGTCATGCCTTCCATAAGATGAATTTCCTAGAACTACATGGAGTAGTTCAACAGAGACACAACACTTTAGTCTGTAAAGGCAGCTATTCAAGTCCTAATTTCTTTCCTTTTTGAGTTCCAATCATATTTCTAAGTCCTACTGGATAGCACATACTCTGTTGTATGCCCCATTACTATATTAAATGAACCTGTCCAAAAACTTAAACTCATGTTCCCACCCTATGCAAAAAACAAACAAATAATAAAAACCTTGACTCACCTTTAACTTGACTACTTCATTGATGTCAGAATCTCAGGCACAGAAGATAAAAATTTAAGCATTATTTTTGCTTTGACCCTTTCCTTTCTATCAGTTCCTATATACAACTAACAAATTCCTATAGATTTCATCCCCAAAATATTTATCAAATACTTCACCTTTGTTCCATTCATAACAATCTCATATCTCACCCAGATTAATTTGTCTATTCTTATAGCCTCTTAAGTGGCTTCCTTTTTCTGGTTTCTCCTTATTCTTATCCTTTATTGATATTTATACCACTACCTGTGTAATATTCCAGTGGCAGTTATTTGAACACAGGGCTCTTCTATTTAAAATCTTCATTAGCTGGGGACTTCCAGCTAAGATGGCAGACAGAACACACACACCTACTTAATCTCCATCTTTGTTCTCAGAATTTATTTCATGACAAGGCCTCATGAGGAAGCTCGGTAATACCATCCAACCCTCCCCCCCCCCCAAAAAAAAAAAAAAAGCAGACCATTTTTTTTAGTTTGTTTTCTTTGATTCTTCTTTGACAAAATGAGCAAAGAATAAAAATGGACTCTAACTATTGATAGCTTCTATATGGATAGAGAGCAGACTTTAAACCCTGAGGAGACTAAAAACAGACTGTCTCCAGATGAATCCCCAAGGGGGGATAATCAAAAAGGCTCTCACAAGAGAGCTAAAAGAAAAGTGGGAAAAGGAAAGAGAAGCTTGGCAAGAGAGGCTGGATAAGTCATCCCACTTATTTAAACACAGAGTGGATAAAAAAAATCAACTCCTTGAAAAACAGAATTAGTGAATTGGAAAAAGAAAATAGCTCTCTAAAAATAAAATTGGTGAAATGGGAAAAAAAATTCCATAGAGCAAAACAACTCATTTAAAAACTCAATTCAAAAAATACAAAAAGAAATTAAAAAGTAAATGAAGAAAATAATTCATTGAAAATCAGAATTAAACAAATGGAATTGAATGACTCAAGGAGGAACCAAGAATCAGTCAAGCAAAAAAAAAAAAAAAAAAAAACCTTAAACAATGGAAAAAATGTCAAATACTTCTTGGGAAAACAACAGACTTGGAAAATAGATCTAGGAGAGACAATCTGAGAATTATTGGACTTCCTGAAAATATGACAAAGACAAAACAACAACAACAAAAAAAGCCTAGGCACTATTTTCCAAGAAACTATAAAAGAGAATTGCCCAGATGTTATAGAAACAGAGGTAAAATAGACATTGAAAGAATTAATCAATCACCTACTAAAAGGGACCCTAAAATCAAAACTCCAAGAAATATAGTGGCTAAATTCCAGAACTATCAAACTAAGGAAAAATATTACAAGCTGCTAGAAAAAATCAATTCAAATATAGAGGAGCCACAGTAAGGATTACCCAGGATCTAGCAGTGTCCACATTAAAGGATTGAAGGGCTGGAGTCTGATATTCCAAATGTCTAAGTAACTTGCAGCCAAAAATAACTTAACCAGCCAAAATGAGCATTTTTTCCAGGGAAGAAGATGGACATTCAACAAAAAAGTGAATTTCATCTATTTCTGATGAAGAAAGAGAACTAAACAAAAAGTTTGATCTCCAAATATAGAACTCAAGAGAAATCTAAAAAGGTAAAAAGAAATCTTGAGAACTATATTTCTGCTATAAAGATATTTAAGAACATATGTATAATTTGTTCTAGAAACTAAAGGTGTAAAGGAAATTGTACTAGAAAAAGGGTAAAGTGGGGGTACTACACCTCACAAAGAGGCAAAGGAAACCTATTATATCTGAGAGGAAGAATGGAGGGGGATGAAAATAGTGTATATCTTACATCAGAATTGACTTAAAGAGAAAAATATTAGACATTCAATTTATGGTAAAACTCCTTCCATCTCATTGAAAAGTGGGAGGGGAAAAGTGAAAAGGGAACAAGTAAGCTAACCAGAAGGGAAGACAGAAATTGTGAGGAAAGGTGGTAAGATAAGGGGAGGAGTGCTAAGGTGGAAGGAGGAATACTAAAAAGGAAGGGCTGTGAGAAGCAAGTGGTGCTCACAAATTTAATATTGGGGAAGAGGGTAAGGGGGAAGGAAAGGAGAAAAGCATAAGCAGGGGTTAACAAGATGGCAAGTAAAAGAGAAATGGTAATTTTAACCATAAATGTGAATGGAGTAAGTTCCCCCATAAAGAGGACGCAGTGAGCAGACTGGATTAAAAGCCAGAATCCTACAATATGTTGTTTACAGGAAACACATTTGAAGCAGGGCAATACATACAAAGTAAAGATAAAAGGTTGGAGCAGAATCTTCTATGCTTCAGGTGAAGTCAAAAAAGCAGGGGTAGCCACCCTGATCTCAGATCTAATTAAAAGATATAATAAAGGGCATTATATCTTGCTAAAGGGTAGCATAGATAATGAAGCAATATCAATATTAAACATATATGCACCAAGTGGTGTAACATTTAAATTCTGAAAAGAGAAATTAAGAGAGCTGCAAGAAGAAATAAACAGCAAAACTATAATAGTGGAATATGTCAACCTTGCACTCTAAGAATTAGATAAATCAAACCACAAAATAAATAAGAAAGAAGTCAAAGAGGTAAATAGAGTACTAAAAAAGTTAGATACGATATATCTTTGGAGAAAACTAAATGGAGACAGAAAGGAATACACTTTCTTCTCAGCAGTTCATGGAACCTATATAAAAATTTACTATATATCAGTACATAAAAACCTCAAATTCAAATGCAGTAAGGCAGAAATAGTAACTGTATCCTTTTCAAACCACAATGCAATGAAGATTACATTCAATAAAAAGTCAGTGGGAAATAGACCAAAAAATAATTGGAAACTAAATAATCTCATTCTAAAGAATGATTGGATGAAACAGCAAATCTTAGAAGTATTATACATAATTAATTATACATATTTATTATTAATAGACATAATTAACATACATAACTTCACACAAGAAAATTACAATAATGAAATGTCATACCAAAATGTGTGAGATGCAGACAAAGTGATAATAAGGGGAAATTTTATATCTCTAGAGGCTTACTTGCATAAAATAGAGAAAGAGAAGGTCAAAGAATTGGGCTTTCAACTAAAAATGCTTGAAAAAGAACAAATTTAAAAACCCCAGTCAAACACTGAATTTGAAATTCCAAAATAAAAGGAGAGATTAATAAAATTGAAAGTAAAAAAAAAACTATTGAATTAATGAAACTAAGAGTTGGTTCTATGAAAAAAACAACAACAAAATAGATAAGCCTTTAGTAAATCTGATTTAAAAAAAGGAAAGAAGAAAATCAAATAGTCTTAGAAATGAAAAGGGAGAACTGCCACTAATGAAGAGGAAATTAGAGCAATAATTAGGAGTTACTTTGCCCAACTTTATGCCAATAAATTCAATAACTTAAAGGAAATGGAAGAATACCTTCAAAATTAGCTTGCCCAGATTAACAGAGGAAGAAGTAAATAGTCTAAATAATCCCCTTTCAGAAAAAGAAATAGAACAAGCTATTAACCTACTCCCTAAGAAAAAATCCCCAGGACCAGATGGATTTACTTCTGAATTCTACCAAACATTTAAAGAATAGTTAACTCCAATGCTATATAAACAATTTGGAAAAAATAAGGATTGAAGCAGTCCTACCAAATTCCTTTTATGACACAGAATGATACTGATACCTAAACCAGATAGGTTGAAAACAGAGAAAGAAAATTATAGACCAATCTCATCCCCAGGATAATATACTATAACCAAGTAGGATTTATACCAGGAATGCAGGGCTGGTTCAATATTAGGAAAACTATCAGCATAATTGACTATATCAATAACCAAATTAACAAAAACCATATAATCATCTCAATAGATGCAGAAAAAGCATTTGATAAAATCCAACATCCATTTCTAACAAAAACACTTGAGATAATAGGAATAAATTGACTTTTCCTTAAAATAGTCAGGAGCAAATACTTAAAACCATCAGTAAGCATCATATGTAATGGGGATAAACTAGACTCTTTCCCACTAAGATTAGGAGTAAAACAAGGTTGCCTACTATTACCATTATTATTCAATATTGTATTAGAAATGTTAGCCTCAGCAATAATAGTCGAGAAAGAGATTAAAGGAATTAGAGTAGGTAATGAAGAAACCAAATTATCACTCTTTGCTGTTGATATAATGGTATATTTAGAGAATCCCAGAGATTCTACTAAAAAGCTATTAGAAATAATTCACAACTTTAGCAGAGTTGCAAGATACAAAATAAATCCACATAAATCCTCAGCATTTTTATACATCACCAACAAAATCCAATAGCAAGAGATACAAAGAGAAATTCCATTCAAAATAACTTTTGATAGCATAAAATATTTGGGATTGTATCTACCAAAGGAAATTCAGGAACTATATGAGCAAAATTACAAAACACTTTCCACACAAATAAAGTCAGATTTAAATAATTGGAAAAACATTAAGTGCTCTTGGATAGGTTGAGCAAATATAATAAAGATGACAATACTCCCTAAACTAATCTACTTATTTAGTGCTATACCAATCAGACTCCCAAGAAACTATTTTAATGACCTAGAAAAAAATAACAACAAAATTCATATGGAAGAACAAAAGGTCAAGAATTTCAAGGGAATTAATGAAAAAAAAATCAGATGAAGGTGGCCTAGCTGTACCTGATCTAAAGCTACATTATAAAGCAGCAGTCACTAAAACCATTTGGTATTGGCTAAGAGATAGATTAGTTGATCAGTGGAATAGGTTAGAATCACAGGACAAAATAGTCAATAGCTATATCAATCTAGTGTTTGACAAACCCAAAGATCCCAACTTTTGGGATAAGAATTCATCATTTGACAAAAACTGCTGGCAAAACTGGAAATTAGTATGGCAGAAATTAAGCATGGATCCATATTTAACACTGTATACTGAGATAAGATCAAAATGGGTCTATGATTTAGGCATAAAGAACAAGATTATAAATAAATTAGAGGAACATAGGATAGTTTATCTCTCATTCTTGTGGAGAAGGAAGAAATTTGTGACCAAATCATTGGTCATTGATCATTATTGATCACAAAAAAAAAGAAAATTTTGATTAAATCAAATTAAAAAGTTTTTGTACAAACAAAACTAAAGCAGACAAGATTAGAAAGGAAATAATAACCTGGGAAAACATTTTTACAGAAAAATTTCTGATAAAAGCTTTATTTCCAAAATACATAGAGAATTGACTCTAATTTATAAGAAATCAAGCCACTCTCCAATTGATAAATGATCAAAGGATATGAACAATTTCCAAATGATAAAATTGAATCTATTTCCACTCATATGAAAGAGTGTTACAAATCACTATTCATCAGAGAAATACAAATTAAAACAACTCTAAGATACCACTACACACCTGTCACATTGGCTAAGATGACAGGAAAAAATAATGATGAATGTTGGACGGGATGAGGGAAAACTGGGGCGCTGATGCACTGTTGGTGCAGTTGTGAATGAATCTAACCATTCTACAGAGCAATCTGGAATTATGCCCAAAAAGTTATCAAATTGTGCATACCCTTTGATCCAGCAGTGTTACTACTGGGCTTATATTCCAAAGAGGTACTAAAGAAGGGAAAGGGACTTGTATATGCCAAAATGTTTGTGGCAGCCCTTTTTGTAGTGGCTAGAAACTGGAAAATGAATGGATCCCCATCAATTAGAGAATTATAGGGTAAACTGTGGTATATGAATGTTATGGAATATTATTGTTTTGTAAGAAATGACCAGCAGGATGAATACAGAGAGACTTGGAGATATTTACATGAACTGATGCTGAGTGAAATGAGTAGAACCAAGAGATCATTATATACTTCAACAACAATACTATATGAGGATGTATTCTGATGGAAGTGGATAACTTTCAACAAAGAGAAGATCTAATTCAATGTCATTTGATCAATGATGGACAGCATCAGCTATAACCAGAGAAGGAACACTGAGAAATGAGTGTGAAATTGTTTGCATTTTTGTTTTTCTTCCCAGGTTATTTTTATCTTCTGAATACAATTCTTCCTGTGCAACAAGAGAACTGTTTGGTTCTGCACACATATATTGTATCTAAGTTATACTATAACATATTTAACATGTATAAGACTGCCTGCCATCTAGGGGAGGGGGTGGAGGGAGGGAAAGGAAAAATCAGAACAGAAGTGCAAGAGATAATGTTGTAAAAAAAATTACCCATGCGAATGTACTATCAATATAAAGGTACAATTAAAAAAAAAAGTAAATAAAAGCTTCCATTGCCTAATGTATTCATAATAAACTTCTCAGAGAGATATTTAAAGCTCTCAGAGGTCTAGTTAACTTTAACTTCCAGACTTATTTCATGTTATTCTCCTTTATACAATCTATGTTCTAGGCAAATGAACTATTTGTCTATTTTCTGTCACTGTCTCTTAGTCTTTCTCTGTCTCTGATCCTCTGTATCTCTCTCTATTCTAATATTTATCACATTGACTGACTTGTAAAAAATAAATTAACATTTAAAAGAGAGAAAGATTAAACAGCCTTTTAAGAAATAGACTTTCTCCATGGCCAAAGGAAAGACTTCCCATGAGGAAATCTAAAGTTAGGAAATATAGAATTACTCTCTTCGGTAGGGCAAAGGATTTTAGCAACTCAGCATCCATTTGATATGCCAATGTTTGATAGGTCCACATAGCATCTCTTCAAGATTTCTGGTGCCCACTCCTACTTCTGATTGATTCCAATCATCCTCTTGCTCTTCCATATTCATATACCTCTCATAGTCTCCTCTCTACTTTCATACATCTTCTATGAATTTTGGTGAGAGCCTCAGAGGTCTGCTAAGCACGTTTCTTTTAAGTACCACTCAGAATATGACTAATATCTTCCCAAATAGTCATAACTTTCCCTTCTAATTCAATCAAAGAACTCTTTCAAACTTCATATAGGAATGAAAAGGGATGACTATATTTTTTAACTTTGTTAATCTATCAATATTTCTATTATCTCTTCCTAACTGTATGTTGTTATATAAACAACATCACGGGGAGAGGGAGAACCAAATATCTCCCTCTCCTATGACAAATGTGATTGAAAAAAAAATTAAGTCAGTCATATGGTAAGAACAGAAGATAACATATAGTCCATGTGACATACTGGTATCCATGCATAGTCAAGAGAACTAGAACAAGACCATCAATTTAGGATTTGTATATTCAGACATAAATATTTCTTACATGATTAAAGAGACCAAAGAGCTATAATGTGTATTTTTACTACTTACATTGAAGAGAGAACAATTTATTCAAAATATCAATTAAGACATTTAAATTCCACTACTATCTTGTATGCTCCTCAAGAACAAGATTTGCATCTGATTTTATCTTTATATCTTAGGAGATATAATATGTGGTTAATAAATGTTTGCTTAATTGAACCAAACTTTGTGACATTATAACTAAAAAGCTACGTACCTGCAATAACTATGTTACATCACTAGATGGTAATCATGAATTACCTCTGCTACTAACTACCAGTCTTGGTTTTCTCAGAATAGGATGGTAGAATCATGGATCATGGAACACCATAGAAAGATGTTCAGAGGCCAACTGGTCCAATTCTCTTTACAAGAGAGGGAACTAGGACTTAGTAAAGTTAATTGAATTATCCAAGATCATTCAGTAGAAAGAAACTTAAAAGGTTAATTATTGTTATAAATAATTTATTTTACCTAATTCTCAATTAAATACATATATTTGATAAAGATATTTATCACATTATAAAGGAGAATTATATTATGACTTTCTTAAATCAGATTATTTGGTTTTCACTCTGAGAGACATCTCATGGTGCCAGTTTCTGTCAGTTGATTTTCAGAGAAGTTCTCTCTATGAGTGTCTATTTCCCCTGTATTACTGCCTGCTAAACATTAAAATTTACCCTGAAGCTGAATTCTTCAAGACACGTCATTGGAGCTCCTAATTAAGTAATTAGTGCTTGTTCCTGAAATTAGGCAGTTCTTTCTTAATCTGGGTGAAAACAAGTAACAATTTGTTTCCTTCATGCTCTTCAGCTAAAATTAAGTTGTAAAACATGTCCATTTCCCTCTTTTTTTCTTTATCCATCTTACTGATCCAATCAGAACTTTTGAATAAGAACAACTCTATCAATAGTTTCTAAATCTTGACTCCCCAGAGCCTTAACCAAACTTATTTAGGCTTTTTAGGCATGGTTTAACTACCATTTTAAAAAGAATAGAATGTTTGTCTTGGCTAAGGATATGTGACACTAATAAATGTTTTAACAAGTAACTCTTCAGAATGGGGGAGGGCGAAGATATAGGACAACAATTTTAATTTAATCTTCATAAACATTTTCTCAAACCACTTTCTTAAATCCAGACAATCAAGAACAACAAAAGATAGGTTGCATATTAGCAGCATTTGCTGATTTGTGAGATATTAAATGCTCACAAATATTTAACAATTAGTTCTTTGAAGTCAGAACTGGCTTTAGCACATCTGGATATTTCAGAGAAGATTCATGTTTTGTGAGGGATTTGGATTGGATAAATTCTCACCTCCTTTCCAAATCTGAAATTCTATAAAACTGAATATCTATAATATAATTTTCCTAAAATTGGCTTGGAATGTATTTTAATACTTAGTTATAAATTGTTTGATGAACACTTTCATATCCCTAATTTATCTCTCCAAAAATGAACTCACACTTTGTGGTTACACTTAACTTGGAAATCCATTCAGCTGCCCTGTCTGGCCTTCTCTGATTTCCTCCCCCTTAATGACAATAGTTTCCATTTAGCTAGTGTTTTAACATTAACAATATGTTTTATATACATACCTTAACTTGATTGTTACCACAACCATGTGAGGTAGATTCTATAGGCATTGTGATTTTACTTTTACAGATTGTGAAAACAATTGAGAGACTGATCCATGATCACACAACTGGCAAGTATCAGGTAAATTTACCCAGTTCTTTGGTGAATCCTGTCTTTCATTCCCTATATTATGCAAAATCCCTCATTTCACAGGCTATGAAGGTTGCAGCCCAAGAACAAATAATTCTTCTTTTTCTTTCTCTCAGCTTACTCATTTGCTACAAGTAGAGGTGACAAAGTGTTTCAGTTAAATACTATATCCTTCTTGATTTTACTGAGTTGCATTTGCCAACAAATATAAGAGCAAATAGGAATCTAATGGCACTAATGAAAGAATTAAAGGATCTATTAATATGATAAATGAGGAATGAAAAAACCAGGATTATCTACAATACCATTAAACCACTGATATATAATTAAGAATTGATTGAAACCAAATAACATTGCTAAAGTAAAAATAGCAGAGTCAGCAGTGTCAATCACCACAATACCATATGGTCTATACCTACTAGTAAGTGACAAATGGCAATTTAGCATATCATGCTGACAGGAGGGCTTTTCTTTGTTTCATGTGCAAAAATATCCTTGCTTCATTCATGGGACTACCATATGTTCTCTTAAAAACATAGCATGTGGTTGAAAATGTGGTTGTAATTTAGCCATAAAATTTATAGTTTCTTTGGAGGAATGCAGTGATTTAAAGTTAACTGGTTTTTTTAAACTCCTTTGTGTATTACCATTCATTACTTGGCAGGTTACTTTTTACTGTATTGAGCAAATTAAATAAAAGGAAATAGGGGATTTCAAGACTCATTGGGAAATCCACATTTTGTACTTGGTTAGAACTTATCTTATTTTGTTGATGTTCAACATGAAATATAATAGCTAGAATTTGTGAAACTCACAAATGTAAAATTTGGTTTCTTGTTTAAAACAGTAATGAAGATCAATTGGAAACCATTCAGTAAAATCACCCATCTCTTATTCTAGAACTCTTTTCCATTTCAAACTTTGTCAAGGCAGCTGGAATGACATAAGAAAGTATTGCTGTACTTTCAATAAAGAATCCAATTTGGGATGAAATCCTTTCCTCTGTAACCAATTCTAAGAGATGCCCAGAAAGGTAGTTTTGCCTTTAAAAATAGAATAGGATTTTGTAATATTATAAACAGGGATCCCTCCTGGACTACTTTTTTATATCCCATGGAAGAAGCTGCAATAATTTATTTTTCACTTGAATTCTTCCAATTCCAGAACAACCAGTTTCTTCAGTTCAGTGAAAATCTCAGTCAACTCAATGAAAAAAAAAAAAAAAAAAAAAAACGAATCCCTAATACTCTTTGCTCATTTGGAATCTTTGCCCAGGGGTCAAATTATGTACTGTGAACGTACTGCTTCATTTTGAGATATGTGTTTGGAATTAGGCAAGGTGCATTGCTCCTGAATTAAGCTAGAGAGCTTTAGGAAGGCAGATGCTGGTTGGATGTGATGAGTTTCCTAATGTTTAGGAAGCAGATGTGAATATGCACATTACTATATTAATGCATCTGTCACCAGGCTGCTGAATAGGTTGTACCTCAACTCCCATCTTATTCAGTTTATTGCATAAATATGTAAATATCCCTGGGTAGGAAACTGTATAGGAAGCAATAATCTAAAGCATTAAGTAATATATAAGCACAGCATCTGCTTTTCACTCGACAAGACACAGGCACAAACTCAGAACCTATACAAGTTATTGGTGACCTTGAAATTTTGATTTCTCCAAATATAACTCCAGAACTATTAGATCCCTCTGAAGTGGTGATGCCATTGTTAAAACCCAAAATTCAGAGACCTATCCACACCCCATCTAAAGCATGAATTCTACTTGATATATTTGGAAAGAACTTAGTACAGTTCTTGTCACATGCTGTTTTCAGTCATTAATTCATGTTAGACTTCATGACACTATGGAACATAGCAACCTAAGACTTATGATTTCATTAGTAAAATTATCTCCTAGAAGAAGGATTTTATTGTGTGTCAATACTTCCTTTTCAACTTTTAGTTGAGAGGTTAAGTAATTTGCCCAGATCACACAGCCAAAATATATCTGAGGCAATATTTGAACCAAATAGTTGAATATTTTTCTCTCATCTATATATTGATTCTGTTGTGTTGTATTTTTCTGTTTAAAACTAACAAATAGTTTGAATGATCATTCCTTTATCATATAGTTTCATGTCTGATAATATGAAGCTCCTGTCATTATGTCATTTTCATGGTGTCCTTTGAGATATCTTACTTTTTGTTTCTCTTTTTCTATAAAATAATCCCTTGAAATTTTATTTCAATTAGCACTGAATCTGTAATCAATTTTTGATATCATTGTGTATTATATTTTGTTGCTTCAACCTGACCACGAATAGCACTTCTCTCCCCAGTCTTTCACTTTATTTTTATTTAAATAAGTGTTTTTGTATTTGTATTTATATAGATCATGAGTATGTTTTGGTAGCTTAATTGTAATACATTCTATAAAACTGATAATAATTTATCGAATATATATATTTTGCAAATACATGTACATTTTACAAAAATATATCTGCATATATATATATGTTACACACATATCCACACATATATAAAGTCTAATGATATCTAATTAGTGTGATATGAAGTTGTTTTGATTATGTTTTTTTTCCTTAAATCTCTAGGGTCATTTAAATATAGCATTACATCACTCTAAACAACAGATAATTTTGCCTTCTCTTTTTTGCTTATGTTTACAGCCTCATTTTTCCTAATCTTATCATCCTACTTTATATGTCTACTACTAATAAATAAGTTGGGAAGGTAGATAAAGTTATGAATTTATTGGTTTAGGGAACCTTTGCTGAAAAATATCTCCACCAATGTAGTATGCCATGCTGTATCTCATGCCAAATGAACATATTTGCTTTATTCCTGATCTTCTTAGAAAGAGGTCTAATTTTTCTTCCTCCAGCAACTCTCTAACATGAAATTTTAATATAGAAAGATCTTTCAATACCAATGAAATAACAAAATCCAAACCCTAAAACAAAGCCACTTAATTAAAGTATTAGCATTCTTTCTATTCATTCTAAGTGAATATTTCTAGGCCTTTCACATAAAAGTAGATGGCCTTTAAGATAAAATAATTTAAGAACCTGGACCCACATTTAACACCACATACTAAGATTAGATCAAAATGGGTCCAAGATTTAGGCATAAAGAACGAAATCATAAATAAATTGGAGGAACATGGGATGGTTTACCTCTCAGACTTGTGGAGGAGGAAGGAGTTTGTGTCCAAGGGAGAACTAGAGACCATTATTGATCACAAAATAGAACATTTTGATTACACCAAATTAAAAAGTTTCTGCACAAACAAAACTAATGCAAACAAGATTAGAAGGGAAGTAACAAATTGGGAAAACATTTTTACAGTTAAAGGTTCTGATAAAGGCCTCATCTCCAAAATATACAGAGAATTGACTTTAATTTATAAGAAATCAAGCCATTCTCCAATTGATAAATGGTCAAAGGATATGAACAGACAATTTTCAGATGATGAAATTAAAACTATTTCCACTCATGAAAGAGTGTTCCAAATCACTATTGATCAGAGAAATGCAAATTAAGACAACTCTGAGGTATCATTACACACCTGTCAGATTGGCTAAGATGACAGGAACAAATAACGATGAATGTTGGAGGGGATGTGGGAAAACTGGGACACTGATGCATTGTTGGTGGAGTTGTGAAAGAATCCAACCATTCTGGAGAGCAATCTGGAATTATGCCCAAAAAGTTATCAAAATGTGCATACCCTTTGACCCAGCCATACTACTACTGGGCTTATACCCCAAGGAACTACTAAAGAAGGGAAAGGGACCTGTATGTGCCAAAATGTTTGTGGCAGCCCTTTTCATAGTGGCTAGAAGCTGGAAGATGAATGGATGTCCATCAATTGGAGAATGGTTGGGTAAACTATGGTATATGAATGTTATGGAATATTATTGTTCTATAAGAAATGACCAAAGGAGAAATACAGAGAGGCTTGGAGAGACTTACATCAACTGATGCTGAGTGAAACGAGCAGAACCAGAAGATCATTATACACTTCAACAATGATACTGTATGAGGATGTATGCTGATGGAAGTGGATTTCTTCAACATAGAGAAGAGCTAATCCAATTCCAATTGATTAATGATGGACAGAACCAGCTACGTCCAGAAAAGGAACACTGGGAAATGAATGTAAACTGTTATTTTTACCTTCTGAATCCAATTCTTCCTGTGCAACAAAAAATTCGGTTCTACACACATATATTGTATCTAGAATATACTGTAATATATTTAACATATATAAGACTGCTTGCCATCTGGGGGAGGGGGTTGGGGGAGGAAGGGAAAAAATCTGAATAGAAGTAAGTGCAAGGAATAATGTTGTAAAAAATTACCCATGCATATGTACTGTCAAAAAATGTTATAATTATAAAATAAAATAAAAATTTAAAAAAAAATAAAAATAAAAATAAAAATAAATAATTTAAGAACCACAAATTTTCTATTTTAATGAAAGCACATAACTAAATTATTAAAGTGAAAAGATATTTGTGGACTATGCACTGGCTTTATTAAGAGAATCCTAAAAATTAAATGAAAAAAATGAAATAATGATTAACTTCAATAGAATAGCAATTTATAATCCTACAAAAAATTTCAGCTTGTGAATCAACATTTTAGAGAACAAAATTTTAAACCTTGTTCACAATCATTTCCAGTGTTTATTAATTCTTAAAGAACTTATATTTCCTTAAGAATTCTCTTAAAAGAATGTTCATGATTAGGATTTAATGAAATCTATTCAGTCAATTAAACAAACAAATACAAATTAAATGTTCATTATTTACAAAAAATTGTGATAGTCCCTAAATTCACCAAATAATAGTATATAGTACTTTAAATCTTGAATCAACATTGCCTGGTAAGAAAGACAATAAAGTTTCTCTATGAAACTTTCCCTGGCCAAAGAGATCTAAAGTAATTCTCTCTCTTCTCAAATTCAATGGCTCCTATTTTCTGAATACTCCTTTTGTACTAATGACCTATTACCTCATCAATTACTATCAGAATTGCCCAGAGTGCAAAGGACTTGGATTACTTTGGTGAAATAGCATATTTGTGTAGGCTTGAACCTCTCCCATAAGGAAAAAAAAATCAAATCTTGGTACAATATAATAGGCTTACAACTTTCTCCTTCTAGAAATTTGAATTATATTGTTTTAGAAGGAAGTCTAATTAAAAGATAGCAAAATCAACAAACATATATTCAACAGTTTATAGTCCTTCAGTGTTCTATAGTTATGTAAATGTTCTAGTCTAAATAAATATATATATAAAAGTGTATATAAATGTTCTATAGGCTAAATAAATATATATTTTATTGAATTATATAAATAGTTCTATAGTCACTCAGTGACCCACTGTATCTTCCAATGTTACTTATAATCCCTAAATAATAATAATAGCTTATATTTACGTAGCATTTCACAGTGTACAAAGTACTTTTTTAATCGTTAAAGTAGTCAAGAATTATTATTTTTATTTTATACCAGGATCATGTATTAATCACTCCCATCAAATAAACATTACATCATTCCTATTATCTTATACTGGTATCCTATACTTTCTCAGGTATATTGTGATAATCACTGTCCAATAATAAAGTTAACCCATTATCACCAATGCAATATTAGTGCCTTTGGCTACAGCAACCTCTGTTGGAATTTTCTCCTATTTGATGCTTTCTCTTTGCTATCTACATCATCAGTGACTCTTCCAAGATACTTTAGAACAAGAGTTCTTAATCTTTTTTGTTTTATGGATATTTTTAGCCATTTGGTTAAACTTACTAATATTTTATTGGAAATATGATTTCAAATGCATCTGTAATGATTACAAAAGAAATTAATTATATAGAGTCACGCTTATCAAAATAATAATTTAAAAGTTCAAAGAGCCAAGTTAGGCACTTTAGCTCTATACATTAGTAGAAGAAAGTACTCTTCTAGATCTAGTACTAGATCAGAAAATACTGATCTAGTCAGAGGCTATAGCACTTCCATACAGTGACAAGCTTAGCATACCTTAGATTATATTAGACTTAGAATTAAGAAGTGCTAAATTTAACCCATCTTTGATATTTTCTAGTTTTGTGAGCTTGAGTGAATCTACTAACTTTTCTAAGCTTCAATCTCCTTATTTGCAAAATGGGAAAAATAATAACTGTAGTACCAAACCCATTGGATTTTCAGGAAAATCCAAAGAAATAATAGAAATAAAGCACTTAGAAAATTTTAAGATGATTTGCTCTTTATTATTCCACTACTCATAGGTTTAGCATGAAAAGGACAGATTGGAAATTTTTTTTCCTACTGAAGATGATCCTTTATTTTCATACAATTCATACAATACATGGAGACTTATCCAGGAATAAGGGTATTTAACCTCTTCAGAAAAAAAAATGTTCTTTCTCTTCTTCAGATCTTACTTTTTGCAATATGTTTATGTACAGTCATATAGCACAGATTACAGATGAAAATCACTTCAATTCTAGTAATCTTTTATATCTTGATCATATAGTTTTTCTACCAGTCACTTAACAATATTTATATAAATATGACAAATTTCCCTATTTTACTTGGAAATGGGAAGGATCTTTGATTTCTGTGATCATATGGGAATACTCTACCATAAAATATATCAGTAGGTAAATCCTATAGAGGTAACTCAAGTATATGGAATTTAAATTATTTTCCCACAGTCACACAATTAAGATATCAGATTTGAAGTCCTTCCTAAATAAAAGCTCCCAGTTTTTCTCTAATTTTCCCTAAGTAATCACAATTACTCCAGGTCCTAATTAGTAAAAACCAATGAATCCTATGGAGTGGTTACATAATTTGAATTCAAATTGCATATTTCCATTAAACTGAAACTAAGGATCATATTTTACATAATTTTAACTCCTAATAATATAAATTCAAATACATAAAACCACTTTATGGACTTTATTATTTGTACTATTTGGGACCTGGACATATTATTGCTTTGTTGTTATCATTAATAGCATTTCCCATTTCCAGATGGAATCTTTTAGTTTTGCTTTATTCATACTATATCCATTTCTACAAAGTATCTCATTTTTCTGAATTCTTTATAATTGTCATTTGTTGTTATTCAGTCAGTTTTGACCTGTACAACTTTTTGTGACCTATTCAGGATTTTCTTGGACAATATACTGAAAAGGATTACCATTCCTTCTTCAGTTTGTTTTATAAATGCAGAAACTAAGACAAACATGTGAAGTAACTTGCTTAGCTTCATATAGCTATTAAGTGTCTGAGGCCAGATTTGAACTCTGAAAGCAGAACCTTCTTGAGGCCAAGCCCAGAACTTTACTGTGCCATCTAGTTGCCCTTAGGTGAGGTTATATTTAATTATCTTCTCATGTATAAATGCTTTGTCTTCTTACCTCAATTGTATCTTTAGGTCAATCTTCTACTCCTTTGTACCCACACCTTAGTACAGTGTCTTGCTCAAGATAAAGACACTCAAAATATTGATTAATGACCTATTAGTTAGAATTATGAATGCATAGGTTCCAGGCACTGAAAATGTATGTAGTCTGGATTTTCTTCTTTGTAAAATGAATGTTATCCTCTTTGGATGCCTTGTAAACACACAGAAGTGATCAATGCTGTATGAAAGAGCTTTTTACATACCACCTTGTCCAAAAAGTTCAGGTGAATGGTAGTAATTGAAACTGAATCCATGAGAGAAATAATTGTGGGGCAATAGAGCTCCAGTTTATTGAAACTATTGTCCTGCTAGACACTAGACCTGAAAAGGAATGGTATGGTTCACTAGACTGTAAAGGCAGAGAGGAGGAGGAGAAGGTCTAGTCTAATCAAGGGGGAATTAGTGGTGGACTCAGGGTTCTGGTCCAAGAACACAATCAAAGGATAGAGCTAAACATTAGTTTTCCGATCCATGAAAATAGATGTGAGATGCCTAGTTGAGATGATCATGAACTAAATTAAGCCAGCCAGACCTGCAGGAAGCAAAACCTGAGATTCAAAGAGAAACTGGATTAATGTCATATCTTGGCTTAAGATGTAATTCTAAGCACCTGGGCTAAAGAGATTTATAGATTCCCCCTGACCAGACTTACATGTACTATCTGCATAGGAAAAGCAAAAAGATGAAATTAATATTTTCAAGTCCTTTACTCCTAAAAGAAACTATAATGTAAAATTATTCCACAAATAATGCTTATCTCTATCACCACACACAGACAGGTGCAAACAGTTCTTCCATGCTTTTTTACATAAAGTTCAGGGGCTCAAGTGCACTCCTGCTAGAGTACTGCTAGGACTAGACTAGAGTCTAGTCCTGCTAGAATTTCATGACATGAAATTCACATGTGAAAGGGGTTAGTACCAAGTTCTGCACAGCCCAATTTGCTTCAAAATCCAGAGGGGCTTCATTCAATCAACTATGTCTGTTTATTTTTCAAAACCTCATTTCATGCACAAGTGACAGTGCGTAAGGAACATTCCTGGTGTCCAAAATATCAAAAATATTTGACAGGGCTAAAGTCCTTAATAGTTTTTTTAGAATCTATATCACAAAGAGGACTCTTTAAGGAGAAGAATATGGTATTTCTATTTGCATAAAGACAATAAAACTCTTTCAGAAGCAATTTCCCCATATATAAAAAGTCAGAACATAGCACCTCAGTGACATAGACATCTGCTACTTAAACAGATGCCACCCTCTAAACTCAATCAAGCAACCCTCTTCTCCAACCAGAGACCCCCAAATTGCACTTGAAACCAAAATTCAATGTGTGGCTGGAGCTTTAAAAGGGGACTGTGTGAAAAATGATTGTGATTTTTTTCCCTCCAAGCTTCATTATGAATTCACTTGACTTTTATGTACTTCTACTTTAGCAAAGTCTCCTCCATCATCAGCCTCAATAGCAGCAGCTCTTCTAACTTAATCTCCATGATCTGCAATATCCAATTCCTCCTCCGAAGATTCATCACTGATCAGCATTAGTCCTTCAGAGCTTCAGATAAACAAGAACTTCTTTGTTTCTTTTTGCAAATGTACTTTAATGACTTCATCCTACATCTCTGTAGCCAGATCAAGGAGAAAAATAACTTGGTTTGGATGCCAGTTAAGCAATGCCTACAAAACCGGAGACTGATAAGCCCCTTCAGAAGTTCGGCTTGCACTTCTAAATCAGCAGTTCATGAAAGGCATTAAGAAAAACTATTATCCTACTCTAATGGATGACAGCACAGTTTTATATGTTACACCTTGAAGTAAGCAGGAGGATTTTCAATCACTTGATAACCTTGAAACTGCTAAGGTATCAAATTTTTATCATGAATATTGTGTAGGAGAAGAAATAACTCAGAAAGCTGCCTCTCTGAATAATAATTGAAAGACCACAACATTTTGGCCCAGAAAACTCCCATTAGATGCCAGCTATCTCTGGGCTGGCCAAAAGGAAACTAAGGCAGGTATGTCAAATACATTTATATATGGCATCAATAGCTTATTCAATATTGTCCAATATTGGACATGTAAAATGTAATCTGGGAAGAATGACCACTGAGGAAGAAAATGTTAATTCTAGTAATTTTCAAAGGATTAAAAAGGGCTCGAGGCAGCCTAGCTAATGTTAGGAAGAACTGGCCTTATATGCTTGCTAGCTATGTGACCAAGGATAGATCACTTTACTTTCAGGAACCTCAAGCCAATCGCATGATCCTGAACAATGGGTTGTGATCCATGTCTGGGATGAGTGCCTTACTTTGAAATAAAAACTGTGGATAAATCCTCAATTTCTCCATCTATAAAATGAAAGGGTTGGTCTAGATAACCTCAAAGGTTTCTTCCAGTAACAAATCTATGACTCTATGACTCAATGCTCCTATGGATCCTTCCAAGAAAGGAAAGAAAAATCCTATGTTTAAAAAAAAAAAAAAAAAGAAAAGAAAACCCAAGTGAGAGACCTTTATGTTTTATAAGAGCCATGAACGAACACCTTTAACTGCTTTCCCATTTATTATCTCATTTCAGCTGAGAACAAGTCTGGGATGTGTTTGGCAAATGAGGATTTACCATGTATAATGGAAATTTGGATCAATTGCTTCAGGGAAAGTGGTAGAATACAGCATAGCAATTGAGAGTGTGAATCTTACTGAACAAAAGAAAAAGCCCTCTATTTATTTTTTTTTCTTTTACCAAATTCCAGTTTTGTTTAGAAATATTACCACCATATCCACTGTATTTTCATCCTGTGGCATTTTCAGGTGACAAAGTCTATGGAGAGCACTAGACAGCCATGTGAAAACTCAATGTCTGAAGTGATTCATCATCATGTCAGATGGTCCAGTACTTTGTCACAATGACTGACAATGGAGGAAACTTGGAAATAATACAAAGATTCTCCTGTCCCTGATAGTGCCCACATTGTGATTAGAGAAGAAAGCTCAGTGCCTGTGAGGAGAATCTTAATTTCTTTCCCCAAAATAATTTTGACGTTTATCCCTCTGTAGGTCAAATCCTGCTTCACATTTCCTATCTTGCTTTACTCACAGAAAGACCTTTTAAAGTCAGGTATTTCAGTTCAAAATAGCTTTTGGAGCTCTGTTATGAGAAATCACAATATGCCCACCCAGGTTATGGGGTAGGTCAAACATCTTTTCAGTAATGCATCAACCAGCTAGAACTATTGCTATGAAGTGCCCCTATAACTAGCTGAAAAGTGAAAAAAGTCTAACAACTAATAATTCCTGACATTTACACAATACTATATGGTTACTTATTCAAGCTTCACAACAACTCTAAGTTAGTTCTTACACATATTATTATTATCCACATATATAAAGGAGGGAACTGAGGCTCAGATAGGAGGAATGATTTGCCCCTAAGATACTAGGAAGTATCAAAAGTGGGATGAAAATCCCATTTCTTATCTCCAAGTCTAGTTTATCCCATTTCTATCTAGTTTATCCCATTTCTCAATTGGCAATATCCCACTGAGATTATTAGTCATCTCTGCCTTTAAGTTCTGAGGCTGAGTTCCTGAAATTCACTCATTGCCAAACTTTGAACACAAATCATATCTGGTAGTGAATGAATTCAAAATGAAACCCTTGCAACATATTATTGGAAAGATAATTCTAGGGAATTCAGAGCAGAACAAGCTACAACTTTAGTAAATGTCATGTAACCCAAGTCTTAAATAAAGACATCTCTGACCTAGAGCCACAAACCATATGTCAGTGAATCTCTCTCTCTCTCTCTCTCTCTCTCTCTCTCTCTCTCTCTCTCTCTCTCTCTCTCTCTCTCTCTCTCTCTCTCTCTCCCTCCTCAGAAGGTAAAAACCAGAGATAGAGGGAATGGTTCAGATTCTTCCAGCCAACATTCAGACATTTGTCTAGATGAAACCTTCCCTTTTTAATTTTTCTTAGGATAGTGACAGAAGGATTTGTGATGTCCTTGTACTGGAAACTCTTGCTTAGTGGGGTATAATCATGTAAAGAATTATTTTAACATAATGTATGGAAGTTACTTTGCTCCTAAATCTTTAAACAGTTCATAAAGTAAGCACAAATAGTTGCCTACTTTTATAGGGATAAAAGGAAAAACCCCAAAGCCTATAAATGCTTTTCTACTTGCTCAAATTTAGTTTAATAGAGGGCAAAAATTCTCATTCTACAGTTTGGTAGAAGAATGAAAATGACAGAAATTTTCAGTAAAAAAGAAATGACTAGCACCAGATACTCCTCTGTGAGTAGGGTAAGAAAGAAGTTGGAGATGAGAGAAAGCTATAATTACTGGAACTAGAGATGTGTGTAGAGGAAAAGAAATTTTAAAATTAAGCCTAGAATATATGATTTTTAGGATTAAAGAGCTTAGGTACCTTTTCACCAAGGTTCTCCTTTAGCTTGAATGAAATCTGAACTGGATTCTGTTCTGAGATCTTGAGCCTGGGTTCCAATGAAAGGGATTGTTCAACTTGTTACATGTCCACTTTAGTTCTCTAGGGATTATTTAAACTTCAAGTTTGGCTTCTCGGTCAAAACCTAGAAAATAAAGATGTTATTAATTTGGTTCAGCAGAGAAAAGAGCCAAAAAAAAGGAAGGGTAGTTGTGTTTCCCTACAATTTATTTTATTGTTCAAACAAGGACAAGCAATTGGGTGGTCAAAACATAGCACTTAGATAATTTCTAGAAAATTGCAATTTCCAAGTTAGATTGCTTGACACATATATTAGCATCTAAATATAAACATTTAATAAAATTTGGCCTAAGCCAAAACACAAGCTATTGGGGACCCCAAGATACAAGCTTTTTTTTTTCTTTCTGTGGCCCCATTATATAGGTGAGTAGATTGAAGATAAGACTTTGATGGGATTAAGTATTCCTTACAGTTAGCTTCTCAGGAGGTTCAGCATGACTATAATTTGGGGTTAGACAATTTCTAGTCATGTAAAGCAATATTCCAAAAAAGAGTGATATATAATGAAGTGCTTAGGGTCTCTTTAAAATGATGGAGCAGAAATGTCTCCACTGTATAGTATGAATCAGATTACAACAGCTATTTATTGCATATATACTTAAGAAACATTAATCATGGAAAAATCAAAAGTATACATTGACAGACAAACAAAATGTCAGTTTTAATTATTTGTATATCATGCTAGGAAGTTCAGACATAAATTTCATTGGAACATTAAAAAAAAGTTTTCAAGATTACTGAGTTTCACATTTAGGTATACATTTCACCTTTAGATATATATGTCACCTTAGTTCTGCACTTTCTATCCTCAAAGTTCTTGTCTAGTGGCCAGAACAGGGTTTGGATACCTCTTCTTCTTAGTAATTTTCTTCTCTGCTTCAGGAACTTCCCCTGCCTCAACAGCTTTTCCTTTTGATCATAGGAACTTCAGTTTCTCAAAGTTACATAAAATTACCTCTAAATATGAATATGTCTCAACCTAAAGTTCAATATTTAGTTTTTTATCTAGAGATATAAACACAAGGTAGAAATAGCAAAGGTGAAAAAGAAATAGAACAAGCTATTAATCAACTCCCTAAGAAGAAATCTCCAGGACCAGATGGAATTACATGTGAATTCTACCAAACATTCAAAGAACAATTAGCCCTAATGCTATATCAACTATTTGAAAAAATAGGGAATGAAGGAGTCCTACCAAATTCCTTTTATGACACAGACATGGTACTGATACCCAAACCAGGTAGGTTGAAAATGGAGAAAGAACTGAAACAAGGTTTCCCAGTATCTCAATATTGTATTAGAAATGCTAGCCTTGGCAATAAGAGTCGAGAAAGAGATTAAAGGAATTAGAGTAGGTAATGAGGAAACCAAATTATCACTTTTTGCTGATGATATGATGGTATATTTAGAGAACCCTAGAGATTCTACTAAAAAGCTATTAGAAATAACTCACAACTTTAGCAGAATTGCAGGATACAAAATAAATCCACATAAATCCTCAGCATTTTTATACTTCACCAACAAAATCCAATAGCAAGAGATACAAAGAGAAATTCCATTCAAAATAACTGTTGATAGCATAAAATATTTGGGAGTCTATCTACCAAAGGAAAGTCAGGAACTATATGAGCAAAATTACAAAACACTTTCCATACAAATAAAGATAATGCAGAATGTTAGAGGGGATGTGGGAAAACAGGGACACTGATACATTGTTGGTGGAATTGTGAATATATCCAGCCATTCTGGAGAATGATTTGGAACTATGCTCAAAAAGTTATCAAACTGTGCATATCCTTTGATCCAGCAGTGGATTTTATATCCCAAAGAGATCTTAAAGAAGGGAAGGGGACCTGTATGTGCAATTGTCAATGTTGTAAAATTACCCATGCATACATCTGGTAAATGAAAACTATTAAAATTAAAAAAAAAAAAGAAATGACCAACAAAATGATTTCAGAAAGGCCTGGAGAGGCTTACATGATCTGATACTGAGTGAAATGAGCAAGACCAGGAGATCAACAACAAAACTATATAATGATCAATTCTGATGGATGACGCCATCTTCAACAATGAGATGAACCAAATCAGTTCCAATTGAGCAGTGATGAACTGAATCAGCTACACCCAGAGAAAGAACTCTGGGAGAAGACTATGAACCACTACATGGAATTCCCAGTCCCACTGTTTTTGTCCGCCTGCATTTTTTATTTCCTTCACAGGCTAATTGTACACTATTTCAAAGTCCAATTATTTTTACACAGCAAAACAACTGTTTGGACATGTATACATATATTGTATTTAATTTATACTTTAACATATTTAACATGTATTGGTCAACCTGCCATCTGGGGTGGTGAGGAGAAAGGAGGGGAAAAATTAGAACAAAAGATATGAAGATTTGGCAATTGTCAATGTTGCAAAATTACCCATGCATATATCTGGTAAATAAAAACTATTAAAAAAAAAAAAAAGAAAGAAAGAAAGAAAGAAAGAAAGAAAGAAAGAAAGAAAGAAAGAAAGAAAGAAAGAAAGAAAGAAAGAAAGAAAGAAAGAAAAGAAAGAAATAGCAGAGGCTACGTTCAAACTTGTTGGTTAAGTACCAGCTCTAGCTTGCCACATGGGAGGCATATCCATGCTTCTGGTTTGAAGATCTTCCTTTCCTATCATCCCATGTGAAAAATTCCAGTCACAAGATGCCACCTAGTGGGGTGAAAGAATTAAAAATAGTCTTTGACCTCAAAAAGCTTACATTCTGCTTTCATTATTTTTCTAGTCCTAACAGCTTTGACCATAACAGTCAATTGTTTCTGCTATGCTAAATTGATCCCCTCTGGCTAGCCTACAATTTATCAAGGTTTATAGTACCATGATCTCATTCCCCATTCTTTCCCTAAGAGCAAATCCAAGGACTTAGCTCATTGAAATATTCCTTCATTCCTTATTATCTTCTTATGACCTCTCACTACTAAGCATCTTGCAACACACATTCATTTTGGGGGAAAATTGTGTTTTCCTTTTTTCTCCATTACCTTTTCAACCCATTGAATAACAATATTAATGATAAAAAATTAAAAGTTGGCATTTATGTAGTGTTTGAAGGTTAGGAAAGTGTTTACACATATAGAATAGCTAGTTTTATTGTATACATCAAATATGTTCTGCTGCTGGCAGAAATGCATAATAAATAAAGGAATGCTAGCTAGATTGGTGGAGAACAATGACTTTGCTGCCTTAGCTTAATTTTTGTTCTGGCTCAAATTAATTTGCCTAGTAATCCAGAAAAATATATTGGGAATTTCTAGTGTTCTCATATAGTTGTTTGAACAAAAGAAGACTCTTCTACACCAGATATAAAGATAAAGATAGATACATACTTACATACATTCATACATACATGCATACATACAGATAGGTAGCTATTTTATCTTTGCCTCCCTGCCTGGCTTTTGTTATCTAATCATGGCCACTATGTGGCAGAAGTTATCAAGGTACGCTTATCACAAAGAGGTTTCCTAATGTTAGAACTGAGAATACTTCCAAATGTCTCTGAAAAGGTGAAATCCAGAATTTACCAATAAGGAACAATGATCAGTGAAAACTAGACACCAAATCACTACAAGGTTATTTGATACCAATTAGGAAGTGCTCAAAAGAGATTATTTCAACCACAAGTAACTTTGAGATGATTGAAGGTGAGCGAGACAATGTCCAGATAAGATTATACACACACCAACAACTAGGATTATCCACTGGACAGAGCAACAAACTAGCAGATTAGAAGAAATGTTCACAGAGCAATTGATACAATTTGCTGTTGCTGTGTACATTTATATACCATAACTTATTCAGCCATTCTCTAGCTGATGGACATCTATCTATTCAGTTTCCAGCTTCTTGCCACTACAAAAAGGGCTGCCACAAACATTTTTGCACATGTGGGTCTCTTTCTCTCCTTTAAGGTCTATTTGGAATATAAGCCCAGTAGAAACACCACTGGATCAAGTGTATGCACAGTTTGATAATGTTTTTGAGCATAGTTCCAAATTGCTCTCCAGAACGGTTGAATCAGTTCACAATTCCACCAACAATGTATTAGTGTCCCAATTTTTCCACCTCCCCTCCAACATTCAGCATTATCTTTTCCTGTCATCTTAACCAATCTGAAAGTGTGTGGTGGTACCTCAGAGTTGTTTTAATTTGCATTTCTTTGGTCAATAGTGATTTAGAGCACCTTTTCACAGCTCATTATTTCTTAGAGAATAATAATATCCCATTATATTCATATACTATAACTTATTCAGTCATCCACTCCATTTCCAGTTCTTTGACACTACAAAAAGGGATGCTACAAACATTTTTGCTCATATGAGTCCTTTCCCCTCTTTTATGACCTCTTTGGAATACAAACCCAGTGGAGAGACTGCTGGATCAAAGAATATGAACACTTTTATAGCTCTTTGAGCATACTTCTAAATTGCTCTCCTAAATGGTTGGATCATTTCACAGTTCCATGTCAACCAATTTTAAAGTGTTTTTCTTTGGAAGTATTGGGAGATAGCTGAAGAAAGGGAGAAATGTTAGAAAATCTAGATTCCATTTTAATTTTGTCACAAATTTTTGTGTATATTGTACAGGAGAATTTCCTTTAAAAATGAAGTAAATATCTCATATATTAATGAGATCAATTTTGACCTCTGGGCCTGCTTTATTATCTGTAAAATTAGAGTAGTGAATTAGATTATCTCAAAAAGCTAGTATGGGTCTAAAATTATATCAACCAAATCAATGTGATTTTTCTGATAAATATATCAGGCAATAGTTTATATAGCTGACTCTTCCTATTTTGAAAATGTAGTCGACTTCCAGCCAAGATGGCGGCATGGAGGCAGACAGCTGCTTGAACTCCGTGTTTTTTCTCAGGACTTACTTCATGACAAGCCTCAGTGTTAATGCTTGACCGGAAAAGAAACGACAAATAATCACCAACAGAAGACATCCTTGAAATTCACCAGAGAAGGTCTATGTTTGCTCGGGGGAGGGTCAAATAGACTTGACACAGACAGGGGGCAGGCAAGCCAGAGCAAGACAGGCAGCTCACACAGCTCAGACCAGAGGGGGGAGGGGTAAGATCTCTGCCATTTCTGCAAAAAGACTTTTACCCCAGTGTGTATATTCTGTCTTGGCAGCAAGCCAGGAGCAGCAGAGAGGGTATAAACACTGGAGGTGAAGATTAAAACCCCAGAAAGCTAGCATCTCTCAGAAACCGGCCACCACCAACCCCCACCTGGAGTGACTCAGCTTGTTCTTAGAGCCTCAGAGCTCAGACTCAACGCAGCCATCGCTGTCCTGTAAGTGGCTCTCTGCTACCCTACCCCCAGACTGTAGAGGAAGCCCATTAACACCATCCAGCCCCATGCCCCCCAAAACAGACAAATTGTTTCTCTTATCAATTTGTTTTCTTTGATTCAGCTCTTGACAAAATTAACAAAAAATTCAAAAGGCTCTAACCATTGACAGCTTCTATATGGAAAGAGAGCAGACTTCAAATACTGAGGAGACTAAAAACAGACTGTCCCCAGAGGAATCACATAAGGGGGATATGAGCTGCTCCTCAATACAAAAGAATCTCATAGAGGAAATCAAAAAGGCTCTCACAAGAGAGCTAGAAGAGAAATTGGAAAAAGAAAGGGAAGCTTGGAAAGAGAGCCTGGAGAAGTTTCCCAGAGTGGATAAAGAGATCAAATCATTGAGAAACAAAATTAGTGAATTGGAAAAGGTAAACAACTCCAAGGAAAACAGGATTAGAGAATTGGAAAAGGTAAACAACTCCAAGGAAAACAGGATTAGTGAGCTGGATAAAGAAATCAGCTCTCTAAAAAATAAAATGGATAAAATGGAAAAAATTTCCATAGAAGAAAAAAACTCATTTAAAAACACAATTTGACAATTACAAAAAACCATAAAAAAGTGAGTGAAGAAAATCTACCATTGAAAATTAGACTCAAACAAGTAGAAATGAATGACACAAGGGGAAACCAAGAAATAGTCAAGCAAAACCAGAAAAATGAAACAATTGAAAAGAATGTCAAGTACCTTATGAGAAAGATAACAGACCTGGAAAACAGATCTAGGAGAGACAATTTGAGAATAATCAGACTCCCTGAAAAATGTGAGGAAAAATGAGCTTGGACATGATTTTCGAGGAAATTATCAAAGAGAACTACCCAGACATTTTGGAAACAGAGGGTAAAATAGACATTGAAAAAATTCATCAATCACCTACTGAAAGGGACCCTAAAATCAAAACACCAAGAAATATAGTGGCCAAGTTCAAGAACCATCAGACAAAGGAAAAAAATATTGGAAGCTGCTAGAAAAAAGCAATTCAGAAATGGAGGATCCACAATAAGGATAACTCAGGATCTAGCAGTGTCCACATTAAAAGAACGAAGGGCCTGGAACATGATATTCTGAAAGGCTAAGGAACTTGGTATGCAGCCAAGAATAACTTACCCAGCAAAAATGAGCATCGTTTTCCAGGGAAGAAGATGGACATTAAATGAAATAAATGAATTCCATCTATTCTTGATGAAAAAACCAGACGTACACAAAATGTTTGATGTTCAAATACAGAACTCAAGAGATTTCTAAAAAGGTAAAAAGAAATCTTGAGAACTATACTTCTGCCATAAAAATATGTAAAGAACATATGTATAATTTGTCCTAGAAACTAAGGGTGGAAAGGAAATTATATCATAAAAAAGGGTAAAGTGGTGGTACTACATCTCATGAAGAGGCAAAGGTAACCTATTATATCTGAGAGAAAGAAAGGAGGGAGATGAACATAGTGTGTATCAATAGACATTTTCGATTTATGGTGAAACTTCTTCCACTTCATTGAAAAGTGAAAGGGAAGGAGTAAGCTAAAGGGAAGAGAATACAGAAATTGTTAGGAAAAGGGGTAAAATAAGGGGAGGAACTTTTAAGTGGGGGAGGGATCCTAAAAAGGGAGGGCTGTGAAAAGCAAGTGGTGTTCACAAGTTTAATAGTGGATAGTGGGGCAAGAGGGAAGGAAAGGAAAAAAGCATAAACAGAGGTTAACAAGATGCCAAGCAATATAGAATTAGTCATTCTAACCATAAATGTGAATGGGGTAAACTCCCTCACAAAGAGGATTAAAAGTCAGAATCCTACTATATGTTGTTTACAGGAAACACATCTGAAACAGGGTGATACATTCAAACTAAAAGTAAAAGGGTGGAGCAGAATCTACTATGCTTCAGGCAAAGCTAAAAAAGCTGGGGTAGCCATCCTCAGCTCAGATAAAGCAAAAACAAAAATTAATCTAATTAAAAGAGATAAGGAAGGTCATTATATCCTGATAAAGGGTAGTATCAATAATGAAGCAGTATCAATATTAAACATATATGCACCAAGTGGTGCAGCATCTAAATTCTTAAAAGAGAAATTAAGAGAGCTGCAAGAAGAAATAGACAGCAAAACTATAATAGTGGGAGATCTCAACCTTGCACTCTCAGAATTAGATAAATCAAACCACAAAATAAACAAGAAAGAAGCCAAAGAGGTAAATAGAATACTAGAAAAGTATGATATGGTAGATCTTTGGCGAAAGCTAAATGGAGACAGAAAGGAGTATACTTTCTTCTCAGCAGTTCATGGAACCTACACAAAAATTGATCATATAATAGGGCATAAAAACCTCAAAATCAAATGCAGTAAGGCAGAAATAGTAAATGCATCCTTTTCAGATCACAACACAATTAAAATTACATTTAATAAAAAGCCAGGGGAAAATAGACCAAACAATAATTGGAAACTAAATAATCTTATACTAAAGAATGATTGTGTAAAACAGCAAATCATAGACATAATTAATAACTTCACCCAAGAAAATGACAATAATGAGACATCATACCAAAATGTGTGGGATACAGCCAAAGCAGTAATAAGGGGAAGTTTTATATTTCTAGAGGGCTACTTGCATAAAATAGAGAAAGAGAGGGCCAACGAATTGGGCTTACAACTCAAATTGCTAGAAATGGAACAAATTAAAACCCCCCAGACAAACACAAAATTTGAAATTCTAAAAATAAAAGGTGAGATTAATAAAATTGAAAGTAAAAAAACTATTGAGTTAATTAATAAAACTAAGAGTTGGTTCTATGAAAAAAACAACAAAATAGACAAACCCTTAGTAAACCTGATTTAAAAAAGGAAAGAGAAAAAGCAAATTGTTAATCTTGAAAATGAAAAGGGAGAATTCACCAGGAATGAAGAGGAAATCAGAACAATAGTTAAGAGCTACTTTGCTCAACTGTATGCCAATCAATTCGATAACTTAAATGAAATGGAAGAATACCTTCAAAAATATAGCTTGCCCAGATTAACAAAGGAAGAAGTAGTCTAAATAGTCCCATCTCAGAAAAAGAAATAGAACAAATAGAACCAACTCACTAATAAAAAATCCCCAGGACCAGATGGATTTACATGTGAATTCTACCAAACATTTAAAGAACAACTAACTCCAATGCTATGTAAACTATTTGAAAAAATAGTGATTGAAGGAGTCCTACCAAATTCCTTTTATGACACAGACATGGTACTGATACCTAAACCAGGTAAAGATCAAAAACTGAGAAAGGAAACTATAGACCAATTTCCTTAATGAACATTGATGCTAAAATCTTAAATAAGATATTAGCAAAAAGACTACAGAAAATCATCCCCAGGATAATACACTATGACCAAGTGGGATTTATACCAGGAATGCAGAGCTGGTTTAGTATTAGGAAAACTATTAGTAAAATTGACCATATTAATATAATCAAATTAATAAAAACCATATGATCATCTCAATAGCTGCAGAAAAAGCATTTGATAAAATCCAACATCCATTCCTACTAAAAACGCTTGAGAGTATAGGAATAAATGAACTATTCCTTAGAATAATCAGGAGCATATATTTAAAACCTTCAGTAAACATCATATATAGTGGCGATAAACTAGAACCTTTCCCTGTAAGATCAGAAGTGAAACAAGGTTGCCCACTATCACCATTACTATTCAATATAGTACTAGAAACTCTAGTCTCGGCAATAAGAGCCAAGAAAGGGATTCAAGGATTTAGAGTAGGAAATGAGGAAATCAAATTATCACTCTTTGCAGATGACATGATGGTATACTGAGAGAAACCCAAAGACTCTGCTAAAAAGCTATTAGAAATAATTCAGAATTTTACCAAAGTTGCAGGATACAAAATAAATCCACATAAATCCTTAGCATTTTTATACATTACCAACACAATCCAACAGCAAGAGATACAAAGAGAAATTTCATTCAAAATAACAGTAGATAGTATAAAATATTTGGGAATATATCTACCAAAGGAGAGTCAGGAATTATATGAGCAAAATTATGAAACACTTGCCACAAAAATAAAGTCAGATTTAAATAATTGGAAAGACATTCAGTGCTCTTGGATAGGCCGAGCGAATATAATAGAGATGACAATACTCCCCAAACTAATCTATTTATTTAGTGCTATACCAATCAGACTCCCAAGTAACTATTTTAATGACCTAGAAAAAATAACAACAGAATTCATAAGGAACAACAAAAGTTTGAGAATTTCAAGGGAAGTAATGAAAAAAAAAAATAAATTAAGGTGGTCTAGCTGTACCTGATCTAGAACTCTATTATAAAGCAACAGTCACCAAAACCATTTGGTATTGCCTAAGAAATAGACTAGTTGATCAGTGGCATAGGTTAGGTTCACAGGGCAAGATGGCGAATAAAAATAGCAATCTAGTCTTTGACAAACCTAAAGATCCCAACTTTTGGGGTAAGAATTCATTATTTGACAAAAATTGCTGGGAAAACTGGAAATTAGTATGGCAGAAACTAGGCATGGACCCACATTTAACACCACATACTAAGATTAGATCAAATGGATCCAAGATTTAGACATAAAGAACAAAATCATAAATAAATTGGAGGAACATGGGATGGTTTACCTCTCGGACTTCTAGGAGGAGGAAGGAATTTGTGTCCAAGTGAGAACTAGAGACCATTATTGATCACAAAATAGAAATTTTGATTACACCAAATTAAAAAGTTTCTGCACAAACAAAACTAATGCAAACAAGATTAGAAGGGAAGTAACAAATTGAGATAACATTTTTACAGTTAAAGGTTCTGATAAAGGCCTCATCTCCAAAATATACAGAGAATTGACTTTAATTTATAAGAAATCAAGCCATTCTCCAATTGATACATGGTCAAAGGATATGAACAGACAATTTTGAGATAATGAATTTTTTTTTGTTTAAATTTTATTTATTTATAAATTTTTTGACATTATATATGCATGAGTAATTTTTTTAAATAACATTATCACTTGTATTCATTTTTCCAAATTATCTATCCCCTCTCTCCCTCCACCCCCTTCCCCTGATGACAGGCAATTCTATAAATTTTACATGTATTACAATATAACCTAGATACAATACATGTATGTAAATACCATTTTCTTGTTGCATATTGAATATTAGATTCTGAAGGTATAAGTAACCTGGATAGATAGACAGTAGTTCTGACAGTTTACATTCACTTTCCAGTGTTCCTTCTCTGGGTATAATTGTCTCTGTCCATCATTGATCAACTGGAAGTGAGTTGGATCTTCTCCATGTTGAAGATATCCACCTCCATCAGAATATATCTTCATACAACATTGAAGTGTACAGAGATCGTCTAGTTCTATTCATTTCACACAGCATCAGTTGATGTAAGTCTCTCCAAGCCTCTCTGTATTCCTCCTGCTGGTCATTTCTTACAGAGCAATAATATTCCATCACCTTCATATACCATAATTCACCCAATCATTCTCCAATTGATGGACATGTATTCATCTTCTAGTTTCTGGCCACTATGAAAAGAGCTGCCACAAACATTTTGGCACATACAGGTCCCTTTCCCCTCCTCAGTATTTCTTTGGGATAAAAGCCCAATAGCAGCAATGCTGGATCAAAGGGTATGCACAGTTTGATAACTTTTTGGGCATAGATCCAAATTACTCTCCAGAATGGTTGGATCCTTTCACAACTCCACCAACAATGTATTAGTGTACCAGTTTTCCCACATCCCCTCCAACATTCATCACTATCTTTTTCTATCATCTTAGCCAATCTGACAGGTGTGTAGTGGTATCTCAGAGTTGTCTTAATTTGCATTTCTTTGATCAGTAGTGATTTGGAACACTTTTTCATATGAGTGGATATAATTTCAATATCATCATCTGAGAATTCTCTGTTCATATCCTTTGACCATTTAACAATTGGAGAATGGTTAGATTTCTTATAAATCAGGGTCAGTTCTCTATATATTTTGGAAATAAGGCCTTTATCAGAACCTTTAACTGTAAAAATATTTTCCCAATTTGTTACTTCCCTTCTAATCTTATTTGCATTAATATTGTTTGTACAGAAACTTTTTAGTTTGATGTAATCAAAATCTTCTATTTTGTGATCAATAATGATCTCTAGTTCTCCTCTGGTCATAAATTCCTTCCGCCTCCACAGGTCTGAGAGGTAGACTATTCTCTGTCCTTTTATTCTATTTATGATCTCATTCTTTATGCCTAAATCATTGACCCATTTTGATCTTATCTTGGTATATGGTGTTAAGTGTGGATCCATATCTAATTTCTGCCACTAATTTCCCGTTTTCCCAACAGTTTTTTCCAAATAAATGAATTTTTATCCCTAATGTTGGTATCTTTGGGTTTGTCAAAGACTAGATTGCTATAGATGTACCCTTTTTTGTCCTTTGTATCTAATCTGTTCCACTGATTGACTGGTCTATTTCTTAGCCAATACCAAATGGTTTTGGTGACTGCTGCTATATAATGTAGCTTCAGATCAGGTACACCTAGACCACCTTCATCTGACTTTTTTTTTTCATTAGTTCCCTTGCAATTCTCGACCTTTTATTCTTCCATATGAATTTTGTTGTTATTTTTTCTAGGTCATTAAAGTAGTTTCTTGGGAGTCTGATTGGTATAGCACTAAATAAATAGATTAGTTTGGGGAGTATTGTCATCTTTATTATATTCACTTGGCCTATCCAAGAGCACTGAATATCTTTCGAATTATTTAAATCTGACTTTATTTTTGTGGCAAGCGTTTTGTAATTTTTCTCATATAATTCCTGACTATTCTTTGGTAGATCGATTCCCAAATATTTTATAGTCTCAATATTTGTTTGAAATGGAATTTCTCTTTGTATCTCTTGCTGTTGCATTTTGTTGGTGGTATATAAAAATGCTGAAGATTTATGTGGATTTATTTTGTATCCTGCAACTTTGCTAAAATTCTGAATTATTTCTGATAGCTTTTTAGCAGAGTCTTTGGGGTTATATAAGTATACCATCATGTCAATTGCAAAGAGTGACAGTTTGATTTCCTCATTTCCTACTCTAATTCCTTGAATCTCTTTCTCGGCTCTTATTGCCGAGGCTAGAGTTTCTAGTACTATATTGAATAGTAATGGTGATAGTGGGCAACCTTGTTTCACTCCTGATCTTACTGGAAAAGGTTACAGTTTATCTCCATTACATATTATGCTTACTGACTGTTGTAAATATATGCTCCTGATTATTCTAAGGAATAGTCCATTTATTCCTATACTCTCAAGCGTTTTTAGTAGGAATTGATGTTGGATTTTATCAAATGCTTTTTCTGCATCTATTGAGATGATCATATGGTTTTTATTAATTGGATTATCAATATAGTCAATTATACTAATAGTTTTCCTAATATTAACCAGCCATGCATTCCTGGTATAAATCCTACTTGATCATAGTGTATTATCCTGGGGATGATTTTCTGAAGTCTTTTGCTAATATCTTATTTAAGATTTTAGAATCAATATTCATTAAGGAAATTGGTCTATAATTTTCTTTCTCAGTTTTCGATCTACCTGATTTAGGTATCAATACCATGTCTGTGTCATAAAAGGAATTTGGTAGGACTCCTTCATTCCCTATTTTTTCAAATAGTTTATATAACTCTGGCACTAATTGTTCTTTAAATATTTGGTAGAATTCACATGTAAATCAATCTGGTCCTAGGGATTTTTTCCTGGGGAGTTGATTAATAGCTTGTTCTATTTCTTTTTCTGAAATCGGACTATTTAAGCAATTTATCTCCTCCTCTGTTAGTCTAGGAAGCCTATATTTTTGGAGGAAGTCATCCATTTCACTTAAGTTATCAAATTTATTGGCATAAAGTTAGGCAAAGTAATTCCTTATTATTTCTCTAATTTCCTCTTCGTTGGTGGAAAGATCCCCCTTTGTATTTGTAAGACTAACAATTTGATTTTCCTCTTTCCTTTTTCTGATCAAATTTATCAAAGGTTTATCTATTTTATTGGCTTTTTCATAAAACCAACTCTTGGTTTTATTTATTAATTCAATAGTTTTTTTTTTTTAATTTTCAATATTATTTATTTCTCCTTTTAATTTTTGTATTTCAAGTTTGATTTTTGGTTGGGGGTTTTTAATTTGGTCTTTTTCTAGCTTTTTAGGTTGCAGGCCCAATTCGTTAATCTTCTTTCTCTATTTTGTTCAAATAAGCCTGTAAAGATATAAAATTTCCCCTTATTACTGCTTTAGCTGCATCCAACAGATTTTGGTATGATGTCTCATCATTGTCATTATCTTGGGTGAAATTATTAATTGTTTCTTTAATTTGCTGTTTCACCCAGTCATTCTTTAAGATGAGATTATTCATTTTCCAGTAACTTTTTGATCTATTTACCCCTAACTTCTTACTGAATGTAGCTTTTATTGCATTGTGATCTGAGAAGAAGGCATTTATTATTTCTGCCTTCCTACATTTAATTTTGAGATCTTTATGTCCTAATATATGGTCAATTTTTTGTATAGGATCCATGAACTGCTGAGAAGAAAGTATATTCCTTTCTATTGCCATTCAGTTTTCTCCAAAGGTCTACCATACCTAGTTTTTCTAATGTTCTATTTACTTTTTTAATTTCTTTCTTATTTGTTTTGTGGTTTGATTTGTCTAAATCTGAGAGTGCAAGGTTGAGATCTCCTACTATTATAGTTTTATTGTCTATTTCTTCTTGCAACTCTCTTAACTTTTCTTTTAGAAAATTATATGCTATACCACTTGGTGCATATATGTTTAGTATTGATATGGCTTCATTGTTTATGCTACCTTTTAGCAGGATATAGTTTCCTTCCTTATCTCTTTTAATTAGATCAATTTCTGCTTTTGCTTGATCTGAGATAAGGATGGCTACCCCTGCTTTTTTGGCTTTACCTGAAGCATAATCGATTCTGCTCCAACCTTTTACCTTTACTCTGTATGTATCTCCCTGCTTTAAGTGTGTTTCCTGTAAACAACATATTGTAGGGTTCTGACTTTTGATCCAGTCTGCTATCCTTCTCCGTTTGATGGGAGAATTCATCCCATTCACATTTACTGTTAAAATTACTAATTCTGTATTTCCTGCCATCATATTATCTCCAGATTATTCTTTTTCCCTTGACCCCCTGAACCCCTTCCCCAATATTTAATTTATAGCCCCCCTTGTGATGCACAGCCCTCCCTCTTTTAGTATCCCTCCCCCCTCCTTCCAAGTCCCTTCCCTTATTCCCCTTTTCCTTTTCCCTTTTCCTCTCCCCCCTTTGAATGAGGTGAGAGAGAATTCTCTGAAAAACAAATATGTCAAATATTTACTCTTTGAGCCTCTTCTGATGAGAGTAAGATTCACACAATGTTTCTCCCCCTCTCTAAATTCCCTCAGATATGGTATATTTTCTATGCCTCTTCCTGGGATGCAGTTTCCCTCTTTTTATCACTCCTTCCCCTTTTTCTGATATTACCCCCTTCCCTTTACTACTTTCCCCCTTTTTTATATCAGTAAAATCAAATTATCCATGTGGACTTTCTATATATGCACAACAGAGATACAGTTCTCAAGAATTCTATGTACCTTTTTCTGTTTCTCTTCAGTCTTGTGGATGTAGATCAAATTTTTTGTTTAAGTCTGGTTTTTTTCTTAGAAACAAATGGAATTCCTCTGTTTCATTGAATGACCATCTTCTTTTATGGAAGAAAATGCTAAACTTAGCTGGGTAGTTTATTCTTGGTTGCAATCCTTGATCTTTTGTATTCCGGAATATTAGGTTCCAGGCCCTTTTATCTTTTAATGTGGAGGCAGCCAGATCTTGTGTGACCCTTATTGTGGCACCTTGGTATTTAAATTGTTTTTTTCTAGCTGCTTGCAAGATTTTCTCCTTTGTGTGGTAATTCTGCAACTTAGCCACAATATTCCGTGATGTTCTTTTTTTAGGGTTTTTTTAGAAGGAGTTCGATGAATTCTTTCGATGCCTATTTTCCCTTCTGTTTCTATTATGTCTGGACAGTTCTCTTTGATGATTTCCTGTAAAATAGAATCTAGGATCTTTTTTTGGTCATAGTTTTCGGGAAGTCTAATGATCCTCAGATTATCTCTCCTAGATCTATTTTCCAGGTCTATAGATTTTCCCAGGAGGTATTTGACGTTATTCTCCAGCTTTTCATTTTTTTGTTTTGTTTGACTGATTCTTGGGTTCTCAATGAATCATCCATTTCTATTTTTTCCATCCTGATTTTTAATGAGTTATTTTCTTCATTCACATTTTTTTAGTTCTTTTTGTATATGCCAAATTGAGTTTTTAAATGAATTATTTTGCTCTATTGAGTTTTTTTCCATTTCCCTAGTTTTTTTAAAAGAATTATTTTCTTTTTCCAATTCAGAAATCCTACTTTCCTGTGATTTTTTAACCTTTTCTAATTCACAAATTTTGTTTCCCTGAATCTCCTGTGAATTCTTTATTTTTTCCAACTCAGATTTCAGGACATTGTTATTCTCTATCATAGCTTCTCTTTCCTTTCCCCATTTTTCTTCAAACTCTCTTAATTTTTTAATAGTCTCTTCTAGGAGAGAGTTATGTGGTGGGGGGCAAGTATTGTTCTCCTTTAGGCTGTTATCTGCTGACTCTCTGCTATTAACTTCCTTGGGGTTGGATACCAGCTCTTTCTCTGTGTAGAAGGAATCGATGGTTCTTTTTGGTTTTTTAGTCATGGTTAAAAAATCTTTTGGGGTCTGTCCCTGGGGCAAGAAGTTTATTTATTTATTTCTTTACCAACTTCCTCCCAGACCGGATGGATGCAGCGACTCCTGCACCTGAGCTAAGAGAGAGCTCTGGGAGAGAGTTCCCCTCCCCCTCCCTGGAAGTGCCTCAGAAGTGATTAGCAGGGCTGTGCTTTGAGGGTGCTGTGTGTCCTACCAACTTCCCTGAGGTTTAAGACTGAACAGTAAAGGCGACACAAAGCCCAGCCTATGCATCCCGGTGGGGCGTGGATGTCGCTGATGTGAAAAGCCCCTGCACTCAAACTGGAAGTGTCTGCCCAGAAACCGCGGTCCCTATTTCAAAGGTTCTGCTTCTCTGGGACTTCCTCGTCCTAGTTCCACAGCCTCCTGCCAAGCCAGGCACTCTGTGAATTAGATGTTGACTTGGGCTGTGTCCCCGCTTTTCAGTCTCTTAACTACCCCCAGGTGAAGCCCCAGGCAGCAGAAGCCGGGCTCACTGCTGTGCCGAGATCTGTTAAGTCACTTCCAGATTGGGGTGGTTTTAGGATCTGGCTTTATATTTTAAAGTGGCTTGATTTCTCTTCTGAACTGCTGTTTTATAAGCAAAGAAGAGATAACAGCCTGTGCCAGATTCTTCTATCTCAGTGGCTTCTCTGATCCCAGAGCTCTTCCCGGCCCGGTCGGCGCAGTATGGTAGCACCTCACCCTGTCTGCTCTGGCCTTTTTTTTTCCTCCCCTGGGAACCGACCTTTTCTGTTGAAACTCCAGATTCTCTTCAGCTGGTAAGTAGTGCTTCCAGACCTTGTGGTTTCTATCAGTCAGCGTTATTTTTGAGGCTGATTTAACTAATTGGTAATGAGGGAAGAAGGGAGCTCACAAAATCGCGTGTATCTTCTCCGCCATCTTGGCTCTGCCCCCGAGATGATGAAATTAAAACTATTTCCACTCATATGAAAAAGTGTTCCAAATCACTATTGATCAGAGAAATGCAAATTAAGACAACTCTGAGATATCATTACACACCTGTCAGATTGGCTAAGATGACAGGAACAAATAACGATGAATGTTGGAGGGGCTGTGGGAAAACTGGGACACTGATGCATTGTTGGTGGAGTTGTGAAAGAATCTAACCATTCTGGAGAGCAATCTGGAATTATGCCCAAAAAGTTATCAAACTGTGACCCAGCCACACTACTACTGAGCTTATATCCCAAAGAAATACTAAAGAAGGGAAAGGGACCTGTATGTGCCAAAATGTTTGTGGCAGCCCTTTCATAGTGGCTACAAGCTGGAAAATGAATGGATGTTCATCAATTGGAGAATGATTGGGTAAATTATGGTATATGAATGTTATGGAATATTATTGTTCAGTAAGAAATGACCAGTAGGAGGAATACAGAGAGGCTTGGAGAGACTTACATGAACTGATGCTGAGTGAAACGAGCAGAACTAGGGGATCATTATACACTTCAACAATGATACTGTATGAGGATGTACTCTGATGGAATTGGATATCTTCAACATAGAGAAGAGCTAATCCAATTCCAATTGATCAATGATGGACAGAATCAGCTACATCCAGAAAAGGAACAGTGGGAAATGAGTGTAAACTGTGAGCATTGGTTTTTTTTGTTTGTTTGTTTTGTTGTTTCTCTTCCCAGATCAAATCCTTCCTTTGCAACAACAACAACAACAAAATTCGGTTCTGCACATATATATTGTACCTAGGATATACTATAAGATATTTAATATGTATGGGAATGCCTGCCATCTAGGGGAGGGGGTGGAGGGAAGGAGGGGAAAAACTTGGAACAGAAGGGAGTACAAGGGATAATGTTATAAAAAAAATTACCTATGCATATGTACTGCCAAAGAAAATATTATAATTATAATAATTAATTTTAAAAATTAATAAAAAAAAAAGAAAATGTAGTCATTTTCAATCTTCTGGATTCTTGCATCTCTCCTCTTCTCTTTAAAATTATCGACAATAGTTCTGTGATAGCATCTAGAAATTTCTTCAACATTTACTATAATATAATTCATCTGGACTTGAAAACTTGTACTCATTTAAAACATGCAGCATCTTTATTTACAATTTGTTTTAACCTATCTTGGATTTTAGGCTCTCTTTCAATAATTTACAATGTTTGTTCTTGTGATGTTCCTTCTATATATCCGACCTTTCCTTCTCAGTTTTCTTTGCTAGAAAGCCATTCATAACATTTCATTTAATTGTGAGTATGCCTCTAATCTCTCTACAATTTCTTTTCTCATGTGGAGTTTAGCAATTCATTTGGTTTAATTATAATCTCTAAATCGTTGACTTTAATATCTATATATCTGGTCAAACTTCTGAGTTCCAATTCCATGTCATCAACTGTCTAGTGGACATTTTGAATGAAATGTACTGGAATTATCTCATACTCAAAACAGAACTCATTCTTTGCCCAAAGCCCATCCCATCTCCTAAATTTAGATACATTTCTTTTGAGGATGTCATCTTCAAGTTGCCTCCAAATCACCTAGGTCCATAACCTTTATGATATCCTTATATTCTCTCACCCCACATAATCAATCATTTCTTAAATTTTGACACTTCTATCTTCACATTTCTTTCTTCTTTTCCCTTCTTTCTACCCACACTACCAATACCTACTGTAATAACTCCTAAATAGTGTAACTTGAATTTCTTTCCAAATGAATTCTCCTCTTTCACACAATCACCAAAATCATTTTCCTAACCAGATTAGATCTAACCTGGTTATTCTCTAATATGCAATAAATAAAACACCAGTGTTTCATTATTAACTATCTTTATGAATACACATAAACTCTTCTACTTCTCATTTCAAAATTTTCACAACCTGGCTATAACCTATCTTTTCAATTTTATTATAATTTACATTCCTTCTATACTCTGTGGTCCAGATTTTCTAACTGATTCTCACATACAATACTCCATTCCCAAACATATATTGGACAACACTGACTATTTTCCTTGTCAAGATTACATTGAATTATCATTTAAGTTTCTTAAAATATTTAAGTTCCTTTCAGATTCATTTTAAACATTACCTTCCATGTAAGATTTTTTCTGACTCTTTCAGAATTAAAATGCCTGCTTACCCCCAAAGAACCAAGTATACCTTTTTATTATTCATTATTTTAATTTTCCCTATTACATGTAAAATGTTAAACATTCATTTTTAAAATTGAGTTTCAAATTCTCTTCTTCTATCTTTATACCCCTCATTGATAAGGTAAGCAATTTGATATAGGTTATACATGCGTAATAATGAAAAACATATTTCCATGTTAATCATGATGCTCAAGAAAGCATAGATTAAAATACCCACTAATACCATCATCCTCCCTCCCCCCCCAAAAAAAAAAAACAAGAAAGCAAAAAAAAAAATAGGTATACTTCATCTGTATTCAGATTCCATCAATTATTTCTCTGGGAATGGATAGTATTTTTCATAAATTCTTTCAGAATAGTATTGGATTGTTGTATTGCTCAGGATAGGTAAGTCATTCACTTATAATACTACTATAATTACTGTGTACAGTGTTCTCCTGGTTCTACTCATTTCACTTTGCATCTGTTCATTTAAGTATCCCCAGGTTTTTCCACAAATTGTCTAGCTATTCCCCAATTTATGGGTATTCTCTCAATTTCCAATTCTTTGCCACCAGAAAAGAAATGCTATTAATCTTTGGACATAATTCTAAGTTGTTCTACACATTGATTGATTCAGTTCACAATTCCATTAAGGTGCATTAGTTTCTCAATTTTCCCACATCCCCTCCAATATTGATTATTCTCCTTTTCTGTCCTATTAACACATCTATTAGGTGTAAGATAGTACTTCAGCATTGTTTTAATTTGGATTTCTTCAAACAATAGTGATTTGGAGCATTTTTTTTTTCATATGGCTGTCGATAGTTTTGATTACTTTATCTGAAAACTGCTATTCTTTTTCTTATCCTTTCTTAATTCAGGAATGGATCTTTTTTAAAATAAACTTGATTCATGCTCTATACATATGAGAAATTAGTCCTTTATCAAAGAAACATGCTTCAATTTTTTTCACAGTAATGATTGCTAACTGTATTTTCCTCATCCTTATTTGCCCCATTTATTCTATTCTCTCCTCAAAAAGTGTTTTGCTTTTATTGCATCTCCTTATCCATCCTCCCTTCTATGAGCACCATGCCTTTTCTCTTATCCTCTTTGCTTCCTAATTTTCTGTAGGATAAGATAGTTTTCAATATCCAATAGACTATGTATATTATTCTCTTTTCGAATCAGTTCTGATGGTCACAAGATTCTAGCATTCCTCACCACCTGTCCCATCTTCCCCTCCACAGTAATGATTTTCTCTAGTCTTCTCTATATAAGATAATTACCCCATTGTACCTCTCCCTTTGCCTTACTTCCCATGCATTTCTCTTTCTTATCCCTTAATTTTATTTTTAATGATAGCATCCCATCAGATCCCACTCAAACTTGATGTCCATGGTCTATATATACTCCTTCTAGTTTCCCTAATACTGAGAAAGAACTTATGAGTTACAAATTACATCTTCTCATGTAGGAATATAAATAGTTTTGCCTAATTTAGTCCCTTATTATTTCCCTTTCCTGTTTACCTTTTTATATTCTTATTGAGTCTTTTGTTTAGAATTCAAATTTTCCATTCATCTTCAGTCTTTTCATCAGGAATTCTTAAAAGTCCTCTATGTTTCATTCACTAGCCATCCACACCCCACAAAAGGATTATACTCAGTTGTTCTGGTAAGTGATTTTTTGTTGTAATCCTAGCATTTTTGTGCTCAGGAATATCATGTTCCAAGCCCTCTTTTAATGAGAAACTGCTAACTTTAATGAGAAACTGTTTTCCTGAATGTGGCTTCGTGATACTTTGAATTGTTTCTTTTTGGATGCTTCCAATATTTTTTCTTCTTGATCTTGGAGCCCTGGAATTTGGCTATAATGTTCCTGTGAATTTTCATTTTGGGATCTCTTTCAGGAGGCTAGTTTGCCCTCCAATTTTATAAAAGCAGGACACTTTATCTGATAGTTTCTTAAAAATTATGTCTAAGCTCTTTATTATTATTTATCTCTATCCATTAAGGTACATTGACTCACTTCCGGCCAAGATGGCAGCATGGAGGCAGACAGCTGCTTGAGCTCCCCGCTTTCTCTCAGGACTTACTTCATGACAAGCCTCAGAGTTAATGCTTGACCAGAAAAGAAACCCACAAATAATCACCAAGAGAAGACATCCTTGAAATTCTCCAGAGAAGGTCTGTATTTGCTCAGGGGAAGGTCGAACAGACTGGGCCCAGAATGAGGGCAGGCAGCCAGAGCAAGACAGGAAGCTCACACAGCTCAGACCAGAGGGGGAGGGATACGCTCTCTGCCATTTCTGCAAAAAGACTTTTACCCCAGTGTGGATACCCCAGTGGCAGCAATTCAGGAGCAGCAGAGAGGGTGTAAACACCAGAGGTGAGGATTAAAACCCCGGAAAGCTAGCTTCTCTCAGAACTCGGCCACCCACAACTCCCACCTGAAGTGACTCAGCCCGTTCTCAGAGCCTCAGAACCTCAAAGCGCAGACACAGCACAGCAATCGCTGTTCTGTTAGTGGCTCTGTGCTGCCCTACACCCAGTCTGTAGAGGAAGCCCATTAACACCATCCAGCCCCATCCCCCACAAAACAGACCTATTGTTTCTCTTGTCAATTTGTTTTCTTTCATTCCACTCTTGACAAAATGAACAAAAAATTCAAAAAGGCTCTAACCATTGACAGCTTCTGTATGGAGAGAGAGCAGACTTTAAATACTGAGGAGAATAAAAACAGACTGTCCCCAAAGAAATCCCTTAAGGGGGATATGAACTGCTCCTCAATACAAAAGAATCTCATAGAGGAAATCAAAAAGGCTCTCACAAGAGAGCTAGAAGAAAAATGGGAAGCTTGGCAAGAGAGCCTGGAGAAGTCATTCCACGCATTTAAAGACAGAGTGGATAAAGAAAACAAATCATTGAGAAACAAAATTAGTGAATTAGAAAAGGCAAACAACTCCAAGGAAAACAGGATTAGTGAGCTGGAAAAGGTAAACAACTCCAAGGAAAACAGGATTAGTGAGCTGGATAAAGAAATCAGCTCTCTAAAAAATAAAATGGATAAAATGGAAAAAAATTCCATAGAAGATAAAAACACAATTGGACAATTACAAAAAGATATAAAAAAAGTGAGTGAAGAAAATACATCATTGAAAATTAGACTCAAACAAGTAGAAATGAATGACTCCAGGAGAAACCAAGAGGTAGTCAAGCAAAACCAGAGAAATGAAACAATTGAAAAGAATGTTAAGTACCTTATGAGAAAGACAACAGACCTGGAAAACAGATCCAGGAGAGACAATTTGAGAATAATCAGACTCCCTGAAAAATGTGAGGAAAAAAAGAACTTGGACAATATTTTCCAGGAAATTATCAAAGAGAACTGCCCAGACGTTTTGGAAACAGAGGGTAAAATAGACATTGAAAAAATTCATCAATCACCTACTGAAAGGGACCCTAAAATCAAAACACCAAGAAATATAGTGGCCAAGTTCAAGAACCATCAGACAAAGGAAAGGATATTGGAAGCTGCTAGAAAAAAGCAATTCAGAAATGGAGGATCCACAATAAGGATAACTCAGGATCTAGCAGTGTCCACATTAAAAGAACGAAGGGCCTGGAACATGATATTCTGAAATGCCAAGGAACTTGGTATGCAGCCAAGAATAACTTACCCAGCAAAAATGAGCATCGTTTTCCAGGGAAGAAGATGGACATTTAATGAAATAAATGAATTCCATCTATTCTTGATGAAAAAACCAGACGTACACAGAATGTTTGATGTTCAAATACAGAACTCAAGAGATTTCTAAAAAGGTAAAAAGAAATCTTGAGAACTATACTTCTGCCATAAAAATATGTAAAGAACATATGTATAATTTGTCCTAGAAACTAGAGGTGGAAAGGAAATTATATCATAAAAAAGGGTAAAGTGGTGGTATACATCTCATGAAGAGGCAAAGGTAACCTATTATATCTGAGAGAAAGAAAGGAGGGAGACGAACATAGTGTGTATCAATAGACATATTCGATTTATGGTGAAACTTCTTCCACTTCATTGAAAAGTGAAAGGGAAGGAGTAAGCTAAGGGGAAGGGAATACAGAAATTGTTAGGAAAAGGGGTAAAATAAGGGGAGGAACTTTTAAGTGGGGGAGGGATCCTAAAAAGGGAGGGCTGTGAAAAGCAAGTGTGTTCACAAGTTTAATACTGGGTAGGGGGGTAAGAGGGAAGGAAAGGGGAAAAGCATAAGCAGGGGTTAATAGGATGGCAAGCAATATAGAATTAGTCCTTCTAACCATAAATGTGAATGGGGCAAACTGCCTCATAAAGAGGAAGCAGTTAGCAGACTGGATTAAAAGTCAGAATCCTACTATATGTTGTTTACAGGAAACACACCTGAAACAGGGTGAGACATTCAAACTAAAAGTAAAAGGGTGGAGCAGAATCTATTATGCTTCAGGCAAAACCAAAAAAGCAGGAGTAGCCATCCTCATCTCAGATCAAGCAAAGACAAAAATTGATCTAATTAAAAGAGATAAGGAAGGGCATTATATCCTGCTAAAGGGCAGCATCAATAATGAAGCAGTATCAATATTAAACATATATGCACCAAATGGTGCAGCATCTAAATTCTTAAAAGAGAAATTAAGAGAGCTGCAAGAAGAAATAGACAGCAAAACTATAATAGTGGGAGATCTCAAACTTGCACTCTCAGAATTAGATAAATCAAACCACAAAATAAATAAGAAAGAAGTCAAAGAAGTAAATAGAATACTAGAAAAAGTATGATATGATAGATCTTTGGCAAAAGCTAAATGGAGACAGAAAGGAGTATACTTTTTTCTCAGCAGTTCATGGAATTATATGAGCAAAATTATGAAACACTTGCCACAAAAATAAAGTCAGATTTAAATAATTGGAAAGACATTCAGTGCTCTTGGATAGGCTGAGCAAATATAATTAAGATGACAATACTCCCTAAACTAATCTATTTATTTAGTGCTATACCAATCAGACTCCCAAGAAACTATTTTAATGACCTAGAAAAAATAACAACAGAATTCATATGGAAGAACAAAAGGTCGAGAATTTCAAGGGAAGTATGAAAAAAAAAAATAAATTAAGGTGGTCTAGCTGTACCTGATCTAGAACTCTATTATAAAGCAACGGTCACCAAAACCATTTGGTATTGGCTAAGAAATAGACTAGTTGATCAGTGGCATACGTTAGGTTCACAAGGCAAGATAGTGAATAAAGATAGCAATCTAGTGTTTGATAAACCCAAAGATCCCAACTTTTGGGATAAGAATTCATTATTTGACAAAAACTGCTGGGAAAACTGGAAATTAGTATGGCAGAAACTAGGCATAGACCCACATTTAACACCACATACTAAGATAAGATCAAAATGGGTCTAAGATTTAGGCATAAAGAACGAAATCATAAATAAATTGGAGGAACATGGGATGTTTTACCTCTCGACTTGTGGAGGAGGAAGGAGTTTGTGTCCAAGGGAGAACTAGAGACCATTATTGATCACAAAATAGAACATTTTGATTACACCAAATTAAAAAGTTTCTGCACAAACAAAACTCATGCAAACAAGATTAGATGGGAAGTAACAAATTGGGAAAACATTTTTACAGTTAAAGGTTCTGATAACGGCCTCATCTCCAAAATATACAGAGAACTGACTTTAATTTATAAGAAATCAAGCCATTCTCCAATTGATAAATGGTCAAAGGATATGAACAGACAATTTTCAGATGATGAAATTAAAACTATTTCCACTCATATGAAAGAGTGTCCCAAATCACTATTGATCAGAGAACTGCAAATTAAGACAACTCTGAGATATCATTACACACCTGTCAGATTGGCTAAGATGACAGGAACAAATAACGATGAATGTTGGAGGACCTGTGGGAAAACTGGGACACTGATGCATTGTTGGTGGAGTTGTGAAAGAACCCAACCATTCTGGAGAGCAATCTGGAATTATGCCCAAAAAGTTATCAAACTGTGCATACCCTTTGATCCAGCAGTGCTACTACTGGGCTTATATCCCAAGGAAATACTAAAGAAGGGAAAGGGACCTGTATGTGCCAAAATGTTTGTGGCAACCCTTTTTATAGTGGCTAGAAACTGGAAAATGAATGGATGCCTATCAATTGGAGAATGGTTGGGTAAATTATGGTATATGAATGTTATGGAATATTATTGTTCAGTAAGAAATGACCAGTAGGAGGAATACAGAGAGGCTAGGAGAGACTTACATCAACTGATGCTGAGTGAAACGAGTAGAACTAGGGGATCATTATACACTTCAACAATGATATTGTATGAGGATGTATTCTGATTGAAGTGGATATCTTCAACACAGAGAAGAGCTAATCCAATTCCAATTGATCAATGATGGACAGAATCAGCTACACCCAGAAAAGGAACACTGGGAAATGAGTGGAAACTGAGAGCATTGTTTTTTTGTTTTGTTTTGTTTTGTTTCTCTTCCCAGATAATTTTTACCTTGCGAATACAATCCTTCCTTTGCAACAACAACAACAACAACAAAATTCAGTTCTGCACATATATATTGTACCTAGGATATACTATAAGATATTTAATATGTATGGGAATGCCTGCCATCTAGGGGAGGGGATGGAGGGAAGGAGGGGAAAAACTTGGAACAGAAGGGAGTACAAGGGGTAATGTTGTAAAAAAAAAAATTACCTATGCATATGTACTGTCAAAGAAAATGTTATAATTATAAAAATTAATTAAAAATAGTTTAAAAAAGATTAGAAGGGAAGCAATAAACTGGGAAAACATTTTTACATTCAAAAAAAAAGGTACATTTACTCAATCTGGCATGTAATAAGCACTTAATAGATCAATCTATCAACTGATGAATTTGATTGGTTCAACCTTTCCTAATTTATACCCATTCTTTTTTTATTCTGAGCAAAATGAATTTGGAATCTTATTTTCTCACTATTATCAACATCATACTGTCTTCTTTCTAACAATATAGCTTTACTTTTTTCTTTTTTATATTACTATAACATTGGTTCAATGTTTTCTCACTAGATCTTTTGTTTCAATATCAATAAATAATGATAATGTAAAATCCTTGTAAACATGAGCTGTGTTTCTCAACTTTGAATCCAGAAACAAGTAGGTTAGCCAAATTGGTTATTTCTTACTATTTTTCTAGCCAAAATATTATCTTTCCTTTCCAGACTGCTGCCATATCTGAATTATAATTTTTAACATGTCCTATTTCTGCATTCACAATTTCTTAAAATTTTCTTCTTCTCCCTACCCTGGTGGAAATTTGAATGGTCTGATGAGACTGGACTCTAATATCACATATGAGATGACCTGAAAAGGCTACAGACTAATAATGAAGCAATTATCCTCAGTTTAAACAACCTAAAATCAGAATGCTTTAGTAAGGCCTGTAGAAATATGGATGCATTTTCATCTTTTATTTAAAATGTCCTCACCAACTCAATTGTTGCTTCTTTCTTTGTCTTTAGAAAATTTAGAAAGCTATGCATGGATAAGATCCTTTGTCACCTATTCACTGGCTCATGTTGCATCTTGTGTATGATTTAAAGGTAATTTAAAATTCCTATACATGGCAACGTATATCGAAACTTTAATTTCACCTCTTGCACTTTATCTGTTCTAGCTAATTCATGCCTTTGTTTTGGGATGAAACTATTAAGCTGCAATATGAAGCTAAGCACAGCTGACAAGGAGAGGTATGTGTGTCAGCAGTTTTTGCCTGCCAAGAAGGAAGTGCAAAGGTTTTCAAATTCATGTTCTAGATATGAATTATCCTGAGGAATGTAGAGTTGGCTGTTTCAGTAAACTTCAGAGGAAATCAGAAATATATTGCTAATTAAAATAAACAACCTAATAGCATTACAATCTCAAAAAAAAAAAAAAAGGACACCTGCTTATCATTTTGTAAGCAAAGGAAAAATAATGCCTAGTTATAGAGAAATATTTCCATGTGCCCTGCACAGAGAAGGAAAATCAAACCTTGCCTTCATATATTCAGCTGGAAATTTTACTCTAGTTACCATTTGCTAGATGACTTGGTGATAGAATTGGCCAGAAACTTCTTAAAAAACAATTATATTACATGATATATTCACCATAATAGGAGTAAATAAGGTCAAGAAAAATAAGAAATTATCCAGAAATAGAAAATTATAGGATAGGTATCATGACAAAAGGATTCAAGAATAGTTTATATTAGTCAGTGAGGCATCCAGTTGTGATGAATATTCATGAATAATAATCTTAGAGAAGATGTCTCAATAGATTTGGGAGGAAGAGAACTAACTGTCCAGCATCTCAGAGGATGCAGCAAACTCACATGAACATAACTTAATCAGAGAATATTATTAAAATATTAAAGAAAATAAGTGCAGAATAACTTACCTAGAGAGGACAAAGGAAATGGACCAAATAACATGGCGTTCCAAATAATGTATGAACTCAGTTGAAATAAATATGAAATTTTTTTAAAATGTGGGATAGTATGTAGCACTAATATAAAATTAATTGATATTTCATTTTTCATCATTGTCTTATATGATTAAGGGTAGGAGCTAGTGCTGCTATTTCACTGATATAAAGTACTCCCAAATTGGAAAATTTCCTCTACCAATGCAGGTAAGTATATTCTCTCTAATTCATATTCTTTTTAGAAAATTGCCTACAGCAATGAAAATTTAAAAGATTTCTTCAAGGTTACATAGTCAGCATATGTCAGAGGTATCTCTTGAACCCACAGTTTTTTGGCTTCAATACCAAGTCTATATCTATAGATATATTTATGTATCTATATATTATTGTCATGCCTTTGTAACAATTCCTCTGAAATTTCTATTACAACTCTCCCACACACTAATAATTTGGATCCCCAGAGGGCAATGAATACTCTCTGAGTCCTAAGGATAACCATAAGGATAACATTGTGGTTTGAAAATAACAGATAGCACCACAACCCCATTCAACCTAGGCATATAATATTTCCTGAAACTTAAAGTCCTTTTCTCTCACCAAGTTCACTTCTGGGTACGATTTAGCTAATGGATGAGTTGCTCCTTTGTTCAGAAGCGCTGCTCTTACCAGTTTAAGGATTTTCCTAACTTTCAAAGCACTTAATATTATAAATAGTTCCATTTTATCTTTGGATTTTCATTCATCTAAGAAATAGATATCATGGACTTTAAAGACACAAGGCGGCTAATTGGTGAGAGAAAGCAAAGACACTCTCTCCACATGGTATACAGAAATTCTTCATTCCTTAAAAACAACCAGGGAAGATTACAGCACAAAAAAGGTCAAGGAAAGCTAGGTTAAACATTTCTTCTTATCAAATAGCCCCAGTCTTTCAGTCACTTATGTGTCAAAAAAGCACTGTATTGGATTGGCAATAGACAAAGTATATAACTTATTCTCTCTATAATCCTCTGGGAAAATGATACAACTGTGCATAGCTTTAGGAATACACCCTTTTTGGCCAGCACCCCATTATGCTTTGCATGTATTTTGTATATTTCCTTATGTTTGTATAGTGTTTTCTGTGATATTATATGGACTCCTTTAATGAAGTGACTGTTTCATTCATATCTGTGCATTCTCAAAATCTGGCACAGTACCTGGTACAGAATATGTGCTTAATAAAAACTTGTTTTGTTGACTGTTTAATTAACAACATTAAGCCTAATGTTTGCAAGATGCAATAACAATTAGAAAATGTAATACTTACAATGCTAGTAACATTTTTATTTTTAATCTAATCATTTTTGAAAATCAAAATATCTGCTTTACTTAGAATTATTAGTGTGCCTAATTGATAGTGAATGATACCAGTGATTTAATTGTATAAGTCTTGAACTTTACTACAGGGATTCAGACTAGCTTCATAATTTTCCAAACTGATCCATGTCCTGACATTTGCAATCAAGGCAGAGAGTATTATTAAAAGTACATAAATGAAAAAAAAGTACATAAATGATTACATTCATTGTAGATAAATGGTATTTCAATAATTCAAGGATCTATAATTTTAGCAATATGAGTATTTCTTCCAGTAATGCAAATGACATTCTTTTGGTAACTTAGCTAACTATTTGAGTTACTATGGCCAAAAATAAGTAAATAAATAAATTCAACCTCCTTTGACAAATCAAGTAATGAATGTATCTTAACTTACCTGGTCTGGATTCACTGTAGGAAACTGGAAAATGCTTTTATTTACTCAAACTTATTACAGAAATGAAAACCTATTCTTTTAATATCAATGTTCTCCAGGCAATGCTATATGACTGAGACTTATGGAAGGTTAAAATATCTGAAAAAAACAAAGTTAAGCATCACCCAGAGGACAATATAAAAGATAAAATCAGAACCACTCTATGACTGGGGAAAAATTATGAACTGCTTACATAACAACAATACATCAACAACTATAAATCCATGATTGACTCATAGTCTATATGTTCCAATAGTTTTCATGCAGTGCCAAGAGAACATAAGGACATAAGGAAGGGTCTCAGAACATTGACAAAACTCCTGAGGCTAATATATAAAAAGAAGTGAATGAGAATTGAATAATACAAATAGATGTGGATAAGTTGCTATATATATATATATATAAAATGTTGGTAATGTATTCATTGAAATCATTATAGATCCATTGGAACATCAAGTAGTGTTTTTGGTAGGAGAAGGAAGAGAGAAAGAAGGTAATGAGCATCTGAAGGGTGTAGGTTGGTGTAAAAATCTGTCTGATTACCAATTCTCTTAAATAATCATCTTTTACCTCTTTGCAGCAATTTATACTTTTTAATGTATTCTCCTCCTTTATACCCCTTTCTCTCTCAATTATTATAATTCTACTCTCTCTTGTTTTTTATTATTCCTTTTTCTTGTTTGCTAAATCTTCATCCATGTCACACTTATGACTGAATCTTTGTCTTAAGCCCCCTTCTCTTTTCTTACTAAACTCTTTAATTGATATCATCAGCTCCACTGGGTTAGTTAGCATCTCTGAACTAAGGATTCTGAATCTTTCCCCTGAGCTCCAGTTTCACATCATAAACTGCATATTGTATATTTCCCAGTGGTATCTGATGCAATATGTCTAAAACAGAATCCATTACATTTCCACTAAAACCCATCTTCAAGCCAAATTTTCCTATTATTATCAAGGATATCACCATCCTTACATTCATCCATGTCCAAAATCTTAGTGGCATCAATTCCACAGTCTCAATCATGCCACATATCCAATCATCTCTACCTCATCTATCCATTTCTACAATCTACTTACATAGCCATAACCCAAGTTGGGACTTTCATAACCTCTTACATGGATTATACATTTTTATCCAATACAATCTGTACTCATTCAGCTGCCAAAGTATTTTTTGTTAAGTATACAGGTTTTATCTTATCATCACCCTCCTGTTCAATAAAATCCTTTCTGTTGTTTCCTATTAACTTTCGGGTCAAATACCTTTGGCCTACAAAGTTCTGCACAATATGGACCAAATATACTTTTCCAATATTGTTATACTTTATTCTTCTCCAAATACCAGGGTTCACTTATACTGACCGACTTGATGTTCCCTCCACACAAAGGTAATTCTTCTGTCTCCATACCTTGAAACTATTTTCTGTGTATTCTGTGTATTCTGTGTATTCGCTCTCTTCTCTCTCTCTCTCTCTCTCTCTCTCTCTCTCTCTCTCTCTCTCTCTCTCTCTCTCTTTCTCTCTCTCTCTTCCCATATGTACACATATATACATTATATATGCACACACACATACATATAAACATATATATTTGTATATGTGTTGTCTCTCCCATTATAATTTAAGCTTCTTAAGGGCAAGGATTGGTTTCTTTTATTCTTTGTGTCTCTAGAACTTAGTATAATACCTAGAACTTAATAAATGGACTGATTTATATTCAAGTTTTTTGTTGAAGATACACTACTATTTAAATATAGGGAATTAATATTTCTTATTATTCTTGGCAGTAATAGTAATTATGGTATTATTAATAGCATAGTAATGCAGAGCAATAGCTACACCAAAAAAAAAAAAAAAAAAAAAGACACTTTTTTTAAAGTTCTGACAATTTCCAGGAAAGCACTTGAAATTTAATATGGGAAGAAACAAAAGCTGGAGTTCTCTATTGACATTCTTGCCACCACAACAAAGCCTCCTAATATCCTCCTAATATTAGGTCTAAAGCACAAACTATTATTGGCTATATGGGAATCTTTCATCAACAAAAATGGTTGTTTACTTTGTATTTTGGATCTCCTTCAGTTTTGATTTTTCTGAGTTCATAATATTCCTTGATTAATGTTCCCAGATAGTTACTTGAAGAATTTCAGAATTTGGCAGCATCAGATTAGTTTAGATTCATTTGAAGTGCTGTACCCAAATTAGATTTATCCTGATCTTCTCCTAATACTCAATTCTGGACCCCGTTTCCTGTCTATCTGTGATATCTGACCAAATTCTACATGCTAATAGCAAAAATGAAACACTTGAGCTTTTCATCCAATTGCATGTTATTTTTTCTAATTGGAAATAACATATGTGTATATAAATGTATGTATATATAATTTAAATTTTCCCTCATATAGATAAAGTTTATCTTTTAGGTAATCAAGTAATATTCTGAATATAAACATAATTAGTGCCATCTTACTCAGAACAGAAGCATCTGGAGTACATTAATATATTATGATGGTTGCTGAATACCTCAAAGGCAACTTTAAGATTGTCCTAAGTCATGGAAGGTTTAAAAAGCTCACCTACAAATACAGTCCTATAACAAACCCCTATTCAAGAAGGTACTTTGGGATCTTTGTAAACACTTACATGTATAAACTCTCTATAAGAAAACTGCCATTTATTACAGAATCACAAAGGCAAAATCATTACTTGGGAGATACCACCAATATAAGTTGTGTAAATCATTAAATGAAATACATTTGTAATGTTTTTTCCTTATTTATCGGTATTGTGGATAGATTCTGTATATTTATAATATATTTTCATCATGATTATATCATGGTTCTTTGGTGGCATGAGTAGACATCTCTGAGGTCTGTCTTATTTTGAGAAGTCAGAAGAGCCCTGGATCATAACTGCATTATCAGAACTCTAGCTAAGAAGAAAGACAGCTAGGTCTCTGAGGTGCTGCTGAGACTGCACAAATCTCTGAGAAGAACATCAGATAAGAAATATATTTATATGCCCATTGCAATTTTTTGTGATTCAGGTGATGGTTCAGAACAAAAGCCACTTCTCCTCATTCTAAAAGAAGAGGATACTCCTTAGCTTAAAGTTAATAGCAGAGCTAGTTATACAAAAGACCATCACAGATAGCAAATGTTAAGTTAATCCATTTATTCAAGGAAAACTATAAATGGAAATCAGTTATACAAAAATGGAATAATCCAAAGAATATATAAGAGTGAATGAGCTCTCTTCTGCTGGGAGCAAGATAAGGTCTCAGCTCAGACTAAGAGAGAAAGAAAGAGCAATCACACCCAGAGGAGTCTTTTGACAGTCTTTTGAATTCCAAGCAAGACCAGAAACATTATGGGGCCATTTTTCCTATGCATCCCTGCCATTCCAAAGTCTCTCTCTCTTTCATCTCTCTGGAGTGTCCTCTGTGTCATATCTCTTCTAAATATTTGTGGAACCAACTCACAAAGCTCCTTACAGAGATATTCCCAGTATTCTCTCTCCCAATCATAAGTGACACTCACTCAGGTGGATATTATACTTTGTATTAAGAAATTCTTTAGGCCTATAATTTGTTAACTAATTTATGGCATTTATAATCAACAAACAGTAATTAAAATAAGGAATTATTATATTCTCCATATCCCTCAATTGAATGCCTTTATGGGAATATGTTACATAATTATAGAAAGTCATCTGTTAAAAGACTCCATGCAATGTAGTTTTTTTTTTTAATCAAGGATGCCATCTATATGTATAAAGACTACTTTTATAATGACTTCATAGTAATCAAAGTGTAGAGATATGGCTAATGTCTTCTCAGCAAACTTTTATACACAGAAAATACTTTGTGAGTTTTTTATAATTTTTTGAAATCCTTCTTTCTTTGATAAATCTTTAATATTGGTCCCTACATGCCTTTAAAATTGAATTACCTCCACAAAAGCAATCTTTATTTGTTGTTAGAGTGTGTTCCCTTTCTAGTTGCATTTAATTTGTATGATGGAAAATGGATTACAACTCTAATGCATACATTTTATATCTAACATCTCTGGGCTACTGTGCCTTGTTCTAACATATGTTTCTAATCTTACCAGAATGTCATGTCCATTGATGCCATCTTCTTATCTTTCAATTAAATGGGGAAAATATAATTAGTTTTACTCCCTATTTAAAAAAGAAAGAAAGAAAGAAATGGAAGATAAGGGAAAAATAGTTACAGATACTATCAATAGGCAAAGAATGGCGAGTGGGTGTGGGTGTGGATTCTTGGTTCTAGACCCAAGTTCTGTGTCTGGGGTGACTACTTTCTCACCTAGCTTGACTGACATAATTCTAGGGAAAGGATTTAGCTTCTATTTTTCTGACTGTGGCCTGAAAGAGAAAATATATGTGTCCCTCAAATATAAAAAATCCACAAAGACATAATTAAGATTACAGGAGGCATAGGCAATAGAGCTGGCCTTTTCAAGGCTCAGAAAAGTTGGTGTGTTATTTCTAGCACTTCATTAAAGAAACAATGAATTGTAAAATAGGCAAGCAGAAAATTGAAGACAAATCAAAGCCAGAGGCACAAGTCTAATATTTTTATTCTTTTTTCTTTTCTTTAGACCAGAAACCTTAATATCTTTCTGCTGGCATTTTCAAATAACAAATAGTAATTTGTTTATCTAGTTTAAAAATTATGCAATCTGTAACATTTTATGTTACCATAATATGCAACAAACAATAGTTTAACTTTAAAACGGATTGAATTGTTTCCATTTGTAATTTTTTTTTTTCTAGCTCAGGCATGTAATTTCATAGTATAGCAAACTCCCCATATCAATGCTAATAGATATTTTATTTATTTTTGGCAATTTATTATCACAGATTACACATCACTTCACTAAAAAGTTAAGTGATTTACCCAAGGTGACCTAGCCAGCTTATGACCAAGATTTAATTTGAATCAAGTTTTTCCTAACTTTACTATTAACTCCCAATCCATAATATCATGGCTGCCTTTGAAGTTTAAAGAACTTTCCCCCTACCAGAGAGGTACATGCTCTCTTTCCCTCTTTCCTCTTTCTCTCCCTCCCTTTTTTTCTCTCCCTCCCTCCCTCCCTTCCTTCCTCCCTCCCTCTCTCTCTCTCTCTCTCTCTCTCTCTCTCTCTCTCTCTCTCTCTCTCTCTCTCTCTCTCTCTCTCTCTCTCTGTCTTTCTCTCTGTCTCTCTCTCTGTCTCTCTCTCTCTGTCTGTCTTTCTCTCTGTCTCTGTCTCTGTCTCTCTCTGTCTCTGTCTCTCTCTCTCTCTCTCTCAGTCTCTCTCTCTGAAAGAGAAGTTATTATAGAACAGAAGACTCTGAAATACTTAAATTAAGATAAATGAATTAATCTCTTGGGAAGAAGAATGACAGAGAGATAAAATCTTTGGATTTGGTATCATAAGGCCTAAATAAATCTGTGCTTCAGATACTTATTAAATATATGACCCTAGAAAAGTCACTTTACTTCTTTCACATTCAGTTTTCTCATCTATAAAATGGAGATAATACCTCACAAGATTGTTGATAAAATATATAATGTATTATAAGTATGTAAGCTAAAAGATATAAATTATATACATACATGTGTGAGTTTTATATGTATACATATGTATATATATAAGTGTATTTACAATCTTCAAAGTACTATAAAAATAATAGCAGCAACAATCCCATCTTTGTCAGTTATTACCTCTGACCTTGATCACATTATTTAATATTAATATCTCTGGGCTTCAATTTGAATGTATGTCTCCTTAAGATCTCATTTTACTCTAAATCTATGAAAGGCTCACAAAAATTTGCTTTATCTAACAATTTGAGTTTTCTCACCTAGAAATCACACACACACACACACACACACACACACACACACACACACACACATATATACACAGAGAATCAAATTTAACTTGCTCACCAAACATGAAAAATTCAAATTCTATGAATGTTCATTTGCCATGGAAGTATTGTGCTAAACTTAAAAAGATATAGAGATAAATCAGATATAACCCCTACTTTCATGAAGTTAATAATCTAGCTGGAACATATGACAAGAAAACAAAGAATTATAGCAAAGATTAGACAACAACAAATATAAAGCACAGACATGAAATATTATGAAAAATTTTCTAGGAAAAAGAAGTTACTTCTAACTACAAAGATAAGGGAAAATAAAGAAAGAGGTAGCTTCTAAGTTTGATTTGAAGGATGGGAAAGATTTCTGAAAAAAAAGAGAAGAGAATCATGCGTTTTAGATGTAGAAAGACAGGTTGAGCAAACAACAGAGCCAGAAAAAGTTATGAGTTTAGAGAAGAGAACAAAGCACATATGAAGAAGAGTAGTATGAGATAAGTCTAAAAGTTTGATTGGAGCCACTTTGAATTTTGTGGAAAACTTGAATTTTGATAAACTATTTGTCGGTGTCTAGGTCAGTGGACTTTAATAAACTACTAAATGTAGTTTCAGGTAAATGCAGAGCTTCATGGAAAAAAAAAATTATAAAAAGCTTTGCAGGTTTGCTCCCAAGAAACCAAGGAATGACTTCTGAGGATTCATATAGATCTTGTGAACACTGAAAGATTATGTAAAGTTTTCAAGTGCTGGAAACAAGAGTAATGTATATCAGAACAGTTTTGCTTGTATTAGTAATATTAAGATAGAAAGTGTGCACCAAAAGAAACATCAACTACAGAAAGGAAAGGTTCTAGAATAAAGATCTAGCTTACTATTTGAATAGGGAAATGGTCAATGCAGAGGTGAAATGTACAATGCTTAATACTAATTAGTATTACTAATTAATAGCCAGGAGGCTCCTAGGTAGTTCAATGATTAGAGTTCTGGGCCTGAAATTAGGAAGACTCATCTTCCTTAGCTCAAAATCCGCAATCAGACACTTACTAGATGTCTGACCCTGGGCAAGGACTTAACCCTGTTTGTTTTAGTTTCATTGTTTATAAAATAATCTTGAAAAAAAAAAGAAAAACTGTTCCAATATCTTTGCTAAAAATGTCCCAAATAGGGTCACAAAGAGTTGGGCACAACTGAAAAATGACAATTACTCAAAAAACTAATCACCTTCTAGCTAGTTGAAACTGTGGTTAGAAGAATATGTATAATGTATACTTTAAATCTTTGATGGTTAGCATTTCTTTGCTAGGAATTGAATAAACTAACTGTTCCATGACTGATAATGTTTATATAATGGGTACATTTTTTACATTCCCTCCTTCTTTGGGGAAATCCTATATAAGAATCAGCAACATTACTATGACTAGCAATTTTCCAGGAAGCCAAGGTAGGCATGAGTAGTCAATGAATGTGAGAACTATGCAGCATCTTCCCTTACTGAGGTCAAGCAGAAATTAATCCGCACAAACAGAAATCCATATGCAAAAGCCAGAAAGTAGCTTTTTAAATTGGGGCCTCAATGGAGTCATGTCCTAGGTAGCCCAGCTAGCTGGTGCTAAATGTATCTGACTTCAAAATAATTTTTAAAAAATAATTATTTTCTAGGCTATAATCCTTCCAAAATAATATGGAAATACAATTTTTTTTATCCCATCAAGATAAATCTCTCATGAACAGAGAAAGGAGTTAATAACTAAAATGAGGCTATGAGACATGTTCATTCACTTAATAAGGTAACAGGAATATCTATATAATCCATGGTATATAATATGACTTTTGTGTTAACAGAAGCATATGATTTAGCACTAGATGTTACTAAAATTCAGGATTTGTGGGAAGTATAATGTAATAGTAGATCTAATTTTGTTAAGTGTTAGAGAACATAAGTGGACATGAGAAAAGGATTATGATTTTATCATTAGGGATAAGCCCCAATATGATGGCACCATGGGTTTGATCTGCATAGAAGCTTTACTAAGGTAACCCAGAGAAGTACTTCTTATATAAAATTGAGTTCTTATCTGGAAATTGATTCAGCCACTAAATTTGCACAACTATTATCCACTAGTTAAGGCATAAAGAAATATAAGGGAATTTCGGTGGTAAAATTCAAAAAGAGGTCACTAATTCTTCAGCAAAATTTCCTAGAAGAAACAATATCACAGGCCCCATTTGAGCTTATCCTCAAATTTTCCAGGTAAGGAAATTGAGAGCCAGAAAAGGAAAATGAATGTCACAAGATCATACAAATCAGAAATTCAAGACCATTTCTCAATTCTCCTTCTTGACTGTGTACCTGGCATTTTCCCCTAATTATCTGTGCTGCCAAAGAGTTTTATGACCCAAGTGAATCTAAATCAACAAATGTTTATAAAGTACATATTATATGTAAGACACTGTTTTGAATATTGACTTTGCCTTCAAGGAGATCATATTTTTCTTAGGGGATCCAGCATATCCATAGATAAATGCATAGAAGATAAATTGAGGTAGGAGAAAATACTAGCAACTAGGGGGTAAATGGAAAGAGAACTAGAGGACCCCAAGTACATTTGGCTCACCACCATCCTACCAACCTTCCTTTCTCATTTTTCCATTTTTCCTTCACTTAATTTTCTTCCATTTTTATTCTTTTTCCTCTAACCTTGGATGTTTAGGTACATATACAGTAAATCTCGGGAAAAAGACAGAAACAGAATTAAGGTTAGGGATAAAGTATGTCCAAGATTGTTTGAGAGGTAAAATAATCATATTAATTTGGTGTCAGTGAAAAGTACACTGAATTCAATGAGAAGTTTTTCATTTTTTATAAGATTTTGTGTTCTGAATTTTTCTTCTTCACTCTCCCTTCTCCAAGACAGCAAGCAATTTTATATAAGTTAAAACATGTGCAATTCTTTTAAACATATTTCCATATTTGTCAAGCTGTGCAAGAAAAATTAGAATAAAAGTGAGGAAAAATGAAAGAAAAAGCAAACAAAAAAAAGATGAAAATAGTGTTCTTCAAAACATATTCAGTCTCTATAGTCTCTCTCTGGATGTGAAAGCATTTTCCATCCCAAGTGTATTGGTACTATCTTAAATCACCACATAGCCAAGAAAAGCCAAGTCCATCACAGTTAATCATCATATAATCTTGCTGATACTCCTCATAGTATTTTCCTTTTTCTGCTCACTTCACTTAGCAAAAATTCATTTAAGTCTTTACAGGCTTTTCTGAAATCAACTTTGCTCATCACTTCTTATAGAACAATACCATTACATTACATTCATATATCATAACTTATTTAGCCATTGCTCAATTGATGATTATCTACTTAATTTCAAATTCCTTAACAATACAATTGTTTAACATACTCTCCAAAAAGTTTAAAGAAAGAGGGAAAGGACTGATATAAGTAAAAAAATATTTAAAACAACACTTTTTTATAGCAAAGGAAGTAGAAACAAAATGAATGTCCATCAATTAGGGAATGGGTGACAAAATGTATCATATTTAAGAACTCAGATAAAAGCAGTTACATTAATCACACATTTAGAAGACTGAAGAAAAATCATATTTCCCATCTCATCTTAGAAGAGAGGTGATCAATAAAGTTCAGAATGTCACACTTTTTTCCAGATGAGGCAATTGTGTAAGTTTTTTAGGTTTATAATATATTTTAATGAGTTTTATTACTTGGTACAGGGAGAAAAAAAAAAAAGAGTAACAATTACTTTGTAAATACAAAGAAGAGACCAGAAGAAAGTTCCTAAGAGGCACCTAAAAAATGTCTGGGGTTGTTACCATGTTCAATTTAATGCATACTTTAAAAAATAATAGAGATTCAAAAAAATAACAATAGAGATTCAAAATTTTAGATGCAATACTTTTCTAGTTTTTATTTTAAGAAATGCTTGTTTGATGATATTTGTCATATTCAGTTTTTAAAAAGAAAAAAAATAAATCCTAAATTTTATGAGCCTATTGTTTTCTCTCTGGCATCCTTTGATGCCTGGATGTATGCATGTCTCAGGGAATGAAGCTGGAGGATTAAAACAGTCTCTTCTAATCTATGGTGACAGAATAGTCAACAACTTAATTTAGGACATTTTCAAAGAGGAGTTGCTAGAATATTTCAGCCTAAAGAGGGGGGAAAAAAAGAAATAATCAGAAATGGCTCACAAATTAGAGGTATGCCTGATGACATCCACACAAAAAACCAACTTACCCATTTGAAGGAGAAAATGAGCTTATTGACATTGAAAAATGTCATTACTGCTTTCAATTTCATTAAAACCTCCAACAGGACAAACAGATTTATGTCTGTTCTCTGCATCTCATGGCAAGAGGAGGTAAAAACATTCGTCTACAAGCTCTTAGCCTCTAGACTGTGACAGTGCTGATAGAATATAAGTTTTCTGAAAAGATCTGAACAATCTTGAATACTGTGACCATTGAGATATTAAGGAGATTGCTTATAAAAGAGATAAAATCCAGTATAGGATCATGGCCTAAAAATAACCAGAGGGGCAAAAACATTATTCCCAATAATTTCTCATAAAATAATTTCTCTTTTTCATATTCTTATTCAGGTGAAAATTAATTTCATTGAGTTGTTCCCATCTCAATTATCATGTGCAGTATGTTAAATATAAAAAGTTGCCTCATGAAAAGGTGGCAATTACCATTCCAAATCTTGTATACTTTCTTGAGATGATAAAAAAAAAAGGAGACTAGTTTGAAATTATCATTCTAAATGACAGCATGTGCAAATGACCATGCTGGAAAGAGCTTTGTGCTATTTCCTGTTGAAATATAGTTTGATCTTCAAAATCTAAGCAACAATTCCCTTATGAAGTACATTGTTTAAGAACCTTAGAAATTCTTATCTTGTTAGTCAATATAATTATAACCTTCCTTGGGAAGCAAACATTTTAGTGTGGTTTCAAAGATAACCATGTTTCATACCTCTCTGCCACTTTTAGAAGAACAACAGGGAATAACAGCAGTAGAAAGTTGGTTGTTTCAACTTAACTGCTTTGATTTATTTGGTAGTAGTTCCTGAGTAGGGAAGCGATATACTTGAGTGACTGTGATGTAACACACACACACACACACACACACACACACACACACACACACACACACACACACACATACACACACACACAACCTATAAAAAATACAATTATTTTTATAAAAATCAATGTATAAATACCACAACTAAAAATACAATCCTGGGGTCACCCCAAAAAAGATTTCTCACCTTGACAAGGGATTTGCCACAGTGTTTAAATAGTAATATCTTCCAGGGGTGGAGCTACAATGATAGAGAACAGGAAGCAATTGAGTTTTCCAAATCTTACATTCTAAACAACTTTAAAATAATGCTTCCAATCAAATTCTGGAGTAGCAAAGCCAACAAAAGGTCAGCATAAAACAACATTTGTCCCTCCCAAGACAATTTGGGATTTGGGAGGTTAGAAGGAGAGGTCTATGACACAGGACTTAGGACTAACCTGAATCCCATTTAGTTTCAATAATGGCTTTGGGCCTTAAAAATGACAAAAACATCAGTAGAATCTTCAGGAGTTCTCAAACAAGAGATGGTAAGAAAATTGAGCAACTGATCATAAAGAGACTATAGTCTCTTTATGACTCATGCTACTACTGGGCACAGAACAGAGCCCTTTTTGGCAACTCCATTACCTATGCCCTCTTGAAAATCACAGATCCAGGGAAGAAAAGAGTATTTTCAGTCACAAGAGTACAGGGGCCTCAAGGAACAGTATTGCTTGTGGTTGCAAGGGAGTAAAGTCTCTATGGAAAATAACTGGAAGGGTTTTAAGACCTTCTTGTGTAAGGACCAGAACACAGACCAGAAAACTGGTCATATCTTTCTTCAGCTCATACCACTATGGAAGCACTGAAAACTTCCAAATACTCAGGACCAACTCTGAAACATCTCCATGAAAAAGCCTACATTTTAGGGCAGAGCCAAGATGGCAGAGAAGGCACATACAACTTTCTAAGCTTCTCTCTTACCTCACAATCAATAATTAAATTCAGCTTCAAAAACAGCACTTGCCTGGCAAAATTTACTGAGACTAGAAGTACAAATCACCAGCAGAAGATAATCTGGCAATTCGTCAGAAAAGGTCTGTCCTGAGAGGCTGGAGCAGATCAATGCAAACCAGGAGATGGGAGAGGTTGGCAAACAGAGCAGACCAGAGGAAGGAATTTGCCTCTATGATTAGAAAAAGTACAGTGATGACTCTGGCATAGGTTGATTGCTCTGTCTTGGTTGTAGAGCAGCAGACCAGCAGAGAAATTAGAGCCAAGGGCAGAGGGTACTCTGAAAAGCGCCAGGACGGAGTTATACCCACCCAAAACCAGATGTGACTCAGCACAGACCACAATACAGCTGTACAGCCCCATTCTGCCATACCAGGGTTTTCCTTGGGGCAGTTGCACATCTGTACAGCAGGGGGGCACAACCTGGGACAGCCTCTAATCTGCATAGCGGGGGGCTCAGCCTGGGGCAATAGAACTTCCACAGTTCTTCCAGTGCAGAACCACTTCCAGTCTGTGCTGGGCTATTTGCTAGCCTACATCTGGCAGCAGGTTTTGGCTTGGGGCAGTAACACTTTAACTGCCCAGACTCTAGCCCCAGGGCAGTGGATAATCCACACAGCAGGGTTCTTCACTGGGCACTTGGCTGCTCAGCCTGCTTATTCAGGTCTAAACCACTTCTAGTGGGGAATTCTTTCCCAGAGCACTCTGGTACTTCACTGCTCTTTGCAGCTGGTTGGCACATATCCTTGCTTTGCAAGGAAGGCAGACCCTACAAGCTTTTAAAAATGACTAAAAAAATCAAAAGGCCTATAGATAGCTTCTATACATAAAGAGAGCAGGTTCTCAACCCCGAGTAGACTAATAGTAAACAACCTCTAGACAATACCCCATATAATGCTCTCCTAGAAGAGACTATTAAAAATCTCAAAAGAGAGTTAGAAGAAAAATGGGGAAAAGAAAGAGAAGCTATGCAAGAGAGTAACCACTTCCTGAAAGGTGAATTGGAAAAGGTAAAGAATTCCCAAGAAGTGCAGCAAACAGAGTTTGTGAATTGGGAAAGGTAAAAAAAAAAAAAAAATACTGAAATGGAAAAAATTTCCATAGAGCAAAACAACTCATTTAAAAAATTAATTGGACATAGGCAAAAAGAAGTAAAAAGAGCAAAGGAAGAAAATAACTCATCAAAAATCAGAACTGAACAAAGTGAAATGAATGATTCATTGAGATATCAAGAATTAGTCAAGAAAAACTAAAAAAAAAAAAAAAAAAACAATTCAAATACCAAGTTGCCACAATAAGGGTCACTCAAGATCTGGCTGCTTCTACATTAAAGGATCAAAGGGCCTGGAATCTGATATTCTGAAAGGCAAAAGAACTTGTAATGCAGTCAAGAATAAACTACCCAGCTAAGTTGAGCATTTTCTTCCATGGACATTTAATGTATGTTTCTAAGGAAAAAAAAAAACAAAAACAAAAACAAGAAACAGATCTAAACAAAAAATTTGATCTCCAATCATAGGACTCAAGAGAAGCAGAAAAAGGTAAAAGGAACTCTTGAGAACTGTATTTCTGTTGTGGATATAAAAACCACATGTATAATTTGATTTTAAGGATATAACAAGAAAATAAAAAGGGGGGAAATAGAAATGGAAAGAGGATAGTGTCAGAAAAGGGGGAAAGGGGAGATGAAAAGAGGGAAACTACATCCCACCAGCAAAGAAACCCTATCATATTTGAGGAAAATTAGAGAAGGGGAGGAACATTGTGTGAACCTTACTCCCATCAGAATTGGCTCAAAGAGAAAATATCGATATATTAGTTTTACAGAAAATTCTTTCTCACCTCATTAAAAAGGGGGAGAGGAAAAGGGAAAAGGAAAAGAGCAATAAGGAAAGGGAACAAGAAAGGGAAAGTGATTTATTTATTTATTTATTTATTTATTTTGTTTTTTATTAATTTTTATAATTATAACATTTTCTTTGACAATACAAATGCATGGGTAATTTTTTTTTAAACAACATTATCCCTTGTACTCCCTTCTGTTCCGAATTTTTCCCCTCCTTCCCTCCACCCTCTCCCCTAGATGGCAGGCATTCCCATACATATTAAATATCTTATAGAATATCCTAGGTACAATATATATGTAGAGAACCAAATTTTGTTGTGGTTGTTGTTGCAAAGGAAGAATTATATTCACAAGGTAAAAATAATCTGGGAAGAAAAACAAACAAACAAACAAACAAAAATGCTCACAGTTTACACTCATTTCCCAGTATTCCTTTTCTGGATGTAGCTGATTCTGTCCATCATTAATCAACTGGAATTGGATTAGCTCTTCTCTATGTTGAAGATATCCACTTCCGTCAGAATACATCCTCATACAGTATCATTGTTGAAGTGTATAATGATCCCCTAGTTCTGCTCATTTCACTCAGCATCAGTTGATGTAAGTCTCTCCAAGCCTCTCGGTATTCCTCCAGCTGGTCATTTCTTACAGAGCAATAATATTCCATAATCTTTATATACCACAATTTACCCAAGCATTCTCCAATTGATGGACAACCATTAATTTTCCAGTTTCTAGCCACTATGAAAAGGGCTGCCACAAACATTTTGGCACATACAGGTCCCTTTCCCTTTTTTAGTATTTCCTTGGGATATAAGCTCAGTAGTAGCACTGCTGGGTCAAAGGGTATGCACACATTTTGATAACTTTTTGGGCATAATTCCAGATTGCTCTTCAGAATGGTTGGCTTCTTTCACAGCTCCACCAACAATGCATCAGTGTCCCAGTTTTCCCACAGCCCCTCCAACATTCATCGTTATTTGTTCCTGTCATCTTAGCCAATCTGACAGGTGTGTAATGATAACTCAGAGTTGTCTTAATTTGCAGTTCTCTGATCAATAGTGATTTGGGACACTCTTTCATATGAGTGGAAATAGTTTTAATTTCATCATCTGAAAATTGTCTGTTCATATCCTTTGACCATTTATCAATTGGAGAATGGCTTGATTTCTTATAAATTAAAGTCAATTCTCTGTATATTTTGGAGATGAGGCCGTTATCAGAACCTTTAACTGTAAAAATGTTTTCCCAATTTGTTACTTCCCATCTAATCTTGTTTGCATGAATTTTGTTTGTGCAGAAACTTTTTAATTTGGTGTAATCAAAATGTTCTATTTTGTGATCAATAATGGTCTCTTCCTTGGACACAAACTCCTTCCTCCTCCACAAGTCCAAAAGGTAATCCATCCCGTGTTTCTCGAATTTATTTATGATTTCATTCTTTATTCCTAAATCTTGGTCCCATTTTGATGTTATCTTAGTATGTGATGTTAAATGTGGGTCCATGACTAGTTTCTGCCATACTAATTTCCAGTTTTCCCAGCAGTTTTTGTGAAATAATGAATTCTTATCCCAAAAGTTGGGATCTTTGGGTTTGTCAAACACTAGATTGCTATTTTTATTCACTATCTTGCCCTGTGAACCTAACCTATGCCACTGATCAACTAGTCCATTTCTTAGCCAATACCAAATGGTTTTGGTGATTGTTGCTTTATAATATAGTTCTAGATAATATAGATCTAGACCACCTTCATTTGATTTTTTTTCATTACTTCCCTTGAAATTCTCGACCTTTTGTTGTTCCATATGAATTCTGTTGTTATTTTTTCTAGGTCATTAAAATAGTTACTTGGGAGTCTGATTGGCATAGCACTAAATAAATAGATTAGTTTAGGGAGTATTGTCATCTTAATTATATTTGCTCGGCCTATCCAAGAGCACTGAATGTCTTTCCAATTATTTAAATCTGACTTTATTTTTGTGGCAAGTGTTTCATAATTTTGCTCATATAATTCCTGACTTTCCTTTGCTAGATATATTCCCAAATATTTTATACTATCGACCATTATTTTGAATGGAATTTCTCTTTGTTTCTCTTGCTGTTGGATTGTGTTGGTAATGTATAAAAATGCTGAGGATTTATGTGGATTTATTTTGTATCCTGCAACTTTGGTAAAATTCTGAATTATTTCTAATAGCTTTTTAGCAGAGTCTTTGGGTTTCTCTCAGTATAGCATCATGTCATATGCAAAAAGTGATAATTTGATTTCCTCATTTCCTACTCTAAATCCTTGAATCACTTTCTCGGCTCTTATTGCCGAGACTAGAGTGTCTAGTACTATATTGAATAGTAATGGTGATAGTGGGCAACCTTGTTTCTCTCCTGATCTTACAGGGAAAGGTTCCAATCTATCGCCATTACATATGATGTTTACTGAAGGTTTTAAATATATGCTCCTTATTATTTTAAGGAATAGTCCATTTATTCCTATGGGAAAGGGATTTAAAGGGAAGAGGTAGGGATACTAATGAGGGAGGGCTATGTGACACAAGTGGGGCTCATAAGTTTAATACTGGGAAAGGGGTTCAGGGGGGATAAAGGAAAAAAGCATAATCAGGGGATAATATGATGGCAGGAAATTCAGAATTGTAACGTGCTCTTCTGGCAGTTACAATTATTAGTCTGTCCTAGGCCCAACAGAGTACCTTTGACCACTGACCTTTGCAGTGTGAACTCTACCCGGCTCGCCTCCTCTGAGGCCTTCAAAGTCTCTGGCAATGATCTCTTGAATCTATAGTTTAATAACCAGTAGCACACTCAAGAACAGCCACGTGTAATCTTAAAAGCCTTTATTATACCTATTCACATAATGCCCTGATTTGATGCCCTGACTTGTTGGTTCCCGAGTGAACACCTGGTCACAAGACCCACGTGTTCACTACCAAAATCCTTACCTCTTTTGGCTACCCATCTTGGCTTGGCCACCCAGGCTACGGAGCCAGGGTGAAGAGTGCCAGGTTAAAGAGAGCAACTGCTGTCTGCAGTGGGCTTATAAAGGGCCTGTGAGGTCACACACACAGCCAATCAGCAAGAAAGTCACCCATTACAAAGCTATCTCATCGTGGCCAAGATCCCACCTACAAGGCAGTCCTAATATCCACAGAAATTACTTCTGGGCCTCAATCTCCCGATGCACCGTGTCCACTCATTTAAAGGGCCCTTACACAGAATTAGTAATTTTAACTGTAAATGTGAATGGAATGAACTCTCCCATTAAGCAAAGACAGATAGCAGACTGGATCAAAAGTCAGAACCCTACAATATGTTGTTTACAGGAAACACATTTAAAGCAGGGAGATACATACAGAGTAAAGGTAAAAGGCTGGAGCAGAATCTATCTTGCTTCAAGTGAAATCAAAAAAGTAGGGGTAGCCATCCTTATCTCAGATCAAGCAAAAGCAAAAATTGATCTAATCAAAAGAGATAAGGAAGGAAACTATATCTTGCTAAAGGGTAGCATAGACAATGAAGCAATTTCAATACTAAATATACATGTCCCAAGTGGTATAGCATCTAACTTCCTAAAGGAGAAGTTAAGGGAGTTGCAAGAAGAAATAGACAACAAAGATATAATAGTGGGAGATCTCAACGTTGCACTCCCAGAATTAGATAAATTAGATAAATCAAACCACAAAACAAATAAGAAAGAAATTAAATTAAAAAGGTAAATAGAATATTAGAAAAATTAGGTATGATAGATCTTTGGAGAAAACTGAATGGTGGCAGAAAGGAATATACTTTCTTCTCAGCAGTTCATAGAACCTATATAGAAATTGACCATATATTAGGACATAAAGACCTCAAAATTAAATGCTGGGAGGCAGAAATAGTAAAGGCTTTCTTTTCAGATCACAATGCAATAAAAACTACATTCAACAAAAATTTAGGGGTAAATAGACCAAAAAGTAACTGGAAACTAAATAACTTCATCTTAAAGAATGATTGGGTGAAACAGCAAATTATAGACACAATTAATAATTTCATTCAAGATAAAGGCAATGATGAGACATCATACCAAAATTTGTGGTGTGTAGCCAAAGTGGTAATAAGGGGAAATTTTATATCGTTAGGGGATTACTTGAATAAAATAGAGAAAAAGAAGATCAATGAATTGGGCTAGAAAATGACCAAATCAAAAAACCCCAATCAAATATTAAACTTGAAATTCTAAAATTAAAAAGAGAAATTAATAATATTGAAAATAAAAAATCTATTAAACAAATAAATAAAACTAAGAGTTAGTTTTATGAAAAAACAATAAAATAGATAAACGTCTGGTAAATCTGAATAGAAAAAGGAAAGAGGAAAATCAAATTATTAGTCTTAAAAATGAAAAGGGAGAATTTTCCACTAATGAATAGGAAATTAGAGAAATAATGAGTTACTTCGCCCAAGTTTATGCCAATAATTTGATAACTTAAGTGAAATGGACAACTACCTCCAAAAATATAGGCTTCCCAGATTAACAGAGGAGGAAGTAAATTGCTTAAATAGTCCCATTTCAGAAAAAGAAATATAACAAGCTATTAATCAACTCCCTAAGAAAAAATTCCCAGGACCAGATGGATTTACATGTGAATTCTACCAAACATTTAAAGAACAATTAGCCCTAATTCTATATAAACTATTTGAAAAAAAAAAAAAAGGAATGAAGGAGTCCTACCAAATTCCTTTTTATGACACAGACATGGTACTGATACCTAAACCAGGTAGGTTGAGAACACAGAAAGAAAATTATAGACCAATCTCCCTAATGAATATTGATGCTAACATCTTAATAAGATATTAGCAAAAAGACTACAAAAAATCATCCCCAGTATAATACACCATGATCAAGTAGGATTTATACCAGGAATGAAGGGTTGGTTCAATATTAGGAAAACTATCAGTATAATTGGCCAAATTAACAAAAACCATATGATCATCTCAATAGATACAGAAAAATCATTTGATAAAATCCAACATCCATTCCTATTAAAAACACTTGAGAGTATAGGAATAAGTGGACTTTTCCTTAAAATAATCAGAAGCATCTATTTAAAACCATCAGTAAGTGTCATATGTAATGGGGATAAACTGCAACCATTCCCAATGAGATCAGCAATGAAACAAGGTTGCCCACTATCACCATTACTATTTAATATTGTATTAGAAATCTTAGCTTTGGCAATAAGAGTGGAGAAAGAGATTAAAGGAATTAGAGTACATAATGAAAAAACCAAATTATCACTCTTTGCTGATGATATGATGGTATATTTAGAGAACCCCAGAGATTCTACTAAAAAGCTATTAGAAATAATTCACACCTTTAGCAAAGTCGCAGGACACAAAATAAATCCATATAAGTCATCAGCATTCTTATATATCACCAACACAATCCAATAGTTAGAATTACAAAGAGAAATTCCATTTATAGTACCTACTAATAGTATAAAATATTTAGGAATCTATCTGTCAAGGAAAATCAGAAACTATATGAGCAAAACTACAAAACACTTTCCACACAAATTAAGTCTGATCTAACCAGTTGGAAAAATATTAAATGTTCTTGGATAGGGCGAGCAAATATAATAAAGATGACAATTCTGCCTAATCTATTTATTTAGTGCTATGCTAATCAGACTCCCAAAAACCTATTTTAGTGACCTAGAAAAAATAACAACACAGTTCACATGGAAAAACAGGTCAAGAATTTCAAGGGAATTTTTAAAAAATTCAAATGTAGGTAGCCTAACTGTACCAAATCTAAAATTATATTATAAAGCAGCAGTTACCAAAACCATTTGGTATTGGCTAAGAAATAAATTAGTTGATCTGTGGAATAGGTTAGGTTCAAAGGACAAAACAGTCAATAACTTTAATAATCTAGCATTTGACAAACCCAAAGACACCAGCTTTTGGGATGAGAACTCAATGTTTGACAAAAATTGCTGAGAAAATTGGAAATTAGTATGGCAGAAACTAGGCATTGACCCACACTTAACACCATACACCAAGATAAGGTCAAAATGAGTTTGTGATCTAGGCATAAAGAATGAGATTATAAATAAATTAGACAAACATAGGATATTTTACTTCTCAGAACTGTGGAAGAGGAAGGAATTTATGACCAAAGAAGAACTAGAGATCATTATTGATTACAAAATAGAAAATTTTGATTATATAAAATTGAAAAGGTTTTGTACGAACTAATCTAATTCAGATAAGCTTATAAGGGAAGTAATAAACTGGGAAAACATTTTATAATCAAAGGTTATGATAAAGGCCTTATTTCCAAAAGCTATAGAGAATTGACTCTAATGTATAAGAAATCAAGCCATTTTCCAATTGATCAATGGTCAAATGATTTCAACAGACAATTCGTAGAAGAAGAAACTGAAACTATTTCTAGCCATATGAAAAAATGCTCCAAGTCATTATTAATCAGAGAAATGCAAATTAAGATATCTCTGAGATACCACTATACACCTTTCAGATTACCGAGAATGACAGGGAAAAATAATGCAGAATGTTTGGAGGGGATGTGCAAAAACAGGGATACTGATACATTGTTGGTGGAATTGTGGTCATCCAGCCATTCTGGAGAATGATTTAGAACTATGTTCAAAAAGTTATCAAACTGTGCATACCCTTTGATCCAACAATGTTACTACTGGGCTTATATCCCAAAGAGATCTTAAAGAAGGGAAAGGGACCTGCATGTGCAAGAATGTTTGTGGCAGCCCTCTTTGTAGTGGCCAGAAATTGGAAAATGAGTGGATGCCCATCAACTGGAGAATGGCTGAATAAATTGTAGTATATTAATATTATGGAATATTATTGTTCTGTAAGAAATGACCAACAGGATGATTTCAAAAAGACCTGATGCTGCGTGAAATGAGCAGGACCAGGAGATCATTATATACTTCAACAACAATATTATATGATGATCAATTCTGATGGACATGGCCATCTTCAACAATGAGATGAACCAAATCAGTTCCAATAGAGCAGTAATGAACTGAACCAGTTACACTCAGTGAAAGAACTCTGGGAGATGACTATGAACCACTACATAGAGTTCCCAATACCCCTATTTTTGTCCATCTGCATTTTTGATTTCCTTCACAGGCTAATTGTACACTATTTCAAAGTCCGATTCTTTTTGTACAACAAAATAACTGTTTGGACATATACATACATACATACATATATATATATATATATATATATATATATATATATATATATATATATATATATATATATATATATATAGTATTTAATTTATACTTTAACATATGTAACATGTAGTGGTCAACCTGCCATCTGGGGGAAGGGGTGGGGGGAAGGAGGGAAAAAAGTGGAACAAAAGACTTGGAAATTGTCAGTGCTGTAAAATTACCCATGCATATATCTTGTAAATAACCAGCTATAATAAAAATTTAAAAAAAAAGAAAAAGAAAAAGCCTACATCTTGAAATAAAGTTCTACCAACTCCATTGCAGGAAAAGCACTCAAGTTTCACATAAAGTTCAAAGTAAATAATTAGAAAAAAATGAGTAAATAAAAAAGAAAGCATATGATTATAAAAAACTGCTATGGTGACAGGGAAAATCAAGATATTTTCAGAAGACATAATGTCAAAGCAACTATACACAAAGCTTCAAAATAAAATGTGTATTTGATACAAGCCCATTTAGAATTCCTAGCATTAATTTCTAAATTATTTTCAAAATCCACTAAGAATAGCAAAGTAACAACTGTGGAAAAACAAGAATGATGTAAGAAAATTATAAATAAGCAATTAACAGATTGGGTAGAAGAGGCACAAAAAATACTGAAGAAGAAAAAAAAAAGACCTTAAAAACAATTGGCTAAGTAGAAAAAAGAGGTACAAATTTTCACTAATGAACATAACTTTAAAAAGCAAAATTGTCCCAAATGGGAAAAGACATTTTGAAAAAAAACTCATTAAAGGGGGGCAACTAGGTGCCACAGTGGATAGAGCACCAGCCTTGAATTCAGGAGGACCCGAGTTCAAATCTCGTCTCAGACACTTAACACTTCCTAGCTGTGTGACTCTGGGCAAGTCACTTAACCCCAGCCTCAGAAAAAATAAAATAAAATAAAATAAAGAAAATTCTTTAAAAACTAGAATTGGATAAGTGAGAACTCCCAGGAGACATCAAGAAACAACAAAACAAAATCAAAAGAATAAAAAAAAATAGATGATGATGTGAAATATCTCATTGGAAATAACAACTGATCTGGAAAATAGATACAGGAGTGATATTTTAAGAATTAATGGACCCCCTGAAAGCCACAATCAAATAAAGAGCCTAGACATTTTATCTCAAGAAATGATAAAAGAGATATAACTTTCAGAAGCCAAGATGGCAAAATAAGCTGTAAATTGTTGTAACTTTCCTGTTTTTGCCTCCAAATAACTATAAAACAATACCTGAAAAGAAATCCTGGAAGAATAGGAAAAAAAATTTAAAAAAAAGATGGAATGAAACAATCATTTACCACAAAAAACTTGGAACATGAGCAAGGAAGGTCTATCTCTCTCAGGTATAAGGGGAGCATCCCAGCAATCTAAAAGGAAGACCTACTTCAGTAAACCAATGATACATTCTGGACCCCAATGTCAAGGAGGAGGACAACAACAACACCAGTACCTCCCACATGCTTCAATATAATCAGGGAAACAGGACAGACTCCAGCCCTGAAAGCTGCCACTTGTTTAGGCATAGAACTGGGCAAAGAACTTTAGCATTCAGATTCATCATGCCTTGGCACAATCCTGAGCAAACAGATAAATTTTAACCTTCTAAATGCCAAAGCAAACACATACTTTCCAGTGCAGGAGCCCTACCTCATGTAGCAGCATAACCCTATACAGACAGTTGCTAATATCCAGACTTATGCATCAGTGTAGCCCTGGGGACACATAGAAGCAGCCCATTGGCTTCAACACACACCAGACACAACCACTTAGACCCTGACTCAGTATTAGGTAAGCTGCTGAACACCTCCCTAGGTGTCTCAAGTAGCACCAGCTAGCCTCTTCCTATACCACACTCAGTATAGCACAAGAAAGAAGGGCCCAATATGGGCCTCAAAACAACATCAGTGAAGTATCAATAAATATTTCCCACAAACCCTGGCACAAGAAGTATAAGATACCTTTCATCCCTGAAGTAGAGCTTAAATTTAAAAAAAAAATTCAAAAGGTCAAAAAAGATGAACCAAAAAAAAAAAAAATCTGCCCATAGAAAATGATTATATTGACAGAGAAAATCAAGACACAAACTCAGAAGAGGACAACAATGACAAATACCCATGGGCAAAACCCCCAAAGAAAAATAGGAAATTATCTCAAGAGCAGAAAAAATCCGTAGAAGAGCTATGAATAGGGAGTTTAAAAATCATGTAAGAAAATTGAGAAAAGAAGCAAGCATGATGGAAAAGAATTATGAAAAAAGGAGTCAAAAACAGCCTGGACAAAGAAAATAGCTGCTTAAAAAAGTAAAATTGGCCAAATGGAAAAGGAGATACACAGATCTACTGGAAAAACAACTCGTTAAAGAGTACAATTGACAAAATGGCAAAGAAAGTATAAGATCTAATTGAGGAAAACACCACCTTAAAAGTTAGAATTAAGCAAGTGGAAGCCAATGAGTACATAAGAGATCAAAAAGCAATCCAATTCAAGAGATAAAATAATGGGAGAAAATGTTAAATACATTATGGTAAAAAAAATTGAGCTGGAAAATAGATTTAGGAAAGACAATAACAGAATCATTAGACTACCTAAGAGTCATAATCAAAATTAGGCTCTGCAGAGCATCTTTCAAGAAATTATCAAGGAAACTGCCCTGATGTCTTGATCTTTCTTCTTTCACAACTGTGACTAGTATGGAAATATGTTTTACATGATAGCAAAATGTATATTGTATGTATATGTATCATATATAATGTGTATATATATATACATATATATATGATGTATAACATATGTCAAATTGCCTACTATTTTCAGAAGGAAGGAGTGGCAGAAAGGAGAAAAAAATTTGACTTCAAAATCTTGCAAAAATGAATGCTATAAAGTACCTTGACATGTAACTGATAAAAATAAAATAGCATAAAGGGGAAAAGGAAGAAATCATAAAGTAAAACTTCCCTGATATCTTAGAATCAGAGAATAAAGTAAAAACTGAATCTACCTATCATCTTTTGAAAACGATCCCAAAATGAAAACTATGAGAAATATTATAGCCAAATTATATAGCCCTCAAGTCAGAGAAATTATTTCAAATAGCCAGATGGAAACTATTCATATATTTTAAAGTCTCCTCTGAAATTTGATTCTATTGTACCTTTTCAGCTTCATCTCATATAATCCCTCACTTTCATGTCTGTTTCTGCCCTTGAAATTTAAAGTCTTTGTCTGTCTATGGGACTAGTCCAAAATCCATGAACACTAAAGATGCCTTTGGGGTCAGTTGGAGAAAACACCATCTAGCCTCAGACAGTTGATGCTTACTAGCTGTGTAACCCTGAGTAAGTCATAAGTCATTTAACCCAATTGTTATATATGTGTGTGTATATATATATATATATATATATATATTCATTTGGAGTGATTAATGAAACTTTCCAGAACCAAAAAGTACCAGCCCCCAAGCTTGAATCATCCTTATTTGAACTTTTTAGTTGCTTCCCAAAGTCCCATGATTCCAAAAACAACCCATGTCTTTAGGAGATAGATTGAAATCTGAGGAAAATCCATGCAGACTGGGTAGCTGATTTAGCAAGGTTGAAAAGAGCATCTTGTCTACTTTTTCCAAGTCAACTTTAGCTCTTGTTGAGTAAATTATTCATGTACTCTTGCCACTGATATCTCAACTGCTTTTATTACCTCCAGAGTGATATTTTATACTTCATAAGCTTTCTGACTGTAACTGTGAGTATTCTTGCACAGAGAGGAAAAGGACTCCCTACTAGTTCAATTCCATAAACTCTCATTCTCACTCTATTTTCACATTATCTGTATTTTAAAGGAAAGGCCTCTGTTAGGGGCAATAACAAAAGAAAAGAAAACTGATATATGAAACTGATAGTTTCCATGGTCCTTATGGACTATGAATTACCATACTTTAGGACTATCAAAAAAGCTATCTGGGTTATTGTTATTGTTATTATGTATTACTTAAAAGGTAGGCAAAGCATTTTCCATATGTTATCTTATTTCATTCTCAGTCAGTAGAGACCTGGCTTCAATTTCTGCCTCTTCTATTTTCTAAGTGTATATAAGGTACATCTAAAATTTAGTACCTTCATCTGTAAGATGAAGATAATAATATTCCATCATTATATAAGTTGTCATTATTACAATTTGTGATTTGGATTTTCAGAAAATTGAGTTGCTATTTATCTAGGATGATTGGAAGACATCAATTACTTCAATCTGGATAGACTCTTAAAAACCAAAATAGTCTGGGTTATTTTGTTGACTGAATAGTAAAGTGAATAGACTCTTAGGACATAAGTGGTTTCTATCTCCAACTCAGAATTTATAATGACAACTGGAATTTATATATTGTTATCTCACTTTGTATCCCCAGTACATAGCATAGTACCTTACTCCTAATAGGTGTTTAAAAAATTCTTGACAACATGTAATCAAATGTGGGCAAATGATATATATATATATATATATATATAGAATAAATTGGGAGTAGTCTTATTAGGAAGATTTTAAGATTCAGGACAGAAAAAGATTTCTTGCAAAAAGTAAGACTTTAGCTGAAACTTGAAGGAAGCCAAAGAAATCAAGAGTTGGAGTTGAATAAGGATATAATTCAAGAGATGGGGAAACAAGCATTCTGCCTGTAGTTAGAATGCTCCACTTGGAGCACCATGGATGATAAACATCAAGGATAAAGACACTTCTATTATCAACGAAGGCTGGCACTGTCTCTTCAACTAAAAATCATAGAGAGTTGCCTAGAACACTGAAAAGTTAAGTCAATTTTCTAAGGTGATGTAGCGAGAAGAATTTAAAGTGTCCCTTGAAGTTGGGGCTTCCTGACCATAGTCCCTGGAGTCTAAGTTGTGTTTAGGAAGAAGCAGCTCTTTTGATGTGAGGGCTTAGTGAACTCTTTTCAGGACTGTTCATCCACTTTGGGTGTGATCTGTTACCCAACTCTCACTGGTAGCTCCAAAAAGCTGGAACATTCACAGCGGCCATCACTAAATCATCTTAGCAGATAGACTAAACTACATTGAGAATAATTGACAGATCTTAATTCCATACATGAGTTAGGAGGATAGAGACTACAACCATGGGAAGTCTTTCTTAGTAGAATAAGCAGATGTGAACCATTTGTTCCAATGGCTGTGAAGGCAGTAGAAATAAGTGCTATGGGTGCTTAGAGCTTGATCAGACATCAAAGATGCCAACCTAATCTATTTCATCCCAAGTCACTGTCAGTCATCTTAACTTTTATCTGGCTATTAGTCTTCAGTAACTCTGAAAAGAAGCAGTTGATAATTTTGTATAACTCTGCCTCATTTAAATCTAATTCATATACAAGTCAAGATAATCACCCATGATGTCATTGGTCCTCTTCAAAAACCAGATACAAACAACGACTATGCTCTATGTCATCAAGCATATATATAAAATGAAATTAAATTTTTTTCTTGCTTTGACCATCTATTCTCAGAAGGAGCATATCAGTAAGAAACAATTTAGGACAAATTACTTCTGGCCAACTTTGAGGTATGTTTGATTTTTTTTTTAATTTTTTTTATCAATTGTTATAATTATAACATGTTTTTGACAGTACATATGCATGGGTAATTTTTTTTTAAACAACATTATCCCTTGTACTCCCTTCTGTTCCGAATTTTTCCCCTCCTTCCCTCCACCCTCTCCCCTAGATGGCAGGCATTCCCATACATATTAAATATCTTATAGTATATCCTAGTTACAATATATATGTAGAGAACCAAATTTTGTTATGGTTGTTGTTGCAAAGGAAGAATTATATTCACAAGGTAAAAATAATCTGGGAAGAAAAACAAACAAACAAACAAAAATGCTCACAGTTTACACTCATTTCCCAGTATTCCTTTTCTGGATGTAGCTGATTCTGTCCATCATTGATCAATTAGAATTGGATTAACTCTTCTCTATGTGGAAGATATCCACTTCCATCAGAATACATCCTCATACAGTATCATTGTTGAAGTGTATAATAATCCCCTAGTTCTGCTCATTTCACTCAGAATCAGTTGATATAAGTCTCTCCAAGCCTCTCGGTATTCCTCCTGTTGGTCATTTCTTACAGAAAAATAATATTCCATAGCATTCATATACCATAATTTACCCAAGCCTTCTCCAATTGATGGACAACCATTAATTTTCCAGTTTCTAGCCACTATGAAAAGGGCTGCCACAAACATTTTGGCACACAAGTCCCTTTCCCTTCTTTAGTATTTCCTTGGGATATAAGCCCACTAGTAGCAATGCTGGGTCAAAGGGTATGCACATTTTGATAACTTTTGGGGCATAATTCCAGATTGCTCCCCAGAATGGTTGGCTTCTTTCACAACTCCACCAACAATGCATCAGTGTCCCAGTTTTCCCACAGCCCCTCCAACATTCATCATTATTTGTTCCTGTCATCTTAGCCAATCTGACAGGTGTGTAATGATAACTCAGAGTTGTCTTAATTTGCAGTTCTCTGATCAATAGTGATTTGGGACACTCTTTCATATGAGTGGAAATAGTTTTAATTTCATCATCTGAAAATTGTCTGCTCATATCCTTTGACCATTTATCAATTGGAGAATGGCTTGATTTCTTATAAATTAAAGTCAATTCTCTGTATATTTTGGAGATGAGGCCTTTATCAGAACCTTTAACTGTAAAAATTTTTTCCCAATTTGTTACTTCCCTTCTAATCTTGTTTGCATTAGTTTTGTTGTGCAAACCTTTTTAATTTGATGTAATCAAAATTTTCTATTTTGTGATTAATAATGGCCTCTAGTTCTCCTTTGGACACAAATTCCTTCCTCCTCCACAAATCTGAGAGGTAAACTACCCTATGTTCCTCTAATTTATTTATGATTTCATTCTTTATGCCTAAATCTTGGTCCCATTTTGATGTTATCTTAGTATGTGATGTTAAATGTGGGTCCATGCCTAATTTTTGCCATATTAATTTTCAGTTTTCCCAGCAGTTTTGTCAAATAATGAATTCTTATCCCAAAAGTTGGGGTCTTTGGGTATGTCAAACATTAGATTGCTATTTTTATTCACTCTCTTGCCTTGGGAGCCTAACCTATTCCATTGATCAATTAGTCTATTTCTTAGCCAATACCAAATAGTTTTGGTAACTGTTGCTTTATGATAGAGTTCTAGATCAGGTACAGCTAGACCACGTTCATTTGATTTTTTTTTCATTACTTCCCTTGATATTCTCTACCTTTTGTCGTTCCATATAAATTCTATTGTTATTTTTTCTAGATCATTAAAATAGTTTCTTGGGAGTCTGATTGGTATAGCACTAAATAAATAGATTAGTTTGGGGGGTATTGTCATCTTAATTATATTCACTCAGCCTATCCAAGAGCACTGAATGTCTTTCCAATTATTTAAATCTGACTTTATTTTTGTGGAAGTGTTTCATAATTTTGCTCATATAATTCCATGAACTGCTGAGAAAAAAGTATACTCCTTTCTGTCTCCATTTAGCTTTCGCCAAAGATCTATCATATCAAACTTTTCTAGTATTCTATTTACCTCTTTGACTTGTTTCTTATTTATTTTGTGGTTTGATTTATCTAATTCTGAGAGTGCAAGGTTGAGATCTCCCACTATTATAGTTTTGCTATCTATTTCTTCTTGCAGCTCTCTTAATTTCTCTTTTAAGAATTTAGATGCTGCACCACTTGGTGCATATATGTTTAATATTGATACTGCTTCATTATTGATGCTACCCTTTAGCAGCATATAATGCCCTTCCTTATCTCTTTTAATTAGATCAATTTTTATTTTTGCTTGATCTCAGATGAGGATGGCTACCCCTGCTTTTTTGGCTTTACCTGAAGCATAGTAGATTCTGCTCCACCCTTTTACTTTTAGTTTGAACTTATCACCCTATTTCAGGTGTGTTTCCTGTAAACAACATATAGTAGGATTCTGGCTTTTAATCCAGTCTGCTAACTGCTTCCTCTTTATGAGGGAGTTTACCCCATTCACATTTATGGTTAGAATGACTAATTCTATATTGCTTGCCATCCTGTTAACACCTGCTTACCCTTTTCTCCTTTTCTTCCCTCTTACCCCCCTATCCAGTATTAAACTTGTGAACACCACTTGCTTTTCACAGCCCTCTCCCACTTTAGAGTTCCTTCCCTTATTTTACCCCTTTTCCTCACAATTTATGTATTCCCTTCCCTTTAGCTTACTCCTTCCCTCTCACTTTTCAATGAAGTGGAAGAAGTTTCACCATAAATCGAATATGTTTATTGATACACACTATGTTCATCTCCCTCCTTTCTTTCTGTCAGATATAATAGGTTGCCTTTGCCTCTTCATGAGATGTAGTACCACCACTTTACCCTTTTTTATGATATAATTTCCTTTCTGACAAATCATATATGTGTTATTTATATATCTTTATGGTAGAAACATAGTTCTCAAGATTTCTTTTTACCTTTTTAGAAATCTCTTGAGTTCTGTATTTGAAAATCAAAAATTTTGTGTACGTCTGGTTTTTTCATCAATAATAGATGGAATTCATTTATTTCATTAAATGTCCATCTTCTTCCCTGGAAAATGATGCTCATTTTTGCTGGGTAAGTTATTCTTGGCTGCATATCAAGTTCCTTTCTGAATATCATCTTCTAGGCCCTTCGTTCTTTTAATGTGGACACTGCTAGATCCTGGGTTATCCTTATTGTGGCTCCTCCATATCTGAATTGCTTTTTTCTAGTAACTTCCAGTATTTTGTTCCTTCATCTGATAGTTCTTGAACTTGGCCACTATATTTCTTGGCGTTTTGATTTTAGGGTCCCTTTCAGTAGGTGATTGATGAATTTTTTCAATGTCTATTTTACCCTCTGTTTCCAAAATGTCTGGGCAGTTCTCTTTGATAATTTCCTGGAAAATAGTGTCCAAGCTCTTTTTTTCCTTGTATTTTTCAGGGAGCAATTATTCTCAAATTGTCTCTCCTAGATCTGTTTTCCAGGTCTGTTGTCTTTCTCATAAGGTACTTGACATTCTTTTCAATTGCTTCGTTTTTGTGGTTTTGCTTGACTACTTCTTGGTTTCTCCTGGAGTCATTAATTTCTACTTGTTCGAGTCTAATTTTCAATGATGTATTTTCTTCACTCACTTTTTAAATATCTTTTTGTAATTGTCCAATTGTGTTTTTAAGTGAGTTTTTTCCTTCTATGGAATTTTTTTCCTTTTCATCCATTTTATTTTTAATGAGCTGTTTTCTTTTTCCAGCTCATTAATTTTATTTCTCAATGATTTGTTTTCTTTATCCATTATGTCTTTAAATGCATGGGATGACTTCTCCAGACTCTCTTGTAAAGCTTCCCTTTCCTTTTCCCATTTCTCTTCAAGCTCTCTTGTGAGAGCCTTTTCGATTTCCTCTATGAGAGTCTTATGTATTGATGAGCAGCTCATATCCCCCTTAGGGGATTCCTCTGGAGACAGTCTGTTTTCAGTCTGTTCAGTGTTTGAATTCTGCACTCTCTCCATATAGAAGCTGTCAATGGTTAGAGCCCTTTTAAATTTTTTGTTCATTTTGTCAGAGTGGGAATCAAAGAAAATAAATTGACAAGAGAAACAATTGGTGTGTTTTTTGGGGGGATGGGGCTGGATGGTATTAACAGGCTTCCTCCACAGACTGGAGGGGAGGGCAGCAGCGAGCCACTAACAGGACAGCTATGGCTATGCTGTGTCTGAGCTCTGAGGCTCTAAGAACATGCTGAGTCACTCTGGGTGGGTGTGGGGGTGGGGGTGGCCGGTTCTGAGAGACACTAGCTTTCCGGGGTTTGATTCTTCACTTCCGGTGTTTACACCCTCTCTGCTGCTCCTGGCTTGCTGCCAAGATGGAACATCCACAAGTCTTTTTGCAGAAATGGAAGAGATCGTACCCCTCACCCCTCAGGTCCGGGTTGTGTGAGCTGCCTGTCTCACTCTGGCTGCCTGCCCTGCTGTGGCTGCCTGCCCTGCTGTGGCTGCCTGCCCTCAGTCTGTGCCCAGTCTGTTCGACCCTCCCCTGAGCAAACACAGACCTTCTCTGGTGAATTTCAAGGGTGTCTTCTGTTGGTGATTATTTGTGGGTTTCTTTTCCGGTCAAGCATTAACACTGAGGCTTGTCATGAAGTAAGTCCTGAGAGAAAACACGGAGCTCAAGCAGCTGTCTGCCTCCAAGCCACCATCTTGGCCAAGAGAACTTGAGGTATGTTGAATCAATTTAAGAAGCAAATGTCAGACATCATATAAATATTCCCTAAATCAAGTTTTTCAACAATTTAATTAATCTGGGTGCAAATGTTTCCTTGCTAAAAAGGAATTTAGTACTTCCCAATGCTTTTGATAAAATATCCAGAGGCAAGTATCTTCTACCATGAAGACTCTGGCATTTATTTATATATGAATGGTTATCTTACAAGTAATTTTGATTCTCCTTTCCTTCCAGATCTGAGTCAAAGAATTGACATCTCCATGGATTGCATTTTTCTTTAAATATAATCATTGTGATTTATTCTTAGTGAGTGCATACAGCCTAGCACCCCAAATATGCTGGAGACCTTTCAAAAGAAAGTTAAGTGATTAAGAGCTCTATTTTCCCCCATAAAATATGAATGTACAGGAGAATTGCTTGCCTTGCCCTCCCAGACAAAAAGAATTGCAATGATAAAGCAAACAAACAAAAGAATCAAGAATTGCATGAATTGTGTTCTCAGGTTAGTGAAAAGCCCACAGCTAGCTCCAGGGCTTTCTCTAAGAGGGAAAAGACTATATTTTGTGGAGCTTCACATGTTTATATGTGAAACCAAATTACAAGCAAAGCCTAGAAGGAGAGGAAAGGTCTTTTTCTCTGTCTCTCTGTGAGTCTCTGTCTCTCTCTGTGTCTCTGTCTCTATCTCTCTGTCTGTGTATGTGTGTGTCTCTCTCTCTCTTATACTCACACACACACACAAACACATATACACCAACAGTGAGCCTGAGGGAATGAATGGAAAACATTATTGCTAGGCCCACAGTGTCAATTTCATTTTGTGATCAAGTCATTTTGAGTACTTTTTGGCCAAGCCAAAATTCCATTCCCTATCCCAATAGTATTCTGTCTAGAGTCATCTACCTGATCCCTGCCTCAACAGATTCATCCTCTGATCTTTTCCACTTACTTGCTGCAATGTAGTTCCAGGGGCAGCTGCCCTACTACTTTGCCTCATGAGAAAAAACTCTAGATCATTATTACAAAATCTGTGATTTATGAGCCCAGAGCAAAAATGCTGCATAACATGAAAATTGAAGTGGGCCAAGGGTTGGAGGTGAATTAGTAATCTAGCATTGGCCTTTTAAACAAAGAAGAAGTTATCTCTTCTACTCATACACTGATATAAAGAATCCACAGCTAGTAGAGCTGTAATAGAGTTTGTTTTTGTTTTTGTTTCATCTAACATGTGTATGGTGTGGAGTGAGAGAAGGAACAACTGCCATGAAATGGCCACATATTTTTAAAAATTAGAAATTATTTTTCAAAATGTTGGATCATTTGAAAAAATATTTGAAAAAAATTTCTTTGAAAGGGAAGCACTTGTTAATGAAGAATCAATGAGTCTGAGTTGTAAAAGAACTTAGAAGTCTAGATCTAGATTACATTCCCACTGAATATATTAATGTTTGCTAAAATAGCATTTTCAAGTGTTTATAAATCCCTCCTATGCTTGAAGACATAAAGCTGAGTGGCATTTTTTTATTCCTTCCATCATCAATTGTTGAATATTCTTTTAAAAGCTGAGATAAAGCTGTCTTATAATGAGAAACTAATTTTATTTTCCTTCTAACAGATATGGGGGTATTTGGAATAATACATTTTCTCTAATTGAATCAATTTTCTGTCAATGCAGTCTGGTTGCTTTTCACTAAGTACTTAGGTCTTCTCTTTCCTGAAAAGGTGTTTAGTTTGTCATTCACTTGTTAGCTTAACTCCAAAGTCTATTTTCATTTTCATGTCACCTTTCCATGGCAGTTTTGTACACTCTACATAAATACTACATTTTCAGGAGATTGAATCAGTCCCATTGAAAAGTTATTGCTCAGTCTATGGATAGTTTTTCAAAGTCCCTTTCATTACTGTTTGATTCACATTATCTCTTACGCTCATACACTTGCATGAGCACACATGCACACGTTCACACACACACACACACACACACAAAGCATGAGGAATGAGCATAATATAACTAACTGTAGGGACATTCTGCTTTTGAGGATACTAGGCAGTTAATATTTTTCTCAACCTGGAAGGTCTCTATAGAGGGGAGGGAAGCCTATTTCCTAAATTCACTTGTTGCATAATCTAAGTGATATACCCCATTGCAGCTCTTCAGGGATGACTTCATAAGAAGGGAAACACACACACACACACACACACACACACACACACACACACACACACACACAGAGAGAGAGAGAGAGAGAGAGAGAAAAAGATCAAGGACAAGCAGCTCTCTGATGATTCTTTCACTCAACAAATATTTATTAAGCATCTTCTGTAGGCAAACCCCACTGCTATCATCCAATATTAGCTTTTGTAAATACTGTAGTGGAAGACTTAAGAATATCAATTAGCAAGTATTTATTGAGCCCTGTGTTCAGCACCACATTATGTGGTATAGAGAATTCAAAAGAAGCATAAAATTTGGGTCTTACCCTCCAGGAACTTGAAATAGACTTTAGGAAGCCCTTCCTCCCAAATACAAAACAATTAAAGAACAAGAGGTGAATCTGAGCAGTAATTATCATAAATACAAAAGGAGTTCTAGAAAAAGAAAGAAAAAAGAGAAATTGATGTGGGCCATAGATATCAGAATTTCATGGAAAAGAAGAGTTTGGAGCTATAATGCAGGCTTAAGATTTGGACCCCTATTTTTTATCTTTAAAAGCTCTTCATATCCTTCCTTCCTCCCTTCAAACCTCTTTCCCCTTCTTTTCTTCCTTCTCCTCCTACTTTTTCATAGCTCCTCCTCCTCTTCTTTCTTTTTCTTCTCTTTCTCATCTCTCTGTCTCTGTTTCTCTCTATGTGTATCACTCCCTATCTCTCTGTGTCTCTTCCTGTCTTTCTCTGTCTCTGTCTATTGCTGTCTGTCTTTCTCTGTTTTCCTCCTTTTCTCTCTGTTGCTATCTCTGTCTGTGTCTCTATCTCTCTGATTCTGTGTCTCTGTCTATTTCTGTCTGTCTCTGTCTATCCATTTCTGTGTGTGTGTGTGTGTGTGTGTGTGTGTGTGTGTGTGTGTGTGTTTCTGTCTCTGTCTCTCTGTATTGGTATCCCTACTCTTGCCCAGGCTGGAAGTGCCACAGCCATTCATAAGCCTGGTCCCATTGCTTATTGGCATGAAAGATTGACATGCTTCATTTCTCACCTAGGCCAGTTTTCTCCTTAACTAGACTGATGGGCCTCTGTCGTGGTGATTTGGACTTAATGAAGACCAACTTTAACCCTGATTATGTGGTTAAGCACATGCTCAACCAAAGCTCAAGCAAGCTGACAAACTTAGGCTCCAAGCAAAGCCTCCAAGCATAACCTCCAACTATGTCCAGTTTTTTCCCATATATTAATCTTCTTTGTATCCTAGGGCTCAGTCTTAGTGGCCTATTCCTTGAATGTGCCTTTGTTTAGGAAGGTGAAGAACCCTACCCAAATTGACTACTCAGAAGTAGCTCCAAGCAAGGCACAGAAAGTTTATTAGAATCTCACAAGAACCAGGCAGTCCTGCTGGGAACCAAAAGGACAGTGGAAATATTTGCAGAAGAAGGGCTGATCCCTTGAGGGTGTGTGTAGTTCAAAGTGCAAAAATACCTTTGGATGAACTCTACTGAATCAACATACAACAAACCTTAAGGGCAGCTTGGCTTCAGAATCTTACACCTTTAGGATAGTGTGGGGAAGAACGGCAGAGTAGAAGAGTGAGGAGAAAAAATGAGGGAGGGATTTATATAAAAGGGTATATGTTAGGTTCTTACTAAGTGCTAATGAGATAATGAGATATTAGGTTCTTATTAAGTGCTTCAAAAGAAAGGGGGAGATGTTAGGTTCTTACTAAGTGCTAATGAGATAATGAGATATTAGGTTCTTACTAAGTGCTAAGTCGGTACTTGACAATTTTCTAGTTCTGGCCTTTCCTGTGGAAGAGCTTGCATGCTTAGGAGGAGCAATCTCATTGGTTGAAGTAATTCTTCCCAGAAGCCCTTGCATTATCCCATACCCATTCTCTGGGATGATAAAGAGGGCAGTTCTGGAGGAAAAAGGGAGTTGTTTCTGGACCAGACTTGAGGTTGCTCTCTGCAGGAAGGGAAGTCGGCTCTCTGCAGGAAGAAGAATCTGTCTGAGAGATTTGAGTTGACACAGCACATCTCCTCCCAGAGAGCGATCGGCAGCTTCTGGAGACAACAGCACAGGGATAGATAAGAGAGGCAGTAATTAGAAGCAAATCAGAATGTCAGGAGGGATTGAGTAAAAAGAAGTGATAGTAAAGGGAAGGATAGTAAAGAGGGGGAAAGGGTTTGAGGAAAATACTCAGCTAATAATTATAATGAATAGGAATGTGATGAACTCATGTATAAAATAGAAACAGCAGAATGAAATAAAAATCAGAACCCAACAATATGTTGTTTACAAGAAAAACATTTAAAAATGAAAATATTCGCATAGCTAAAATCAAGGATTGGAGTACAATTTATTATGTTTAAGCTGAAGAGGGAAAGGGGGAGGCAGCAATCATGATGGAAGACAAAATGAAAGTTAACTAGATTCAATTTAAAAAGATAAAGCAGAGGAGCAGCTAGGTGGCAGAGTGGATAGAGTACCAGCCCTGAAGTCAGGAGAATCTGAGTTCAAATGTGACCTCAGACACTTAACACTTCCTAGCTGTGTGACCTTGGGCAAGTCACTTAACCCCAATTTCCTCAGGGAAAAAAAAGATAAACAAGTGAAATATACTATGATAAAAGACATAATAGAAAATTAAATAATAACTGGAGGAGCTAGATAGTGCAGTGGATAGAGTACTGGCCCTGGACAGAAGCCTCAGGCATTTAACACTATTAAACTGTGTAGACCTGGGCAAGTCATTTAATCCCAATTGCTTTGCAAAAGAAAGAAAAGAAAATTAAGTAAAACCAATACAAAATCTACATATATACATAACTTTTAAAAGGAAAAGTTAAATGAATTACAGGTGGAAATAGGTAGCAATACTATAATAGTGGGGAACTTTAACCTTCTCTCAGAATTAGATAAATCTAACAATAATAATAATAATAATAATAATAATAATAATAATAATAATAATAAAGAAAAAGTTACAGAAGTGAAGAGAACCTCAGATAAGCTAGATATGATATCTATGTGGAAAGAATTGAATAGGTATAGAAAAATTCACCTTTTTATCAGCAGTACATTCTTTATGAAAATTGAAAATTGAAGGAAAACCTATTAAGTGGGAAAGAGCTAAACAAGTTATGGTGTATAACTGTGAGAGAATATTATTGTGCTATAAGAAATGATAACCTGAATGATTTTGGAAAAATATGAAAAATTTGCATGAAATGACCAAAACCAGGAGAATGCCATACATTTTGATAGTGATATTGTTATAAATGTTACTTTAAATGACTAAGTCAGCTTGAATTTTAAAAATGTTCAAATCAATTACAAAGATCCTATGAAGGAAGATGATATGAACAGCTACAAAAATAACTGATATATAGAAATATGTATAGTATGACTTCACACACACACACAAACACACACACACACTTTTGTATCTAATCATAGACTTCTTTGGAGTGAGATGGAGAAGGAGGGACAACAAAAGAGTCCACAGAAGAGACCAAAATCAAACTTTGAATGAAGTATAGAAAAGTAAATTAACTTTGAAAATGATGTTCAGTATTTCTTATACGATTTTGTAAAAAAAAAAAAAAAAAAATTAAGCAATGTAAAATGAAAATTCATGGTTTTGTAATGAATCCTTTTTTAAAATTATATTGCATACATGGGAATATTCTTTTTCTTTTATTCTCTTGTATTTAAGTTCAAAATAAATAATTTTTAAAAAAGAAACAATTGTTTGCTCCAGTCAAAGGGCTTTTATTATTACAATCTATATAATATATTAAAAAGGAAGCAGAAATAGCTTGTTCTTAATGAAACTATCATAGTTGAGAAACCATTTCATTTTACCTCTACTTTATAGATATCATACGTGCACTTAGTTATGCATATTTTGTCTCCTCTTATTAAAATGTGAGTTACTTGATAGCAAGGCAAGATTGTTTTTCCCCAGTGTTCAGTCTAATATCTAGCACTCAAAAAAAAAAAAAAAACTTAAAAGATTTTTGTTGATTGTTAATAACTATTATTATTCTCACTATGACCCCATTTCTGACTCACCTTTAATTTGCCTTTTCCTTCTTCTGCTTCCTTTCCAATTCTCCATTTGGCATATCCCACAAATGTTAGCTGCTTTACTTACTATTCAGTATACCTGTATCCATAGTACCATGACATGTCTGTCACATAGCAAATGATTATTTAATACTTGTTAACTAACTGAATTTTAAACTTGTGTTGCCTTCCAGCTAAAATACTATATCTATACTTATTCTCCTTTCCTAATCCCATGTAGTTTTTAATGTAAGAGTTGCACTGTGCATTCCAATAATGTGGAATTCAAATAGAAATAGAATATTGTAAACTACATATTGACCCAAAGAGCTACAAAATAATATTATTTATGTTGGATAATATTTTTATCTATTATGCTAAACATTTTGAAATCACATTTTAATCTAGTTTAAATTAAACATAGGAATTATATAGAATGAGGTAGGAGGAGTATGACAATTGTAGCATATGACTGCGTACTCCACTTCTCTGCCTGTGTATCAGTTAATCCCTGCTATACAGATAGCAGTTACTTGGATGACTGGCTCCAAAGAAAATATCTCATAGGCTCAAAATAAATAAATAAATAGCTCCATCAGCCAATCTCCCAGAACATCATTATAGAGTACTTAGAGGTAGTATATTACAGAAGTATCTTCTGACTAGAATGGATTATAGAGACCCAAGCCTCCATAAATTGAAGGCTAAAGAAGACACAATGAATGAATCCACTCATGATGAATGCAGATGGAGAAAGACCCTCGATAGCCACCTCAGGTAACTAAGATGCAAGAGAGATGAAGAAATGCCAGATAATGCCAGATGGAGTAGATAAAGCCAGATGGACAGCACATGAAGAAACCGTTGCTACAAATTCAGGAGTCTCTTTGAGAAAAATTCATTGTGTTCTGTTTAGTTCCTGATTCACATCACCAACTGAAACAGATCCATAGCCCCAGATTACCTAAAAAAAAATTTAATAAAATTATTTGTATGAGTATTCATGCTCACAACTTTGATCAGTTTTTCCTAAAGGCTTTAGACCCTGTGAAGCAGTGAGTAAGTATAACTATTTTGGAAGGTAATTTGGAATTATATGAATAAATTGATTAAAATATTTATACACTTTGGCCAAGAGATCCCACTATTAAAATATATTCTACCTAGAGTTTTGATAAGAAAAAAGTTCCTACACATCTATAGAACCATTTTTGATAGCAAAAAAAATCTAAAAAAGAAGTAAATGGTCATAGATTAGGGAACAGTTAAATAGACTATAATGAAATATTCTTATTATGTAAGAAATGAGGAATATAACCCAGGTTACTTATACCTTCGGAAGCTAATAATTAATGTGCAACAAGAAAATGGTATTTACACACATATATTGTATCTAGGTTATATTGTAACACATGTAAAATGTATGGGATTACCTGCCATGGGGGGGGGGGAGGGAGTGGAGGGAGGGAGGGGATAATTTGGAAAAATAAAAAAAATTAAAAAAAAATAAATGAGGAATATAATGAATACTGTTTGAGGAAGCCTGAAAAGACTCACCTGATCTAATAGAGTAAATTAAGAACTAAAGAAACATTATAAACATTGATTGAAAAAATGTAGATAGAAGGAACAAACATTTCAAAGAGTATATGTGGCAAAATTACAACAATAAACATGATCTCAGGGAATTGATATTAAAGGACATCCCTATCTTTTGCACATCTGGGAAGTGTAAAGGTTTGAAAAGATGTATATTTTGTCAGACATTTTCAAATATATGGATTTCTGAGAGAGGGAGAGATACTGGGAGAAATTCTAATACAAAAAAAAAAAAGAGATCAATAAAAATGCCTTTCAGAAATTAATTTAATCCCCATACCATCAAAAAATTCAAATTGCATAATGTTGTACAAAACTGTTTCCTTATTCTATACAGCTTTCTTTGGTCCTGAATCATTACTTTGACATTCTAGATCTAAATTTCAACTTGGAAGAATTATGATGGATTATCATTCAACAGCAAACATTGTTTCCAATGTTATTGTCTAACAATAGTTTATTCTTTTTTCCCTCTTTATCTTTTTTGTTATATCTTTATCAATTTGATTTTGCTTTTATTTTTCTTTGTAAATTCTCTTATAAGAATTTAACTTACATAATAAATTATTTCACCCCTCTCTCTCTCCAAAGATTGTAAATTTGAAAAAAGAAAAAAAAAAGGAGTAAATGTAAATTTGTTAGTCCCAGTATTCATTGAGCATGTTGAAGCATTCTTTTTCTTCTCATTAAACATCTTGAAACAGTCTTTTCCTTCTGGAATTTAATTACCAAACCATTTCACTTATTAGAAATATCTATTTTTAATGAAACGATAATTTCTTAATACTTCATAAAATATATTCCTTTAAAATGAAACTCTGAATTATTCAAAGTACTTAAAGCAAATCCATCAATCTTCTATCCATAATTTTCAATCCTGCTTGTACTTATTATAAAATATGTGTAGAAAGAAAATTATAATCTATTTTGAGGATGAAATGTAATGGGTTAAATTTACTAAATTAAATACTAATTAAATTTAGGAATTTTGTTCATGGAAAGAAATATGAAATAGTGTTTGTACTAATTAAAGTTGGAGCATCAGGAGGGATTGGCAATCTGCCACATCTTATCGCTGATCCTTAGCTGTGCATGAAATCTCTTGCTGTTTTGTGACTAGCCTTTATGTAATATACTCAAAATAAATATGAATAAATTTTAAATGTTCTGACATAAATAGGGGCAGGGGAAAAGGGACAATTCTCCATAGCTCCTACAAGAGAGGACTTACACAGGGGGTTCACATTCAATATGTTGTAAACTTGTTAACTACTAGGAAAACCTCAGTTCATTATTAGAAGAGAATAGTTTCACATGAATACAAGTAAACCAATTTCATTTCCACTACCTGCATATTATACAGTCCTATAGAAAAAAAAAAAAAAAAAAAAAAAAAAAAAAAAAAAAAGATGTTACATCAAATTTCTTCCTCCTCTCTAGAACAATCTAAAGTGAAATTTAAGGAAATCAAGGCAGATCTATCTGGTTTCTTTAAACTAAAATTGAAATAAAATATTAAAGAACGATCAAAATCTAATTACTATCCATGCATAAAACCACAAAATGTAAATTTACCAAAAAAAAAAAATCAGAAGATAAGTATGAATGAATTACTTTTGCTTCAAATCACTAACTTAAAAGTATAACAAAAAATTGTTGAGGACAGTCAAATCAAAAAATGGTTCTTACAAGGGTTTGCAAGGGCAAATGTTGAAAACTATCTTTGCATATATTTTGAAAATAAAAAACCTATTATTTAGAAAAAATGAAAAGATGGTTTTTACTCTTCAACACAATGATAGAAAACATAAAAAGAGTAACCTCAAGTATTATGTAATGTATAAACTGTACACTGTGAACCTTTATTTAGAATTGGCTTCTAAAACAAAAACTTGGCCAGGAATGACATGACTGACCCACTTATTTAAGTGTATTAGTTTGATTCCTAAATCTCTTTAGACCTGATTCCAACCTACTTTCCAGGCTTATTTCACAATAGTATCTTTCATTCCCTCAATTGTTCAATTGATTTGGCTTTTTGATGCTCCTCAAACCCAGAATTCTATCTTTTTACCTCTATTGAAGAGAGCACAACTCCAATGGGTTGGTCATGTTATTTGAATGTTTGCCTAAAATCCTATTTTACAGAAAATCCACACAAAGCAAGCATTCACCTAGAAGTCAAAAGAAGTAATGTAAAGACACTCTCAAGGTCTCTCATAAGAACTTTGGAATCACTTATGAGACTGAGGAGACATTGGCACAGGATGTTCCAACATGTAGTACCTACATCAAAGATGGAATAGTACTCTATGAACATCAGAATTTGAATCCCACCATGTCACTGCTACTTGTGCTTATCCTTAGGATTGAAGGGAATTAATTATGCACTTTTGTTGTTGCTCAGTTGTTTCAGTCATGAAACTGTTCAGTCATCAACTGTTCATGATCCCATTTGACATTTTCTTAGCACAGATGCTGGAATTGTTTGTCATTTCTGTGTTTAGCTCATTTAGCAGATAAAGAAACTGAAGCAAACAGGGTTAAGAGACTTATCATGGGTCACATATTAAGGTCTTGAGACTATATTTGAATTTAGGTCTTCTTGATTCCAGGCCCAGAATTCAATCCACCATACCATCTAGCTGGCCATTGTATCTTTATAGGTCTATAATTAATATATTGTCTGACCTGTGAACCTTTTAATTCTTGTGTTCCTTCTAGATACCTTATTTAGGATCTCTTTATAACCTTCAAGCAAAACTTGTTCTACATTCATCCCTGAGGATTTCAAATATTGTGCCATAGTTTTCTTTTATTGTTCTGCCTCAGTTTCCCTAAATTGTTCTGTCTCAGTTTCCCTGAGTTGTTCTGCCTTAATTCCCCTAACTGCAGCCCCCTTCCTGACTATTAGGACTGATATAACTTAGAGCTGGCTAAGGTTATAAACTGTAAATGTTTAATCTCAAATAAGGGAAAGATCTTCTAGTTCAGACATCCTAGCTCTTAAATCCTCTTAAATTATCAGAATTTGTGGTCCTCACTCCCCCACCAGATTGATGATCCATTTCTGGGAATTTCCACGCTCACCAATTTGAACTCAACCTCTTGCCTTTGTCTCCCCTAATTGCTTAGAGCTACATATAAAAATCACTGGAATCTCACATTTGTTGCTGGATTCTTTGAGACTAAAGTCCAGTTCAGCCCTGGAGGCAGAATGGATTCTGCTCTGCCTCCAGACTATCTCTCTCTCTCAGAAATCCAAATGAAATATTAAAAACTCTCTAATCTCTATCTTGCCTCAGTTTCTCTGGCAATACACAAATGCCTTTTCCAACCAGAGAATTCTGAAAAAAAAAAAAGTTATGAAGTAATCTTTGAACAAGAAAAAAGATTGCTATGATGCATATTAATAATAATTTTTCAAAAGCTACCTTCATTTATTTGTGAATGCTGTGATGATCACAGACATCATTTCAATGATGAACCATTTTTAAAAAATGTTTTAAATGGTACTAAGTAGATGCTCCATTGATTCTAAATGGAGAGCAATGGCTAGTCTCATTGTGTTTAAATTGCCCATCATTATCATGATCCTTAATAGGGTTTAAACTGCTAGCCACTGCCAATTCCTTGTGTTTCAAGTGCTTCTCTCTGGAGGCAATCTTTTCTTCATGGTTGAAAGCTCTGGGGGATCCTTTAGATTTTAATGAGGAAGTCACAATGACACAACCTTCATTGTGGAACCTAACACAGACAAATGGCTTTGGACAAGATTAGGTATGGAAATAGGATAGTTTTTTAATCCTGTCTGTAAACTTTGGCTTTCCTAAATACAAAGTTCCCAGAGTCTCCATGGAATATACATAAAGGCACTAATCAAATTAAGGGACTGAAAGAAAAAGCACTTGACCATTAAATTAGAAAACCTTGCTGCAGCAAAAGGGGAACTGGAGACAGACCTCTATGAAAATAATTCTTTGTCAATCCCTAATCTCAATGGAATGGAAAAACTATAAGCACCAGAAAACATGCATACATTTGTACTGGTAGGAAAAAAAATGGGTAGGGAAAGGGAGTAGGGAAGAGTAGGGGAGTGATTGTATTTATATGAATGAAATAGTCAGACTAGAGAACAACCTATTTTAGCATTCTTACCAATTCAGTGACTATACCATTAGCTCAGCTTTGTTACTCTGTCTCAGTTGTGAAGACTGAATTGACAGCAGTATATAAATGCAGCCAGAGGCTCTTTCTATACTGTCTAAGTGAAGTGTATAATTAGTCTGTAGTCTAGAGAACAGTGAGATTTCTTTCCTCGTAGCCCATATTATTCTAATACTTGTTCAAAGAAACTCAATCATGCTCATATGGATATTTTTGTGTTCTCTAGGGCATTTTCAAATAATTATTCTTTGTTTTGCCAATCATGAGATCTGAAAATAGCAAAAGCATTTAGAAGATACACAGTAACTATAATAGCGAAATTCTGATCTAAGAAAAATGTTCTCAAAGGTAAACTCAACTAGAAAACCTTAAATTCCATTTATAATTCTTTTGTAAAAGATTAACATCTCAGTTTAGATAAAAAACAAGCAAAAAGTATACATTAACAACATTATTAATGTATGAAAATATTGGCTGATTGTCAATCCTAAAAAGCAAAGACCTTGAGTTATTAATGTACTGATAAATTTCAACCAGACTATCAATCACTGACAAACACTAATGACTTTAATGAAGAGTAAAGAGTTTTATTAAATGAACAAATGGTAATAGTTGACAATGCACATAAACAGGATGTGGAAGATGACTTTACTTAGTGTTGCCTTTTATGAATATGGGCCTGCATTCCATGTTTTACCAACCGATGTATTAAAATATAACAAAAAGCATTTTAATCCTTAAATTGAAAGTAATCTGAATTTTCTGACCAATTTTAGGAAATCTTTCATATAAATTTGTCTTCCTTGGGCCAGCACAAGTTACAGAAGGACAACAAGATTTACTGCTCCTTGTGTAATGTTCCTTGAATTGTCCTCATGAATAATGCTTATTACCATTTTCACATTTTACCTTCTAGTCAGGTTCTCTGTTTGCCATAAGGGCTCAAGTTGTTTGAGTATTATTTCTACAAGATGCAGTATCACTGTGAGATAGTGATTTGGTTCAAACAATTTTTCATCTATAAAATGATACCTAACAAGCATAGAATTAAAGAAGAATTTTGTTTAGTACTTCAGCATTTTCATGAAACAATTTGTTTTTTCTAAAACTCCCAGCAATGAGATATCAGCATTTTCTCAATAACTGCCCCTAGTATTTGTTTATTAGTCCTAACATCATGAATCATGTTAGCTAGAGAGAAGGAAGTATTATGTAATGGAAAAAACATTGACTAATAGACATTAGCTTTAAGATCTTAATCAATTCACTCAGCCTTCTGATGTCCCAGTTTTCTTACCTATGTGAGAAATGCTGAAAAGTTGGGTTTCCACAATGTTGCAAGTTTTGAGGTAGTGTGGGATTGGGATAGTGGGTAGCACTGACCAAGAGGTTTTCAGAATGTGAGAGATTAAGGAAGGTTAGGATTCACAGAACAATGAAGTGATTAATAGAAGCCTTGAGCAAACAAAAAAAATGGATTGGGGGATGGGGCTAGGAAGGCACAGGTGGATTCATCCAATCAGAATGAGTCTGATGGTTTTGAGAAACCACCATAACCCAAACTAGTTGGGATCAATGACCTGACAACCAAATCACTACTGAGCCTGATTAATAGACTAATTGAATATTAAAAACACACCACCAGAGACAGGGTTTTCTGACATTTTTGAACATGGGATGTATGATGGGGGGAGAGGCTGCTTTATACATATTAAGGGGAAACATGTAGTGGGCTTATCAGAAAGACTGTAACCTGGATAAAACGAACCAATCCGGTCTCTGAAGGGAGGAGTTGCATCACTGAACAAGTATAAAGATTCTCCCATTTATTCCCAAAGAGAAGTGGATCCTGGTTCTAGCCAGAAAGATGATTCCTTAAAATTTTTCTTTAATAAATTTTATAAAATTTAAAAAATAATAATTAAATAAAATTTTATTTTAAATTTTATAAAAATTTAATAAAATTTCCATTATATCTGAATTTCAGTGCCATGAGTATTATTTTTAATACCTGTAAAATAATGATGATGATACATATATTGTCAATTAATTTTTAAGTATTTATTAAATTTTTATTATTTGCCAGGCACTATGCTAGATCCTGAAGTTTCAAAGACTGAATTAAGTAGTCCCTATTGGCAAAGGGCTTACCTAGCTATTTCACAAGCTTATTATGAGAAAAGCTAAATCTTCCATTAGGTCTATTTTCTTATTTCTAAAATGTAGGGGTTGAATTAGATTGCCTTTGATCCTTGATTCTTTCTAATTCTAGATCTATCATCTTCTACTCCTATTACATGAAAATGGAGGAAGCAGAAAAGCAGAGAAAGAGAACCAAGAAAGAGAAGTTTTAGAAAAGCCCAGATAGATATGAGAGTATTCGGTACTGCAGAACAAAGAAGATGAGGCCTGAGAAAAAATCCTTAGATTTGGCAATTGAGAAATTGTTGGTAACTGTGTAGAGAGGAGTTTCAATTAAGTTATCAAGTCATAAGCCAGATAGTTAATTAATGTTCCTTAAAATCTTCAAATGGAGTGATTTCAGTTATTCCAAAAATGCATTTAATACACTTTTCCCACTTAGGTTCTACTCTGATGCTCCAACATGACATCGGAGTGAATCTGGTTTCCCAAAAGCAGGCAAGCAGACAAGCTCTGTCAGGTCCTACTAAGCTGGAAAGTTTTCCAGTATGTATAGACCTCATGATATACTGTCAACATGGGACCAGCTTAGCTAAGTTTGAAATGACTTCTTTCAGCCCCAGTGACTCATGCAAACTGTCTTAAGCTGTGGAGGGGTTCCCATGTGTGTCAGTGGAAGGAGTACCCCATCAGGGAGATCACAGTTCCTTGAAGTAAGTATGCTTCTATCCTATGGTGTGCAATCTTTAAGAATCGAGCAGGAAACAATATACGGTGCTGACATTTTCTTTGGACAGTTTACTAAGTTATGCTACTATACACAGCTTAAGAAATTTAAGAGCCTCCGGCTAAAAGGCTAAAGTGTAACAGGAATGCTTAGGAACTGTTTGTATGCTTGATTTGTTTTACAGTGTTTTTGGTCTTTAGTTTTGATTGGATTGTTTTACTGAAACATGAAGGGCATTTAGAAGGCAAGAAAGTGAATGGGATACATTTGCAACAGTATGCCCCAAAGCAACATCTTAATGTCAGAAGTAAATTATAACAACTTACATTACTGATGACATCCATTATAATTCAAAACTGAGACAATGGCATCAAGGTTGTTCCAGCTATGATAGAGAAAAGGGCTTCCTTCATACCTCATGCAACCAGGCAGTCTGTTCTTCTCCATTGCTGTGACATATGGAAACCTTTATTGATTAGAATTGAAACCAAGAGAAGGGAATATAAGAAGAGAATGGTTTTTTTACAATGAATTTTAAAAGGGTTTTTTAATTTTTTAAAAAGAATTTCAGGAATCATCCAATGCATATGAAACTATTTTATTGCAAAAACATAGAATACTTTGTATTTAAAGCTATATGTGTGACCTGCAGATGTCAATAGGGACCACATCTATGAAGTGACTTGATGAATTTCTAATTGAAAATGTGTGCATTGGATACGGTGATGATTAACAATCACTTTTCTGCCTAGAATCATATTTTTTTTTTAAATCTGATCTTTTTTATTTGTTCTAATCACTACTTCTGGTATAGAGAGAATGATGGTATTTGTTGTTGTTAGTTGTTTATCTTTCATTTTTGAAAAGGACTGAAATAACATGGCTGATATGATTTGTGAATAAACTAGATTTAAGTGAGGCAGAATCACATAAAGATTCTCTGTTTTTCAGAGTTGAGTTTGGTGGCAAGAAAAAAATCAAGACAATTAGCAACATACAGCACCATCAACAACTAACATTTATATTGCATTTGAAGATTTATGAAGCATTTTACTTCCAAATTTGCTGTTAGATAGTGAAAGTAATATACCTATTTTGCAGATGGCTCAGAGAACTGAAGTGACTTGTTCACAGGTGAACAGCTAGTATATATTGGAGACAGAGCTTGAACAGAGATCTCTTGATTTGAAGTCTGTAGAGGAAAATATGTCCATGGATCATGAGGGTAAAAGAAGCAAATCAAACAAAGGAGTAAACAGTTCATTCTCAATAGGAAAGACTAAGGTTTCCAATAGGATGTTGAGGATCAGGCTATGATCAAACTACAAGAAACAAAATGAATTTTCTGGCAATGGGAATTCCAATGGATACCAGCTCTTTTTACCAACTTTTCCAATATTAGTATTCAGGACTATCGCAGTTTTAGGATCTACTAGGCACAAGAAAAATAGCTGGGTGGATTAGTTTGAAAAACCCAAGGAAAATTCTTTATTAAGTAATCTCACCTCTTCAATTTGGTTAGTTTCTCCCTGAATGATCTTCCTCACTCCTGATGATCCATTCATCCTCCTCACAAATAATTTAAAAATATAACACCTTAAGTGAAGTCATACCATTAAAAATAAAATGTTTGCTAGAATCAGTTTGGAATGAACATCTCAAACTCTGCACAAAAAATAAGCCTATCTAATATATTACAACTATTAATAGGATTAGTTTTTGTTATAAACATACATAAATTATAATTTGTATCCTTGTTAAAGATTGGTTTAAATAGTAATAAAATGTACTTTTTCACAAATACATGAATGAATAAATAAATTAAAAGGAACTGCAGTCTTAAGGTAAGACATTTTAGAAACATTTTAGTGGCATTATTATTAGGACTCAGGAATATCGAGATCTGTGGATGACCTCATTACCAAGCTATTTGGTTTTTCAGATTCAGTGTCCTTTAATCTTTTCTCTCTCAGGTTTTTTTTTTAATCTATTCAAAATATTACTCATAAAAGTCCTACCATCACATCTCATAAAGGTAGTGTGAGCAAAAATTGAGACAAATGGTTTGAAAAAACACAACTCTTTGTTCAGGCTTTCCTTCTCTTCTTCCATCTACCTATTTAAAAATAGTTAATGACTCCACATTGTCTACTTTTTAGGCTAAAAGTTACTTTGATATTTGAGGACTTTTATCATCTAAGTCTAATCTTCATCAAATTCTGTTTCCAAAATTATACTTTGGGAACTTTCTGCTGTAGTCAAGTTGGTCTTCTTTGTTGTTTTCTTGTGCAACATGTTTGTTCCTATCTCTCTATCTTTTCTCATTTCCTTCTTCCTAGCCAAAGTACTCTCCTTCATCAGTGCAATGAATGCAATATTTTCAAAGTCCCCCTTTACGAGGATACAATCTGTGCAAACGTAAGGGTGAGGAAATTCACATGGAAATATTCAGGGAGAAAACAACCAAATTAAATAGGAGATAAATTACTTACTGAGCACTAGGCTTGTATAGAAACACAATCACTTATCTTTTTAGATTTTTTTTTTATATTCAGAACTAGGCTGTATAAGCTCCTGGAGATCAAATAATATATTTTATGCCTCTTTCCATCACCAAAATGCATGGCACAATGCCTTCTACCAAGGAGGTGTTAAAAAAAATATGTTGATAATGATGAAATAGAAGAAATAGTTAACATTCTACTCAAAAATGAGAGTATTATTATTATTATTAGGTTTCATATGCAAAACAGAGCCAGGATATCAAAACAGCAGGAAGAAATATATCCAACTCTCCCATCACATGTCATCTACAAAGATATAGAAAATATATCATATCAAATTCTGATTGGGAAATACAAGGGGAGAAATCATAATGAACCATTTTTTAGCTTAGGCTAGCTTAGGGAAAGAAACGGAGAAGAATCCTCAGATGGCTGGCATCCTCAGGAAAAACACTGGGTTTGAGGTCTAACCCTTACTGCCAATAGCAGTACATTCCATCATCCAGAGACTAAAATAAGGCTGAGACTGGACACATAAAGATGAAAGTCTAGGACAAGAAGAGATTCCAGAAGATCCATAAACCAGTGCAGAATGCAGATATATGTCATCTGGAAGTACTATCACTCATTAACCAGTTTGGGTCCAGGATAGACTGAGGAGAGAATATGTATCTAGGAGTGGAGCAGAGGTGTCATCATAGTTGAGGCCCTTGCTGTATGCTAAACAAAAAAACAAGTTTAAAGCAAACTATAGGAGTGGAACTCTGAACAGGGACTCAGTTCTAGCTTTCAGTCCAGCTTAAAGAAATAAACAAGGCAGGTATCCCAGAAGAAAGGAGAAGCTGCAATCAGTAACTCTAAGCTTACAGAACTTAAAACAGCCTAAATCCAGATACAGTCTATTGAAATCTCCAATGAGGGACAAGTTGTTAGAAGTCTTGACCAGATTTAAATCTGAGTCAGGAACTTGACAGTGCTCAAAGCAGGAGGGCAATGAACAGGCTTCATGCTACAGTATATGCTAGAATGAGCTCAGAAAGCTTGCATGCTTCCATTCTGAGATGTCCCTGAGAGGCATGAGAGATTGTGAGAAGCTGAGATTGTGTGGAAAACATAATATTCAGTATTTGAAGCATCTAAAGGACTCAAGAAAACATAAACCCAGCTCAGATTCTTCCCCAGGTCCCAAACTTACAATAAAGTGTAAAATCAAATAATAAATAAATTTGAATCATGGGGATGGGGGGGTGGGGGAATTCTATCATAAAGAGTTATTATGATGATGGGAAAATTTAAGACATAAATTCAAAAGAAGAGAATGATTTAAAAAAAAGAAAGAAACCTAAAACAAAAATGCAGCTTTGACATATTTAATCAGAATTCCTTGAAGTAATAATGTAAGATTATTTTTTTAGAAGGGAGTAAAAATGATTTTAAAAAACAAATGAGAGCAGTAAAGGTAAAAGAGTGACAGAGAGAGAGACAGAGATAGACAGAGACAGAGACACAGAAAGAAAGAGAGATGGGGGAAAGGAGAGCAATGGGAGAAAACAGATATGAAAAAGGGAATTATCAATTTTAACAAGATATAAAATCTTTCTAAGAAAATAATTCCCTGAAAATTAGAATAGACCAAACTGAAGCTAATGACTCCATAAGGCACAAGAAATATTAAAGTTATTTGGCAAGTGTATCATTTTAGATGGCAAGTAGTCCAATTTTTGTTAAACATGGTAGAAATTTATGTTAAATCTGATATATGCATACATATTTATACAATTATTGTGCTGCACAAGAAAAAAAAAGTAAAATAAAATACAAACAAACAACAACAAAAAGAGTAAAAATACTATGTGGTGAACTACATTCAAATCCCACAATCCTCTCTCTGGGTATAGATGGCTCTCTTCATCACTGAACAATTAGAACTAGTTTGAATCATCTCATTCAAGAGAGCTATGTCCATCAGAATTGATCATAGTATAATCTTGTTGTTGCCGTGTGTAATGATCTCCTGGTTCTGTTCATTTCACTTAGCATTAGTTCATGTAAGTCTCTCCAGGCTTTTCTGAAATCATCCTGTTGGTCATTCTTTACAGAACAATAATTTCCATTTTTAGATGAGGAAAGCAATACTGACAGTTTGAATGTTTTCTCAAGGTCAAATAGTTAACTTGTACCAGAGTCATGACTAGCAGTATGATTTCCTGGTAAGGGTACAGAGAAATTTACACAAGTTGCTAGGAAAATTGGAATTTGTGTGGTTACAAAATAACTGAGAAAAAAAATCCCTGCCCTTAATGCACTGAAAATTTGCTAGGGCAAGATATAAATAATAGTATAGAAAATATTAGCTAGGTAGCATCAGTCTTAATCTGTCCTATCCCTTCACTAATGGCTGGTGAAACAGAGATTTGACTATGAGTGGCTACAGAAAGTGAGAACTATGAAAGAGAAGAGCCACATACAAATTCAAGGACATAGAGGAAAAAATAGGACCAGTAATAACAACATAATTGGTTACTGGGACTGATTACTGAATCAATTTGCCCTATTTTGATATGTATTGGCAGTAGCCTAAAATTGGTCTGAGATTCTCACTAAAGACCAGCAAAAGCTCCAAGCCTCCTGAGTTTCAAAGCACTTTAGATCTCAAGTTCTATTTTCCAGACTGAAATAAAATATTGAATTACCAATTCAATATTCCTTTACAATTTTTGCCTTTGCTTATAATGACCTAAGTTTATGCTTAATGTTTATGGTCGTATCAGATTATACATATTTTCAAAATCTTGAACCCATATTGATCCTATGTCTTGAGAGATTTCTAGGGATGAAAACCAAAACTAATACACTTGGCAAATATTTTGCTATTATGATATGCATTGTATTCTTATTAAGTGCTCATTAAAAAGCAATTATAGGCTCAAAGTAACAGTCACTTATATAACATTCAAATATTTATATCAGATTGTACCAAGAGGCAATGCCACTATGCCAAAGTCATGTGAGTAGGATTTATGAAACAGATACAGGTCAGAAAAGAGACACAGTTCACAAATAGTAGGGGCTCAGTGCAAAGTTTGGTTGGGTAAATTCATAAATCCTCTTGATATGGAGATCAGTGGAACTGAAAAATTAGTGGAGCTGGCAACCATAATGACTGTGATAGTAGGCAATTCTGCTTCAGTGAGGCATGCGCAATCTACCAACATGCATGTGGGAATTTTCTGTAAATGATTATCAATGATAGTTGGTGATTGAAGTTGAATAGATGAATGACATCCAAGTAGCACTTGTTCAGCCTGATAATACTGTTGAAGACAGGGTTCTGAGAATAGTCATAAGTGAAACCCTTGTATCAGAAATTCCTCTGTGACACAAATGAAGTGTATGGTGGAAGATTTGCTCACTCTCCTTTTGCTCTTATACAAGAAAAAAAGGGGAAATAGTACTACAATTGAGACTAAAATTACCCTTGAAAACATGTAGTTCAAAAAAAATTATTCTAAGTTGAAGGATATAATAGGAATTATAGAAAAAGTGAACATTAAATATCATATCTGAAGTGTATACTGCTTATACATCCTATTCAATTCAGTTTAGTCAGATAGCTTTTAATCCCTTAATATGCTGGACACTGGGGATGCAAAGACAATTACAAAATAGTCCTTGACCTCAAGGAACTAAAATTCAATTGTGAGTCCAATGTCCTTTGCATTAGTCTTTGTTGATTCTGGACCACTGATCTCTGGCATTTAAAGGCAATAGGTGACAGAGGGGAGATGGGGTAGCTAGCATTTCTCTCTTTTTCTCTAACTGAATTGCTTCCCATTGCTTCTTATGACTCCACAGAATGACCCTTGAGTCCCAAGTTTTTTATGATAAGAAGAGTGATTCTCATCATTCTCCACTCTTTTAGTGTAATCTTCCTGGTGCAAACTAAAGGTAGAAATGTTTCTTAAATCCTTCTCTGTTGGTTGCTATTATTTTCTATCCATAGACATTTCATTCCAGCATCCTAATTACTACTAGAAAGATATGCTTTATTTTTTTTGGTTTTGTTTGTCTGATGTTTTTAAGTTTCAGAAACAGATTATTACACTCAGTTGAAACTACTGGCTCACCAGGTACGGTGACATATGTGTAATCCTTACTATTTCAGAGATTAATACTGTAGCTCTCTTGAGGAAATATCTAAACTAGGTGGTGAATATCTTCTCTATGATTTAGGAATTCTTTTTGTTTGCTGAGGTTTAAAGTCAGTTGGAGTTTTTTTTTTTTTTTAATAATTTTCCCCAAGCTCATCTGTCATATATACCAACATCCTCCATTTTGATATGATTTTGCATATTTGGGGTTAAGTGAAATCAGAGGCTTATGACCACATAGATTTATATTGAAAGTGGTCAAAATATATACTTTACAGCATATAAGCAGATAGCAAGTACTAAATTCAAGAGTTTGTAAGTCTGATGTTGTTAGACCTGTCCTTCAACACTAGTAAAATTAAAAAGCAAACAAAACATATTCAGAGAAAAGTCAAGAAAGAATTTAGTACTGATTTATATGCAGTGACTCCATTTAGATTTCAGTACAAGAATACTCTGACATTTCTGAGGAATAATTTTCAAGTACTGCTCTAGTTTCTGTTTATAAATATTAACAGCTAAAGGCATTGTTACCTTTTTGTAAATGCTTTGAGTTTCTTCCCGATTTCAACTATGCTACATAAGTTCAGATTATATCCATGTTCACAGTTAGTCATCTGAAAGATTAGGGCATTTTCATTCATCTCCAAATCTTTGATTTCTCCAGGAGACTATTGCATTCTTTAGAGAAATGAAAAGGGAGTTAACCCTAGAAAGAAAGCTATTATTTCATGATTGGTTTTCTGCTTTTTTTTTTTTTTATCAGATACTAAATATATCTCTTTCCTGCGAACAGCTACCCTAAGTTTTCCCATAACTGTACAATAAAATCAACAAGCATTTATTAAGTACCTAGTGAGTGCCTAATGCGGGGACAAAAAACAAAAATTCAACAATGTCTATTTTCAAGAAGCTTCTATTTGGGGAGACATTTACTTACATAAGTAAAACACTAGGTGTCACTGTGAAACAGGAAGGAGATCTAGAACCTTTTGCCTACCCTTTTCCCTTTGAATAAAAAAGGGTAGAATTTAGTCTCTAGGACTAATGCTCATAACCTTAACAGGATAATGGATCAGTTTATTCTTCCAGGAACAATCAAAGTGATCCCTGAGTCAGTCAGAGGAATGAAGCAAAAAACTCAGTTTAATAAAGAGAGTTTTCTATATGCAGTGGTCCTGTAGTCCAAGGGAAATCCCAAATATCCAGCTATGCTATAAACTACTCACAGTAAAGGTTTTTGGTTATTAGGTCGTTTCTGCTTCTTTAGTTATTCACATAATTTTGGTGTTATATGGTCTTCTGGCGAGGAAATGCTGAATTCATGCTAGCTAGTGCTGCTACCTATCTTGAACAAATTTTATAAATCACATTCTATTTGCTAAGTAGTATGTTAATTGCTTTATAAATATTTTCTTATTAGAATATCATAATAGGCTTGGAAGGTCAGTGCTATTATTAATTCCATTTTACTTTTGAGGAAACTGAGGGGGATAGTGAGAGTCACTTAGCTAGTAAAGCTGAGGCTGGATTTGAGCTTAGGTCTTCTTGATTACAGACTCAGTTCTCTGTCCACTGAGTCATCCAGCTTCCTCTTTTATATACATACAAAATTACTAGTCAAGAAGCTAAAGACAGTGAATTGTTAACAGTCTTGCAACTTTTAACATGCTTGCAAATCTGCTCTATATATTTAAGTTTTTCAATTTCTCAGCATTATCCCATTTCAAAATTAGAAACTTGTAAAAAAAATAATGGGTCTTGCTGTCATTCAAGTCTTTGTTAGCAAATTCAGATGATTTTGTGGCATCATCATTCTCTTGATATAAAATTGCATTTGATTAGATATAAGTATGTGAGTGTGTATGTGTATAACAAAATATTTCTTTCTATCTGTATATATGTAGGTATATACTTTGTCTTTAAGGGGTGTGTGCATGTGTGTGTGTGTGTGTGTGTGTATGTGTGTGTACACATACTTGTATACAAACTTGCTTAGGTAGACAGGTGCATGCATGAGACAAAGTATTTGAAAGTTCATTCATATTCGTCTGTCCAAAAGTTCTGAAAATAAATGTATTGGTTTCAAAAATAATTTTGCGTCCTTCTTTTCTACATATGTACCTTGACAATTATGATGTTGAATGATGCCATTCAATGGCTTAGTAATGTTACTTTTTTTTAAGAAAAATTTTAATAGTAACGACAAATCTAAAAAAACAGTTCTTAAATATCATAAATTTGACTAAATTGCATCAATCTTTTCTAGTTCAGTACTCCCACTTCACTGTTATGATCCATATATTTGACAGAGGTTATAAAAAAGTTTGTGAGTATCAGTTGAAAATTTCAAGTTATTTTTCTTTAGTTAATTCAATATTTTCATCAAGCTAAAGACAAAGTATAGCAATACTCACAGGTTGTTCATGTCTCCAAATATTTCCTCTATTGATTTGTGGGAAGTGATAGCTGTTTGCAAGATAGTTTGAGGCATTTGTTCAAACTAGTAAAATCCAGTAGGACAATTGAAAGTAGTGTTTTTTATTTTCATCCATCATGGTAACAATCTAAGACATATTAAACTCTTTGAATTATGTAAAGGGCACTCCAATTCTTTCATTTAAAGTTCTTCATTCTAAATACACATATGTTTCTATTCTTCTTTGTTACCACCATTATGGGTGATAATGGATTTGATGATGATCCCATTCCCAAACAGTTGCTTGAGATAGTCTCTAAGATCATCCATTAGAGACAAAATATATGTGAATATGTGTGTGTGGATACACACACACACACACACACACACACACACATATGTATATATATATATATATATATATATATATATATATATATATATATATATATAAAACAAAGATATTTATCTATCTATATGTATGTATGTACATGCCTAATGTATGACTGTATGTATATGTGTGTATGTCTGTATCTGTGTACATGGATTAATCCATGTTTCCACAGATATTTCTGCACTATCCTCATACTGAGTTTCCCTAAGAGAATCCTGGAAATCACTTTTTCTAACAACTCTTCAAAGCTAATTGGGTTTTCTCAAAGTCTCACTTATTCAAATTTGTTGTATTCCAAATCCTTCTCTACTCATTCCAATCTAATCTTATTCTACTCTTTGCACTTTATTTCTCCTAATTCTACAAAAAAAAAGTGCAAAGAGTAGAATAAGATTAGATTGGAATGATCTCTAATGTCACAAATGAAGATTAGGATTTCTTTAATATTATACTCCCTCTCCCCATTATTTCAATTATTTTAAACAAATTTGCCATATCCTACCAGCAATAAAGCTCCCCACCAGTACAAAAGCTTTCCCACTTAAGGCTCTCCATTAACCCAACCCTTGTGTTTGTGAGAAACCTTCCTAATTTATGCTGCCATTGGTATCCATGTAACCCAGGGAAACTGCTGGTCAATGAATCTTCCTATGCCATGATATGACCTATTACTCTGATCAAGTTTGTTGAATTCAATGGACAGTTCTCCTGCAGTTCAGGTGAGGTTTCTCCCTAAGATGAAGAGGAAGTAACCCTACTGTTTGTCAACCATTCTGAGATGCCAATAATTAGTATCCCATCAAATTAGAGCATTTAGTCCCTAATGTTATACTTCTATCTACTATAGCAGAATTTTCCTCCCATTGATATCTATTTATAGATAGGTCTTCTACTGCATAGAATTAAAATCATTTAGTACATGAATAGTTTGATACAAATAGTGAGAATATGATTAGTTTTATATATAAGTGACAACACAAATATAGGTTCCACATTTAGGCTTCCATAGTGCTCATGTTATTATCCTGATTTATTAGTGACACAAATTCTTTATACAACTCTTCCAACTCTGATGGAGAACAGATCAATACTCAGCTATTGTTTGCACATGATTTGGAATATTAGGATAACTAATTGGATTTGGTAGTATACACAGCATATCCTTGCTGTGCTTTACTGATGATATACATACACAGACTGACATGATGTCCCTCTTGTGCTTAAAAACATAATAACTTTATTCTTATCACTGGAAACTATTCCCATTGTCAATTATAACTTATGAATATTAACATTTGCAAGGTGAGATAGTATGTTCTAAATCCTTCTCAAAAATTCATTATATTGATTTATAATGCTAATATTGAACAAATCATCAAAAAGCAATTTGCCAACTGACTACAGAGTTTTTTTTTAATTCAGTTAGGTACATAGAAAAACACAGCTATACAATAATAATATTTATATAATGGCTATTTTTCTCATTTGCATTATGAATTAATAAATATTTGTATTCATAAGGGATCAAGCAAATGCATAGAGATCAGCTCTGCTAAAAATAAATTTATGCAACAGCAAAGAGGAAAATTCATATAAAAATGAAATGAAGTGCAAAATTAAAATTTAAAGAAAATTCAATACTTAAGTCATCAAAATTAGGCATTTTTGAGCTTAATCTTCAAATTTAAGCTGTAAAAAAATTAAAGTTTTAAAAATAAAATCCATAAAACAAAAATTCATATCAAATGTGTTATCACAACACATATTTTAATATTACTGGATTTTTAAAAAGCCTAAAAAAGGAAAAGAAATAGGAATTCAGTGATATTATTAGAGTCAATGACGATTAAAAAAAAAAAAAAAGGTTTTTAAACCTATCTTGGGATAAGATTTCCATTTTGTAATACTAGGTACCATTGAAGAAAAGAAGAAAGCTAATAATCCCCTTTATCTCTCCTCTCCTTTCTACTAAAAGGGGATAGAGCAGCTCTGCAATCTGCATATGAGTCTTAAAATCAAATTTAAAGGTGAGAGTTATGGGATTATTTATCAAATTTCAATTACTCTACTCCATCTGAGGAAGTTATTTTTTACCTCCCATATCAGCATTACCTTTAGAGCCATTTCCTTCTTCCCCTTCCCCACTTCCTCTCTCAAATGACAACTCAGTAAAGACGGGTATTGTGAACAAAGGAAAATAACTCATTTATAAAAGAGAATAGGTTCACCATCTATTGGGAAGAAGGTGAACATGTTTCATTTTGATTTAATGATCTTAGAGAGGAGAGAGGAGAAAGTGAAAGAAGATACCCCTCAAACACATGAACTTACAGTTAGGAATTGGAAGTAGAGAATTTATTTATAAACCAGATCCCACAAGTATATAACATAGGCACATTGAAGCAAACAGCAAGTTCTGTCCAGGCAGAACTGGATTTCTTAAAGTAGAGGTATGAGCCAGACAAATTTCCAGGTGCTCATTTTTCCTTAGTCTCTAATTTGATTTTTAAAGTCTTTTTTTTTTTGAGTTCTTCTATAAATTCTCTCTGGGCAGGGAGCCATTTAACATTAGTAGAAGAAGCTCTTTTTACATCAGTGTCCTCTGAAGATGAACCCTGGTCTTCCCTACTCCCATAGTAAGTTTCTATGGTTGGGCTTTTTCTTCTTTGCATACTCATTTTATTTTTTTTTGAAAATGAGAAGTATTGTCCGATTCTTTTTGTACAGCAAAACAACTATCTGGACACGTATACATGTATTGTATTTAATTTGTACTTTAACATATTTAACATGTATTGGTCAACCTGCCATCTGGGGGGCAGGGAAGGAGGGGAAAAATTGGAACAAAAGGTTTGGCAATTGTCAATGTTGTAAATTACCCATGCATATATCTGGTAAATAAAAACTATTAAATAAATTTTAAAAAAGAAAATGAGAAATATTAGTTTAAGCACCTCTAATCTTGGGGTGAGGGTGGGGGCCTCTAGCTTCAATTCAGCTCTGCCCTTTAACCTGGAACCCCAAACCAAAAGTTCCTCTTTCCTTCTAGTGCCCACCATCCATCCCTTGCCCCACTGCCTCTGCATTCCCAGAGTGCCCTGATTCCTTCTTGTGCAGGGTTATAGTTCAGCAGCACACCTGGACCTGGCAATCCCAATCAACTAAGCTTCCTTTAGATTTCCGGGACTTAGACCCCTACTCCACGTGAAGTCTGGGGATAAAGTTTCTGTAGTTGCTACTGAGGTTCCAGCAACACCCATCTAGTCTCAAGTACTCCCCACTTAATGTTTCTTTGGAATCATAGATTCACACATAACTGAAATGAAAAAAAAAAAAAACACAACAACAACCATATATACAATAAAGATATGTAAAACAAATATAAAATAAGCATAAGGTATTTAAATACAAGGCAGTTAGAGGAGGGCACTATTATTAGGAGAAATTACAAAAAAAGCATTTTTTAGAAGATGTTGTTTCAGCTGTATCTTTTTAAAAAGGTAGGGAATTATGAATCAGATAAAAGAACATTCCACATAGGCAATAGGGCAAATTCATAAGTACAGAATTAGAGTAGAGAGAGTTACTCATTGTTAAAAATACACTCTTGACACAGAAAATAAAATATCAAGGAAAAATTATTAAAGAAAAATCTTAAGTGATTGTCTTAACATGTCTGGCCAGAAGTGAGTTCCACTTCTCTTCAGAAAGAGGAAGCCCTAAGCATAGAAGTGAAAGAAGCTTTTCAGTTGTTAGCTCATTGCAGCCCCTCTCTTCAGAGACCAGATTGGTCCGGTCCTTCTGAGTTACAATCTTTCTGATATGCCCTACATGTTTCCCCCTAAATTAGTATAAATATATTCCTCTTCCCTCATCAAACATCCCATATTCAAAAAACGGTGGGAAATTACTCCTATGGAATGTTGTTTAATATTCAATTAGCCTATTAAGTAGGCACAATAATAATTTAGTCAAGTCAGGTCATTGATCCCCATAGTTTGGGCTGAATCAGCTATTATTTTCAGTTTGTGGTTTTCTCAAAACCACAAGACTTCTTCTGATTGGTTGAATCCACTTGTGCTTTCCTAGCTTCCCAATTCCTTGTTTGCTCAAGGCTTCTACTGATCATTTAATTATTTTGTGGAATCTTAATCTTCTTTAACCTTTCACATTCTGAAAATCTCTTGGTCAGTGATACCCAGTGCCCTACACTAGCTAGAAACTTGCAACATTCTGTGGAAATCCATCTTTTCTGCATTTCTCAGACCATGTGGAAGAGAGAGGTCTACTTTGATTAGAGTGTAGGAAGGGGAGTAACAAGTATAACAAATTATTGTCACAAATTTTTATACTGTGCTTCTCATCATTATTTATATTGATAAAAAATGTCCAGTATTAGATCCTTTAGAGAGCATGATTAAGTCTGAAAGTATGTTCATTCACATTTTAAAATTCATCCATTTTCAGAAAACCAAGTAGAACTCATCCAAATTCAGTGAACTATACAGTACCATCCGCTAGCCAATAGGCATTTATTAAATATCTATTATGTAACATTCACTGTGTTAAGTTCTGGGAATACAAAAAGTTTCAATAAATAAAAGACAAAAGGCAGTACATTATAATAGGGATTAAGATCTTTCCATTCATTCTGGGGAAAAGACCTTCAAATCCTGGCCTGCTAGCTTTCCAGAGCAACTTGAATTTTAGAGGTCAAGTTGCTATTCACTTTCTGTTTCAATGAGGTCTTCTCCCCAAATTATATACAATGTGAGGGTGCTCTCTGGGGATAATCTTTCATAGTAGTAGGGGGGGTAGTCTTTCATAGACTATCTACTGAAAGAAAAAGTCATCTCCTAAGTAGGCTTTCAAATCTTAACTTTCTGTTTTCTGTAAATTTATCCTCCAGAAGTTTCACAGGATACTCTTCTAACACCTGTGAAGAAGCAAATTCCACAAAGGACAAAATATTGTTCTTCGCTAGTGGACCTCCCTTCGGTGTTAAATCACCTGGAATCACTTCTCAAGGGTCACCATATTCCCACCCCAATATTCATCTCATTGCAGTGATTCTGAACTTTCACCTGCCAATGTACAATTCCAATACCTCATTCTCAGCTTTTTAATCACACCTATTTACCTCAACACTACTCTACAATGTTCCACTCAAGTTACATTAACTGCCTCTGTGACCTCTATACTGGCAAACAATATAATTTCAAAACTTTTTTGATCTAAAATTTCTTCCTTTCTCCTTCCATCTTTTGGCCCTCATTGAGAAATGGCTCCAAATTGATGATCCATTTTTCTTGCCAAGGGTCTAATTATTGGCTACAATTTTTTTTCTCTTGCTCCATAGCTCATTGGTGATGGAAAGGGAACAGACCTAGAATACTTGCTCCCCATTACCACTTTCATATACCCTTTGCCACCTTAATTAAATAACATTTCTTTGAGTTGAACATTATCCAAATTTAGTATTTACTCTATTCTATTGATTCTATTGAATGTCATTTGGGCATGACATTCTCCTTCTTTCCTCAATGAGTTCAGTGTGTGGCTCAATCTTTCTCTCCTTCCTATCTCCTGCCATCATATTAGGAGATTTTGTATTTCTCCTTTAAAGATCTTAACTTTTCAGTGACTCAATCACCCTTGATTTTGTTATCAATCACAAGTATTCCACTCCCTCAGAACTCCGAAATTTCCTTATTTGATCTTAATCTGTTATCATTCCATCTTTATTATGTTTTAGGACCCCTAGCCCATTCTTTATTCTCATTATGACTTCCATTCTATCCTGCAGTTTTTTCCTATGCTAATAGCTCTGCACTGGCTATACTCATTTCCTTTGCCTATCTTTACCTCTGTGGCAACCAATTATCCTCTGCCTTAAAATTTCTTCCCCTTTGTATAGCACTTATTGTGCCTTGCCAAACCTCAACCTTGATTTACTCTACCATCTGTCTCTTTTGCTCTATTCATTGCTATTTTAAGCAGAGCCAAAGGAAATCATGAAACCATGATAACTAGGAACACTACAAATGTATTAAATCTAAACTGGGTCTTTATTTTATTTAGCAAAGCAGAAAGTCTATTTCTCCCTAATTAACCTGCTATCCCACATTCCATTGGGAATGTTTCAAATATTTTTTTCTCTCCTCAAGCTTTTCATGACACCCCTTTCTCCATCCTCTCAGCTGAAGACATCACTTCATTTTTTACTTGGGGAAAAAAATGGAACTGTTCAAAATGAGCTCAGCTTTTTCCCTTCCTCTTCATTCCACATGATTCAGGCATATTTCTTCCCTAAATCTTCCTTCTCCTCTTACCAAGAAAAATCCTTCTGTACTCTGCTTACCTTTGTGGAACTCCTTGACAAAAAAAAACCTACTCTTGGATCTCTCTCATTTTCTCTTCATTCTCTCTTAAGTCCCCACAATTTGGCTTTCAACTGCAATGCAACTGAAATTTTCCTCTCCAAAGTTACCAATAATGTCTTTTTTCTAAAATGTAAATTTTTTCTCATTTTGACTCTTTTTGTAAATTTCTCTGTGTCTGCTACTATTGATCTTTCTGAAAATTCTTTCCTCACTGGATTTTCATAATACCCTTCCCTCCTGATTCTCCTATGTGTCTGACTTTTCTTTCTCTGGTTATTTGCTGGTTATTCATCCATATTCTGTTCTCTAACAATGGGTAGATATTCATCTTTTGTCTCTATTTCACTGAGCAACATTTAGAGCTTCCATAGGTCAAATTATCATCTTTATGCAAATAATTTCCAGATCAATATATCTAGCCCTAGCCTCTTTTCTGAGCTAAATTCACATTACAAACTGCTGTCTAGACACCTTTAACTGGAAATTGTACAGATGTCTCTAATTCAATATGCCCAAAGTTTCGCTCTCACTCAAAGTACATGTGCAATCCATCAACAAATCTAGGTCTTTCTACAGTTACATTTCTTGTATATGTAACCTCTCCACTCACACAGCCTTGATTTGATTTCAATCATTATTTCTCATCTGCATTACTGCAACAGTCTTCTAATTGATCTTCCTGCCTCAAGTCTCTTCCTAATCCAATCCTTTCTCTATTCAGCTGCCAAAGTGAATTTTTTTTCTGAAATATCCATATGATTATATTGCTCATCTTGAATACAGTGATCTCCAGCAGCTCTTTTAATTTCAAATGCATCTCCTCTGCTTTGTATATAAAGCTCTTAAAAACATAGTCCCTTCCTATACTTCATTCCCTTCCATGGTCACGATGATCCATCAACATGACTCTACTTGCAGTTCCTTGAACATAACATTTCATCTCCTTTCTCAGTGCTTTCACACTGGCTGTCCATCATACCTACAATGATCTGCCCTCTCACCTCTAACTCTTGGGTTCTCTGGCTTTCCTGATGTCTCCGTTTAGGTCCTACCTTCTGTATTCCTTTCTTAGTCCTTCCCCCTACAGAATGTATACTCCTATCAAATAGACTTAATCAAATAAAAATGAATTTCCATGTATTCCCCCAAAATATGCATCTTATCCTGAATCTTGAATCCAATTACTTCTCTGTCAGGAAATGGGCAGCATGCTTCATCATCAGTTCTCTGGAATCAAGGCTGACCAACTCTTAAGTCTTTCAAAGTTGTTGGTCTTTAAAATGTTGTTATATAATTTGCTCTCCTGGTTCTATTCAATTAATTTTGTTTCAGTTCCTAAATTTCTTCCTAAAATTCTCTGAAAGCATTCTTTTCATCATTTCTTATTACACAATGGTAGAAAGATAGATATAGATATAATACAAAGTATGTGTTTGTATATATAGACATATGTATTTATACCCATACACATGTACACACATACATGCACATCTAGTGGTGTATCAGTAGGTGAAAAAACATAGATATTTTAACGATTCTTTAGGCAGGGTTCCAAAATTATTTCCATAATGCCTAAATCAATTAACAGTACTTTCAACAATGTATTAATGGGTCTCTACAAAGCAAATTGCTTTTAAGACACTTTTCAATGAAATAAGTTTAAAAAATGTATTTTTGTGTAAAGGAATACATTTATATCAATTTACAATAGGTGTAGGATATTGCCACTTTTTTTGGAGGAACATGTTCATGCTTAATAATAAGAAGAGAAAGAATGTCATTTTAACATATACTGCTGAAATATGGATATTAAGAAACATATTTTCCTCAAAGGATTTAAAATCTTTTTAGAGAAAAAATGATCTATAGTATAGAAGTGATGACTTGGAAGTTGTCAACAATGTTGATTAATGAATCATTACAGGAAGTTTAATGATATAAAGAGGCAGAAAAAAAGTTTTTTTTTATTTATTAAAACTACAGAAGTAAGTGTGAATAAACTGCTATAATAATATTAGTAATAATAATATTAATGACAGTTAGCATTTATATGGGATTTTAAGGTTTGGAAAGAATTACAAATATTATACATTTGATTCTCACAATAACACTGGCATTTAGGCATGATCATTATGATTATTCTTCCTTTAAGTGAGGAAATTGAAGATAGGAAAGCTTATGACTTTCCATGGGTCATACAGCTAATAATTATATTCCAGTGACTTGACAAAGATATTGTACAGTTTTTTTGTTGTTGTTTTGTTTTTTTGCCATTTTTTCTCTAGTTTAATTTATAGATGAGGAACAGAGTCAAACAATTATTCTCAATTCACTCTATTCACTGTACCACATAGCTATTTCCTGTATGACTTAGCTCATTCTTACACTTCTAGTCTTATTACACCCTACTCCCCAACTCAGGATTCTTCAAACTAGTGCAACTGGGCTTTGAGATATTCCTTGAACACTCCAAATATCAGTTTGAGCATTTTCTCTGATTATCTCCTGTTGAGACCCTGGATATCTTAGAATCAGCCTGAGTCAGGATAAGCAAAACTCTTTATTGTTGGTCTTTTGGGGTTACTCTCAGGAGATTAGATCTTGGAATTTCCACACCTCCTTCCTCTCTCTCCCTACCGCCAAAGAATGACTCTCCTCCTCCTATTCCCCTCACTGATATCACTTCCCCTTCTTTGTCCACAAACACCTATCGAGCCAGAACAGAATAGTTAATTAGGTTCACCTTCCAAACATGTTAATAGAGAATTGTCCAATTGGCAATTAGCCTCATGTACTAGGTTACCTTGCATCTGCTCAGTTCTAGCCCTTTACAGTCTCCCATGCCTAGAATAATCTCTCTCTTCTGCTATCAACACTGACTTCCTGATTTTAAGTTCCAAATAAATACCATCATTTATAGAAAGCCATTCCCATTTGCTCTTAATTCCAATGGGTTCTTTCTATTTCCTCTCATTTATCCTTTTTATATATATATATATATGTATGTGTGTGTGTGTGTGTGTGTGTATGTGTATATATGTGTGTGTGTGTTTCTGTGTTGCCTCCCCATTATATTGTAAACTCTATGAGAGCGAGAAGTATCATAATAGGTGCTTAATGTACATTAATTGATTGATTAAGTTGATATTTGAACTCCTATTTGCATGACCTGAACTTTCAAGGACTTATGATTATCAGAGAGTAGAAAATCATAGTGGTATATGAAATAATTGCATATACATATCATGAATTAAGTGGGTGAAACTAAGCAAATATATAAATTGTTAAGTATAAAAATATGGAGACTGAAATGTGATTTTTAAAAATTAATTTTATAATTAAAAAACATTTTTGACAATACATATGCATTTTTTTTTTACATTATGCCTTGTACTCCCTTCTGTTCCGAATTTTTCCGCTGCTTCCCTCCACCCCCTCCCCTAGATGGCAGGCATTCCCATACATATTAAATATCTTATAGTATATGATTGGTACAATATATATGTGCAGAACGCAATTTTGTTGTTGTTGTTGTTGTTGTTGCAAAGGAAGAATTGTATTCAGAAGGTAAAAATAATCTGGGGGAAAAAAAATGCTCACAGTTTACACTCATTTCCCAGTGTTCCTTTTCTGGGTGTAGCTGATTCTGTCCATCATTGATCAATTGGAATTGGATTAGTTCTTCTCTGTGTTGAAGATATCCACTTCCATCAGAATACATCCTCATACAGATCATTGTTGAAGTGTATAATGATCTCCTAGTTCTGCTCATTTCACTCAGCATCAGTTGATATAAGTCTCTCCAAGCCTCTCTGTATTCCTCCTGTTGGTCATTTCTTACAGAACAATAATATTCCATAACATTCATATACCATAGTTTACCCAACCATTCTCCAACTGATGGACATCTGTTCATTTTCCAGTTTCTAGCCATTACAAAAAGGGCTGCCACAAACATTTTGGCACATACAGGTCCCTTTTCTTTCTTTAGTATTTCATAGGGTTATAAGCCCAGTAGTAGCACTGCTGGTTCAAAGGGTATGCACATTTTGATAACTTTTGGGGCATAATTCCAGATTGCTCTCCAGAATGGTTGGCTTCTTTCACAACTCCACCAACAATGCATCAGTGTCCCAGTTTTCCTACAACCCCTCCAACATTCATCATTACTTGTTTCTGTCATCTTAGCCAATCTGAGGAGTATGTAATGATATCTCAGAGTTGTCTTAATTTGCATTTCTCTGATCAATAGTGATTTGGAACACTTTCATATGAATGGAAATAGTTTTAATTTCATCATCTGAAAATTGTCTGTTCATATCCTTTGACCATTTATCAATTAGAGAATGGCTTGATTTTTTATAAATTAAAGTCAATTCTCTGTATATTTTGGAGATGAGGCCTTTATCAGAACCTTTAACTGTAAAAATGTTTTCCCAGTTTGTTGCTTCCCTTCTAATCTTGTTTGCATTAGTTTTGTTTGTGCAAACCTTTTTAATTTGATGTAATCAAAATTTTCTATTTTGTGATTAATAATGGTCTCTAGTTCTCCTTTGGACACAAATTCCTTCCTCCTCCACAAATCTGAGAGGTAAACTACCCTATGTTCCTCTAATTTATTTATGATTTCATTCTTTATGCCTAAATCTTGGTCCCATTTTGATGTTATCTTAGTATGTGATGTTAAATGTGGGTCCATGCCTAGTTTTTGCCATATTAATTTTCAGTTTTCCCAGCAGTTTTGTCAAATAATGAATTCTTATCCCAAAAGTTGGGGTCTTTGGGTATGTCAAACATTAGATTGCTATTTTTATTCACTCTCTTGCCTTGTGAGCCTAATCTATTCCACTGATCAATTAGTCTATTTCTTAGCCAACACCAAATGGTTTTGGTGACTGTTGCTTTATAATATAGTCCTAGATCAGGTACAGCTAGACCACCTTAATTTAATTTTTTTTTCATTACTTCCCTTGAAATTCTCGACCTTTTGTTGTTTCATATGAATTCCGTTGTTATTTTTTCTAGGTCATCAAAATAGTTTCTTGGGAGTCTGATTGGTATAGCACTAAATAAATACATTAGTTTAGGGGGTATTGTCATCTTAATTATATTCGCTCGGCCTATCCAAGAGCACTGAATGTCTTTCCAATTATTTAAATCTGACTTTATTTTTGTGGCAAGTGTTTTGCAATTTTGCTCATATAATTCTTGACTTTCCTTTGGTAAATATATTACCAAATATATTATACTATCGACAGTTATTTTGAATGGAATTTCTCTTTGTATCTCTTCCTGTTGGATTGTGTTGGTAATGTATAAAAATGCTGAGGATTTATGTGGATTTATTTTGTATCCTTCAACTTTGCTAAAGTTCTGAATTATTTCTAATAGCTTTTTAGCAGAGTCTTTGGGGTTCTCTAAGTATACAATCATGTCATCTGCAAAGAGTGATAGTTTGATTTCCTCATTTCCTACTCTAATTCCTTGAATCTCTTTCTCGGCTCTTATTTCCAAGGGTAGCGTTTCTAGTACTATGTTGAATAGTAATGGTGATAGTGGGCAACCTTGTTTCACTCCTGATCTTACAGGGAAAGGTTCCAGTTTATCGCCATTACATATGATGTCTACTGACGGTTTTAAGTATATGCTCCTTATTATTTTAAGAAATAGTCCATTTATTCCTATACTCTCAAGCATTTTTAGTAGGAATGGATGTTGGATTTTATCAAATGCTTTTTCTGCATCTATTGAGATGATCATATGGTTTTTATTATTTTGATTATTAATATGGTCAATTACACTAATAGTTTTTCTAATATTAAACCAGCCCTGCATTCCTGGTATAAATTCTACTTGATCATAGTGTATTATCCTGGGGATGATTTTCTGTAGTCTTTTTGTTAATATCTTATTTAAGATTTTAACATCAATATTCATTAAAGAGATTGGTCTATAGTTTTCTTTCTCAGTTTTCAATCTACCTGGTTTAGGTATCAGTAACATGTCTGTGTCTTAAAAGGAATTTGGTAGGACTCCTTCAATCCCTATTTTTTCAAATAGTTTATATAGCATTGGAGTTAGTTGTTCTTTAAATGTTTGGTAGAATTCACATGTAAATCCATCTGGTCCTGGGGATTTTTTCTTAGGAAGTTGGTTAATAGCTTGTTCTATTTCTTTTTCTGAGATGGGACTATTTAGACTACTTCTTGCTCTGTTAATCTGGGCAAGCTATATTTTTGAAGGTATTCTTCCATTTCATTTAAGTTATCGAATTTATTGGCATCAAGTTGAGCAAAGAAGCTCCTAACTATTGTTCTAATTTCCTCTTGATTAGTGGTGAGTTCTCCCTTTTCATTTTCAAGACTAAGAATTTGCTTTTTCTCTTTCCTTTTTTTAATCAGTTTACTAAGGGTTTGTCTATTTTGTTGGTTTTTTCATAAAACCAACTCTTAGTTTTATTAATTAATTCAATAGTTGTTTTACTTTGTATTATATTAATCTCACCTTTTATTTTTAGAATTTCAAGTTTCTTGTTTGTCTGGTGGTTTTTATTTTGTTCCTTTTCTAGCAATTTTAGATGTAAGCCCAATTCGTTGACCCTCTCTTTCTCTATATTATGCAAGTAGGCCTGTAGAGATATAAAACTTCCCCTTATTACTGCTTTGGCTGTATCCCACACATTTTGGTATGATGTCTCATTATTGTCATTTTCTTGGGTGAAGTTATTAATTATGTCTATGATTTGCTGTTTTACCCAATCATTCTTTAGTATAAGATTATTTTTGGTCTATTTTCCTCTGGCTTTTTATTAAATGTAATTTTCATTGAATTGTGGTCTGAAAAGGATGCATTTATTATTTCTGCCTTGCTGCATTTGATTTTGAGGTTTTTATGCCCTAGTAAATGAACAATTTTTGTATAGGTTCCATGAACTGCTGAGAAGAAAGTATACTCCTTTATGTCTCCATTTAGCTGTCACCAAAGATCTATCATATCATACTTTTCTAGTATTCTATTTACTTCTTTGACTTCTTTCTTATTTATTTTGTGGTTTGATTTATCTAATTCTGAGAGTGCAAGGTTGAGATCTCCCACTATTATAGTTTTGCTGTCTATTTCTTCTTGCAGCTCCCTTAATTTCTCTTTTAAGAATTTAGATGCTGCACCACTTGGTGAGTATAAATTTAATATTGATACTGCTTCATTATCTATGCTACCCTTTAGCAGGATATAATGCCCTTCCTTATCTCTTTTAATTAGATCAATTTTTGTTTTTGCTTGATCTGAGATGAGGATGGCTACCCCTGCTTTTTTGGCTTCACCTGAAGCATAGTAGATTCTGCTCCATCCTTTTACTTTTATTTTGAATGTATCACCCTCTTTCAGGTGTGTTTCTTGTAAACAAAATATAGTAGGATTCTGGCTTTTAATCCAGTCTGCTAACTGTTTCCTCTTTATGAGAGAGTTTACCCCCTTCACATTTATGGTTAGAATGACTAATTCTATATTGCTTGGCATCTTGTTAACCTCTGCTTATGTTTTTTTTCCTTTCCTTCCCTCTTGCCCCACTACCCAGTATTAAGTTTATGAACACCACTTGCTTTTCACAGTCCTCCCTTTTTAGTATTCCTCCCCCACCTAACGTTACTCCCCATATTTTATCTCTTTTCCCTCACAATCTCTGTATTCCCTTCCCCTTAGCTTACTCCTTCCCTTTCATTTTTCAATGAAGTGGAAGAAGTTTCACCATAAATCAAATATGTTTATTGATACACACTATGTTCATCCCCCTCCTTTCTTTCTCTCAGATATAATAGGTTACCTTTGCCTCTTCATGAGATGTAGTACCACCACTTTACCCTTTTTTATGATATAATTTCCTTTCCACCCTTAGTTTCTAGGACAAATTATACATATGTTCTTTACATATTTTTATGGCAGAAGTATAGTTCTCAAGATTTCTTTTTACCTTTTTAGAAATCTCTTGAGTTCTGTATTTGAAAATCAAACATTTTATGTACGCCTGGTTTTTTCATCAAGAATAGATGGAATTCATTTATTTCATTTAATGTCCATCTTCTTCCCTGGAAAACGATGCTCATTTTTGCTGGGTAAGTTATTCTTGGCTGCATACCAAGTTCCTTAGCCTTTCGGAATATCATGTTCTAGGCCCTTTGTTCTTTTAATGTGGATGCTGCTAGATCCTGGGTTATCCTTATTGTGGCTCCTCCATATCTGAATTGCTTTTTTCTAGCAGCTTCCAGTATTTTTTCCTTCATCTGATGGTTCTTGAATTTGGCCAGTATATTTCTTGGTGTTTTGATTTTAGGGTCCCTTTCAGTAGGTGATCAATGAATTTTTTTCAATGTCTATTTTACCCTCTGTTTCCAAAACATCTGGGCAGTTCTCTTTGATAATTTCCTGGAAAATAGTGTCCAGGTTCTTTTTTTCCTCACATTTTGCAGGGAGTCTGATTATTCTCAAATTGTCACTCCTGGATCTGTTTTCCAGGTCTGTTGTCTTTCTGGTAAGGTACTTGACATTTTTTTCAATTGTTTCATTTTTCTGGTTTTCCTTGACTACTTCTTGGTTTCTCCTTGAGTCATTCATTTCTACCTGTTCCATTCTAATTTGCAATGATGTGTTTTATTCACTCACTTTTTTTTATATCTTTTTGTAATTGTCCAATTGAGTTTTTATCTTCTATGAAATTTTTTTCCATTTTATTCATTTTATTTTTTAGAGAGCTGTTTTCTTTTTCCAGCTCACTAATCCTGTTTTTCTTGGAGTTGTTTACCTTTTCTAATTCACTAATTTTATTTCTCAATGGTTTGTTTTCTTTATCCACTCTGTCTTTAAATGTGTGAAATGACTTCTCCAGGCTCTCTTGCCAAGCTTCCCTTTCCTTTTCCCATTTCTCTTCTAGCTCTTTTTTGAGAGCCTTTTTGATTTCCTCTATAAGATTCTTTTGTATTGAGATGCAGATCATATCCCCCTTAGGGGATTCCTCTGGGTACAATCTGCTTTTAGTCTCAGTGTTTGAAGTCTATTCTCTTTCCCTACAGAAGCTGTCAATGGTTAGAGCCCTTTTAAATTTTTTGTTCATTTTGTCATAGCTGGAATCAAAGAAAACAAACTGACTAGAGAAAAAATTGGTCTATTTTTTTGGGGGGGATGGGGCTGGATGGTGTTAATGGGCTTCCTCTACAGACTGGGGGGGAGGGCAGCGGTGAGCCACTAACAGGACAGCAATGGCTGTGCTGCATCTGTGCTCTGAGGCTCTAAGAACACGCTGAGTCACTCTGGGTGGGGATGTGGGTGGCCGGTCCCCAGACATGCTAGCTTTCTGGAGTTTTATTCTTTACCTCTGGTGTGTTACACCTTCTCTGATGTTCCTGACTTGCTGCCAAGAGGGAACATCCACAATGGGTTAAAAGTCTTTTTGAAGAAATGGCAGAGATCACACCCCTCCCCCTCAGGTCTGCACTGTGAGCTGCCTGTTGTACTCTGGCTGCCTGCCCTCAGTCTGTGCCCAGTCTGTTTGTCCCCTCCCCTGAGCAAACAGAGACCTTCTCTGGCGAATTTCAAGGATGTCTTCTGTTGGTGATTATTTGTGGGTTTCTTTTCCGGTCAAGCATTAACTCGGAGGCTTGTCATGAAGTAAGTCCTGAGAGAAAATGCTGCGCTCAAGCAGCTGTGTGCTTCCACGCCACCATCTTGGCAGGAAGTCCTGAAATATGATTTTCAAAGAACTATTAGTTGTGACTTCTTCAAATGAAATGAGATGACTCATCAAGTTCTTATTTAACCTATTAAATAGAAGACAAGCATTCCAACAGAGACAAAAGAAATTAGGGAAGAAGAATGGGAAGAAAAGAGTTGAATCTATAGCAGAAATGTTAGAAAGACATTAGAAGCTATCAGCTAAGCAAAGACTTTATTTGAATGATTCCTGATTGGTGAGAGAGAAATGACTTCATTGGTTAAAAGCTGCAGTGACAGCTACTGCCTTTTGGCACCCACCTCAAGTCAGAAAAAGTTTTTATTTAGTCATGTCTGATTCTTTGTGGCCCCTTTTTGGGGTTTTATAAGCAAAGATACAGGAGGAGCTTAACATTTCTGTCTCCAGTTCATGTCACAGATGGAGAAACTAAGCCAAACAGGATTAAGTAACCTGCCCAAGACCACACAGTTAGTAATTGAGGCCAGATTTGAACTCAGGAGGATATGTCTTCCTGACTCAGCACAACACTCTAACTACTGTGTACCTAGTAATCCCTTGGGAAAATGTAAAGGTTATTATAAGGATCTGTTACTCTCTTTTATATCCTCTGGCTTATAAAGGAAAGGCAGAAGTGTCTTGGCAACCATTTTAATATTTTGGTGAGAGTTGTTGTGTGGATGTGAGTTCAGTTGTGACAGGGCAGCATCCAAGTGTGTGAATAATTGACTGGTTAGGTCCACATAGCTCAGAGGTATCTGTTTGTTAAATTTATGTGATATTCTAGATTAAAAGAGAACTGCTATTCACATTTAGAGCTAGTACTTCTTGGGACAGGTAGGTGGCACAGTAGATAGAGCACCAGCCTTGAAGTTAGAAGAATCTGAGTTCAAATCTGCTCTCAGAAACTTAGCACTTCCTAGCTGTGTGACCCTGGGCAAGTCACTTAACCCCAATTGCCTTAGGGAAAAAAAGAGCTAGTACTTCTTAAACACATTTTAATTGAAAAAAATTATAAACACTCTGTTCTAGTAGAAAAGAGGATTTCTTGGACTAAAGAGCAATGAGACCCAACACTTAAGCAGCAAGTAGAGAAGCAGTTTCATGTGGTATATAGATTCACTAAATAGACCAATAACATTAAAACTGCAATCTAAAGTTGGGAGTTACCCTAAGAATATAAGTTTTCCTTTCTCTGGAATCAGAAATTATGTCATTTCTTACAGGGAATTAACATTTCATTATATTCAAATACCACACTTGTTCAACCATTCCACAATTGATTGGCTTAGTTTCTAGTTCTTTCCTTTTTAAAAAATGAATTCCCACTTTAAGAAGTTTGTTTTGCTTTCAACTATTTCCTTACTGATATTTTCCTTCCTTTTATTCACTCATCCTCATTTTTTAGACTATTGAGTTTGTAAGATCTAGTAATAAAAGAACAAAAAGTCACAGAAATTTAGCAAACTCCACAAAATATCAAAGAACTCACAGGGTTATAAATAAAAATATTTCTTTATTCTGTTGGGAGAGGTACATTAGACACTTGTGCCAGAATCTCCTCTAGGAAGAGACTCAAGGTAAGTGGGGCTAAACCCTGACATATATTTGTGGCTAAACAAAGAATCAAATAATGTAGTATAGCAACAGTAATGAGAAAGAACAACAATAGAGAGTCAGAGTTATCTAATGACCAAAAAACACATTCATAGCAGTGCTTCATGTCTGGGACTCAATGACTGTCAGTTTTATGGTTTATTTTCCACCAGAGGGTGAAAGCATTATTGTTATGCCAGGCTCAGGTAACATCTTGCTTGCTAGGACTTAGTTCTAGAAAATAGGATGTCAGGGCAGCTAGATGGTGCAATGGATAGAATACCAGACCTGGAGGCCCTGAATTCAAATCCACCCTCAGACATTTAATACTTCCTAGCTGTGTGACCCTAGGCAAGTCACTTAACACCAATGGCTTCAGTAGAAAAAAAGAAAAGAAAAGAAAAGAAAAAGAAAATGAGGTATCTCCTAATAATAAAAAGGAGGAGTGGTTCTGCATCCTGACAAAATAGAGTCTCAAATATTTTATATTATCTACAGCTATTTTAAATGGAAATTCTCTTTGTATCTCTTACTGCTGGACTTTGTTGGTAACTTATAGAAATTCTGATGATCTATATAGGTTTATTTTATATCATACGATGTTACTAATATTGTGAATAGTTTCTAGCAGTTTTTTAGTTGATTTTCTAGGATTCTCTAATCATATCATCTGCAAATTTGGTTTCCTCATTACCTATTCTAATTCCTTTAATTTCTTTTTCTCCTATTATTGTTAAAGCTAACATTTCTAATACAATATTGAATAGTAATGGTGATTGTAAGCAAACGTGTTTCATCCCTAATCTTATTGGGAATGTTTCTAGTTTATCCCCCATTACATATGATTCTTGCTGATGGTTTTAGATAGATGCTACTGATCATTTTTAAGAAAACTCCATTTCTTAATGTTTTTAATAGGAATGAGTGTTGGATTTGTCAAATGCTTTCTTTGCATCTATTGAGATAATCATATTTTTCTATTAATTTGGTTACTGATACAGTCAAATATACTAATAATTTTTCTAATATTGAACCAGCCCTGAAATTTCAGATATCCCTTTAAGGCATAAATTGCAGAACAGGTATATGATTTACATTGGATTTACATAGTTACTTCATTGGCAATTCTATATAATTCCCTATGTTATTGTTTGTCCATACTCAAAGAGGACCATAACATCAGGAAGATGATGCTACGACATGCAACTGAATTGAATTGAAGTGAGGAAAGGCTATATATAAAACCACCAGTCTCACTTTCTCCTCCAGAACCATCTGAATTCAGTGGCCAAATATAGATCAGGACTACTAGATATGGCCCACGATATCATGGGAGACCTTGGCCTTTTTAGCTAAAATCTTTAACAGATTTCAGTTTGACTGATGCCACATTTAGTGATTAAAGCTAGAAATTGAAATAAGGAATGGCCTCGTTTACCTAGGGGAAAAACAAAAACAAAATGAACCAAACCAAACCAAAACAAAAAACTCTATTTCAAGACAATCCAAGGTTTAAAATGGGGGAGGGAGAACTTCCAGAAAGGTAATATATACCCAAGATGAATGGTTGAAAAACTATTTGTAGTTTTTAAAAGATAAGCTGTGGACAATGATTAATTAGCTAATCAGTATTTCAAAATAGAACAAATAATAACCATCTGAGATTCACAACATGAATCAACTGCAATGTGTGACCTCCATTTAATACTCACTTCCAGACCTACTGAGTCTCTCTTTCTTTCATAGACTTTTAGTTTTGAAATAGAGATCAGAGGAAAACAAGTTTAGCTCCAATGTGAAGCATTCCCTTTTTTCTCTTCTATTTTCCTATCTTTCTCTTTTCTTCCTTCCTCATTGTCTCCTTTATACTTCCCCCTCCCCTTACCTCTCACTTACTGGGTATTTTTATAATCTATTCATTACTTTTTCTCTTTCATAAGACTTCATTGTATATGATGCAACACTGAAGTGTGTGTATATATATTGCATATACTTTTACTTACCATGTCCTTAATGAAAGTGGGGAAATTGATCTTTTTTCTAATTCTCATAATAAGATAATCATCAGATAACATCTTGGTATGCTACATAGAGGACATTATTGGACTGGAGAAGACCTAAGTGCAAATTCTACCCTAGATGCATACTATGTAACTTTGGGCTAAATAGATAATTGCTGAATGTTCCTTGAAAGGCAGCTTGGTATAAAACACTATATCTAGATAACCTGGCTTAAAATCTCACCTCTGATATTTTTATTCCTTCTGTAACCTTGGCCTCAGTTTCATTAACTGTACAATGAAGGAATTAGACAATATAATTTCTGAAGTTCCCTACTGCTCTTTCCTTTTATATATAATTCTCATAGGTAGATAGAATTTCCATACCCATAGTTTCCATACACACACACACACACATACACACACACACACACACATACAAACATGTACACATATATGTATATATAGTTTCTCATTCATAGTTTTAAACCAAAGAAAATAATTTTAATTATGTTGTTTAATTTCTTCTCATTTTTTTTTCTCCTGAGTTAAGGTGCCTACAAAGGAAATAAAAAGTATTTAAGGCTGCTCATACAATATACAGGTTCACATTTACATGATGCTTTTGGGATTGCCAAATTTGGTTACTTCATTGATTGGGCTGATCACAGAAGCTGGCTGCTCCTTAATGATGTGTCATGACCAATTTTATTGTTGGTGCTGTTTGCTTTGTTTGAATTTTGGTAGAGCTCTAGCAGTGATGCTCTAATAGTTCAAGACAACAGATGGCACTGTTTGGTTCCTTGTGGAAATGGGAAGTTAGACCAGGTTTGGAAATTCTTAGTTGCCTTCTAATTAGATTTCCTTATTTTAATTGTTGCTGCCTTTGTTTTCCTGTTTGAGGTGTGTCTGTTTGATTTACTTTCTATATTCCCATCTCTGCAACAATTTGCTTTTAGCTTTCTTACTTGTGATTTTTGTCACACTGCAGCCACTAATATTCTTTCTTACCAAAGAAAATTCCTGTTTTTCTTTTGCTGAAAGGAGATCTTAATAGACACTTGTAAGTTACAGAATGATCCACAAAACACAATAAAAGTAACCATAAGGCATTTGGGAAAAAAATATTCAGGAAACTAAAAGCTTTTCCCCTAACTTTTCCACCATAGACCCTCCCACTATATTTTGGTGTCCTAATTCTGTACATATATCAATAGGAGAAAAACAATTTAGTGTGTTTTTTTTTAAGCCTAAAATCTGATTTATCTATGAGACACACTTCAGAACACAAACCAATTTTGCTATAGTAATACCATGTCAATATTTCCTGACAGAAGACAAATGTTGTTATTATTTTGCCATTTCTTACCTTTGTAAAAGTTTAGAATTTTACAAAATGACTCTTCTTTACATGTCAAAGTAGTAAGTTGATGGAAATAAAAAAACTGGAGCGGCTCTTATATCTAGAGACAATGATGGATAATCCTGGTGAGTTACAAATGATGCCAGCAACATAGTGACATTTAAAAAAAAAGAAAGAAAGCAATGAAGTAAATATAATTTAATAGATAAATGTGTCTTTTTGTCTCCAAAATATAGTTAAGGCAAAGCATATTTATCTAAATATTTTTCTTTTAATTTTCTTGATTCTCTTTCATGATAAGACAAGCAGAGCTATCTTTATATTCCCAGCATACTCTTAAGTATTTTGCATTTGAAAATTTAGCTCAACTAGTCACATTCCACTAACTAAACATTTAATACTTTGTGGTCAATTAATTTGTGGTCAAGCTCATTCAGAATTGGTCTGAATAAAAAAAAATAGGAAGGAGTGACCATCTTCAATTTCCTTACCTCATTTCCCCTCACTTTTTCAGGTTCTAAATCCTAGTTTATACAGGTAGCTTTTGATATTCTCAAGATTCCAAATCTCCTCCATCCTACTAGATAGGAAAGAGATCAAATTGAGTCATTAGCAAAAAAAAAAGTAGGCAAAACTAGTTGGGGGGAAGGGAAGGAGGGAGAGAGGGAGGAAGGAAAAAAGGAAGGAGGGAAGGAAGGAAGACTTTAATAAAGAGCAACATGGTCTGGCAAAACAAATTCTCACATTAACAATGTTCAAAAATATATGTCCTTTTCTGCAATTTGAGTTTATCACTTTTAGGAGATAAGCGATATATTTCAATTTCAGTTTTTCAGTGTAATATTCTTCTCTAAAATTTAATGTTCTCTGGGAGCAGGTTTCTTGGGGGGCTTTTGGAGGCAGCCTTCATTTTGGTTCAGTAATCACCCCAAATGCAGCCAGGAGTTAAAGTCCAAATCCTTTATTGTCTCCTTCAAAGTCCTGTCTCCTTCACTTGGGACTTAGCTAGGTTTTCTTAGAGGCCTTCTGGATTTGGTTTCAGTGTTCTCCACAAGACAGCTTGATATCACTTCTCTGTCTTCCTTAGTTCTCCCCAGCTGCCTTCTCTGACTTCTGAATCTCCCAGACTGTCTCTAAATCCAAAGGTTTGTACTTCAGCCTCCAGTCAGCACAAAGGTGGAAGATGGAATGAATCTGTCTCAGCCTCTGAGAGCTTCTAGTGTGCCTGTCCTTTCTGGCCCTGATAGCTCCTCCTTATATGTTTCACACTGAGTATACACCAATCATTATATCACTAGAAAACCATTATTTGTTGTAGGATTAAATCAATACTAAACTAGATTTAACCACTGTTTCCTCAATTCCACTTACTTAGCACTTTGTTTCAAGTTCTAGCCCAAAACATTTCAGTGTTCTAATTTTTGTTGCACTAATAGTCTTTCAAAGTTGCTACTCCCTATAATGTTGTTGTTATATTGATTTTTCTACTTCTGTTCAGTTCCCTCTATATCAGTTCATATAGGCCCTCTGAGCTGTTTTTGAATCTGTCCACTTCATCATTTCTTATGAGATAATACTATACTATTACATTTAGGAGCTACTCTAAAGAATAAATGCCTCCTGATTCAACATGAGACTAATTGGTGAAATGTTTTTGGAGAGTATATTCATCAAATCCAAAAGCATGAGTCAGCTATAAGACCCACACTATTGTTATAAGGCAATTAATCACCGAGTGATACCCTCCCCCATTATGTACTTAGCACTGTGCTAGACATCATAGGAATTATAAGAAAAGTATGAGGCAGTCTATACCACCCCAAGGAGCTTATAAAAAAACAACTCAGGCTAGCAAGGAACAGAAGACAGAACAAATTGATTATATACCAATAAAAAAGAACATTTAGGATAATAGATTTTGAGCAGAAAGGGAATTTAGAGGCATTTAAATTTAACATCCTTTTTTTTGATTCAGAAATTGAGGCAAACAGAAGCTAAGCAACTTACCCAAGCAGCTAGTAAGAGGTGAGATTTGAACTCAAGACTCTGATTCCCAGTCCAGTGTCATAACTGTCATATTATACTGCCTCAAGAAAAGATGCCTTTTTTTCTTACATTTTTTATTAATTCCTCTGATATTTTTATTTTTTGCTCTTCCAAATGAATTGTTTTGTTTTTTTCCCCTAATTTAGTTTTTAAAAATTGGGGAGTGGGGAAGAGGGAAGAAAAAAAGAAAGTTATATGATAATTATTGTATATTTAAAAGGAATAGCAAATTATAAATTAGATTTGAAATTTCATATATAATCATCTTTTTTTTCCTATTCTATTATGTCATTTTTTATGTTCAGAATAAAGTCTAAAAATAAAGAAAAAGGAAAAAAGAAAAAAAAATATGCAGACCCAAGATGTTAGGGGGAAAAAATGTTCCCCTGTGATAAACACACTCTTCTACCTTCCCCCAAGGCTCTAAATAATATGTAGTGCTAATCGGTGGTTAGGTTGCCTTAAGTAAGGAAAGAATTCTAGGACATTAGAGAATCATCACCATTTCTCAGAATTCACAAAATTCCCATGAGTTGAGAGGTCACATTGTGTCTCTGTACCTCATTGATCTTAACTTCTGATTCCTGAAGTTAACAGATTGAACCAAATGCTCCCAGACTTAGCTCAGAAATTCTCCATTTAAAGGGGTGGAGCCAAGATGGCAGAGAAGATACATGTGAATTTCTAAGCTCCCTTCTACCCTCAATAGCAATTAGTTAAATCAGCCTCAAAAATAATGCTGGATTGATAAAAACCACAAGGATTAGAAGCACAACTTACCAGCTGAAGAGAATCTGGAATTTCGTCAGAAAAGGTCGGTTCTGAGTGGAGGAAAAAAAGACTGGCACAGACACGGTTGGACTAGGGACTAGCACATTGTGCCAAATGGGCTGGGGACAACTCTGGGATCAGAGAAGCTACTGAGATAGAGAAATCTGGCATAGGCTGATAGCTCTACTCTGCTTGTAAAACAGCAGATCAGAAGAGAAATCAAAGCCACTTTAAAAAACAAACAAAAAAAAAAAAAAAAAAAAAACATGCCAGATCCTATAACTACCCCAATCCAGAAGTGACCTAACACCAATTGCTGCACGGTTGTGCAGCTGCCTTCTGTTGTCCGGGGCTTTTCCTTGGGGCAGTTAAGAACCTGAACAGCGGGGAATACAGCCCAGGGCAGCCTCTAAACCACATAGTATGGGGCTCAGCCTGAGGCAATGGAACTCCCCCAGCAGTGAAACTCCCACAGCAGAGACTGTGCTTCTGGGACAGAGACTTCCAGTTCAAGCGCAAGGACTTTTCACAAATCAGCTGCTAATATCCTTGGCCCCATGGGAGGCTTTAGCTGGGGTTTGTGACGCTTTCACTGTTCAGCCACTAGCCTCAGGGCAGTTGCTAGGCCACACAATGGGGTCCTTAACTGGGCACTCCTCCCAATGCAGCCTTGCTAACCACCTCTGAGTCATTTGGGGAGGGGGGGTAGGGAAAGGGAATTCTCTCCCGGAGCTCTCTCTTAGCCTAGTCAAAGGATTGCTGCATCCTATCCCCAGTCTGGGAGGAAGCTGGTAAATTTGCTACCCAAGGGCAGACCCTACAGAGTTTTAACAATGAGTAAGAAACTGAAGAGAATGATTGACACCTTCTATACAGAGGAAGAGCTAACAGAGAGGAGGCTAACAGCAGACAGTCTCCAGAAAACACCCTAAAGGGAAATTATACCTGCCCCCCATCACATAACTCTCTCCTAGAAGAGACTATTAAAAAGTTAAGAGAGTTAGAAGAAAAATGGGTAAAGGAAAGAGAAGCTATACTAGAGAGTAACAACATCTTGAAATTTGAGTTGGAAAAAAATAAAGAATTCACAGGAAATGCAGAGAAACAAAATTTGTGAATTAGAAAAGATTTTAAAAATCACAGGAAAGTAAGATTTCTGTATTGGAAAAGATAAAAAATTCCCAAGAAAGCAGGATTTGTGAATTGGGAAAAAAAATAACTCACTAAAAAAAAATTAGTAAAATGGAAAAAATTCCACAGAATAAAATAATTCATTTAAAAACTCAATTGGACATATACAAAAAGAACTAAAAAATGTGAATGAAGAAAATAATACATTAAAAATCAGGACTGAACAAATAGAAATGAATGATTCATTGAGAAACCAGAATCAGTCAAACAAAACAAAAACAAAAACAAAAAAAAAAAGAAAAGAAAAAAGAAAAAAGAAAGAAAGAAAAGCTGGAGAATAATGTCAAATATTTACTGGGAAAATCTATAGAGCTGGAAAATAGATCTAGGAGATATAATCTGAGGATCATTGGACTTACCAAAAATTATGATGAAAAAAAGAACCTAGATTCTATTTTACAGGAAATCATCAAAGAGAACTGTCCAGAGATAATAGAAATAGGAGGGAAAATAGGTGTTGAAAGAATTCATTGAACACCTTCTGAAAAAGACCCTAAAAAAAGAGAACTCCACAGAACATTGTGGCTAAGCTGCAGAACTACCAGACTAAGGAAAAAATATTGCAAGCAGCTAGAAAAAACAATTCAAATATCAAGGTGCCACAATAAGGGTCACTCAAGATCTGGCTGCCTCCACATTAAAGGATCGAAGGTCCTGGAATCTGATATTTCAAAGGCAAAAGAACTTGGAATGCAGCCAAGAATGAACTACCCAGCTAAGTTTAGCATTTTCTTCCATGGAAGAAGATGGACATTTAATGAAACAGAGGAATTCCATTTGTTTTAAGAAAAAAAACAGACTTAAACAAAAAATTTGATCTACATCCACAAGACTCAAGAGAAGTAGAAAAAGGTAAAAATAACTCTTGAGAACTTTATTTCTGTTGTGGATATACAGAAAGTCCACATGTATAATTTGATTTTACTGATATAACATAAAAAGGGAAGTAGTAAGGGAAAGGGGATAGTATCAGAAAATGGGAAAGGAGAGATAAAAAGAAGGAAACTACATCTCAGGAAGAGGCAAAGAAAATTTACCACATCTGAGGGAATTTAGAGAGGGGGAGGAACATTGTATGAATCTTACTCTCATCAGAGTAGGTTCAAAGAGTAAATAATTGACATATTTGTTTTTCAGAGAATTCTCTCTCACCTCACTAAAAGGGGGGAGAGGAAAAGGGAAAAGGAAAAGAGGAACAAGGGAAGGGTACAAGAAAGGGGAAAGGAGTTAAAAGGAGGGGGAAGGGATACTAAAAAGGGAGGGCTGCATGTCACAAGTGAGGTCCATAAATTTTAAACTGAGGAAAGGGTTCAGGAGGGACAAGGGGAAAAAAGCATAATCAGAGGATAATAAAATGGCAGGAAATACAGAATTAGTAATTTTAACTGTAAATGTGAATGGGATAAACTCTCCCATTAAGTGGAGGCAGATAGCAGACTGGATCAAAAGTCAGAACCCTACAATATGTTGTTTACAGGAAACACATTTAAAGCAAGGAGACACATACAGAGGAAAGGTAAAAGGCTGGAACAGAATCTATTATGCTTCAGATGAAGTCAAAAAAGCAGGGGTAGCCATCCTTATCTCAGATCAAGCAAAAGCAGACACTGATCTAATTAAAAGGGATAAGGGAGGAAATTATATCCTGCTAAAAGGTAGCATAAACAACGAAGCCATATCAATACTAAACATATATGCACTAAGTGTTATAGCATCTAACTTCCTAAAGGAGAAGTTAAGAGAGTTGCAAGAAGAAATAGACAGTAAAACTATAATAGTGGGAGATCTCAACCTTGCACTCTCAGAATTAGATAAATCAAACCACAAAACAAATTAGAAAGAAATTAAAGAGGTAAATAGAACATCAGAAAAATTAGGTATGAGAGATCTTTGGATAAAACTGAATGGTGATAGAAAGGAGTATACTTTCTTCTCAGAAGTTCATGGAAGCAATACAAAAATTGATCATATATTGGGACATAAAGATCTCAAAATTAAATGCAGGAAGGCAGAAATAGTAAATGATTTCTTCTCAGATCACAATGCAATAAAAATTGTATTCAACAAGAAGTTAGGGGTAAATAGATCAAAAATAATTGGAAACTAAGTGATCTCATCTTAAATAATGACTGGGTGAAACAGCAAATTATGGAAACAATAACTTCACCCAAGAAAATGACAATAATGAGACATCATGCCAAAATTTGTGGGATGGAGCTAAAGTGGTAATAAGGGGAAATTTTATATCTTTAGAGGCTTACTTGAATAAAATAGAAAAAGAGAAGATCAATGAATTGAGCCTACAACTTAAAAAGCTAGAAAAAGACCAAATTAAAAATCCCCAACCAAAAACTAAACTTGAAATTTTAAAATTAAAAGGAGAAATAAATAATATTGAAAGTAAAAAAAAACTATTGAATTAATAAATAAAACTAAAATTTGGCTTTATGAAAAAGCCAATAAAATAGATAAACCTTTGGTAAATCTGATCAGAAAAAAGAAAGAGGAAAATCAAATTGTTAGTCTTAAAAATGAAAAGGGGGATCTTTCCACCAATGAAGAGGAAATTATACCAATAATAAGGAATTACTTTGCCCAACTTTATGCCAATAAATTTCATAACTTAAGTGAAATGGATGACTACCTCCAAAAATATAGGCTTCCTAGATTAACAGAAGAGGAGGTAAGCTGCTTAAATAGTCCCATTTCAGAAAAAGAAATAGAACAAGCTATTAATCAACTCCCCATGAAAAAATTCCCAGAACTAGATGGATTTACATATGAATTCTACCAAACATTTAAAGAACAATTAACCCCAATGTTATATAAACTATTTGAAAAAATAGGGGATGAAGGAGTCCTACCAAACTCCTTTTAGGACACAGACATGGTACTGATACCTAAACCAGGTAGATTGAAAACTGAAATAGAAAACTATAGAACAATTTCCTTAATGAATATTGATGCTAAAATCTTAAATAAGATATTAGCAAAAAGACTTCAGAAAATTATCCCCAGGATAATACACTATGATCAAGTAAGATTTATACCAGGAATGCAGGGCTGGTTTAATATTAGGAAAACTATTAGTATAAATGACCATATTAGTAATCAAATTAATAAAAATCATATGATCATCTCAATAGATGAAGAAAAAGCATTTGATAAAATACAACATTCATTCCTACTAAAAACACTTGAGAGTATAGGAATAAATGGACTATTCCTTAATATAGTCAGGAGCATATATTTAAGACTGTCAGTACACATACTATGTAATGGATATAAACTGGAACCTTTCCCAGTAAGATCAGGAGTGAAACAAGTTTGCCCACTATCACCATTATTATTCAATATTGTATTAGAAATGCTAGCCTTGGCAATGAGTCGAGAAAGAGATTAAAGGAATAAGAGTAGGTAATGAGGAAATCAAACTGTCACTCTTTGCAGATGATATGATGGTATAATTAGAGAACCCCAGAGATGCTAATAAAAAGGTATGAGAAATAATTCACAACTTTAGCAAAGTTGCTGGATACAAAATAAATCCACATAAATCCTCAACATTTTTATACATCACCAACAAAATGCAACAGCAAGAGATACAAAGAGAAATTCCATTCAAAACAAATGTTAAGAGTATAACATATTTGCAAATCCATCTACCAAAGAAAAATCAGGAATTATATGAGCAAAATTACAAAACACTTGCCACAAAAATAAAGTCAGATTTAAATAATTGGAAAGACATTAAGTGCTCTTGGATAGGCCGAGTGAATATAATAAAGATGACAATACTCCCCAAACTAATCTATTTATTTTGTGCTATACCAATCAGACTCCCAAGAAACTATTTTAATGACCTAGAAAAAATAACAGAATTCATATGGAAGAACAAAAGGTTGAGAATTTCAAGGGAATTAATGAAAAAAAAGTCAGAGGAAGGTGGTCTAGCTGTACCTGATCTAAAGCTATATTATAAAGCAGCAGTCACCAAAACCATTTGGTATTGGCTAAGAAATTGACTAGTCAATCAGTGGAACAGATTAGGTATACAGGACAAAATAGGGTACAACTATAGAAATCTAGTGTTTGACAAACGCAAAGATCCCAACTTTTGGGATAAGAATTCATTATTTGAAAAAAAATGTTGGGAAAACTGGAAATCATTATAGCAGAAATTACATATGGACCCACACTTAACACCCTATACCAAGATAAGATCAAAATGGATCCATGATTTAGGAATAAAGAGTGAGATCATAAATAGATTAGAGGAACAGAGTTTAGTCTACCTCTCAGACCTGTGAAGGAGGAAGGAATTTATGATCAAAGGAGAACTAGAGATCATTATTGATCACAAAATAGAAGATTTTGATTACATCAAATTAAAAAGCTTTTGTACAAACAAAACTAATGCAAACAAGATTAGAAGGGAAGTAACACATTGGGAAAATATTTTTACAGTTAAAAGTTCTGATAAAGGCCTCATTTCCAAAATATATAGAGAACTGATTCTAATTTATAAGAAATCAAACCATTCTCCAATTGATAAATGCTCAAATGATATGAATAGACAATTTTCAGATGATGAAATCGAAACTATATCCACTCATATGAAAGAGTGTTCCAAATCACTACTGATCAGAGAAATGCAAATTAAGACAACTCTGAGATACCACTGTACACCTGTCAGATTGGCTAAGATGATAGAAAAAGATAGTGATGAATGTTGGAGGGGATGTGGGAAAACTGGGACACTGATGCATTGTTGGTAGAGTTGTGAAAGAATCCAGTCATTCTGGAGAGCAATTTGGAACTATGCCTAAAAAGTTATCAAACTGTGAATACCCTTTGATCCAGCAGTGCTACTACTGGGCTTATATCCCAAAGGAATACTAAAGATGAGAAAGGGACCTGTATATGCCAAAATGTTTGTGGCAGCCCTTTTCATAGTGGCTAGAAACTGGAAAATGAATGGATGCCTATCAATTGGAGAATGGTTGGGTAAATTATGGTATATGAATGTTATGGCATATTATTGCTCTGTAAGAAATGACCAGCAGGATGAATACAGAGAGCTTGAAGAGACTTACATGAACTGATGCTGAGTGAAATGAGCAAAACCAGATCACTATACACTTCAACAATGATACTGTATGAAGATATATTCTGATTGAAGTTGATATCTTTCACATAAAGAAGATCTAATTCAGTTCCAGTTGATCAATGATGGACAGAAACAGCTACACCCAGAGAAGGAACACTGGGAAAGGAGTATAAAATGTTTACACTATTGTATTTCTACCCAGGTTACTTATACCTTCGGAATCCAATTCTTACCGTGCAACAAGAAATTTGGTTTTACACACATATATTTTACCTAGGTTATACTGTAACACATTTAATATATATGGGATTGCCTGTCATCTAGGAGAGGGAGTAAAGGGAGGGAGGGGAAAATTTGGAAAAATAATACAAGGGATAATGTTGTAAAAAAAATTACCTATGCATATGTACTGTGAAAAAAAAGTATAATTATAAAATTAATAAATTATAAAAAATTAAAAAAATTAAAATTTCCAATAGAATGGGAAAAAAAGAAATCCTCCATTTAGTCCATGAATTCCTCAATTGTTCTGCCACTGTTATTCCATAGCTAACCAATTCCTGTTCCTGAAGTCTTTAGATTGACCCAAGAACTCTTTGACTTGGTCCAGAAGCTCCTAAATTTGGTATAGGCGTCTGTTGTTGTTCAGTCATTCATTTATGTCCAATCATATTGTCCATGGAGTTTTCTTGGTAAAGACATTAGAGTTATTTGCCATTTTCTTCTACAGTGGATTAAGGCAAACAGAGATTAAATGATTTGCCTAGGGTTACACAACTAGCATGTGTCTAAGGTTAGATCTGAACTCAAGTCATCTTGACTTCAGGCCCAGCACTCTATCTATTGAGCCTCCTAGCTGTACAGTATCTTCTTGGTCTAGGAAACACTCTGTTGTTATCCTGCATCTCTATAGCTCTTGATATGAGACTATTTTGATTTAGGAACTCATTATAGGTTAAGTCACACCTGTCCACACAGCAAATAATAGCATTTGTTACTGCTATGTGTTTTCCCTTTTTCAGGAAAATATTTTAAATTCTAAAATTATATAAGTAGGTCTAAAAATGCATTCTGGGCTACTTAATATATTCCCAATTATTTTTTCATTCAAGACCACAACCTCAGTGAGCTGGTATACAAAGGAACTTTATAAGCAGCAGTAAAAACTTGATTCTATAAATCAAAAAGATCCCTAACTATTATTATTAGTTGAGTTCTAAACAAATGAATTCTATTTATCTTTTCTATGTCTAAAAGTATAGGCATTCTGTCCTCTATATAGTTACCACATTCTGATGAGTCTTAAGATAAAAAAAAGCCCAATTCATCCCTTCAAAGAACAATTTTGCTAAAGCTTATTCTTTTTGCTAGGTACTATACAAAAAATCCCAATAAAAACAAATAGGATAGTCAAAAGAGCTGGAGAAAGATGCATGCTCATGCAATAGTTAGTTTATACATAAGGAACAACCAAACTTTTGTCAAGAGGTAAATGATATTGGAGGCAATGAGATTTATGCAGCTCTCATTCTTGTGTTTATTTTGCTCATCAAAATACTTCTTTTCTCACATTGTTTTTCCTTTGCTATTCACCTTTTCTTCTCTCTCATCCATACCTATAGGGGTCCTCTGGTCCCTATGGAAAATGGCAGAATATATTCAGAAGTGTCTGAAATTCTATCCACTACAATGGTTTTTATTATGCAACCTTGTCTAATGCTTAAAATGGTTACTAGTGATATAGGAGGAGAGAAGAGGAGAGAATTAGAAAAAGAATGAATGGAAGCAGAACTAAATCACCAGATTTAATCATCATTGTCAGAGGGGACAGTTAAAAATGACCATGGAAACAGCATTGGAAAATTGAGTGTTTAGGTTAGTACTATAGAAAAGAAAAGTATATCCATCTACTTACTCAACAATCTCCTTGTCTTGGGCTATATAGAATGGCTTCTTATATCTCAAAATAAGTTCCATGTGGCACACTGTGAAAATTAAGATGACACATTGTTAACTGTAATGTGCTCCAGAGTTCAGTTTCCTACCAATTACTCTAATCCATCTCTCAGTTTCACACTGTTCATATAACTGAGAAAAATTATTATTTTTACATGATTGAAACTATGAATATTCTTCAGCATATGAGCTGTAGTATAAGATCAGTTCCAGAAATGGCTTGGTATGACTGCCCATTTTAGCTTTGAATATATATATATATATATATATATATATTTTTTTTTTTTTTATTTACATATCTTATCAGATATGTCCTCCTTCCTTTTATTTGCAAAACCATCACTCTTCTTGCTTTCTCTTTCCTGGACTGTTACAATAGCTTTTTTTTTTTTTAATTTTTATTTTATTTTATAATTATAACATTTTTTTGACAGTACATATGCATGGGTAATTTTTTACAACATTATCCCTTGCACTTACTTCTATTCAGATTTTTTCCCTTCCTCCCCCAACCCCCTCCCCCAGATGGCAAGCAGTCTTATATATGTTAAATATATTACAGTATATTCTAGATACAATATATGTGTGTAGAACCGAATTTTTTGTTGCACAGGAAAAATTGGATTCAGAAGGTAAAAATAACAGTTTACATTCATTTCCCAGTGTTCCTTTTCTGGATGTAGCTGGTTCTGTCCATCATTAATCAATTGGAATTGGATTAGCTCTTCTCTATGTTGAAGAAATCCACTTCCATCAGCATACATCCTCATACAGTATCATTGTTGAAGTATATAATGATCCCCTAGTTCTGCTCATTTCACTCAGCATCAGTTCATGTAAGTCTCTCCAAGCCTCTCTGTATTTCTCCTGTTGGTCATTTCTTATAGAACAATAATATTCCATAACATTCATATACCATAGTTTACCCAACCATTCTCCAATTGATGGACATCCATTCATCTTCCAGCTTCTAGCCACTATGAAAAGGGCTGCCACAAACATTTTGGCACATACAGATCCCTTTCCCTTCTTTAGTATTTCCTTGGGATATAAGCCCAGTAGTAGTATGGCTGGGTCAAAGGGTATGCACATTTTGATAACTTTTTGGGCATAATTCCAGATTGCTCTCCAGAATGGTTGTATTCTTCTTTCACAACTCCACCAACAATGCATCAGTGTCCCAGTTTTCCCACAGCCCTTCCAACATTCATCGTTATTTGTTCCTGTCATCTTAGCCAATCTGACAGGTGTGTAATGATACCTCAGAGTTGTCTTAATTTGCATTTCTCTGATCAATAGTGATTTGGAACACTTTCATATGAGTGGAAATAGTTTTAATTTCATCATCTGAAAATTGTCTGTTCATATCGTTTGACCATTTATCAATTGGAGAATGGCTTGATTTCTTATAAATTAAAGTCAATTCTCTGTATATTTTGGAGATGAGGCCTTTATCAGAACCTTTAACTGTAAAAATTTTTCCCAATTTGTTACTTCCCTTCTAATCTTGTTTGCATTAGTTTTGTTTGTGCAGAAACTTTTTAATTTGGTGTAATCAAAATGTTCTATTTTGTGATCAATAAAGGTCTCTAGTTCTCCCTTGGACACAAACTCCTTCCTCCTCCACAAGTCTGAGAGGTAAACCATCCCATGTTCCTCCAATTTATTTATGATTTCGTTCTTTATGCCTAAATCTTGGACCCATTTTGATCTGATCTTAGTATGTGGTGTTAAATGTGGGTCTATGCCTAGTTTCTGCCATACTAATTTCCAGTTTTCCCAGCAGTTTTTGTCAAATAATGAATTCTTATCCCAAAATTTGGGATCTTTGGGTTTCTCAAAGATTAGATTGCTATTTTTATTCACTATCTTGCCCTGTGAACCTAACCTATGCCACTGATCAACTAGTCTATTTCTTAGCCAATACCAAATGGTTTTGGTGACTGTTGCTTTATAATATAGCTTTAAATCAGGTACACTTAGACCACCTTCCTCTGACTTTTTTTTCATTAGTTCCCTTGCAATTCTCGACCTTTTATTCTTCCATATGAATTTTGTTGTTATTTTTTCTAGGTCATTAAAATAGTTTCTTGGGAGTCTGATTGGTATAGCACTAAATAAATAGATTAGTTTGGGGAATATTGTCATCTTTATTATATTCACTCGGCCTATCCAAGAACACTGAATGTCTTTCCAATTATTTAAATCTGACTTTATTTTTGTGGCAAGTGTTTTGTAATTTTTCTCATATAATTCCTGACTCTCCTTTGGTAGATATATTCCCAAATATTTTATACTATCAACTGTTATTTTGAATGGAATTTCTCTTTGTATCTCTTGCTGTTGGATTGTGTTGGTAATGTATAAAAATCCTGAGGATTTCTGTGGATTTATTTTGTATCCTGCGACTTTGCTAAAATTCTGAATTATTTCTAATAGCTTTTTAGCAGAGTCTTTGGGGTTCTCTAAGTATACCATCATGTCATCTGTGAAAAGTGACAATTTGATTTCTTCATTTCCTATTCTAATTCCTTGAATCTCTTTCTCGGCACTTATTGCCAAGGCTAGAGTTTCTAGTACTATATTGAATAGTAATGGTGATAGTGGGAAACCTTGTTTCACTCCTGATCTTACAGGGAAAGGTTCTAGTTTATCACCATTACATATGATGTTTACTGAAGGGTTTAAATATATGCTCCTTATTATTTTAAGGAATAGTCCATTTATTTCTATACTCTCAAGCGTTTTTAGTAGGAATGGATGTTGGATTTTATCAAATGCTTTTTCTGCATCTATTGAGATGATCATATGGTTTTTATTAATTTGATTATTAATATGGTCAATTATACTAATAGTTTTCCTAATATTAAACCAGCCCTGCATTCCTGGTATAAATCCCACTTGGTCATAGTGTATTATCTTGGGGATGATTTTCTGAAGTCTATTTGCTAATATCTTATTTAAGATTTTAGCATCAATATTCATTAAGGATATTGGTCTATAGTTTTCTTTCTCAGTTTTCGATCTACCTGGTTTAGGTATCAGTCCCATGTCTGTGTCATAGAAGGAATTTGGTAGGACTCCTTCAATCCCTATTTTTTCAAATAGTTTACATAGCATTGGAGTTAGTTGCTCTTTAAATGTTTGGTAGAATTCACCTGTAAATCCATCTGGTCCTGGGGACTTTTTCTTAGGAAGTTGGTTAATAGCTTGGTCTATTTCTTTTTCTGAGATGGGACTATTTAGACTATTTACTTCTTCCTCTGTTAATCTGGGCAAGCTATATTTTTGAAGGTATTCTTCCATTTCATTTAAGTTATGAAATTTATTGGCATAAAGTTGGGCAAAGTAGCTCCTAACTATTGTTCTAATTTCCTCTTCATTAGTGGTGAGTTCACCCTTTTCATTTTCAAGACTATCAATTTGCTTTTTCTCTTTCCTTTTTTTAATCAGGTTTACTAAGGGTTTGTCTATTTTGTTGGTTTTTTCATAAAACCAACTCTTAGTTTTATTAATTAATTCAATAGTTTTTTTTTACTTTCAATTTTATTAATCTCACCTTTTATTTTTTGAATTTCAAGTTTGGTGTTTGTTTGGGGGTTTTAATTTGTTCCTTTTCTAGCAATTTTAGTTGTAAGCCCAATTCGTTGGCCCTCTCTTTCTCTATTTTATGCAAATAGGCCTGTAGAGATATAAAACTTCCCCTTATTACTGCTTTGGCTGTATCCCACACATTTTGGTATGATGTCTCATTATTGTCATTTTCTTGGGTGAAGTTATTAATTATGTCTATGATTTGCTGTTTTACCCAATCATTCTTTAGTATAAGATTAGTTTCCAATTATTTTTTGGTCTATTTTCCCCTGGCTTTTTATTAAATGTTATTTTGATTGCATTATGGCCTGAAAAGGATGCATTTACTATTTCTGCCTTGCTGCATTTGATTTTGAGGTTTTTATGCCCTAGTATACGATCAATTTTTGTATAGGTTCCATGAACTGCTGAGAAGAAAGTATATTCCTTTCTGTCTCCATTTAGCTTTCGCCAAAGATCTATCATATCAAACTTTTCTAGTATTCTATTTACCTCTTTGACTTCTTTCTTATTTATTTTGTGGTTTGATTTATCTAATTCTGAGAGTGCAAGGTTGAGATCTCCCACTATTATAGTTTTGCTATCTATTTCCTCTTGCAGCTCTCTTAATTTCTGTTTTAAGAATTTAGATGCTGCACCACTTGGTGCATATATGTTTAATATTGATACTGCTTCATTATTGATGCTGCCCTTTAGCGGGATATAATGCCCTTCCTTATCTCTTTTAATTAGATCAATTTTTGTTTTTGCTTGATCTGAGATGAGGATGGCTACTCCTGCTTTTTTGGTTTTGCCTGAAGCATAATAGATTCTGCTCCACCCTTTTACTTTTAGTTTGAATGTCTCACCCTGTTTCAGGTGTGTTTCCTGTAAACAACATATAGTAGGATTCTGACTTTTAATCCAGTCTGCTAACTGCTTCCTCTTTATGAGGCAGTTTGCCCCATTCACATTTATGGTTAGAAGGACTAATTCTATATTGCTTGCCATCCTATTAACCCCTGCTTATGCTTTTCCCCTTTCCTTCCCTTTTACCCTCCTATCCAGTATTAAACTGGTGAACACCACTTGCTTTTCACAGCCCTCCCTTTTTAGGATCCCTCCCCCACCTTAAAGATCCTCCCTTTATTTTACCCCTTTTCCTCGAAATTACTGTATTCCCTTCCCCTTAGCTTACTCCTTCCCTTTCACTTTTCAATGAAGTGGAAGAAGTTTCACCATAAATCGAATATGTCTATTGATACACGCTATGTTCATCTTCCTCCTTTCATGAGATGTAGTACCACCACTTTACACTTTTTTATGATATAATCTCCTTTCCACCTCTAGTTTCTAAGACAAATTGTACATATGTTCTTTGCATATTTTTTTTGACAGAAATATAGTTCTCAAGATTTCTTTTTACCTTTTTAGAAATCTCTTGAGTTCTGTATTTGAAGATCAAACCTTTTTATGTAGGTCTGTTTTTTTCATCAAAAATAGATGGAATTAATTTATTTCGTTAAATGTCCATCTTCTTCCCGGGAAAACGATGCTCATTCTTGCTGGGTAAGTTATTCTTGGCTGCATACCAAGTTCCTTAGCCTTTTGGAATATCATGTTCCAGGCCCTGCGTTCTTTTAATGTGGACGCTGCTAGATCCTGGGTTATCCTTATTGTGGCTCCTCCATATCTGAATTGCTTTTTTCTAGCAGCTTCCAGTATTTTTTCCTTCATCTGATGGTTCTTGAATTTGGCCAGTATATTTCTTGGTGTTTTGATTTTAGGGTCCCTTTCAGTAGGTGATCAATGAATTTTTTTCAATGTCTATTTTACCCTCTGTTTCCAAAACATCTGGGCAGTTCTCTTTGATAATTTCCTGGAAAATAGTGTCCAGGTTCTTTTTTTCCTCACATTTTGCAGGGAGTCTGATTATTCTCAAATTGTCACTCCTGGATCTGTTTTCCAGGTCTGTTGTCTTTCTGGTAAGGTACTTGACATTCTTTTCAATTGTTTCATTTCTCTGGTTTTGCTTGACTACCTCTTGGTTTGTCCTTGAGTCATTCATTAATTTTCAATGATGTGTTTTCTTCACTCACTTTTTTTTATATCTCTTTGTAATTGTCCAATCGAGTTTTTATCTTCTATGGAATTTTTTTCCATTTTATCCATTTTATTTTTTAGAGAGCTGATTTCTTTTTCCAGCTCACTAATCCTATTTTCCTTGGAGTTGTTTACCTTTTCCAGCTCACTAATCCTGTTTTCCTTGGAGTTGTTTACCTTTTCCAGCTCACTAATCTTGTTTCTCAATGATTTGATTTCTTTATCCACCCTGTCTTTGAATGCATGGGATGACTTCTCCAGGCTCTCTTGCCAAGCTTCCCTTTTCTTTTCCCATTTCTCTTCCAGCTCTCTTTTGAGAGCCTTTTTGATTTCCTCTATGAGGTTCCTTTGTATTGAGGAGCAGCTTATATCCCTCCTAGGGGATACATCTGGGGACATCTGTTCCTAGTCTCCTCAGCATTTGAAGTCTGCTCCCTCTCCACACAGAAGCTGTCAATGGTTAGAGCCTTTTTGAATTTTTGTTCATTTTGTCAGAGTAGGAATCAAAGAAAACAAACTTACAAGAGAAACAATTGGTCTGTTTTGTGGGGGATGGGGCTGGATGGTATTAATGGGCTTCCTCTACAGACTGGGGGTAGGGCAGCAGAGAGCCACTAACAGAACAGCAATGACTGTACTGAGTCTGCGCTCTGAGGCTCCAAGAACGCACCGAGTCAGTCCAGGTGGGGGTTGGGGGTGGCCGGGCTCTGAGAGACGCTGGCTTTCTGGGGTTTTCTTCACCTCCGGTGTTTACACCCTCTCTGCTGCTCCTGGCTTGCTGCCAAGGCGGAGCATCCACACTGGGGCAAAAGCCCTTTCACAGAAACGGCAGAGATCACACCCCTCCCCCTCTGGTCTGAGCTGTGTGAGCTGCCTGTCTTGCTCTGGCTGCCTGCCCTCAGTCTGCGCCCAGTCTGATTGACCTTCCCCCGAGCAAACACAGACCTTTTCTGGCGACTTTCAAGGATGTCTTCTCTTGGTGATTATTTGTGGATTTCTTTCTGGGTCAAGCATTAAGTCAGAGGCTTGTCATGAAGTAAGTTCTGAGAGAAAACGAGGAGCTCAAGCAGCTGTCTGCCTCCACGCTGCCATCTTGGCCGGAAGTCCACTGCTTTGAATATATTAACATCTGTTCTCCCATTTTTCTTTTATCCTTGATACTTTTTTACTAACTACAAAAAGTAACATTTTTTCTTGAGAATTGCAACTTTATTTAGTTTTTGTCTTTCACATTAATTATATTCAAAAACACTTCATAAAATTATACCCTAATAATTGTACTTAAACAGCTATATACTTCACTTATCCAGAGATCTGACTTCTTAGATGTTCAACTATTAAAATACAGTTTTAAACTGGGAAATAATTTTTTAAGCTTCAAGGAAAAATTTTGACACAAAGCAAATGAATGTTATTCCATGGGAAAAATAATATGGTAAATGCACTAAACCTGTTGATGAATATATTATATTCTTAATGCTATTGAGCTAATTATCTTGCTTATGTCTTTTACTTTGGCAACTTTCATATTTTTGTAAGTTACAAAAAACAAAACAAAACAAAAAAAAACCCTGAATTTTAAGGTAGTGAGAAAGGTACTGCTATATACAATGACAACTTAAAAAGTGACCAACATGAAACAGATAGCAGGTAAAAAAAAACTACAATTATAACTTATACAGTAGCTTGGGGCACCTTATTATGAGGACAAATAGTCTTACATATCTCAATATACCTGAGAGTGTTAGTATCTAATGGTATGCTATATTTACAGACATTGTATTCTATTTATTCTATTCTATTCTATTCTATTTATTATATATTTATTCAGCTCTGGACATAGACAACATTTACTTTGGGAAGTAACTCTCAAATCTCAACTTTTGACTCTTCCTACCCAGCATATTCAATGAATAAGTCTTTACTGGTATGGATAAAAGAGTGACTAGTTCTCATGCAACTGCTCAAGGTAATAATATGTATCAGATATGGAACACACAATTTTATCTTAGAATACAGAAAATGGTAGGGATGAGGAGATCATAAATAGCCACTATAATTATCTTTGCCACTATGGTAAATGCTGTCTTTGCTCAAATAGTAATACAGTCACCTAGACATAAAAGTGTTACTCTATACTTTGGCCTACCCTTAAAAAAGAAAGATATATGAAGTTTCTAGGAGAAATATCTCATGACATGTGACCGAGTCTCATCTTCACCTCAGGAACCTATACAACTTCCAATCTTATGATATTCCTCTAAAATTTTGAATCTCTGCTCAGAAGAAAACAATTTTGGCAATAGCCAGAGGCAAACCACCCTCATTCCATTAAAATCTCTCTTTTTTTGATCCCTAGGGATCTCAGAGACCTTGACCGTTAAAATACTGACTATAAACTTATACTCACCTTAGAGGAGCAAACTTGCCACTATTAAAGAGGACACCCCATTTTCCATAAGATTAGCACTTTGCTTTCATTGCTCCATTTCATAGTACTCCTCTACCTCCTAACAACCTTCTTTTCTCTCCAAGACACTACTGCTTTCTTTCCACCAACTCCTTCTTCCTTCCCTGGAAGTCTGACTCCTTTCTTTTTGCTGAGGCAATTGGTGTTAAGTGACTTTCCAGGGGCACATAGCTAGGAAGTATTAAATTTCTGAGGTTGGATTTGAACTCAGGTTCTCCTGACTTCAGAACCAGAGCTATATGCACTGCATCATGTAGCTGATCCTCCCCAAATTCTTAAATGTGTATTCCCAAAATTCTTCAAAAACTTAACATTGCATAGGCTTTCTACCCAATTTATTTCAGGACCTAGATTCACATTCAAATTAGCTCTATTGAATTTCTCCAATATGTATTCAGTTCTTAAAATCTTCTCTTCTGTATGAGACCTCCATCCCTTTGTCCTAAATGAATTGGGGTACAAACTGCTTGAAAGGGGAAATATATAGTAATATGATTTTGTATTTCCTTGATTTTATGGAGACTTCTAACAATAAGTCAGGAAATCCTAAATCTTCTGGTTTTTGAGTCTGCTTCAGGGACTTCCCACATTCCCAATCTAAGAACAACAATCTGTCTGATTTTGAATAAGACCTCTCCTCAATTCATTGCTGACATAGTTTCTGGCCTCAGAATAATCCCACAGAGGAAACTCCTGAGACAATAGTAATAATCTAGTCAATGACAACCAAATTCCTTCCTACCTATGAGCCATAGAATTAGCATATCAATGCTAAAAAAAAAAGCTGGATAAATGTGTCTCCTTGCTTCTGTTTCTCTGCTGAATTCCCTTACAATTCTGTCCACTTTGTAATGGCATTACTATTACAGTTTTAATAAAACTTTGCTGCTTGGCTAAGGGAAACATATTTTTTTTCCTTCTGGCCAACAACAACAACCACAACCACAAAATACTGATTCTTCTGAGCCCTTTTCAGGACTATTCATATACTTTTGGTGTCCACCTTTTATGCAACTCTCACCTATAGCTCCAAGAAGTTGTAGCACCCACAGCAACTATATTGCAGTAAAACCAATTAGGCAGACAGTTAATCCAGTTTGAGCATAACCAACAGACCTCAATCTCTTGGGTGAGTTAGTGAAATGTTTACTCCAAGGAAAAGAATACATCTCCCCAGGGAGAATAGGTAGATGAGAACAATTTGTTCTAACATCCATGAAGGTATTGAAGCAGATTCTGAAGGGCACTTAGAGCTTGGCCAGATGTCAAAAAAGCTTTTTACTGGCCAAGGTAAACCTTCATTTTTTTTTTGCCACTGGACTTTGATGAATCCAGAAGAAAGAGTAAGGCTGATGACTTTTTGCAACTCTTCCTCACTTAAATCCAATTCACACACAAGTCAAGACATCACTTGGAATATGTCTCCCTGTAATCTCATCATGTGTTTAGGGAACTCTTAATTAGCTATCCACATCAGGAAACTTCTTCTATATGAAATCCATTAATTGGCATAATCTAATGGAGAGAAATTGAGTCAGAAGTCAGGATATCTGTATTGTAATTCTGACTTAGATGCTAATTAACTTCATGACTTTGGGTAATGCATTTTATTTCTCTGGATTTCACTGCCTGGAATAGTCCTATTGAATAAACATAACTATATTAGCTATAAGGTAACATATTAACTGATTTGCACATTATCATGTGAGTAGAAAATAACTATAAGAAAGGAATACAGGATAGATCCTTGGAAGGGAGCTTTCCCCTAAATCCTCCCTCTTTATTCTTTATTGTTATAGAGAGTATAACCATACCCCAAATAACTCAGGCTCATAATATAGGAATTATTCTCAACTCCTTACTCTCTCTTATTCCCACCACCACTACCATATCCAATCTGTTGTCAAGGACTGTTGATTCTCTCATGTGCACCCCCTGCTCTTGCTCCTCTGACACTGTTACCATTATAAGCCTTTATCAACTCACCACCAGACTATTATAATAGTCTGCTTAGGAGTTTGCCTGTAGAAGTCTCTCCCCAGTCCAATCCATCCTTCATTCTACCACCAAAATGATTTTTTTAATAGTTCTTACTATATCACTCCTCAATTCAATGATCTCCAGTGGCTTTCTGTTGTCTAAAGGATCAAATATTAAATGCTTTGTAAGTCATTCATAATTTATCCAACTCCTGTCTTTCCTCCTTATGCCCTTACTATGAACTCTTCAGTCCAGGGACACTGCCCTTCTGGCTGTTCCAGGAATGAGATAATCCAGCTTCCAGTTCAACCTTCTTTCTTGCTATACCCCATGCCTGGGATGCTTTCTCTCTTAAACTCTATCTAGCAACTTCCCTGGCTTCCTTTAAGTCCCAGCTAAAACCCCTTCTTTTAGAGGAAGTCTTTCCCAACCTCTCTAGACTGGTGTCTCCCCTTTATTAATTATTTCTTATTTATACTATACATAACTTGTTTTGTATATATTTCTTTACATGTCATCTTCCCCAGTAGATTGTGAGTTCCTTGAGGACAAGATTTGTCTTTTGCCTTTTCTTGAATCATTGACATTTACCCTGGTGCTTAGCATGTCATCAGTGCTTAACAAATATTTATTAATTTAAAAATCCCTTTACATTAGAACTTTATTGAGAAAAATTAGCTTTTATCCTATCAAGATTTTTCACCCTGTATTTTTCAGCCATTACTCTTTTCTTACCAGAGATGAATAATAATTGGCCACCTTTTACAATAAGGTAAACAGCAAAAACACATTAAAGAATTCCATGTTTAAGTCCATAGAATTCTATATCTTATCATTTCATTCCTTATCTATAAAATGGAATAATGGACTACCTCCCAGGGTTGTTTGAGAATAAAATGAGATAGTATTTGTAAAGTGATTTCCAAACCTTAAAGTACATGTGAATGATAGCTATTGTTATTGTTATTATTGTTGTTTTTGCTATTATTTTTTCAATAGTTTCCATATCTACATGCCATGAATATTTCAAATGAGAAAAAAGTCCAACTGAATGAATTTTCTTCTTTCCCTAACAACTTTACCCCTTATTCCACTCAAGACCATTCTCTAAGAAACATGAAGCAATTAATTCACCCTGCCAAACACAGGAGAAATGTAATGCTTTTTTCAAATATCAAATCAGTCCAATTTCATTTAGACTTAAATGATTTTTCTGGTCCCTCTTCATGTAGATACCTCTGCAGTCAATTAGCATTGTCACTTTTAATCTGTGGTAGTCAGATCCTGGTCATTTCCCATTAGGGTCCTTTTAAATAGATTCTTATGGCCAGCTTGAGCTGACTGCAGTGCAGTATCTGCAGAGAGCATGCCAGCCATCATTATGCAGCTGGCATTTACTAAAAGGTTAGATATTACTGATAACCTTAATCACAAATTACTTCTACTTGGTGTTGAATTTGGTCCTAGCTTTTTCTTACTACCCAAAGCCCCAGTCTTTCGCTAACTGAAGTCATTGAGATTATTGCTTAACCCAAAGAGCTGTGAATTATGGATCTCAACTCAAAATATTTTAAACAGGATATATATTCTGCTTTAAAACTAAGGATCCTGACACCTACAAAATCATAATAACAGATGGCCACCCAGAGTACTGTATGCGTGTTACTTAGGGGAAAGGGGAAGAGACTTTGCCTTCTGGAAAAGAGAAATTTAATATCCTATCACTATTCACTTCAAATATCACTTCTAAATTGAACATTGAAGAGCTCGGTGATAACTATGGGATAGACCTTTATGGGAAATTTATCTGCTCCAAAGAATTGAGTGATCTTAAATCTGATTGAAATTAAAATAAATTAAATCCCATAATACATATTAAATCGCAAGTATATATGGATAAAGTATTTATTAGTATTTATTAAGTACTTACTATGTACCAAGTACTAAGCTAAGTTCTGAAAATAAAAATTCAAGGAAAAAAAGACAATTCCTGCCTTCAAGAAACTTACATTTAATGGAGAAAACACTAAAAAGGAGCTGGAAAGTTGGGGGGAGGCAGAGCTCCTGCATAGGGGCAAAGTGAAAAACAATGGAGTTAGAAATAGAATCAGTAAATATGAACACTTCTTCAAATGGTAGTTCCAGGTTTCATTAGATTTTGAGCACCTGAGAACAAGGTAGTCATTTGAATCTATTTGTATCCCCAGTGCTCAGAACAGTTCCTGGCACAAAATAGGCTCTTAATAATGCTAATGACAGGTGAGAACTCATCAATTGGAGGAGAGGACCTAAATGTAATATAATTATAAATCAGAAAATCTGGATTCTAATTCTGCACTAATTTACTCTGTGACTTCATCAAGCCATTTAATTTCTCTGGGTTCTCACAATCTATCAACAATCCTACTGATTATAATTATATTACCTTCCAATTAACTGAGTAGCACACATCACAGTAGCATATAACAAGCTTTCAACTGAATAGGATATAGAACTTAGATTAGAGAAAAAAAAAAGACTTCAGAGGTTACCTAGGCCATGCTCCTCATTATATAGATGAGGAAAATGAGTTCCAAACTTGTGAAGTGACTTGCCAAAGATGATAAAGGTAGTGAATGAAAGAGCTGGGATTTGAATTTAGGACTGGAGCTGGGAGAATTATGGTGGAGGGCTCTTGTTCAGTAGGGGTATAGCATAAGGGCCCTGAGTCTATGTGGGAGTAGGAAAATTCATACTGAAAATGGATCTGGGGGAAGATGCTTTGCTAGCTTCACAATGTATTCAACAATGACTTCAGCAATGGAGGCAATGCCATTAATGGTGCCAATAAAAGGCTGCCTATCCTTGCTCTGAATTAATAGGAAACAAAAGTCACAGGCTACTGTAGATCCAAGCTTCCAAGCAAAATATAGTCTTGATACTTCCCATATCTTAATGTATCTGATACTGTCTGTATTCTGTTTGAGATTCCCCTCTTTTAGAATCTTTTTTTAAAAAATTCTCTTCCAGACACTTCATAGAAAATTAATAAATATATTGGAGCATAGTAAAATCCCACTTGTTAAGACTAATGGAAGAAATCTCTCTGAACTAATGAGTATTTGTAATGAAATACATTTTCAATCCTTTCAAGCAGTGTATACTCAGTAATTCAAATTAATAATCAATTGTTTCTTTTCAAAAAGATTTCCTGGTGAACTTGTTTTAATATGCAAAATAAGAATAAAATCTATTGGCTGTGAACTAACATGCTTAAGAATGGAGTTTGTTCTCTTATATATTAAGTATAATATAATCAAGTTAGAGCAAAAATATCAGGTTGATTTATCTTTTCAAACTGTCATTTATTTCAAAGCCCAGAGCAATGGATCGAAATAAAAGAAATGGAATCTTACTTATAAGCACTAATTTTTTTTTCTTCCCCATCACCAAAATGTCTCTTCACTGATTAGAGATCAAGAAGTACATAACAGAAATTTAATTTATTTGTTTATTTTATATTTTCCCCAGTTACATTTATAAGTTTTTTAAGATTTTTGAGTTCTAAGTTATTTCCTGTATCCCCATCCACAATTAAGAAATCACAGGTAAAGTTATACAAAGCATGACAGAAATTGGAAGGAGGTCAAGTGAAAAGTTAGAATGGCAACAATGTAATTGAAATCAAGATAGTGGGAATAAAGGCAGGGACTCTCTCAAGGTCTTCCCCACATTCTCCAAATACCTTTAAGTATGACCTCTAAACAAATTTTTGACAAAAAAATAGAATGAAACAATTTTCCAGCCAAAGACAACTTAAAAGATTAGCAGAAAAAGTCTGTTGCATCAGTGTAAGAGAGCTGCATAGTCCCAGACCCAGTAAACCAGGAGTAGGCCTTGGAACCTCTGAACCAGTGGCAGAACTGGCAGTTTCAGACCTTTCAGCCCACAGGCATTAGATGACTTGGAAGGCTGGCAAAAAAGGTTTGTCTAACTAGGGTGAGAGAGCCTTAGGAAACCAAAACACCATGAACGAGCCTTGGGGATCACTGATTTTGGAGAGGTGGTGGCAACAACAATGGTGGCAATGGCAGCAGGTATGGGAGGTGAGGGTGGTAAGGAGCAGCAGCACAGCAACAGTCAAGTTGTCTTCTGAAAGTTAGCCAATAGGCAACAGGAAGCTTAAGCAGTTACTCAGAAGAATGTCACTTTACTAGCATGTAGGAAAAACTCTATTGTTTTGCCCACACTGAAATCCAGGACATAATCTTGCCTCACAATTCCAGGGCAAGGGGGAACACCAGTATACCAGAATAGCCAAAGTAGATCAAGGACCCTTCTCACAATTCCAGACCAGAGGGAAGAGCTTGTGGTCACGCTCAGATCAGAACATAGTCCAGAAGAGTAATAAACACACTTCTCCTTGGAAGAAGTGAAAACTTACAGGTTCCTAGAAAGATCCCTGAAAACAGCAGCACAAAACCCCTGAAGCTTGGTACATTGAACCCTCTATCCTGGAAAGAGAGCTCTACTTTAACAGAGTTAAAAGATGAATAATAATGTGGGGAAATGATCGCACAACAGAAAAAAGATTCTGACCATAGAAAGTTACTATAGTGACAAAAAAGATCAAAATACACACAGAAGAAGATAACAAAGTCAAAGCTTCTACATACAAAGCCTGCAAAAAAATAAAATTGATTTCAAGCCATGGAAGAGATCAAAGGGGATTTTGAGAATCAAGTAAGAGAGATAGAGGAAAAAATGGGAAGAAAAATGAGTGATAGAAAAGGAAACATAAAAAGCCAATGAGTAGAAGAATGCTTTTAAAAGCAAAACTGAACAAATGGAAAAGAAGGTACAAAAATCTCACTGAGAAAAATAGTTGCTTAAAAATTAAATTTGAGCAAATGGATTCTGATGACTTCATGAGAATTTGAGAAAAAAATCAAAGAAAACCAAAAGAATAGGAAAAAAGAAAACTGTGAAATATGTCACTGGAAAATAATCTACCTGGAAAACATATCCATGAGATATAATTTTAAAATTATTGGTCTACAATTTAAAAAGTGATCTTAGACATCATATTTCAAGAAATTACCAAGAAAAACTGCCCTTATATTCTAGAATCAGAGGGTAAAATAGAAATTGAAAGAATCTTACTGATACCTCCTGAAAGAGATCCCAAGATTAAACTCCCAGAAATGTTATAGTCAAATTCTGGAATTCTCAGTTCAAGGAAAAAATATTGCAAGCATTCAAAAATAAAAAACAGCATAGTGGAGTCACAGTCAAGATACCATAAGATTTAGCAAATTCTACATCAAAGAATCTGAGGATATATTATAATATGATATTCTGGAGAGGAAAGATGCTAATAATACAATCAAAAATCACCTACCCAGCAAAACTTAGTATAATCCTTCATAGGAAATGGTGGATATTCAATGAAATAAAGGACTTTCAAGTATTTATGATGAAAAGACCAGAGCTGAATATAAAACTAGATTCTCAGAAGAAACATTAACAGTGTAAACAGGAAAGGTAAATCATAAGGGAGTGGATAAAATTAATTTCTTTATATTTCTACATATGAAGATGATACTTTTAACTCATAAGAACTTTCTCACTATTAGAACAGTTAGGTGGGGTATATATAGAGAGAGGATACAGATGTGAGTTGAATATTCAGGATTCGTATATTTTAAAAAATGTTAAGAAGTGAGAGAAGAATGTACTGGATGGAAGGGAAAGGGAGAAGTGGAATGATATAAGTTATCTACTATAAAAGAGGCAAGAAAAAATTTCTACTGTAGAGAGGAAGGGGGGAGGGGAGGGAGGGTGAGTAAACCTTACTATCATCAAGATTGACTTAAAAAAGAAATAACATATGCTCAATATGGGTATAGAAATCTATCTTACCCTTCAGGAAAGTAGAAGGAGAAAAGGCATACAAGAAGAGAGAAAAATGATAAAAGGGAGGGTATATTGGAGGAGAAGGTAGTTAGTAACAAAAAACTTTTGAGGAAAGATAGAATAAAAGGAGAGAAAGAACTAACTAAATGGGGAAATAAAGCTAGTAATAGTAATTGTGAAAAGAATGTTGAAGCAAATTTCTCTAATATAGGCCTTATTTTCTCAAATATATAAGGAACTATTGATTTTTTCTTGTTTGTAAATCTCTCTTGTTTGCATTAATATTTAAAGGAGAGGCAGTATGTTGCCTTATTAGATCTGACCTTCCAAGTCAGGAAAATATGGGTTCAAGTTCTATCTCTAATGCATTCTGGTTATATTTTATACTAGTTAAGTTCCATACTGGTATGGAGCCCTGCAAATCACTTACTTTCTTAATGCCTAGAAAACAATCCAAGATGAGTCAAATTTATAAAGAAAAAAAAAATTAAGAGCCATTTCCCAATTGATAAAGGATCAAAAGATATGAACAATTTTCAGATGAACTAATTAAGCTATTTATAGCTATATGAAAAAATGTTCTAACTCACTATTGATTGGAGAAATGCACATTAAAACAATTCTGAGGTACTACCTTATATCTATTAGATTGGTTAATAGGTTAGAGAAGGGAAATAACAAATATTGGAGGGAATGTGGGTTAAATGATACATTAATGCATTATTGTTAGATTGTGAACTTGATTCAGCCATTCTGTAGAGCAGTTTGGAATTATGCTCAAAGGGCTATAAAATTATGCATATCCTTTGACCTAACCAAAACAAAAGCTATCAATTAAGACTGACATTATATGTAATGTTCTACACTCATGGCTTCTTTAACCTCAATAAAAAAGGGGGGGCAGGGTATATTCTCTAGTTTATTCTGAGTGACAAAACTTGATCATTGAAATTGCACAATATTCATTTTTGATGTTTGTTATTCTTTTCTCTTACATTGTTGTGGTTATTACTATATTGTTTTTTTCTAATTCTTCTTACTTCCATTTCCAGCAAATTTTTCTTATTTGCATTAATATTTAAAGGAGAGGCAATATGTTGCCTTATTAAATCTGACCTTCCAAGACAAGAAAATATGGGTTCAAATCTTATTTTTAATGCATTCTAGTTATTTTTATATCAGTTAAGTTCTATACTATTATAGAACCCTGCAAATTATTTAATTTCTCAATGCCTAGAAAGCTATCCAAGATGAGAAACTGAAGAATAGTTACTATTCTTAATTTCTTTTTCTTTCATTCCATTCACTTCATTCTTTCATTCTTCATTGTAGAAGGACTATCCCTTTTTTAGAAATTCTCTAGAATTCCTGATAAATCAATGAAATTACAGATCCTCACTCCTTAATAATGTATTTTATGGGCATGTATAGTTTGTGAAATATTTATATGTATGTATACATATTGTGGGTATATATACATGTATATCTGTATGTATATACACATAGAGAGAGACATATGCTTATATGGAGAGGATGAGTCTTGAGTTGGGGTTGGAAGAATAAGAAAAATATGGGGAAATGGAAAGGAAAGGAAGGGTATTCCCAGTAGGGAAATAACTTTAGCAAAAACTCAGAGACAGCAAAATAAATAATAGCCAGAAAATCGTAGGTAGATGCATTTTGATTGCAGCAAAGAGGAGTAGAAAATAATCTTGGCATAATAATAACCAGTATGGCAAATAGAAAAGCTGAAATTTTCCTTCCCTCTAGAGTTTCAGACTTGGGAATTCAAGGAGTCCAGATTGCTATAATTCAGTTCCAATCAATTTAGTTCAACTAGAATTTATTAAGCATCTATTCTACACACAACACTGTGCAATATAGACAGAAATGAAACTTCTTGCTTTCAAGATGTTTACATTCAACTGGGAGTTGAGTGTAATATGTACATAGATAAGTGTCCTGGATTTGGAAGTCAAAAACTGGAGTTCAAAGTCATACTCCACCACTTTCTGCTTATGTGACCTTGAAAAAGTAATTGCTTCCCTTCACTGGGCCTCAGTTTTGTCAATGACAAGCCTGGACTAGGGATCCCAGCCATCTATAAAACAATAATTCTATAAGTCAGTACATGATCAGATGATTGGACAGAAGAGAATATTATCAATTATTGGAAATAACATCTAGGTTTCAGTGCTTTTGCCCTTAATCTTCCTTCCCATAGCTTCTCTTTTCATCTAGTATACAAAAATCCTTCATTATTTTTTTCTGGGTCTTTTAACTATTCCCATTGAACCTAGCTTAATACCTCAACCCCAAGTCCATAGGCCTTGCTTTAGATCATAATTACAGATTAAGTTTCAAATTTATTAGGCATCTATGCTATGGACCCCATGTTTCATTTGCAGATGGGTATTTGCTTACAGTATCTTATTTATTTAATTGATTGCCTGTCTTCCTTTCACAGAGATTGTATATCTCCTGTGGCATTATAGTCCACACTGTTCCTATCCTATGCTCCTGAGGAGGGAGCTATCTGTACAGAATAATTCAGAGTCTCATTAAGAAAATGAGAACTAGACTTTGTCTTTCAGACCCTCTGCCAAAGTACATTTTCTTTATAGATTTATTGATTTCATCTTCTTTACAAAAGCTTAAGTACAAGGAATATTTCTCATTCTGTTCTAACTGAAGGGTATTTGAGTTGTCAGTGAAAATAAGGCCTAAAAAATCTCTTTCTTCCAAAATGCCTTCTTGCTGATTATTTTGAAAAGAATAGTAAATTTCATTTAAAATGAAAATTTGATTTTGATTACCTGACACTGCCAAAGTACAATTTTTTCACAATACCTGGGAGTTATCTTCAGCATCTAATGAACAGTTGTACTCATGAGAAAGGAATATCAATAAATAAATTATTTTCATACATATGTTGAAACATATAAATTTATAGGGAGTCAGCCCATCAATTAATACCCAGATAGTTGCTACCCAAGGTAGCAAAACCCTTTAGGATGACCAAAATCTAATGTTGAAATATTTTTAAGACTGGTAGTGACATAAATACTAAGGAATCCCTGACTTGAGCAGAACAAAATAAATGATCCCTTGACCAAAAATATTCTTTGAAAATAGCTCTGATTCCATAGAAATAGGTGATTAGTATTTGAACTTGAGTGGAGGTAGCATATTCATTTCTATGAAGAAGGGACATATCTCTCACAATTGTTTAGATGTAGAAGGGAGACATGATTCAAAGATGAATCAAAGTTGATACCTTGTGATTACAAAAAAAAATGAGGAAGTTGAAAGGAGACAGCAGATTTTGGAGGAGAGGTGAATTAAAAGCTCAATTTTTGATGAAGTAAGTTTGAATTTATGAGATCATGAATACAGAGTTGTTGCAAAGGGCTTAAAAGTCACTGAGTCCAATTTCTTTTCCTTCATTTTTCACATAAAAAAGGAAACACTAATAGTATAAATGACTTGCTCAAAACTAAGAAGGATTATGTAAGAGACAGGGACAGCATCAAAATTGTGCCTCCTTCTTTTTCCCCAGTGTAACAAAAGAGAATATTCTTCAATGAAAAGAAAAAAAAAAAAACTGACACAATATTGCTTATATCAAGAAGACTTTGACTTATATCAAGAAGAAGGTAGGTAAAGTTGTCTTTGATAAACACCCAATATGGAGTTTTCAAATTGCCCATACCTCTTAAGTCATTCTTAATTCAGAGTCTGTGTTGTGAACGCCAGCAATCACTGCACTGTCAGTCAATCCCTTTCAGCAGTGACACCTGATTTAGGCTGTTCCTTATCAATGAGTGTTTTTTAGGCTTCTTTTCTTGAAAAAAAAAATCAGTAGAAACTAGACAACCATGAAAAAACATTAACTTTTCCATATACAAAAAAGTTTTTAAAATGAGGATTTTTCATTAAATTGTGATTCTACTATATATAGTTTGTGCTTTTTAATATATATTGAATTTAATGGGTTTCTCTCTGATCCACTCACTTGGATCTTGGATCTTCTTGGATCACTTTTTACATACTTCCTTGATACTCTTTTTTCTTCTCTCCCTTTTTTTCTATCAATATCACATCCCCCTCAGGGTCCCCTTCTATCACCCTTTAAAAAAAGTCCTTGCTTATAACAAAAGTATAGTCAAACAAAAAAACCTTTGTTTCAACATTCATATGTGGAAATGTGTTTTATTAGGCAGTTAAAATCAATCACTTTACCAACAGGTGAACTACATGCTTCATCACAAGTCTATTTAGAGTTAAGTTTAAATATTGCATTAATCAGATTATTAAGCCTTTTAAACTTGTTTTCATTTATAACATTGTATAAGCATAAATATATCTCCTAATTCTGCTCATTTCACTCCACATCAAATCATATATATTTTCCCAGTTTTCTCTAAATCCATTTCTTAAGAGCACCCAGGTGGCAAAATAGATAAAATGCAAAGCCTGGAGGCAGGAAGATTCATTTTCCTGAGTTTGTATCTGGTCTTAGACACTTACTAGCTGTGTAACCCTGAGCAAGTCACTTAATCTTGTTTGCCTGAATCTCCTTGTCTGTAAAATGAGCTGGATAAGGAAATGGCAAACCACTCCAGTATCCTTGACAAGAAAATGCCACAGTCGCAAAGAGTTGAACAAACCTTAAACAACCAAACAACAAAATCAGCATGCTATCTTGTGACACAATTGTGTGCCATCACATTCACATGCTATCATTTGTGCCACTACTCCACAATTAATCAATATGTTCCCATATAATTTCTAGCACTTTGTTATAACAACACTATTTCAATAGATATTTTTGTACATGTGGAACTTTTACCCCTTGTTTTGATCTCTTTGAGGGTATATACCTAGTGTTCTCAGTAGTCTAGTGTTTAGTGACTTAGGGTATATCTCTAAATTGCTTTCTGGGTAGTAGGATCAGTTCAAAACAGTAGTACGTTAGTGTGCCACTCTTCAGAGCTAGGGGATGACTCAGTGGATAGACAACCAGGCCTATTAGGAAGATTTATCTTTCCAGAATTCAAATCTGGCCTCAGATACTTATTTTATGTGTGACCATGAACACTTAACCCAGCTTGCCTGTTTCCTCATCAGTAAAATGGGTTCGAGAAGGAAATGGCAGACTACTCCAGTAGCTCTGCCAAGAAAACCCCAAACAGGGTCACAAAGAATCAAATGTGAATGAGCAATAGCAATGTGCCAGTCTTCAGACAATCCTTCCAAAAATTGCCATATTTACTAATTCAATGATCATGAGGTAGAATCCAGAATTGTATGGATTTGCATTTCTTTTATTTGCAAAAGAGCATTTTTAATATGGTTGTTGATAGGTTGGATTTCTTTCCTTAAAAAGTGTGTGTTTGTGTCTTTTCATTTGTTAGAGAACTTTCCTTCCATTATGTAAAATGTTTCTTATTTTATAAACATTTCTGACTAAATTTAACAGGTACCAAAGTTTGAGTATTTAGGGCAGAGGGAAGGTGTTTTAGGAGGGGAAAGAGTAGCAGAAGTTTTGCTGAAGGTTCTAATTCTAGCAAAAGTGGTTGAACTTTATTTATAGAAATACCACAAGATACTTTGGAAAGAATACAAAATTTGGAGTAGGAGGTCTAGGTTTGAATTATGTTTTTGCAATATAATATTTGTCCTTGCTCAAGGTATGTCTTTTTACCTTCTCTGTGTCTCACTTTCCTCATCTGTAGCATAAGAAGATAGGAATAGAAGACCAATTATATATATAGGTCTATGACTTGACCAAACTATCCTCTTAATGCATATGTCTATACATCTACTTCATTTCTAAATCTCTTTAGTGATTCCCCATTGCCTAGAGGGTTTCATAAACTTTTCTACTCTTGACCCTTTTTCACCTAAGAAATTTTTACATGACCCCAGGTATATAAATATATAATATAGAAATACAAATCAAACATTTCCTGGTAGTAAATCATCATTTTGCCACCCCCATTTTCAGTTATTCACTTTACAATTTTAGAAGCTTTTGCCTATAGGATAAAAAAAATTTGCTTATTAGGCTGTGATATAAAGCTCTCTCTAGGCTGGTTCCAACCTACCTTTTTAGTCTTGATTACATTCTCCTTCAAACATATTGTGATTCAGAAAAAAATAGTCTATTCAAATAGTTTTTCCCTGATTTTTTTTCTAAACACCTTGCATATATTAGGTAAAATGTTCAACATACAGTACTCCATGTTCAATTGCTGAATCTCATTTGACTATTGACTATTGTATCATGCTATTGTTAAATTATTGTATGAATCTCTAAGAGCCCACATGGGGTTTCTTGGTAGAGATACTAAAATTGTTTGCCATATTCTTTTCCAATCCATTTTACACTGAGGCAAATCAGGATCACACAGATAGTAAGTTTCGGAGGCTGGATTTGAATTCAGATCTTCCTGCCTCTGGGACCAGCACTCTTATCTACTGTGCCTCCCAAGTGCCATTTAGTCACAATAAAATGTCCCCTATGAAGTTTTCTTTGAAAGTATTACATTCTCCTCTCTCCCTTCTCAAATTTCTTACAGCTTTCTATCTGGATGTTTTGCCTTTGTTACATTTACTTGTATACATTTCAAATCCTCTCTATCAATTTGAAAGTTATAGGGCAGACAATGTTTCATTCTGTTACAACCTTGGATACTGTTATTGCTATTCAGTTGTTCAGGCATGTCTGAATCTTCATAACTCCATAGTTCAGCCTGTTCATGGGATCTTCTTAGTGAAGATCCTGGTATAGTTTAACATTTCCCTTCTCTGGTAGATTATGGCAAATAGAGGTTAAGTGACTGGCCTGAATCATATAGCTAGTAAGTGTCTGAGCCAGAAATGTAACTCTTCCTGACCCAGCCCAGAGCTCTATTCACTTAGCTATTTAGCTGTTTCCTTAAACATATTTATGCATTTAATAAGTATGTTGATTTAAATTAAGCAGCTTTGGACTTATGCAGAATACAAAAGATGCATGTTATAATCCCTGTCCTCAAAAAGTTTGGGAATTGGTCATTAAGGGTAATAAAACATAAGGATCAAAGGGAATGGCATAGACCCTGTTGGAATCTGGAAAAGAATTTAAAAATATGTAGGATTGGAGTAATTAATAAAAGAACTTCTTGGAAAAGGTAAGACTTGAGTTGTAAATCTATGAATAGACAGAATTTGGATAGGCAGAGAAAATAGGAAAGAAATATCAAAGAAATAATTAGAGATAGTGGAATGAAAGGAATCAGGCAGATCTTCTGTACTCATTACTATATCCCTCTAAGAAAGACTTTTGGGTAAACAAAGTGTCCATTTGCTCTGTCACTCTAACTTTTTCTTAAGTGTCAACCATGAGGGCTAGATGTCACAGTAGATAGAGTCTCAGACCTGGAGTCAGGAAGACTCTTCTTCCTGAGTTCCAAGCTGGCCTTGTTGCTGTTGTTATTGTTTGTCCTTTGTTGTTGAAGAGCACCATGACATCAAGGAGTTGATACCTTAAAATGCAAGGAAATTGGATTGAAGGGAGGGAGGACTGGGCAAGGTTACCTGCCTCACTCTCTCTCTCTCTTCCGGAGCCATCTGGATCCAGTAGCCAGATATAAATCATGACACCTGGCGATGGCCTCTAATATACTCTCAGACACTTAAACAGAATACATAGAAGTTCGTTTAATATCTGTATGAACCTGACCAAGTACCTTCACCTATTTGTTTCAGTTTGTCATCTATAAAATGAGATGGAGAAGAAAATGGCAAATGACTCCAGCATCTTTGCCCAAAAAAGCATAAATATAACAAAACAAAACCAAATAGGGTCACAAAGGATCAGATATGACTGAACAACAAGATCAGCTATATAATGTGTAACATATGAAAAAATGGAGTTAGCTCTCATATCAAGAGTGTATGGGCCAACTACCTTCATTCAGTTGTTTTTTAATTGTGCCTGATGTTTCATGACTTTATTTCTCTAACTGATGTTTTTTTTTTAAGTTTAAATGCTGCACAGAGAAAGAAAGAGTAGATAACAAAATAAAAATATACATTCCATTAATTGCCACTCATATACTAGAATGCTATAGTTTGTTTTTTGTTGTTTTTTTTGTTTGTTTTTTTTTAATGAGTTAAAAGCAAAAATAATTCTAATACTAGTAACTGGTATTCATGCTGTACCTTAAGGATTATAAAGTGATTTCTATGCCTCATGTAATTCATTAACATATTATTTGAACCTCACAACATTATTATCCATCTTACAGATGGGGAAACTGAGACTCAGGAAGGTTAAGTATTTGGCCCATGTTGACATATATGTTCTATGTCAGAAGTAGAATGTGAATTTAGGTCCTTCGACTAGAAGTCCCGATCCTATTCACTATGCAACACTGCCGTCTCCTGCTAAGGAAAAGCACCTATGCTCTATGCACAGCTAAAGTCATCTAGGTACAGCAGAACTGCCCCTAAATTCCCATTGCATCTCTGAGCCCATTTCTGGGGAGCTTTAGAAATGTTTAAATTAAGTCAGTTGCAGCTGCTCTGTCAGGAACTCACTAAGCGCTGCAGCCATCGAAGCAATTAAAAAAAATTGCACAGAAGGTAATTAAAAGCCTTACTGGTTCTTGCGATTAGACTGACATTTTAAATGCCTCTGGATGTTTTATTGTGCCAATAACCTATTTCCCTCGTCTCCAAGAGAAATACAACTGACATCAGTAATTTACCAAAATACTCTACAGGTAACATGTGCCAAATACAAATCTGCACTGAATGAGGACCAGTGTTCTCTTCTGTGCAATCAGGATGATACATCTTAATGGGAAAGTCATTTTCCTGTGACTACCTTCTATATGTTGATGTTTCAAAAGTTCACTCTTCTCTTAGTTTTGCCTTGAGAAATCAAAAAATGCCTGGTCACTGAGGTGCAACTGAGAATGGCAAAAGGGCTTCATTTCCAGTTAATCTGTGCTTAAACAAGGGCAAGGATCAAAACTTTGGAGAATAGAGACTTACTTTGTCATTGTAAGAGAATGATGATGATTTATTTAAAAAACAATTCTTTTCTTCTTTATTATCTTCTCACAGAAAATTGCTCCCTCTTCTCAAGCATAAGGATTTCAGTGACAAATAATCAAGCAAAATCTGTCATTGATGATTTCTATGAGGTTAAAGAGTTGGGAATTTAGAGCACATCCTTTAAAAATTTTAAGAAAAAAAGCTGTTTGGTTCCTCCTTATTCTCAACCTTTGCCTCTGGTAGCAGCTGCCAAGTCTTTAGTGTGTGCCTCATTATGGTAACAGAGCACACTCAGTGGGTTAGATTTCCCTCCAGCATAAAGGGAAAAAAACCCAAAACGACAGGAATGTACTGCTCCATGTTCCCAACATTGTGTTTTTAGAACAAAATATTATTATTTATTTAGAACAAAATAAAAGTTTTAAAAATGTTAAATATAAAATGTATATTTACGTATGTGTATTGCATAATAGCATATAGAAAAGGAAAGGAAGGGGAAATGTAAATGAGTATAAAACAAAGAGTTTATCACATTATCTAACTATAATAAAGCTCAGCTTCTAATCATTTCCTTTGTTTATCACAATCATCCCTGGCTGCCCTAAGCCTTCTTGCCTAACTCAGTTAATTCTCCACTGCTAAGTAGTAAGAGTCAAAGTAACAAAAGCCCCAATAAGACTTCCACCTTAATTACTAAAGACAAGAGTATTTTAATCCTATCTCTTAAATTATCCTAGCCTGATTCAATTTCTTTCAAGTTTTAAGAAAGGGGTATTTACTTCAAAGAAACAATAAGAGCAAACATAAAAACATTTCCCTCAATACCTAAAAAGGCATAATTCTCTTCTATCATCTGCATCTCTGGGACAGTAGATTCAACATTTCGCTCAGTTCCTACACATTATTGGTCCTAAATCTATGTCCAAAAATGGCATTTCAGGGGTAGCTAGTTGATGCAATAGATAGAGCATCAGCCCTGCAGTCAGGAGAACCTGAGTTCAAATTTGAACTCAGACAGTTAATACTTCCTGTGTGACCCAAAATAAAATAATAAACAAGATGGCATTTCTCCTGGATGAGCTCTCCTGTTAGACAAGAGTCCTTAAGGTCATTTTCAAAGTTTAATCCTTGTTCCTCAGAACATTGATTCTGGACAGAGCAACATTTGGTCTGAATTCTGTCTCCCAGATTCTTAAGAATCCTCTCAGTATCAATTTGGAGATGCCAATCTCTGCTTCTATAATGGGAAAAGAAAAAAAAATATTGAAAATGTTAAGGACAAGGCAGCTAAGTGGCACAGTGAATAGAGTACCAGCCCTGAAGTCAGGAGGACCTGAGTTCAAATGTAGCTTCAAACACTTAACACTTCCTAACTGTGTGCTCTGGGCAAGTCATTTAACCTTAATTGCCTCAGGGGAGAGAGAGAGAGAGAGAGAGAGAGAGAGAGAGAGAGAGAGAGAGAGAGAGAGAGAGAGAGAGAGAGAGAGAGAGAGAGAGAGAGAGAGAGAGAGAGAAGAAGAAGAAGAAGAAGAAGAAGAAGAAGAAGAAGAAGAAGAAGAAGAAGAAGAAGAAGAAGAAGAAGAAGAAGAAGAAGAAGAAGAAGAAGAAGAAGAAGAAGAAGAAGAAGAAGAAGAAGAAGAAGAAGAAGAAGAAGAAAGAAAAAGAAGATTATGATGATGATGATGCTAAGGACAGAAGACAAACTCTCCTGTTTCTTGGGGGCCATATGACCTCCTATAGGAAAAAAGATCCTAAGGCATTTCATCTTAAAACATAATATACCATTGGATTCCATGAGATACTGAGTCATTGTGCTCACTTACACATATGTAAAAGCAGTAAAAAGAGCATTGATTCACTTCCTTTTGTTGTTTTTGTTTTGTTTGGACCTTTTGTTTATTTTTTAGCTGCTTTATATACTAGATGGAGCAAGACTTCTTAAACTCTTTCCACTTGCAACCACTTTTCACCCTAGAAATTTTTATGTGACTCCAGGTATATAGGTTTATAAAATAGGGATACAAATCAAACATCTATAGATAATAAGTCATAATTTCACGACACTCACATTCCCATGTAGAATCGCAACTCACAGTTTAAGGAGCTAGTTATAGAGCATATATTCTTATTTATTTATTTATTTAAAAATTTGAGTTCCAAATTCTGTTCCTCCCTCCTCCCTGAAATGGTAAGTGATTGGATATAGGTTGTATATGTGCAGTTATGTAAACCATTTCCATATTAGTCATTTTGTACAAGAAGACTCAACTAAAAGAAAAAAAAAGAAAAAAATGACATACTTCAGTTTGCATTCAATCATTATTAGTTATTTCTCTGAAAGCAGAAAGTATGTTTCATCATTAAACAAGCCCCTCATATCATTGTGTTTCTGAGAATAGTTAAGTCAATCACAGTTATTTATTAAACAATATTGCTGTTATTGTGTACAATGTTCTTTTGGTCCTATCCACTTCATTATGCATCAGTTCATTTAGATCTTTCCAGGATTTTTTTCTAAAATCATCCTGCTTGTCATTCTTATACCACAATAAATTTCTGTTATAATCTATAACAGAGCTTGCTTAGCCATTCCCCTATCGATGGGCATCCACTAGCTTCCAATTCTTATCCACCACAAAAAAAGCTATTTTAAATATTTTTGTTCAAATAGGTCCCTTTTTTGGATGTCTTTAGGATATAGATCCTATGGTATTGCTTGATCAAAGTTATGCAGAGTTCTATGGCTTTTTAGGCATAGTTCCAATCTTAAAAGCATATGTTTTTAACATGGAGTCTATTGATAGAAATCTGAAGAATTGTGAACTTGGACAGAAAAAAAAAAAGTACAGCAGCCTCTAACTAAATTTATCATTTCTTCAGGTTATTTACAAATGTAATCCTTATATGTTACCAAAGGGATCACTAAAGGGGAGATATGATTAAGAATACCTTGATTAGAAGCACAGGACATGTTTATTTAGTTAGCCTCATCTAGGAAGTGGTATTAAATAATGTATGGAGAGCTGGATGTGGAACCAGGAAAATCTCAGTTCAAGTGTCACCTCTGACAAGTACTGGCTATATCACTCTGAACAAATTCTTTAAACTCTTAGTGTTCTAGGCAGCTCTCCAGAAAAGTTTTAATCTGCAATGGCAACAGGAAATTTGCTTATCTAGAAATTCCCTATTCTCACAGAAATCATGTCTGGTCCTTATCCTTGTCCTACTTGCATTTCTAATGATCTCCAAGGCTCCAGCCTCTTATAGGCAGAATTATGCTGTTATGATTTGACAGTTTACAATCTGTTTTATAGAAATCAGTACATTTGGGTAAGAAACTAAATGTTTGTTGAATCTAAACATAGACTAAAAATATTTATATAATCAAATCAAATATTTAAATGTTAGGCAAATATAAAAAGATTTTTTGATAGGACTGAATATAATTAACTACATGTAACCTAACAAGCCAAACAAATTTAAAATTAGATGCTAAATGGACCTTTAAAGTCAATAGGGTGGTAAACTAAAAACCTGATGGCAAATGTCTATAGAATGTTTTTTTTTTTAATCTTCATCAAAGGCAAAAATCCTCACTATCAAGAGAAATTTTAGTTAGAAATAAAAGGAAAACATTTCTATAAATAATAGTTCTTAAACAGGAATGGGTGACTAAGGAAGTTTATAGACCTTCCATATCAAAAACCTTTGGAAACAAGTTGTTTACTTCTATGAATGGAATGATTAATGCATATGTCTACACAGAAAACTAATTGGATTAAATCAAGTTTAAAAGAACTCTAGCTAATTAAATTTGAACCTATATCAGATCCCTATATTCTTTTACAACTTTTGAAGAAAAAAGAAAAAAGAAAAACCTACCATATGTTGAATTCCAGATAATGAATTATTTTATATAACATATGGGGAAATAGTTCCTCTTCCCCAAAATAAAAACAGCTTGACTGAATTTTCACTTTTCCCATGGTTATTTTTGTGTTGTAAGTCAACTGAACTATAGGTATGTGGATAGCTTACATGGGATCTCAAAAAATTTTCTAGTTGTATAATTCTATGATATATGAGGGTCAGAAGATAGAGTGTTGGCCTTGGAGTTAGGAGATCTGGGCTTGAATTCAGAGGCTTGCTCATTATATGATCATTTAGTAAAGTTAAAAGGGCCTATCTTTGTACAATTACATCTGCACAGATCACTCAGAACAGACGTTGGTGATTCTAGAAGTTTTGCAGTGAGGTTCTGATCTACCTAGCTGATGTATAACTAATTAATCAACTATCCTAATATATAGTTATTTTAACCAGGAGTTTTCTATTATGGTTTTTCTATAAAATTGTCTATATTATTTTAATCAGAGAGAGCCTCAATTTTCTAGCTTTCCCTTAGATATACAGCAAAAGACCTGTTCCTAATACAATCCTCCATTTCTTCTGATTACTACTATTACTTCTGATTACTCACTGACTACTTACTACTCATTAGTATAGTCCTGTGAAAATTTCTTGACTTCATAGGCAAGCGAAGTTAATTAAGAGTCTCAGCTTCCTCAAATGCTCAATTGGTTGCTTAGAGGAAGGGAGAAAGGCAATAAGTATTAAGTGCTTATTATATGCCAAGCATTGCATTGGGCGCTTTACAAATATTATCTTATTAGAAAGCTGTGAGGTAGATGCTGTTATTACGCTCACTATAAAGTTGAAGAAACTGAGGCAGACAAAGATTAAGTGACTTGCTCAGAATCACACAATTAGTAAGTATCTGTGGTTGGATTTGAACTTATACCAACTTGACTCCAGACCCAGAAGTCTATCCACTGCTATACCTAATTGCTTGCTTATATAATACTGTCAACTTTAAAAGTAGGGGACCTTGGGCCTGCATATAAAAAAGATGCACAGAGTTTCCTATGTAAGGTTTTCCTAATATCCCTAATTATTACCATCATCTTCCATGTGAAATTATTCACTACATTTTTAAATTCACTCACTTGTGTTTATACTATATCTCCACAGATGAATGTAAACTCTCCACGACAAGGACTATTTTCTTTTTTGTCTTTGCTTCCCCAGAATCTACACAGTGTCTTGCCAGTAATACATACCAAATCAATATTTGTCAAATTGAATCTGAAAAATAGATAATGATGTTTGTGGCACCTATCTCACTAGGTTGTTGTATGGTAGAATATTTTGCAATAAACAAAACACTGTAGAATGTGATTTATTATTATCTTAATAATTATAAATTATCTGAATCAAAATAATATTGGGAATTGGTGTTTTTTTTCCAATGCAGTATTAGAACCATTTATTTGTGATTCATATTAAGATATAATAGGCCAAGACCTATAAGAGATCTTCTAAGTTATCTAGTCCACTTCTTCTCTTCATAATATGATATGATATAATGTAATATCTTCCACGTGTGGAATATCTTCCACAAGGCCCAGGAATGATAAATAGTCAAGGTTTCTAACAGGCCTTCTAGATTTAAATCTATGATCTAATGTTCATGGTCAAACAAATACTAAGTAGAAGAACTGAGATTTTAATGAATACAGGTCCTCTGTTTACAAAGAAAATATTCTTTTCATGATACCCGTTTAACTCACAAGAGAGAAGTAGAGAGAAGAAATAATTTTCAAAAACATTGTAGCTATCTTCCAATATATAAGACCTATTATATATGGCAGTTAAATAATAATACAGTGGATAGTAAGGGGGCCAGAAGTCAGAAAGACTCATCCTTATGAGTTCAAATATAGATTCAGATATTTAATAGCTTATGACCCTAGGCAAGTCACTTAACTCAGTTTCCTCATCTGCAAAATGGCCTAGAGTAGGAAAGAGCAAACTGTAGAGGGCCACAGAGAGTGAGGAATCCTGAGCAAAGAATAAGGTCCTTTAGTCCAGTAAAAGAACACAGCAAACAATGTTTGGTTCAGCTCCCCATACCCCTCAAGGGCTCTCAACCTTCCTGAGAAGTCAGGAGGCTGTGACAACCTGTGTTGTAATTAAAGCAAAGTGATACCAAGTGGCAAAGAGACATCTACACACAATAGCAAGTTGTTTATGTGGTCCCACATGTGCAATATTTAGCTGTTGCATAGGCCGTGTGCTATAGTTATATGAGGATATTAGGACATATAAGGCTGAGAGAATTTAGAATAAATGAACTTCATGTGTGATCATCCACATGAGTCCTGCCTCTTCACTCCTTTTCTAAGACCAAGAACTCAGGCAGGTACTAAGATACTCAAGAGAGCTAGTCCAGACATTACAGCAAACCACTACAGTGTCTCTGCCAATAAAACTCCAAATGAGATCATGTTAAATTAAAATCTAGCTTCAGACACTTACTATGTTAACCTGTGCAAATTACCTAACCCTATTTGCCTCAGTTTGTTTCATCTGTGAAATTACCTAAAGAAGGAAATAGTCAACTGTTCCAGTATTTGCCAAGGAAACTCCAATTGTGATCATGAAGAATTGGAAACAAATTAAATGACAAAAACACAACATGTAGAAGAGGAAATAGATATTCTTTACTCTAGGAAGGACTCTGCAAATAAGGGCTAAAGAACCAAATTTGGGAGCAGACTTTTTCTACAATCTATGAGCTAATGATAGATTTTATATTTTTAAGCACCATTAAACTTTATTTTAAAATGCAAAAACTATTTTTACATATCCAAGGAAACTACAGGGGTCTCTGAGATCCTTTCAAAGTGTTTATAAAAGTTCAAAAAAATTTTTTTTCTGATAATGCTAAGACATTTTAATTTCTTCCTTTTTTTTTTTTTTTTTTTGGTTTTTTTTTTTTTGTTTTTTTTTTTTTTTTTTTTTTTGGCTGAGGCAATTAGGGCTAAGTGACTTGACCAAAGTTATATAGCTAGGAAGTGTGAAGTGTCTGAGGTCAGATTTGAACTCAGGTTGTCCTGACTTCAGAGCTGATGCTCTATCCACCTAGGTGCCCTAATATTTTAATTTCTAATATAGTAAATAATGAAAAATATAATTCGCATTTGAAAAAAACTCTTGGGGAAAACTCTTGATTTTTTTAAGAATGTAAGAGGACCTAAGGTAAAAAGTTTGAAAAGTACTCCCCTGGAGAATAAAAGTTTCAGAAAAGTAGGTTTTGATCACTAAAAGAAATAGCTTTCTAGCACTTAAAACTTAAAGGATTTTCGTATTCTTTGGCATAGAAATATTTCAGGTTGCACAGGCAGGGGCTAAAACTCATTGCTTATAGTTACTATTAATTTAGAGTCAATCATTTCCAATTTCAATTTTTCGTTTAGAAAGCTAACATCTTTTACTCATTTCAAGAAATAAATAGCTAGTAAGTGACTACCAGTAGTTGAAAATAAATGAGGTTCTTCTAGAGGTCACTAAATATACCTTTGACAAATGAAGTTTCAAGGGAAAGACTGTTAAAGAGAACAAGAAAAGTGATCATGGATTTCAGCTAACAGCTGGTGTTGCTATAGGAGGAGTTTCAAACAAGACAGGGTCATCACACACCAAACAACGGCAGAATCAGCCTAAATCTATTCAACCCCTGGGAGGATCCCAGATACCCAGATTATATCTTAGAAAATATACCTGGAAATGCATTAAATCATGTAGACCTAAAGTCTAAACTTTCACTTAGTGACTAAAGGTCACTGAGACATAAATACAATTGTCAAAAATTCATGATTTATTAAGAGTCAGTGAGTTGTCAATCCATCTATTTATTTGTGAAATGTGAAACATTCTGGGAAAGTTATAAATGAATGAAGAATTATCATCCCTTTCAGTATGAATGACAACTTTCCCAACAATAGCAATAATAATGGTAAAATAATTTGGATTTAGGTGTTTTTTATGCTGATGGACTCAAATAATTTTTAATGATTCCTATTTTAAATTTATGCACAGATTGCCTGGGAGAAACTGTGAATTTGATGTGCTATTAAGAAAATCACTCAGTCCCTAATGCACAACTTAACTTTTGTCTGTAGAGTGCACCACAGAGTTTCATCAGGCTGCCCTTTAAAAGGTAAAGTTCCTAGAAATTCAATATTTGGCCCATATATCATGCTAATTGTTTGAGATACTTCAGCACATCAATCCACAAACATTTATATATACATGTATTGTTTCAATACCACCTAGGTGCTGGGAATGTTAACATAAGAATAAAACACCATACTTTATCCTCAAGGAGTTTATATTCTAGGACTGGGTGACATGGAGTGGGAAGTGATGTTCAGATGTTACAAAAAAATATACCAAAATTTTTTTTCAGTGTGGGAAGACAAATAATGAATGGAGGAATCAAAATAAGGTCTAGTGTTAGAGATACTATCTCATTTGTACTTTAAATTTTTTCCAAGCAATTGATTTCATGAGCTGTGAGCAAAGGAGAACATTTCAGGTGAAGAACCTATACAAAAGTAATTGAACTTCTATGCTTAAAGCAGCAAATAATTCAATTTAGTTGGAACATAGAATGCACAAAGGGAGATATTGTGAAATAAACCTGAAAAGATAAATTGAAGTCAGATCATAAAGGATTTCAATTGCCCAACAGAGGAGTTAGTTTGTTGTTCTAGAGATAGAATGGAGCCACTGAAGTCATTTGAGCAAGGAGAGATATAGTCAAATCTATACTTCGATGATTATCAATTTGACAGTTAAGTAAAGGTGAGACTGAATGGAGGATAGATTAGAATGTGGTATATAGAATATTTCAAAGGTAGCATAATCTTTTCCTCTATTTTCTCCTTTAATTAATGTTTTTGGATTTGTCATTCAAGTTTACTTTCTCAATATAATCATTTTGCCTATCTTTTTTAAATTTTGTTTTGTTTTTTACTAAATATTGCTAAAAACTGCATCAGGCATAGTGCAGTTGTTTTTGTTATTTAAGATAAGAGCTCCTGCTGTTCTTTCAATACCTTTGGTCATGTAAGTGATTTATTTGTGGCATTCATACTAAAACTGACTGTGGTACCAGAACTAAAAAGAATCTTAAACTTAACAGCTTTCCAAAACATTTTGCTGCCTTTCCTCACCACAGGAAGTATATGAGTTAGTAAAATAAATTAATTTAGAAGGCATTATTGCTCACTTCAAATAAATTGCTACTCACCCCACCTGAGTGGGTGAACTCTCTTAACAGATGTTATGATATTTTAATGTCACCTCAAAAAAGACCTTCCATGTTGAAGTGGTTGCTGATTAATGACTCAAGTCATAGCAGTTCAGAGATGTATTTCAATGACAACAATACTTTGGCCTGCTAATTTGTGACTTATTTGGGAGGGATAATTTAAATCAATAATGAAATTTTACCTCTATTTCTCACAGTTTCCCAATTTCCCTAATCATACATTTCAGTTCAATTCAAACATTTTGTGGCAACCTACTATATAAAACTCACTGGAGAAAATCTTGAGGATACAAAGATAAAAGTTACTTTGGTGCAAAAAACAGTGTATTTAGAATCAGAAGATTTCCAATGTTCAGATACGGAGCTTTAAGGTCAAAGAAAAGAATGTTGCAATTTAATCAATCAATATTTATTTTAATTAATTTATTTAATCAAAAATATTTATTAAGTACCTACTCTGTATCATCAATTCATGTAAAAATAAACTAATATAAAGGAGAAAAATTGGAATGTGATATTCTGAAAAACAAAATATAAAGGCTGTTAAAAACAAAAACATTATCCAGGAACACAAATTATAATCTTTTAAGGAAATAAATAAATATTAGTGAGAGAAACACACACACACACACACACACACACAGAGAGAGAGAGAGAGAGAGAGAGAAACAAAGAAAGAAACAGAAACAAAGACAGAGAGACAGACACGGAGAGGCAGAAAAAGAGACTCAGAGACAGAGACAGAGAGAATGTGTGTGTGTGTGTGTGTGTGTGTGTGTGTGTGTTTGTGTGTGTGTGTTAGTTTAGGATTTAAGATAAGGAAGGTTGAAATAGTTACTATGAAAAATGTGATCTAAAAATATTAAATAAATAAAAAATAAAATAATGAAAAGGAATATTATGCTGTGGTGAGCGTTTCATTTAGGATAGATAAATAGATGATAGATTGATAGATAGATAGATAGATAGATAGATAGATAGATAGATAGATAGATAGATAGATGATAGATAGATAGACAGACATAGAAGAGGTATATTATACATATGTATGTAATATGTATATGTACACGAATATATAATCAAGTGTTTTGCATATATTGCTATCTTTCTAAATCTATATCTATCCATAGCTCTATCAATACACACATATATGTGTGTATGTATGTATGTATATGTGTGGGTATAGCAGATCCAAACAGTATGGCTTAGTGATATCCTCTGGCAATGTTTATCAGTCTAGACATAGAGAGTTGAAAAGACAAATAGTAGAAGATAGATATAATACCTAAGGTTAGATATATAAGTAGGCAAAGTACTCACCGGTGAAGAAGAAGATAAAATAGTATTGGAATGATTGACATTTGGTTCAAGCCAGGAAGGGAGGGAAATAAAGATAGAGTAAATACGATAGATTGGGAGAAATGAGAGTAGAGATTTTCAAGCATTCTTGATAAAAAGACTAGCACTGAATAAAAAATTTAGTTTTCAAATACATGACTCAAAAGAAGTTAAAAGATAAACAGGAAAGAGAAATCATAAGGGACTTTATAAGGTTAAACTGTTTACATTCCTACATGGGAAAATGATGCTTGTAACTCCTAAAAACTTTCTCATTATCAGGGCAGTTAGAAGGAGTATATATAGACAGAAGGCCAGTTGAACATGAAGGGATAATATCTAAAAAAAGTAAAATTAAGGAGGGTTAGAGGAAGTTATCAGGAGAAATAAAGGAAGAGATAGAATGGAGTAAATTGTCTCATATAAGAGACAAGAAAAAGTTTTTACAATGGAGGAGGGAGGTAAAAGAAAATGAGTGAATCTTAACTTTAATCATAATTGGCTCTAAGAGGGAGTGACATACATATTCAAGTGGGTATGGAAAGCTGGAGGAGTAGTTAAAGAAAGTAGAGTGATGGAAAGGAAAGCCAATTAGGAGTATATGTAGTACAATTAGCAAAAATAACTGAAAAAAAATTTGAAGCAAATTTCTCAGATAAAGGCCTCATTTATCAAACATAGAAAACTGAGTCAAATTTATAAAAATAAGACCTATTCTCCAATTAATCAAAATATCAAAAGATGTAAGCAGTTTCCAAACGATGCCATCAAGCCTATCTATCCATAGTCATATGAAAAAATGCTACAAATCACTATTAATTGAAGAAAGGGAAATTAAAACAATTCTAAGGTACTATTTCATACCTAAGAGATTGGTTAATAGGATAGAAAAGGAAAATGACAAATGGTGAAGAGAATTTTGAGACAATGAGACATTAATGCACTGCTGGTAGAGTTATGAACTGATTCAATCATTCTATAGAACAATTTGGAACTATGCCCAAAGGGCTATAAAACCATGCATACCCTTTAACCTACTACTAGTTCTGTATCCCAAAAGAGATTTTAAAATAAAAAGGGAAAGGACCTAAATATACAAAAATATTCATGGTAATGGGGCAAGGAAAGGGAAGTTATGATAGAAAATAACAATGTCCTGAAATTGGAGTTGGAAAAAATAAAGAATTCACAGGAGATGCAGGGAAACAAAATTAGTGAATTAGAAAAGGTTAAAAAAACACAGGAAAGTAGGATATCTGAATTGGAAAAGATAAAAAAGTCTCAAGAAAATAGAATTTCTGAATTGGAAAAAGAAAATAATTCTCAAAAAAAAAAAATTAGGGAAATGGAAAAAAACTCAATAGAGCAAAATAATTCATTTAAAAACGAAATTGGGCATTTACAAAAAGAACTAAAACCTGTGAAAGAAGAAAATAACTCCTTAAAAGTCAGGATGGAACAAATAGAAATGAATGATTCACAGAGAACCCAAGAATCAGTCAAACAAAACAAAAAAAATGAGAAGCTGGAGAACAACGTCAAATACTTACTGGGAAAATCTATAGACCTGGAAAATAGATCTAGGAGAGATAATCTGCGGATTATTGGACTTCCAGAAAACTATGACCAAAAAAAGAGCCTAGATTCTATTTTACAGGAAATTATCAAAGAGAACTGTCCAGAGATAATAGAAACAGAAGGGAAAGTAGATGTTGAAAGAATTCATCGAACTCCTTCTGAAATAGACCCTAAAAAAAGAACACCACGGAATATTGTGGCTAAGCTGCAGAATTACCACACAAAGGAGAAAATCCTGCAAGCAGCTAGAAAAAAACAATTTAAATACCAAGGTGCCACAATAAGGGTCACCCAAGATCTGGCTGCCTCCACATTAAAAGATAGAAGGGCCTGGAACCTGATATTCCGAAAGGCAAAAGATCAAGGACTGCAACCAAGAATGAACTACCCAGCTAAGTTTAGCATCTTTTTCCATGGAAGAAGATGGTCATTCAATGAAACAGAGGAATTCTATATGTTTCTAAGAAAAAAACCAGACTTAAACAAAAAATTTGATCTACATCCACAAGACTGAAGAGAAACAGAAAAAGGTACACAGAACCCTTGAGAACTGTAACTTTGTTGTGGGTATATAAAAAATACTCAAGGATAATTTGATTTTACTGATATAAAAGAAAAAAAGGGGGGTGTGGTAAAGGGAAGGAGGTCGGTTCAGAAAAAGGGGAAGGAGTGATAAAAAGAGGGAAACTACATCCCAGGAAGAGACATAGAAAATACACCATATCTGAGGGAACTTAGTGAGGGGGAGAATCATTGTGTGAATCTTACTCTCATCAGAAGAGGCTCAAAGAGTAAATAATTAACATATTTGTTTTTCAGAGAATTTTCTCTCACCTCATTAAAAGGGGGGAGAGGAAAAGGGGAAAGGAAAAGGAGAATAAGTGAAGGGACTTGGAGGGAGGGGGGAGGGATCCTAAAAAAAAAAAAAAAAGAGGGAGGGTTGCGCGTCACAAGGGGGGTCTGTAAATTAAATATCGGGGAGGGGGATCAGGAGGGTCAAGGGAAAAAAGTATAATCTGGGGATAATACGATGGCAGGAAATACAGAATTAGTAATTTTAACTGTAAATGTAAATGGGATGAACGATCCCATCAAACGGAGACGGATAGCAGATTGGATCAAAAAGCAGAACCCTACAATATGTTGTCTACAGGAAACACACTTAAAGCAGGGAGATACATACAGAGTAAAGGTAAAAGGTTGGAACAGAGCTTATTATGCTTCAGGTAAAGCCAAAAAAGCAGGGGTAGCTATCCTTATCTCAGATCAAGCAAAAGCAGAAGTAGATCTCGTTAAAAAAGATAAGGAAGGAAACTATATCCTGCTGAAAGGTAGCATAAATAATGAAGCCATATCAATACTAAACATATATGCACCAAGTGGTATAGCATCTAACTTTCTAAAGGAAAAGTTAAGAGAACTGCAAGAAGAAATAGACAGTAAAACTATAATAGTGGGAGATCTCAACCTTGCACTCTCAGATTTAGACAAATCAAACCACAAAACAAACAAGAAAGAAATTAAAAAAGTAAATAGAACATTAGAAAAACTAGGTATGATAGACCTTTGGAGAAAACTGAATGGCAATAGGAAGGAATATACTTTCTTCTCAGCAGTTCATGGATCCTATACAAAAATTGACCATATATTAGGACATAAAGATCTCAAAATTAAATGTAGGAAGGCAGAAATAATAAATGCCTTCTTCTCAGATCACAATGCAATAAAAGCTACATTCAGTAAAAAGTTAGGGGTAAATAGACCAAAAAGTAATTGGAAACTGAATAATCTCATCTTAAAGAATGACTGGGTGAAAGAGCAAATTATAGAAACAATTAACAATTTCACCCAAGATAATGATAATGATGAGACATCATATCAAAATCTTTGGGATGCAGCTAAAGCAGTAATAAGGGGAAATTTTATATCTTTAGAGGCTTATTTGAAGAAAATTGAGAAAGAGAAGATTAACGAATTGGGCTTACAACTTAAAAGGCTAGAAAAAGACCAAATTATAAACCCCCAACCAAAAATTAAACTCGAAATACAAAAATTAAAAGGAGAAATCAATAAAATTGAAAGTAAAAAAACTATTGAATTAATAAATAAAACCAAGAGTTGGTTTTATGAAAAAGCCAATAAAATAGATAAACCTTTGGTAAATTTGATCAAAAAAAAGAAAGAGGAAAATCAAATTGATAGTCTTACAAATGAAAAGGGGGATCTTTCCACCAATGAAGAGGAAATTAGAGAAATAATAAGGAGTTACTTTGCCCAACTTTATGCCAATAAATTTGATAACTTAAGTGAAATGGATGACTTTCTCCAAAAATATAGGCTCCCTAGATTAACAGAGGAGGAGATAAATTGCTTAAATAGTCCCATTTCAGAAAAAGAAATAGAACAAGCTATTAATCAACTCCCCAGGAAAAAATCCCCAGGGCCAGATGGATTCACATGTGAATTCTACCAAACATTTAAAGAACAATTAGCCCCAATGTTATATAAATTATTTGAAAAAATAGGGGATGAAGGAGTCCTACCAAACTCCTTTTATGACACAGACATGGTACTGATACCTAAACCTGGTAGATCGAAAACTGAGAAAGAAAATTATAGACCAATCTCCTTAATGAATATTGATGCTAAAATCTTAAATAAGATATTAGCAAAAAGACTTCAGAAAATCATCTCCAAGATAATACACTATGATCAAGTAGGATTTATTCCAGGAATGCAGGGCTGGTTTAATATTAGGAAAACTATTAATATAATTGACCATATTAATAATCAAATTAATAAGAACCATATGATCATCTCAATAGATGCAGAAAAAGCATTTGACAAAATCCAACATCCATTCCTACTAAAAACTCTTGAGAGTATAGGAATAAATGGATTATTCCTTAGAATAATCAGGAGTATATATTTAAGACCGTCAGTAAGCATAATATGCAATAGAAATAAACTGCAACCTTTCCCAGTAAGATCAGGAGTGAAACAAGGTTGCCCACTATCACCATTACTATTCAATATAGTACTAGAAACGCTAGCCTCGGCAATAAGAGCCGAGAAAGAGATTCAAGGAATTAGAGTAGGAAATGAGGAAATCAAACTATCACTTTTTGCAGATGACATGATGGTATACTTAGAGAACCCCAAAGACTCTGCTAAAAAGCTACTAGAAATAATTCAAAATTTCAGCAAAGTGGCAGGATACAAAATAAATCCACATAAATCCTCGGCATTTTTATATATCACTAACAAAATGCAACAGCAAGAGATACAAAGAGAAATTCCATTCCAAACAAATGTTGAGAGTATAAAATATTTGGGAATCCATCTACCAAAGAAAAGTCAGGAATTATATGAGAAAAATTACAAAACACTTGCCACAAAAATAAAGTCAGATTTAAATAATTGGAAAGACATTCAGTGCTCTTGGATAGGCCGAGCGAATATAATAAAGATGACAATACTCCCCAAACTAATCTATTTATTTAGTGCTATACCAATCAGACTCCCAAGAAACTATTTTAATGACCTAGAAAAAATAACAACAAAATTCATATGGAAGAATAAAAGGTCAAGAATTGCAAGGGAACTAATGAAAAAAAACTCAGAGGAAGGTGGTCTAAGTGTACCTGATCTAAAGCTATATTATATAGCAGCAGTCACCAAAACCATTTGGTATTGGCTACGAAATAGACCGGTAGATCAGTGGAACAGATTAGATACAAAGGACAAAAAAGGATACATCTATAGCAATCTAATCTTTGACAAACCCAAAGATTCCAACATTAGGGATAAAAATTCATTATTCGGAAAAAACTGTTGGGAAAACTGGAAATTAGTATGGCAGAAATTAGATATGGATCCACACTTAACACCATATACCAAGATAAGATCAAAATGGGTCCATGATTTAGGCATAAAGAGGGAGATAATAAATAGATTAGAGGAACAGAGGATAATCTACCTCTCAGACTTGTGGAGGAGGAAGGAATTTATGACCAGAGGAGAACTAGAGATCATTATTGATCACAAAATAGAAGATTTTGATTACATCAAACTAAAAAGTTTCTGTACAAATAATACTAATGCAAACAAGATTAGAAGGGAAGTAACAAATTGGGAAAATATTTTTAAAAACAAAGGTTCTGACAAAGGTCTCATTTCCAAAATATATAGAGAACTGACCCAAATTTATAAGAAACCGAACCATTCTCCAATTGATAAATGGTCAAAGGATATGAACAGACAATTCTCAGAGGAAGAAATTGAAACTATATCCACTCACATGAAAGAGTGTTCCAAATCACTACTGATCAGAGAAATGCAAATTAAGACCACTCTGAGATACCACTACACACCTGTCAGATTGGCTAAGATGACAGGAACAAATAATGACAAATGTTGGAGGGGATGTGGGAAAACTGGGACACTAATACATTGCTGGTGGAGTTGTGAAAGAATCCAGCCATTCTGGAGAGCAATCTGGAATTATGCCCAAATAGTTATCAAACTGTGCATACCCTTTGACCCAGCAGCGCTACTACTGGGATTATATCCCAAAGAAATACTAAAGAGCGGAAAGAGACATATATGTGCCAAAATGTTTGTGGCAGCCCTTTTTGTTGTAGCTAGAAACTGGAGGATGAATGGATGTCCATCAGTTGGAGAATGGTTGGGTAAATTGTGGTATATGAAGGTTATGGAATATTATTGCTCGGTAAGAAATGACCAGCAGGAGGAATATAGAGAGGCCTGGAGAGACTTAAATCAACTGATGCTGAGTGAAATGAGCAGAACCAGAAGATCACTGTACACTTCAACAACAATGCTGTATGAGGATGTATTCTGATGGAAGTGGAAATCTTCAACATAAAGAAGATCCAACTCACTTCCAGTTGATCAATGATGGACAGAGGTAGCTGCACCCAGAGAAGAAACACTGGGAGGGGAATGAAAATTGTTAGCACTAATATCTGTCTGCCCAGGTTGCATGTACCTTCGGATTCTAATGTTTATTGTGCAACAAGAAAGTGATATTCGCACACATGTATTGTACCTAGACTATATTGTAACACATGTAAAATGTATGGTATTGCCTGTCGTCGGGGGGAGGGAATAGAGGGAGGGGGGGGTAAATTGGAAAAATGAATACAAGGGATAATATTATAAAATATATATATATATATATAATAAAAAAAAAAAAATATTCATGGCAACTATTTTCTGGTGGCAAAGATTGGAAATTGAAGAATGTCCATCAACTGGGGAATGACTGAACAAATTGTGGTATGTAATTATGATGGAATACCATTGTACTTTTAAAAAAAATGCTCTCAGAAAAAACCTAGAGAGACTTACATGAGATATATCTCATGTGAGATATATTGTGTACAAAGTAACAAGAAATATTATATGATAATCAACTGTGAATGAATTTGCTCTCAAGAATTCAATGATCTAAGGCAACTCTGAAGATTTATAATGAAAAATGCTCTCTATACCCAAAGAAAGAATTGATTCTATCTAAACACAGAGTGAGGTATATTTTTTTTACTTTATTTTTCTTGAGGGTTTTTCTGGTCTATGTTTTGTCTCACAACATGACTATTATGAAAATGTTTTGTATAACTATCTATGTACAACATATATTGAAATGTTTGCCTTCTTAACGAAGGGAGTGGGAAGGGAGGAAGGGAGAGAATTTGGAATTCAATGTTTTTTAAAAAAATGTTTAAAATGTTTTACATGTAACTTGGGACAAATACAATTATAAAATTTTTAAAAGGAAAAAATTTTCAAAGTGATACACAAATAAAAGAAAAGAAAAAAGAGATTAGAGGTGATATTTTGGATGAAGAGAAGGAAAAGGAGCAGTGAAAGATAAAAAATGTAGAAGGATAGAATATTCACGTAAGAAAGAAAAAAGTTTGTAGTTCAAGATGCAGATAGAATAATCTTATGTGTTGGTGAGGTGTGACCACTCTGGTATATGAATGAAACTGAACGGAGATTGAGAATTCAAGAAAGTATAAAAACAATATTTTAGAAATGTCGTTTCCATGAATATTAAAGTCAATAAGACTACTAGTAAAAAGTAGATTGTAGATATAATAATTACAATAATAATTAATAACATAGAATGTATTTAGATTTACAGAATACTTTACATGTTATATGATTTGAGTCTCACAATCACCCTATAGGATAGGTGCCTAAGCAACTGATCAATTAATTAAATATACTCTAGGCTGGTAAATGTCAGTGAAAAAAGAATTTGATAGTATGGATTTTAAAGGAAAAATATTGGGTAAAGGTGGCAGAATGAGGATCTCATGTAGCAGTGACAAACAAAGAGCTTGCTGATTCTATTTCTTAGCTTTGTACACAGGGAGTGAAAGAGAGATGAGAAAACAAGTAGTCAATGTTGAAAAGGATTTTGATAGAGGAAGTGTTCTCAAAGTATTCTCATTTTTGTTTTGTTTTGTTTTCTTTTGTTTTTGGTGAGGTAGTTGGGATTAACTGACTTGCCCGGGTCACACAGAGAGGAAGTATTAAGTGTCTCAAGCTATATTCAAACTCAGGCCCTCCTGATTCCAGGGCTGGTGCTCTACTCCCTGCATTATCTAATTTCCCCTCAAAGTATTATCATATTGAATGACATAGTCTATTAAATCCAATGTCTCTGTTTATAATGATTTGTGTGTAGGAATGGATCAAGGAGGAGCTTATTCCCATCGATGAAATAACCTTTAAAAAAAAAAAGGGCATTGACCAAAATGTCCGTTAGTAATTATGATAATGTTCAAGATGACAACTTTTTTTTAATTTTCAAAATGCATGCAACAAGTTTTCAACATTCACCCTTGCAAAACCTTGTGTTCTAAAATTTTCTCCTTTCTTCCCTGCCTCCCCCCTCCCCTAGACAGCAATCCAATATATGTTAAAAAATGTTAAACAATTCTTCTATGCATATTTACACATTTATCATGCTGCAAAAGAGAAATAAGATCAAAAAGGAAATAAATGAAAAAAGGGGGGGAAAGCAAGCAAATAACAAACAAGGTGGAAATGTTATATTGTGATCCACATTCAGTACCTAAAATCCTCTCTCTGGATGCAGATGGCTCTCTCCATCATAAGTCTATTGGAATTGTCCTGAATTACCTCATAGTTGAAAGGAGTGAAATCTGTCAGTTGATCAGGATGACAACTTCTTAATCAAAAAATGAAGAATTCAAATTTTAAAATGTTCTTTTAAATGTTTTAAATAGTCTCCAATGAGATCTTCCTTTGGCTGTTTCTTTTTGCTTTCTTCATCTTAACACATTACTTAACTTAGATCATTTATATTTATATATAGTACTTTTTCAAATCTCTTAGGCCTTTGCTTCTGGTATTGGTATGAACAGTTTAAAATCTATTATTGGAATGCTAATAGAAGAGCTAATTTCACTAGGCCAAATCCTGTGGTTAGAGTCATTATGCACATTATGTACTGGTTGGTCACTTTGTGAGGTAGGCCAAGTTTCGGTGAAATGGTTTCTGTTAATAAAAGGAGGTAGGAATGTTTAAGAAGATTGTAGCTAAGAAGGGGAGATTGCAATAAAATAGGATTTGCAAGGAGCATAATGGAAGTAATAGAGAGAGGTTAGATACTCAGGAAAAATAAAGAGTGTTGACCTATAACCACATAAAGCTAAGTGGGAAAATTAATTTTCCTTGGTTTGGTGCCTTGGATGAAGGGACTAAATTTTTATTGGAGAAGTACAAGCAAAGATGGTGATGAAAATGTCATAATTAAACACTGAATTTCAGCTTAAGTACATAGCAAGGAAGATAACAAATGGATATTCCTTACATGTGTTTGTTAAAATCTTTGGCAACAATCAGTAAAGTAAAATGGGTTTGGCTTTTATAAGTAATATCAAATAGTGTGTCTGCATTACATACAAGGATCTCAATTCATCCTTCTAAGAATAATGGCTGCATTTGTGACAAATTCCTACATATCCCAAAACTGCAAGGTATCACTAGCTACTGTTCAGTTTTTAGCTACAAGTCCTAAATAAATATATCCAAAGCTCAAATGGTTGCTCCCAAGTTTTTCAGTGTTCTACCCTAGAAGCTTATATTATAATCATTACCAAGGAATATAAGTGATGACATCAATTTTCCTCATAGTTTGTCAATTCAAAGCTCTGTATTTAGAATGGTTTGTATGTGAGGTTAGGTGGAGGTAGAGGCTATTATTTCCATCAGTGGAATCATCTCAAAATGAATAGAGATGGAAATTAGTAGAATAAAGTATAAATACTTTTCTCCCACTAACTATGGGAATTTGGACAACTTACTATTACATCCTTCCAATCCTTTAATTCTATGATACATAGTCTTCCTTACTTATGTAGCTAAAGTCTAACATTTTACTTTGAACTTTTTAAAAGTTTTTTCTACTTATAGTTTATATTATATTTGCATTTTCTTGGTCTGATTATCCCTCCCACCCTCCATCTATACAGAAAAGTATACCTTCCATATACATATATTTATATGTATATTTATATGTGTGCATGCATTCATATATATATATATATATACATAGACATATGTACATGTGTGTAGGTATCTGTATAATGTGTGTGTGTGTATATACATACATACATATGTGTATGTATATATATTGCCAAACTTCTAATTTAGATATATTGGACTTCAAACAATAAAGTTCTGTCCTAGGGCCAACTTTGGTGCATTGGACAGTCCTTGGACTGCACTGTAATAACCTTAAAGACTCCCAGAATCATTTCCATGTTATAAGGTATTTGCATAGAATATCAATAGAAAATTTAGCCCATAAATTTATAATAAACATAAATTTATAATTTCTAAAATTCTCTAAGATCTCAGTTTTCTTTATTCTGAAATTCTATCATCTGATAAACAAATCTGTATTTGCCCTATCTAATCTCTTTAAGATTTGATAAACTGCTTAGAATATATCACAGTCTCTGAAGTAACACCAAAGAACTCTAATTTTTTGATGTATCCTCACATAATAATATCAACTTTCCTTTGATTCCACTTGGATCTTTTCCAGTCTAACAATTGTTAAGTACCTTCTATGTGCAAAAAATTATACTTAATTCTGGGAAAGAAATAAAAACTTAGAAAAGATATAGTTCAGATCCTTAGAAGCTTACAGTATAAACATTTTTCTCCTATTAATTGTGTGATCTTAATTGTATGTAATTAATTATATGTACTCAATTCACTACTGGGTCTTAGTTTAATTATCTAAGAATGGAAAAGTTGGATTGGGTTCATCTTAAATGTCACTATCACCTCTTGTATCCAATGATTTTATCTGAGAGTGATAGGGGAATAACACACACAACAGATAACTATAATATAGCAATACCCTAGTTCATAGTACTATTAGGATAAACATCTATTTATATTTACAGGTTCAGGATCCCATTGATGTGTCTATTTAAGTTAACCAAAACAAATGTCATATGAATTTAATTCAAAGGGCATTTAATAAAATGGACTATAAATGTAAACAAAAATAAAATGAACCAGAAATTAAATGTGTATTATACCCATTTCCAAATAGTGGCTACCCTCAAATATCTACTAAGGTATATGCCTCTGTTTCTAATTAAAATCACAGGGTTTTTAATATTTTTAATTTAATGCATTAAATACATAAAATATATATTAATATAAAATAATTTTATATTTAATCCAAAAAAATGCTAAGGTACATTTAGAAATACACTTTCTTTCTTTTTAAAATAACATTTTTCAATTAACAGGCATTTCTTTTGTCTTTCTACTACTTTCTACTTTCTACTACACCAATGAAAGACAGAAACAGAGATAGAGATAAAGTGAGACAGTGACAGAGACAGAAAGAGAAAGACCCTTATAAAAATATATACAATCAAACAAAATATATTCGCACACTGGACATTTATCCAATAACATAATCACTTTGAATGTTAAGTTTATTACTTCTCTGTCAGTAGATAGCCAATTTTTTTTATTCTCATTATCTAGACATGATAGAAAGAAGATATCAAAATCACATTCATATAGACAGTGTAGACACTACCATGTTTTTTTTAGTAATGAAGTAAATATATTTGCTTCTGCTATTTCCACAATTCTCTAAGGTTGTTCATGCAAAGTATGTGAAAAAATGATAGAAAATATTTACAAAAATATTCAGTGGCTCCCTACTATTTCTAATATAACATATAAATGCCTCATTTTGGCAAAATTTTCCTTGACTTTTTCCTTCTTCTCCCTCTGCAGTATTTTTATACTCTACTTCCCTCCACATAATCTACAATCTAATCACACCGACTTATCTGCTGTTGGCTACAACTGACTGACTGACTGGTAGGCAAACTAACAATAATGGTAAATAAGAAGAACTGGCTTCTCAGCATAGTACTACTGCCTTATAGATCTTCCTACTGGCTTTTCTTGACATAGCAGTTTCAGTCTCTCAGGACTGCAAGAGAGACCACTCTTTTAGTACTTCATTCACCTCTCCTGGTACACTTGTCCTGAAAGAGTATAGATAAAGTTTTCATGTTTCCTTATGAACTCCTCTCAATCACAGAAGCTCCATAACATCCTGCCTCATGAGATTCCTCAGGTCTTTAAACAGAACACTCAAAATGCAACTACTCACCAACACAAAATCCACAGTAGGCAACACACGATGCTGTAGAATCCACCCACTGGACTTTGAGAAATACAGTCCCATGAATTTCCTCCTTTGAGCAGATACCCACACAAGCCTAAACATTTTCATAACTTGATTTTGTCCATTCACACCCTTCATATCTGATAAATGCATTAGAAAGGTAGAGAGCAAAATACAATGAGGTGTCTAAAAAAGCTTTTTACTGACTATATCAAGGAAATCTTCAGGAAGGACTGGTGTTTGAGTTGACAATTAAAGACTATGTAGGAATTAAGCAGGTAAAAAAAGAGGCAGAATATTGTGAGCATAGACAAGCTGAGTAGGCAGAAGAGTGCATGGGACTGGAAGACAGGGAGAAGTCTAATTTGGCTAGATCATAACGAACATGGCAATCAGTGGTAGGAAATAAGGCTGGAAAGATAGAAGACTGCTAGATTTATGATAGATAGCTTTAGGATTGGAGATATGGAGTAAATCTCGGATTTTTTGGTATAGGGAACTAACTCATAGATAAGATAACACCTTCAACCATTCTAGATCAATATCATGCAGCTTAACATTTTAGGTAATTAACTGGCACACTTAGAGATAAAATGATTTGCCAAGAGTCACATAGCCAGTATGTTTCAGGGGTAGAACCTGCCTTACAGTTTTCCTGATTAGACACTACCATGATGTTTCTATTCTTTCAATTTGATCACATAATTATAGAAATGTATTACCAGAACCATACAGTTTTCTAGGTGCCAGACATGGTATGGTTTGGATAAGGGTAAGATGAAATCATGGATTTTGATTTCCAATATGCTATTCAATTGTGTTCAAGATTTGTTGGCCTTTTTGATTAGAGTATCACATTTGACCAATGTCTTTAGTAAATAACTTCCAAGACTCCCCACATATCTTTCTGGATTATAGTTAATAACTCAGAACCAATCATTCTTTAAATACAGCTTAGATGATTTTATTTTTAAAATGCAATACATTACCTTACTTGGTTAAATTGAAGCTTATTCACTATTTTTCTCCTCACTTGCACAGTCTCACAGATCTTACGGCAATTTATCAATTTGGCATTTCACTATCTGGAAGAGCTAGTGCCATTTGTAAATTCAGAGATTTCACTATGCACTTCATCTTCTAAACCCATTTATAAAAATGTTAAATAAGACTAATTCCTGAAGGACATCACTGTTTATACTTCTATATTCAGAGAAGTGTCCATTTATTTTTATTCTTTGTTTTCTCTTAACCAATTTCATATTCATGACAAAACACCTCCTCCTTTTTTTCTTCATTCTCAATCAATTTTTCTTTAATAGCTTGATATGAGAAGAGATGTAAGAGGTCTCAGCTGTCCTAAGTGAATGACACCATCAAGGCCTGATGAATTATATCAAAGGATAAAGAAAGAACAAAAATGATGGGCATCACTCTCCTTGATCTTTGAGGAACTATGGCAAACAAAGTACTTGGAAATTGAACTTAGGCAAGTAACTCAATGTTCCAAAAAAGGAGGTAGAATTTTAGACTTATAAGTTCAATCAGATAAAAAGGATTTTATATTCAGATGCAAAAAATACTAACATGAAGGTGAAACTGTCCTTGCAAGAGGTTTATATTCTATTATATAGACAATGATATTCATGGCAAAATAAATATAGACTACATACAAAACACAAAATGATTTTGGTAGAATTGGAGCATTAATGATTAGGAGAATCAGAAAAAGTCTTTGAAAGGAGGTAGCACTTAGTATAAGCCTTAAAGGGAGTCAGGGATTCTGAGAATTTGACATTAATTCCTGGCAAGATTCTAGAATAGATTACTAAAGAAAAGGTTTGTGGATATTTGGGAAAGGAAAAAAATGATTGCTATGAACAAATATGAATTCATTAAGAATAAGACAGATCAGATTAACCTGAAATTTTCTATTTTGAGAGGAGAGTTAGACTACCAATGTAAGAGGATGTTGTGGATATAGTTAAGTTAGAAACATTGATGAAGCTTTTTATGAGGTAGATAAGAAGAGAACTGTTTGTCCAGACCCACATCCAAAGAGGAAGAATTGATGTCATCTTAAAGGAAAGTCATTAATGAAGCACCTTATAACTGAACATCTTATTTTCTCAAACGAAGAATTTGATTCTAGGATTGTAGATTTAGAGATTATGTAACCTTGAGGGACATCTAGACTAGTGTTGTTAAATACAAATAAAAATGGAGCCAACTGTATATAAGGATCCCTGAGGGCTACTTAGAAAATCACATAGTTATTAATGTTATCTATGTTTTATTGAATTTCCTTTGTTTTGTTAAATATTTCTTTATCCACAATCTGGTTTGAACAACACTTGAAAGTGTTGTGGGCTAATTGCAGCCCATAATCATGTTTGACACTTCTGATTTAGACCAAAAACCTCATTTTAGAGATGAAGAAATTGCCTCAGAGTTTTGTTCTTTACTCTATTCTGCTCCCAGTTCCTTCACCCAGTTAACTAAGATCAAAGTAGAGATAGTATATTTGTAAAATTCAAAAGATTTTACAGACCTGGCAAAGATAGCTGATATGTCAAATGAAAGAATTGGGATCTAAAAATAGTTTGTGAGGATGAGATGATAGGATGAAACTAAGAAGAGGCAATTTACAAGAATGAATGTAAAATCCTGCAGCTGGGTTAAAAAAGCATCTGTTGTACAAATACAGGAAGAGGAAGTTGTATAGAAAATAGATTGGATGAAAAACAAAAGCAAAAAATGTGGAGCTCTAGTGGAATACAAGATCAATATGAGTTACTAATGTGAAGTGACAGCCAAAAAGGAAACACTAATCTGATTAAACATAACATTGGGAGCAGGGAGAAAGGGCGGGATAGATAATTCTTTTATAGTTAGTTCTAGATAGATCCCCAAGAAAGATGGGACCATATTTTAGAAGGAAATGCCAAACTAAATTTCTTCCAAAGGAATGTGTCCAAATGGTAAGAAAATTAGGAACCATAGTGTCCAACATTTGGACTAATAATTTGAGCCTAAAAATAGAAAATTTGGAGGAGAATGTGTTGCTATTTTAAAATGCTTAAAGAATTAAATTTTGGAATTTCAACACTAAACTAGCTCTGCCTGGCTGCAGAAAGCAGAATTAGAATGAATGGAAAAAAAGATATAGAGAGACAGATTAAAATTTAGCATGAGATAAAAATTCCTAAGTATTATTAGTATTCATATAATAAGAATTATATAATAATATAATATAATTAATATTCATATAATAATTTTATAATTTTATCAATCCATTCCTTTCTGGAACAAAATGATTGGTTCAAACTTTAGAAATTAATATTATCGAATTTAGTCTATTAATATCTCATTACTAAAACTCATTGTTATATGCAAATAGCTCTGAGTTTTTAGTTCCAGATTAGTTCCATGCATATGTGTATGAAAGTGGGTTGATGCCATTGATAAATGCTGTAGTCTTCCCTAAAAAAATCATATGAATCCATGATACAGAAATTTTATTTATATCAAAATTTGTGTGACTTTATATCTCAATAAATATGTGCCTTTTCTAATGAAATGGAAAGTCAAAGAAAAATAGATCCTTAGATTCGGAAAAAAATCTTAAAGACTATGTTGTCCAAACTCCAAACATTTATATTCTAAGCTATATCTATAAATGTTTGTCCATTATTGATTTGAATACTTCCAGGGAAAGGAATTTTCTCAAAAGGAAATTTACAGGCTTTGTCAAGTTGTAAATGCTCAGAGAGGCAATATGATGTAATGGATTTAGAGAAAAATGATTTAAACTTGAATGCTTTCACTTCTACTTGGTACACATATGATGCTGGACAATCAGTTTCCTTATCCATAAAATGAAATGATTGGAATAAATTACTAAAGTCTTTTCTGAATCTAAATCTTAAGAGCTTCAGAATTCAAAGATATAGAGATGGATTACAACTCTTCCTTGATAAATAGTCTAGCTAATTCAAGAAGTTGAAATTCCTTTGTACACATGTAAAGAACTTTACAAGTTTTATAAGCTCTACCGATTCTAGCTATTGTTATTATTATTATTTATTGTTTTTATTTTATTTACTTATTTTTTACTACCTGCTGTTACTATTAAAAAGGCATGTAGGGCTTGCAAGTCTGCGCAATTTGAGGAAGTACTAATTCCAATGAAATCACACATGTTTTGAAATATTGAAGTATTAAATCCAGTGAAAACAGATTGTAGAGACCTACTTACCCTGTAAAATGAACTGAAGAAAAAAAGGCAAGGCATTTCAATGTCTTTGCCAAGAAAACTCCAAGTGGGGTCATGAAGAGTTGGACATGACTAAAAAAATTGTAATTAAAAAAATATAACTCAAGTGGATAAAAGATTTGTGGTGATGAAACCTGTATCAGTTTTCCCTATATATATCATCACAGATCAGCCCTCAACATTCATTCTGCATGAGTGCATTGAACTAAAATGGAAAGCTACTTATCACTTAGTGAAGGAAAAACAGTACTTTCTAATCATGCCTTTGATCTCCCAATTTATGGGAATTCTAGATGATAATCCTTTTGCTTAGCCTAAAAAAAAAATCAGCTCAGATCCTTTCCATTAACTCATTCCATTACCCTGCACACTGATATCTTGGACTTTAGTTGTCACATCTATTTTCTATTAAGAAAAATATCAACTCTCCTTTGCTATCTCTCAAAAGTTAGGATTTTAATCTAATAATGCCTATATGTTTTCCAAAGTAATTATATGTTTCTCAAGTAAGCTGTGTCTTGTGATAGAAACAGCATTCTAATGATGCCTAACTAGCCATTGTGGAACAATAAAACCTACTCCTTTCATTTGTTGTGGTTTTGCCTAGTCATGGTATATTGCCTGCTTGATTTTTATCCCACTGTCATTACACAGTGAGAAGATCGTGGAGAATTTACCCCATCTAAAAACATATAAATTTCCAAATTGCTTTGATTGTTTACTCTTCTTAGCATCCATTCTCTGTTCTAACATTCATAATTATTTTATTTGTACTGTGGATGAGCCTCTTCCCTACCAGTCTCTCTTTTTCTCTATGTTTTTTGTTTGTTTGTTTATGTGTGCGTCTCTATTTCATCTTATTCTGACTCTTTTTGTTCTTTACAGAAATTTCCAATTATTCAAACAATATAGTTGTGAACAGATTTCACATCAGTGTTTTTTTTTCTGTCTCACCTGTTGTAAATTCTAAGGTTCACACTTAGACCAATTACTTGTTTGTGTGTTTAATGTACAATTTATACGTTTAGAGAAGTAAGCTATTAGATTCTTTTCAAGGGATTAGTTCAGATTCTCATTGTAGTTGTAATTAAATTAACAGGCCCAGATTTAATGAACCCAAGTAACCTAAAGTTAATGTCTGCAAGACATTAACTTTCTTCAATTCATTCACTTAAAAATTCATTCAAATTAGTTGCTAATGTAGATCAATTGTTATTTGGGGAAATATTATGTACAAAACAAACACTCAGTAAATCCATGTTTAGTTGGAGAAAATGAACTTATCCACTAGCAGACTTGAGTTTGAAACCTGCCCTGGACTCTTATACTAGCTGAGTGATTCTAGGGAAATCACTCAACCTCTCTATATATCTCATTCCTTGTCTACAAAATAGGGAATTAATAGCAGTGCCTCACAGGATTGTTGTAAGAATAAAATGAGATAATATACATACAGTGCTTTCCAAACTTTGAAGTGCTATGTAGATGCTAGTTATTACTACAACTACAACAACTGCTACTATGAATAAATGTCTCTAATTTTGAGCAAATTCCTGAGATGGACTTTATCGGAGCGTTTTTCAGTCCCCTAGTCAATTCTCTAACACTCTAAGTTGTGAACCAAATGTCAATCAAAATTGGTAGATGGAATCTCCTGAAAGTTTCACAAAACCAGTGGAATTAAGGGTCTAGTTTTAAAATAACATTTTTATTAAAGCAGGCAATGAGGAAAGAAGACAAAGAAACAGTGGAAGATTTTATTAGGTGATGTAGAGGGAAATAAGTAGATCCAAAAGAATATACACAGTGAGTACAAATGAAAAGATCACCAAATCAAAAAATTTAATAATTGGAAAAACTAGAAGTCTCAGGAAATATATGATGATGACGATGATGATGATGATGATGATGATGATGATAATAATAATAATAATAATAATAATAATAGCAGTAACAATAACAAGAACCAGAATTTGTAGAGGACTTCAAGGTTTGAAAATGTTTGAAAATGAATCCTTACTCATGGGAAAGAAGAAAGGGACTGCTTGGGGGGAAATGATGTAGCCACTGTCTAGTGCTATAACAAATATTTTGTTTTTGTTTTTGTTTTTTGTCATTAAAAATAGTTCAGTCTTTAAAAGGTAGGTAGGTTAAGGGAGATTTTTTTTTTAATTTCCAGAAATAATGTTATTAAAGAAATAGATTAATTTTAAAGTATGTTAATTGAGAAAAAGCAACAGAATTGAGAATGAGAAGATATCCTCTATGTATACATGTTCTTTCAATATGTTGAAACATAAGTTACTTGAGGGCAGAGACTGCTTCACTTTTGTCTTTCTTTTCTCAACAGCCCCAGTGCCTGGCACATAAGTACTTAATAAATACTTCTGGATTGATTGATTGATGAAGAGTTCTTAAGCTCAATATAATAACCTACTTATTTCAAATAATTTTAATTCGACAAATTGCAGTACAGTGGAGGAATTAAACAGCAGATTTTGTGGCTCATTTTAATAAGAAACAACATGTGTGTGCTCATATGTTTTAAAAGACTAATGTTGATAACATGAGATTTTCTAGCAAAGTCACAGTGTACTTAATTGTTTCCAGTTTCCACTGAAATTCTGAGATACTTGACCTTTATTTGAAAGAGGCTTTTATTAGTTATGATATACAACATTAGCATTCATTTACATGTGAAGCATCTCTGTAATTATTCCCCAATGCTTTCATTACAGATGTACTTCTATAGCAGTAAGCAGTACATAATTTTAGACTCATCAAAGTGAATGGTCTGGATTTTCTTCAGTTTGTATTTCTATTATTTAAAAGGATTTGAAAGTTCGACTCTGTGGGATAGCAGACACAAACAGTTATACATACATACTCATATTTACTGCAAGACTATTTTCTAGATTATGAAGAATTTGTCCTATTCAACTCCATTTTCCCCAACTACTGACTTCCTTCTAAGTAAAGAATTGTTATCTCAGACTTAATTCTAAGGGAAAAAATATTTCCAGGGCAGAGTTGATAGCATAACTATTTGGTTCCTGGGATTTCAGTTCTATTCACCCAGCTACCCACACACCCATGCATGTGGGCACATGCACACCCAAACCTACACCTCTACACACACACACACACACACACACACACACACACACACACACACATTTTTTAGACATCTTAGTAGTAATTCTACAAATAGTAAATGACCTAAAAATAAGAAAGGGGCAATAGATTTCCAGGTCACATGACCAAAAGGGGGAGGACTAGAAACATTCTTTTTTCCTCAACACCTCTCAAAAATCTCTAATACACAATTAATGTGCAAGAAATAAAGCAATTGAAACTGAATCCATTGACTAAGAAATTAAGAACCCTAATGAAACAACAACCCAGTGAACTAAAAGCAGAGAACCTTCATAATCTTTAACAAATTCATTGAGCATCCTATTCCCCACTAGCCATCAAACTCTTGCAAGGCTGCATAAGTTAATTTCACCCCTACTAAAGAAAACCAAAAGATAGATGATTCCTCTGGCTGGAACTGCAGAGTGGCAGAACTGCAACAGAGGAGAACTGACAAATAGAGAAACAGGGAATCCAGATAGGACATAGATGTGAAGCTTCAGTAATTGTGAGGGAATGGGCACTAGTATCTACCTGGAACCAGTTCTGTTCCCACAAAAGTCACTCAGGGCAGAAGCCGAGGCTGGCGAGATGTGAATTGCACATTATGAGAGAAAACTTAGACATTTTTGACTAAAGCCCCATGGAAAATTACAATCAAAGCAGAAGGAATTATAAAGTAAGCAACAAGGAGATGTGAAGGAGGGACTGAAATGATCAAAATCTCAGGAGCAAGAAAAATCAGTTAAGAGAGCTTAGAATATGACCTCCAGATCAACTAAAACAACTTCATACATTTGTGAATAAATATTGCAAGATAAAAGAAAATGAATCAATAACCTATCATTACCCACAAGCCAAGCCTTAAAACACTCCTAGAGTTCCTTGTTGCTACATTATACTGCAGAAATGAGAAAGTAATATAAGGCATTCAAGCTTTCAGTCCCCTAAGCCAAACAAGTCTTGAAGAATGTGTTGCTATCTTTTTAGGAAAAAAAATCATGGGATGTGGTTAAAATGTTGTTCCTGCCACAGCTGGTTAAGACAATAAGGCTCTGACTAATAATAACAATAACAACAACTACTACTACAACTACCAAGAACATACAACTTCCTTCTCTGTGGAGAGAAGAGGAATAATGGGCAAAGTAAGCAGATAGTTCAGAGATAGTTATTGAATCTTTTTACTTCTTGAGAAAATAATATATAGTCAATCTTTTCATATCATGATTTTCCTCATCCCTGTTTTGATATATCACAGGTTAGCATAAGAAATTAAAAAGGAATTTTTGGGAAGTTCTGCAGAAGTCATAGATGACACTTGAAAGCCAGCAGATGACAGAAAAAGTTTAGAAACTCAAAAATGCATTCTATACATAGTTAGATAGATAGACAGATTATAGATAGATATAGATATAGAGAGATAGATATAGATATATCTATCTCTATATATATATGTAGACAAATATATAGAGAGAATGAGATCTATATACGATTTACATATATATATATATATATATACACATAAAAGAGAGTGGATTATAGATATATTATATAATATCAATATATTTTATTTTAACACTATAATAATTCATTTTTCTTTCTCAATAATTTCTTCTTTGCTATAAAGGCAAGGCCAAAGATTTTTACAAGGATTTTCTAGATTGCAGGGGGCCCCAAGCTCCTAACACTGTTGATATGGAAGGGATAGCTGAATTTTATTGTGATGAATGGTGGCCTATGAAGATCCTTTTGACATTCTAATTTCTTTCAAATGACTAAAGAAATATGTGCTATCTCATAAGTATCTTAATTACAACCTTTTGGAAAGATGCAAAAGCTGAAATTAAACAATTGCTCAGAAAAAAAAAAAGCTATATGATAGATTTCTGTATTATGAAGTTTACTACTACCAAGAGATAATACTCATTATTTCAAGGAATGATTCAGTGATGAAAGAACTAGTCTACGTCTATTGCTTCTTGGTCTTGAGTTTAATTAGAAGCCTGAAAATTAATCATATTTATATAACACTTTAAGATTTATAAAAAATTATTTACAATTTTCTAATATAAATCTAAAATAAATATAAATTGATATTATTATCAACATATTATAAAATGAAGAAACACAAAATCAGAAAAGTTGAGTTATTTGCCTAAAGTCTCATGACTAATAAATGTCAGGGTCTTGTATCTGAACTTAGAAACAACATGTTCTAGTTCCATTATATCTCACCATCCTGTTTGCCAAAAGTCAGATTTGCATAACATTCAGCTGAAAGGAAAGTGATAGTATCATTGACTTACAACTGGAAGGAGCCTTATAATTCATCTTTTTAACAATAAATAAATAAAAAATAAAAAACAAACAAATAAATAAATAATAAATAGAAATAAATAAAAATAATAAAAATAAATAAAATAAACTGAGGCATATAGAGATTTAATGGCTTGCTCAAAATTACATAAGTAGTAATCAGCGAATTAAAATTTAAACTTGAATTTTCAGATTCTAGGTCCATTGTTCTATGTTTTCTAACTGCTAATCTAACTTTCTTCCAATTGCAACATGGGAAAGTTCATGATAATAATATAAATGTCAATGTCAATTCTGAATATAACAAGTACATTCACACAGAATTTTGTTCAAAGTGATAATAGAGAATATATTCCAGAAATCTTGAGAGTGTTGATTTTTCAAATGTTTTTAAACATTGATTTAGAAGCTTAACTTGTTAAAGAAACCAAATTAGATTGGGGGGGTAAGAATTTTTCAGATATTCTAAAGAAAAGAAAGATTACTGTAAGATTGATGTGACTTTATTCCATTTAGACTATGTGAAAAATTAAAATTAATTCATTTTAAGAAGATGATGTTGGGAATATTTGGCTATATTGCACTCAGTATAGGCAAAATTCATGTTAGAGGCAATGCAGTTATGAATATATTGAAGAATGAAGAGAACACCAAAAAAGGGTGAGAAGAAAACTCTAAGCTCCTGGGGGGGAAAACAGATTTTTACCACTAAAAATTGCTATAAAAGGTGAATAAGAGAATATCAGCAGTTGTCTATTAATATACCTATTTTTATACCTATAAAATACTTAGAATGATTTGTAATTTATTGAGGATATCCTTGATATAGATAAATAAGGAAGAGATTAATTTTTCCTAGAAGATTCCGGCTTTTATCACATAATGCAAACGGTATAAGGAAAAAAAAGACTTTATTATTTCTATATTGTGTTGATTGTTTTTTAAAAAGTATTCTATTGCACATTTAACCTACATTTGGATTATTTACTGTCTAGGGAGGAGAGGAAAGAAGGAGAAAAATTTGGAATACAGAGTTTACCAACGGTGAATATTAAAAAACTATCTCTGCGTTTATTTGGAAAAAAATAAAAAGCTATTAAGAAATTAAAAAGTATTCCATTATGTAGAGTCTTCCAGCAAGAAGTCTTCCATGATTTGTCAAGATTACATAATTTTTCCTGATGAATACAGCCAGAGATAACTTTGTACAATGGACAGTTGTTTGTTAATTGCATAGTTAGGGTTAAATATGTGTGCTCACTAACAATGTTCATTATTGTCACAGAGGGGATGCTTTATATACTACAAGTTGAAGACAAACTCCTTATAGATAATCAGGTCATCTAGATACTTCTGTTTGTAGGTCACATTGTGCTGATCACAACAGACCTTAGAATATTATAAGGAACTATTAGGGTGATCCTAAGTCACTTGAAGAAAATAGACCTAACAATCCATTCAGGTAAAGCAAATAGATGGATGAAAAAATCTGTTTACTTAGACCATGATATGTAATGGATGGGCAATCTATTGAATTAGTCCACTAGTACATATACTTTGGACAAGTAATGAAGATGAAAATGAGTGGGGCTTAAATGAATAGGAGGGACAGGTCTCATTTAGAAAACTATATAATACTTTCAATGATCTCAAGCTTCTATGCAACACAAAAACATACTTTTTACAATAATATTAGTATTCTAATATACTGGTATTACTGTGAATTCCTGTGACCTCTATCTCCCAAACATCAAAATCCAATGAAAAGGTATATGATATCTATAAATAGGCTGTAACATATTCCCAGTGGTTACTTGTAAAAGAAACAACATTAAGATATACAATCCAGGAAATGTGTGATCAAAAAAGGGAGATGGACCAATAATTTATAAGAATAAGGGATAACAAGTAAACTGTCCAAGTTTGATATTGATCCAAATAAAAAAGCAAAAAAACTAGAGGAAGGTCTCTAGAATATGGAGATCATTTAAACAAGATTTGTATGGGCAGGCAGAATATGGAGGATTAATAAGGCATTAAGTTACCTTTAGATGTGATAACCACATTGAAAATTTACATGATTCACAGAAGTGCCCAAGTTTTAATAGTAGAATACAGAGGCAAGGAGAGATCATGAAAAACTATCTAGTTCATTCTAGGATTTCAATAAGAGCTCACTGAAGCATAGTTTTGGGTTTGTTTTTGAAAGGGCTTGCTTCTAGATTATAGAGTTAGAGGAAGAAATGTAACTAGAGAAAGGAAAAGAGTTATATATTCACTTATCTGAAAGGAAGTCAGGGCAACTATATCCCCTGTTCTCCATAGATATGATAGAAGATAAAGACAGCAGAAAATAACACTTTTGCTTAGACAAACTGTAAGAATTCCACCTGGTAGTATTAGAACACCAGTGACAGCATATTCAGGGAATTCTTGGATGAAAGCAAGGAACAATGAAGCAGAGTGATTAGAAGGAGCAATACCACCAATAAGTGGTATTATCAGTCAGGTAGTTGTGTGCAGGTGTAGATGATGAGAATTGAAGATCTAGCAACTATGAGTTCTCTTTTCTTATGAGAGGTCATTTTCAGTGCAGTGCTACAGTTTAGATCCTTGGGAAGATGAGTTTCACTGTCAGGAACTTGAATAGCCTGAGTTCCCATATTTTTGTTGATGGGTGAAGGGGAAGGATAAATGGGAGGAAGGCCTTGGGTAGTATTATAAATATGAAGAACTTCAAGAACCTGGGCAACAGAGATTCCCAAAAGAAAGAAGAGGAGGTTTTAATTATCAGGACAGAATTCTTTATATTATTTGTCAAGTTTAATGAAACACATTTTATAGTCGTTGTCTTCTTAGCCCCAATACTTATAAGGCAGCTAAAGGCCCTTTTCATCATCATCACCATTTTGCTATTGTTGAAACCAAATTGTCATAAAAATAGCATAGAGAGTAAACCTCATGATAGCACCCAGTCTATAATAGCCCAGAGGTTTGTAAATAAGCCATGTATGTAGTCATCATAACAGAAATAATTTAGTTTGATCCCTTTCCTACTATTGATAAAAATTCAAATGTAAAATAAGGAAATATATGCTTCCCAAAGGTGATTGGTTGCTATTGTCTTTAAGAACATCCATCCAAATAGAAAAGTAATCTCTTTGGATGCTGAGAATTTCTAGTTATTTATTTGTTGATGTTGTTGTGTTGACTAATTAATCTCAGGAACTTTTTAGAAATTCCTAAATAGGATCTATAATTGCTCAAAAAAGTTTGTATAACTACCTACATAATAAGAACAAAAAGAATGTTGAATGCCTATTATTCACACTATGGTGTTCGGTTAAAAGGAGAACCTACTGAACTGGACCATCAGCTCATAAATAATAGATGGTTTACTTTAGTGGGAGAAAAAATTTGACCCAACATTGAAGAATAAGAATAATATAGACTAATCTAAATTTGGGGGATTATCCAATGGTTTCCATGACTCTAACTTTTTCCTTCAAGTAAAAACTCATCTTTTCAATACCAATTTTTTGGTAATGTTGTATAGTTCCAAATTAAATCATGGAATACAAAATTTCTGATGAGTCAAAACTGTGTTACCCAAAGGGAAATGGAGACATTTAATGGATGTCAATAAACTGCAGCATATTACTAAAAAATGCAAGAAAGAAACAAGGTAAGAGAAAATGATCTTAAATGATAAAAAAAATACAAGTAGCTTAATATTGTAGCAAAAGTAAAAGATAATATAAACTACATCCCAAACTGATACCCATTTTTAAATTATTATTATAGCTTTTTATTTACAAAAAATATGTATGGATAATTTTTTAATATTGACCCTTGCAAAACCTTCTGTTCCCACTTTTCTCCTCCTTCCCCCTACTCCCTGCCCTAGATGGCAGATGGTACATGTTAAATATGTTAAAGTATATATTAAATATAATATATGTATACATATTTATACAGTTATCTTCTTTCACAAGAGAAATTGGATCTAGAAAGAAGGCAAAAAACAACCTGAGAAGGAAAACAAAAATGCAAGCAAACAATAACATAAAGAGTGGGAATGCTATGTTGTGGTCCACACTCATTTCCCATAGTTCTCTCTCTGGGTGACACCCATTTTTTGATATTCATGTAGCATCAAGAAAAATAAAGAAATCCCCACATGCTTGGTGGACCCTATATAGAGACTATTTAGGAGAAAATGAATGAGTCACTTTGGATGAGAAAGAATAAATGGTCTATAATCCAAATCTTTGGAGACAATATTTACACTAATAAAATCACAGATCTATTGGATTTCCAAAGGATGAGTATGGATATGTAAAGTTGAGTTTGAATGGAAAATATGTCTTTTTCACATTATATTTTGGTTATTTGAGAGGCAGAAATGACTGCACTAGAAGTCAAAAGACATGGGTTTCATTTCAACTCTCTCCCTAAATGTGCATTAAAATAACTATTATTTCTTCTCTTTAGACCTCAATTTCCCATTTGTAAAAAGAAAAAAAATTGTTTGAACTATATTTCTTTGGGATGAATTTCAAACTATGGATTTTAGCCAGGTATTTGGGGAAATTCCTTTCAAATAAAACTTATAGAATCACAGATCCAGAAAACTAAAAGGGAAACTCCAATTTTATCCAATTCATTACTGAATAATAATGCCCTCTAAAATCTCCAAGTGATCATTCTGCTATTGTTTTAAGACCTTAGTGAATAAAAACTCATCATCTTCCATGACAAGCTATAGTTCTTTCAGATGGCTCTAATTCTTAGGAGATGTTTCCTTACATCAATAATGCCTGACTTTGATCTTTAGCAAATTGTATTAAAAGTGTTCTGTGACCTATCATATTACTACCTTCTTTAATTTAGCTTTGCAAACACTGCTTCTTCACTATGTACACCTTATACAATTGCATGAAAAACACATTATAGAATGCATGAGTGGCTTCTTAAAGGACCAGACATTTATTGTGAAAAGTTCCTACTTTGGTGACAATCTTTCAATACCTTCAGATTTTCATTTACTCTTCTCATTGTGACTCTTACATTTTATCAAGTAGCTAACTGGGATATTTCCTCAACAACTCAAAGGCCTATAATCCTTTTTTCCCCATTTTTATTAAATGAGTTCTAAAAGATGTTAGTCCTGTCATCAGAATGATCTCAAATGCCATGACTCTGATCAATGCTGTCCTATGCTTCCATCAGTCTTCTTCTGTTAAAATAATAAAATAATGCATTTGATTACTTCTTTGAACTGGATCTCTACTATTCACCTACAACCCCCATCCCCATTTGACATCCCTGCCCCCACACAAATTTATTCTTTTTTTGGTTCTTCAGCAAACTATATAAAGCAACAATACAGTGTTATCTTGGCAAACATGTATTCTTCCTTAGTCATTCTGCAGTTCTCAATCTAGTCAATGTCAGGGTATTTAATATGACCCATTTTTCATAGAGAATAGTAGTCCCATTTACAGCTGGGAGATTGATAGCACAGTGTGCTATCAATCCCAAAAGCTCTGATGCGGGCCATGGACCTCTACCAAAAGATTCTTTTCGGCGCTATCAATCTCACTGCTCCCTACTGTCTCTGAGTCTTAAATCAGACTGCTTGATACCTTTCCAGTTTTGTATTCCTGCATCAGCAGTCTGCCTAAGCATGGTCATCACTCACTACCACTGTTAACTGCTCTTGCTACAAACACAGTACCACTTTCCTCATCCTGGGGCCAAATGGGAAATTCCTGCTACTTCTGATCATTTATGAATCCCCAGAAGACAGCAAGAGACTATTTGTCAGCTGGATTTTTGAATAATTGGAAATTTTATGGGATTTTTTTCTAAATAATGGGAATCTTGGGCTTAATGGGGAGCCAAATGTTGAAATAGACACACTTAGGTTAGCAAAGTTAAAAGATAACTCTGCTTTGTCGGGTTTGTATCTCTGTGTATATATGTTTGTGTGTCTTGAAGAATTCTGCTATAAAATACACTTAGTGGAAATTTTAAAAAGTTTCATTTTTCTTGCTCAGTGTTTACTTAGCGTAACTACCATGTTCATATACTATAGGCATTGATGCAAATTTAAAAACTGAAAAAATTCAATTGAATGATCTTATTTCTTCCAGTATATTCAATTTTGCCATCATCACAAATTAATTATAGATAATGGTATTCAAAAGTTTGATGCTGGCAGGAAGAAAGAACAAAAGTTGCTAGGTCTACTTTGTGCCTCCACTCTTGCTAAGTGAAGCTCCCAGACAGTGATTTGCATGAAGTGGTCAGTGGCAAGGTTGGCATTGAAAGAAATTTTCTCACTCTAATTCAAAGAGAAAACTAAATTCAAACACTGGCAGCTGAGATAGCGGAAAAGTAGTTCAAAAGAGATCTCAAAAGAGAGCAAAATTTTAGTTTAATTCAATAAGAAAGTATTAAGTGCTCAGTAGCTAATACACACACACACACACACACACACACACACACACACACACACACACACATATATATTATTTTGCAATACTTGCAAGGAGGCTACAACAATATATTACAATAGGTACAGAGAATACAAAGACAAAAATAAAATGTAATTCAATATCAAAAAGCCAAAATGACTGGATGGATAGTCCCTCTGAGTAGTCATTTTGGAATTATTCACACAGCCTAAAGAATGCAGATGTGGTATAAATAAAAGTTTTTTTAGAGTTGAAGTCAGATATAATGCTGGGTCCAAATTACAGTTCTTTTCCTTATTGCCTGTATGAATTTAGAGAAGGGAATTTTTTTTTCACAGTCCTAGTTTTTAAAAGGAGGGAATTGTATTCGATCATCTAAAAGACTGTGTCCATACTAAAATATATGATCCTAGGTAGTGTGATGCAGTAGGGAAAGTGACGGCTTTGGAGTCTGCAGAAAGCTGCTTTGAATTCTGCCTCTAGTACTAGTTACATGAATATAACACATCTATCAAATAGTAATAATTGAATAAGACTATAATACCTCATGGTATTATAATGAGGACCAAGTGAAAAAACAGGTGCAAAGTCTTTAAATGCTACATAAAATCAGCCCTTATATATAATATATGCTATATTCCACTATTGAATTGGTACAAACTTTATTATGCAGTGGAATTCCCACAATTCCCTTCTCCCTTCCCTTTCCTTTCATTTGCTCCTTCTTCCTTTCTCCTTTTCCTCTCATTTTCTATTAAATTTAAAAACATTAGGCATCTAGGTGTCAGGGATGTGGAGGTGAGAAAAGAGAGATATAAAGGGGGGGAACTTCAAAAGAAAAGTCAGAACTGAAGGAAAAAAACTTAAAGTTTATAATCCCCATCCTAACCCATCTCCTTAATCCCTGAAAATATTTCACCTTTTTTTTAACCTGTTCATGGCCTTTTTAATGTTCCATCTTTCAGAGCAGGAATTGTTCAGTAATGATGCTTTGAAAGCACAATTCTCCCACTCTATGGCTTTTCTTTAACAGCTCACAATTATGTAGCCCAGGAAAGGCAGCAAGTTTGATGCTGGCAGGAAGAAAGAACAAAAGTTGCTAGGTCTACTTTGTGCCTCCACTCTTGCTAAGTGAAGCTCCCAGACAGTGATTTTGCATGAAGTGGTCAGTGGCAAGGTTGGCATTGAAAGAAATTTTCTCACTCTAATTCAAAGAGAAAACTAAATTCAAACACTGGCAGCTGAGATAGCGGAAAAGTAGTTCAAAAGAAAGACCAGGCAGATGGGTCTCTCTACTTGGCTGGCCCTTATGAATCACAAAAGAGCTGAGATAAATCCTGGGTTCTGATAGAAAAGGAACCTATAAAACCTTTTTCCTGCTGAGGAAAAGGCTAAAGTATCAGCTCCAGTTTGGCAGAGAACAAGGAGATGGCAGCAGTGGAGGCCCATCAGGAATCAGCTCAGCTACCAGAAGATGGCAGTCTAATTGAGATAATAGACCAACAGAAGAAACTAATATGCAGCAGTGGAAAATGAAGTTGACAATCTTATGACATCATCAGACCAGAAGATGGACATGAGCTGATTTGCAGAGAATGAGGCAGCATCAAATGCAGAGGGGGATATTATCTTCAATGTATGAGTTTACCTACTTAAAAGATGTTTCTTTACATGTTCCTTTTCACATGTGTTACAAAAGGTACATTCACCTTGCACAATGTACCTGTTGAAATATACATTCCAATTCCTGCTGGTAATGTATTTACTCATGTAAGAATGTAGCCCTTTCATACCTGTATCTGACTTCATGGATTCTTGGTAGTTTAGTCATTTCAGGGACTTTAACACTGTAGTGGAAAGAATATAGAGAGGAAAGAATTCTCTTTATGATGCTTAATAGATAAATAATCATTAACATATCACTTTATTTTCTTGTCAGTAAAATCAAGACAACTTCAAAACAGTGATTATAAAATGTTAAAGTACTATGTCAATGTGAGTAGTTGAACATAATCTTTTTTAAAATATTATTGGAATTCAGCATAGCCACTGTCTACCTTTTTTCCTAAATTATAGCATTTTATCATTTGGAGGTATGAGTCTTCTGCAAAGCCTCCAAGCTTTTGGCTTTTTTCCCTGCTTTTGAACAAATTTTTATTTTAAATAAATGATCACTGATAACACTTGCTTTTGATTCAATTAGCTTCTCTTTGTTTTTAAATAAATGATGTATGAGCACTGTACTCACCTTTGTATTTATGTTGCCATGTATCTAGGTATGTGAGAATTAATTTGGTGTGTCTTATCAAGTTCTTTGTAGAATTTCTGCAACTGTTTATCATCTGCAATCACTTCTGGAATGTTGACTGCAATAATAATAATAATAATAATAATAATAATAATAATAATAATAACAACAACAACAACATAGTCCTTTGTTTATGGGGTAAATTTTCCTTGATATTTTCTTTTTCTTTCTTTTTTTCTTTTTTAAGAGGTTTTTTTTTTCATTTAAGTTTTTTTTTACAAAATATATACATAGATAATTTTCAAATTCACCCTTGCAAAATCTTGTGTTCCAAATTTTTCCTGTCTTCCCCTCACTCCCTTCCCTAGATAGCAAGTAATCAAATATATGTTAAACATGAACAATTCTTCTATATATATTTCCATAAATACCTGCTGAACAAGAAAAAATGAGATGAAAAGGGAAAAAATGAGAAAGAAAGCACAATGCAACCAAACAACAATAAAAAGAATGAAAATACTATGTTGCAAATCCACATTCACTTCTCACATCCCTCTCTGTGGGGACAGATGGTTTCTCTTCATCAGAAGACCATTCACACTGACCTGAATCATCTTATAATTAAAGATAGCTATGTCTATCAGAATTGATCATTGTATAATCTTGCTGTTGCCATGTATAATGACCTCCTGGTTCTTCTCTTTTCACTTAGCATCAGTTCATGTAAGTCTCCAGAAGTATCTCTGAAATCATCCTGTTGATCATTTCTTATAGAACAATAACTGATGGGCATCTGCTCAGTTTCTGGTTTCTTGCCACTGCAAAGAGGGCTGCCACAAACATTTTTGCACATGTGGGTTTCCTTTCCCTACTTTATGATTTCTTTGGGATACCAGCCCAGTAGAAATACTTCCTGATCAAAGGATATGACATTTTATTTTTCCATTCAATTTCCATCATTCTCCAGTTACTTCATACAAATTATCATACAGCACTTCATTTAGCAAGATAGCAGGGAACAGTATGAAACTAGGTGGTCTCTGCTCCAGCTTTATATCAACATCAAAATCAAATTTTTTGCTGAGAGAACATGTTCCTGTCAGGTGGCTAGTATTCATTATCCCCACTTTGCAGAAGAGGAAATTGAGACCAGGAGGAGTATATTGACTTGTTCAGAGTTACATATCTATGCAAGTGTCAGGGGTCAAGATTCAAAGCTAGGGCTTGCTACTCTAGGGACCAATGTTCTTTAATATTCATTTAAGATCCACTACCTCGAGGCATTTACACTTCAGGAAGAAGAGCTGAAGAGGCTGTTTTATATATGTGGTTTCCCTCAGAATGCCGTGATTATAAATTTTACCATTTCTGACAACTAAAGATGAAAAATATTAACATCCTTAGAAGCTTAAGGTTATTACTCATTGAGATAGATTTGCAATTATTATTACTAAGTTTTTAATTCTCAATCTATTAGAGTTCTTAATTTTAATTCCTTTTTTATTTTTTCTGTGAATAAGAGATTCATAAAACTTGAACTGAATGATCTCAACTTTGAAGGGAAGGAGTGTTGTGGCATAGGGGATTTGGTAGCAAAGAAACTGTGGTCAAGTCTCACTTTACCACTAACTGGATCTCATTGGGGAAAGCAGTTTCACCTTTCTAAACCTCACATTCCTAACCTATAAAATGATATTTAGACTACCCACCTTACAGAATGGTTCTGATGAAAGCACTCTATAAATCATAAAGCTATATATATATATATATATATATATATATATATATATATATATATGTTAATTACAGTAGTCATATTCTTCCTTGTATACCCTTCACTGGAAAATGGTCCTGAAGAAATGTAATAATAGTCAGCATAATCCTAAAGAGAATAGTTCTTAATTAGCTGCAAATTTGTGCCTGGGAATACTAGAACTAGTGTTGATTGTAAAAATCAGCATTTGGTGAATAAAGACATTACGGGGATGGTTTGGAGGCATTAGTATCATGCAGAATACTGTCATATTCTTTGAGCATATATTAAATCAAATTTAAAAGTAGACAAAAGTTCAAACTTTTTAAACTATGATCTATGTTTTCACTCTCCCTGATATGCTGACCTCTGACTGATCAGGCTATAGTCCTGATCCTGTCCTCTCTAGCCAGCAATCTATACTCTAAATCAGGGGTTCTCAAACTATGGCCTGCCCACTGAGGACGTTTATGCGGCCCGCTGGGTTATGGCAAATGGGCTGAGGGGCAGAGACTGAGTGTGAGTTTTTGTTTTTACTATAGTCTGGCCCTCCAACGTCTGAGGGACAGTGAACTGGCCCCCTATTTATGAGGACCACTGCTCTAAATCTTCCTTGACCTTTCCCCTCCATCTAGATTTGTGACTCCTATCCCCTGTTCTCTGAAGATTCTGCTTTAAACTACGCAAATGATAAACTAAAGAGTTTTAAAGTAATAATGTTTAATGATTGAGATCTTACATTATTCATCCCAAGCAACATATTCAAGTTTAACAGGGACTTTTTTTGGAAACTATCACTTTTAATACTAAAGAGTAGCAGAAGGGGTAAATTTCAGGCCTCCCTAGTATGCCTTTGACGTTTGACAGGGAAATAGTGGATGTTTTGGGAGAGGCCTCAAAATATATTATTTTTTTTCTACATTTAGATCTGACTGCTTCCTATGGTCTTACCCTTCATTTCACAGTCCTTAATAAGTAGGCTCTAGGAAAAGTGTTCTTAACTTGGGTCCATGAAAGGATTTTGGTAAAAACCCAGAACTTAGAGGGGGTGAAATCACTTTTTTATGTTCACTAATTTTTATTCTGAGAAGGGAAGGTTTTAGAAAGAAAGAAAAACTTTACTGACAAATAGATTCATGACCAAAAAAATCCAAAGACTTTTACTCTAGATTTTTTTTTCTTTTAGTTCAAATTCTTAACTAATATTTTGAGACAATTGAAGCAGGAGGCTCAGCAATTCTCCTCTCCTATTCCTAGTTCACTATGATTTGCTAGCCTGCTAGCAGGCTCATCTTTCCTTTGCTGACAGACCACATTTTCCTTCATAGCTGTTGAGCCTACTTCAATTCTGGCCTCTCAGCTGTCAGGCTAAGTCTCTGCCCATTTACCAAGGAGACAGGACTGTCTCTCATCTGATTGGATGGAAGGAGGAGGATAACAGCCAATGTTGATTTTTAGTACAGAGAGAAGAGCTTCTACAAACTTTATTATAGTTCACAAAGATGAAACAAGATGAGATACTATTGTAGGTGAAGACTAGTATGTCTGCCTATGTGAACTTTTTCCCTATACATATTGAGTAATCAAAAACTTTCTGCTTATTGTTTCTGCATATTCAGTTATATCCAATAAAAATTACTTATGTTGCTATGAGTGATACATTTTTGCCAATGCTGTAGATACAGAGAAAAAGAATAATCGTTTCCTCACAAAATTTACATTCTATTGGATTTGGAGTTGAAGTAGAATACATGTATATCCAAAGCAGGGGATGATGGTAACAAAGCAAGATACTAAGTAGAGGATTGTGCAGAGATAGAGGAGAAAAAAAACAAAGTATCTTGTTGGAATTTGAGGAAAGAAAAAAAGTATTATTTTGACTTGGAGTGTGGATGGTGGAAGTTATAAGAGTTATTCTTGGACCTTTACAGAAATTAAGGATTTTGAAAGGCAGGTATAAGAAGGGAATGCATTATTCTATCTATACCCAGAGAAAGAACTGATTATATCTAAATCCAGATTGAAGCATATTCTCTCTCCCTCTCTCCCTTTCTTCTTCTCTCTCTCTCTTAGTCTCTCTCTATGTATCTCTCTCTGACTCTTTCTGTGTCTCTGTCTCTATTTTTCTTGAGGGGTTTTTAGGGGACATCTATGTTTTCTTTTTCAACAAGACTTTTATAGGAATGTTTTGCATAACTTCATATGTGCTTTGTTAATGAAGTTGGAGGTAGGAATAAGGGAGAGAATGTAAAACTCAAAGGGTTTTTTTTTGTTTTCTTTTCTTTTTTTGCTTTTGGTTTTAGGGTTTTTTGTTTGGTTGGTTTTTTTGCTAAGGCAATTGAGGTTAAATGATTAGCCCAGGGTCACACAGCCAGGAAGTGTTAAGTGTCTGAGGCTAGATTTGAACTCAGGTTCTCTTGACCAGGGCTAATGCTCTAACCACTACACCAACTAACTACCCCAATAATGTAAAACTCAAAGTTTTAAAAATGAATGTGAAAAGTGTTTTAAATGTAACTGGGAGGGAAATAAAAATTAAAAAAAAATAAATGCTGGAAACTCTTTACATGAAATTGGAAACATAACATATTATTGAAAATAAGGAAAAAGAGGAGGAAGAGGAGGAGAGGAGGAGGAGGAGAGGAAGAGGAAGAAGAAAGAAGAATATGAAGAAGAAGAAAGAAGAAAAACAGGAGTGTATTCTAAGCATGGTACACAAAACACAAAATAGAGATTAAAATTTACCTTTACATATTGACCACAATGATTTCAATGTAGGAGTTCTCAGTATATCATAGAAGCAAAAAAATCAAAGGCAGAAGAGAATTATCTGAGATCGTCCCCTCAGTTTAGAGGTGAGAAAGCAAAGTCAGCTAGAGGGAAAATAAATTGCCCAAGATCACACATTTTTTTTTTCTGACAGAGACTGAACTAATACCCAAATCATCTGACTTTTTCCAGGACTCCATCTAAGTCCAAGTTTCTGCATTTGTTGATTGATTGACTAATTGTTTTTAGCCAGAAACATAGGCAAAAATCCAAACCAACTGTTTTACTCAATGATTTTAAACTTTTGGTGTAATATAAATTCTCATTTTGAAAATAACAATAATTCCTGTCATTTAAGGTACATTTCAAAGACACTAAAATGTTTATCATCTCATTTTATCCTCATTATACCTCTAAAATTTAGTAGCAAGAAAACTGATTCTATAGGTAAAAACAAAGACCTGAAAAAGTTAAATAGACTTAGTAAGATCATAGAACAAGATAAGACCAGAGCCATAGGACCTATGTATCCTAACTGCTCCTCCAGTGAACTATCCACTTACCCCAACTGCCAGATATGCTTCCTGTCTAACACAAAAACTGACAGTCAATAAAGATCACAGGTGCTGTTATAGTATAATACTGAGAAACAAGATTGAGTTTGTTCATTTCTTTCCTTAGAAAGAGCCTTTTATTTTTACAAGACAACTATTCCTAGATACAGAAACCTCACTCCAACTTCAATGCCAGGATTGAATTCTTTATATCAAAAACAACTTATACAGTGACTGCTTCTGATAGAGTACATGACATCTTACCTCCATGATCCCTTGCCTCTTTACTGTAAGAAGTTAAATTTTATTTGTTTCCCCAGATCCAGATTGATTATTTCAAAACTATGATATGTGTCATGAATTTATGTGTCATCCTTAATCAAGGGCCACACTGATATGATATTTGTAACATTGTTCCAATTTTAGTGTATGTGCTGCTGCTGTGAGTGACAGTTCTCTTCTTCTAGAAAGCATTAAAAAGCAACAAGTTTTACCCCAAAAGGGAAAGAGCTGTGAATTATGGATATTATCTCTCTGAGTATATAGTAAGAAGACCACAATGGTACTTACTGCTTGGCTGGTACTGCTCTTTGTCCAAAAACAACACAATTAGTTTCCTGTAAACTCCAGCACCCGTAGCTATAAATCCTGCTTATGAATGCTCAGAACATAATGGACCATACAAAACTTCATTGTGTCTCAACCTTTTGGAAAAACAAAAAAGAAAAAAAGAAACAGAACCACTTTTTAATGTAGTGGCAGCTTTCAAAACTGCCTGATCTGCATAAGGTAAATTTATTTAGGGAGCGCACTTATTTCTCTGTCAGAAAAGCAATTATTGCTTTATTCTGACAGGAATCATTATTCATGCAGAAAGAATTGATTGGAGTTTAACTGTCCACAGCCCATGACTATAATGCAAACTATGATCAAGCAAACTACAATCAAGTCTTTACCATAGGCAGAGGATATAAAACTCTAAAATACAGTTCAGTCAGGTTACAGTTTAGGAGTTCATATCCCATCAATTCTGTGAGTCCTTTGAAGTAAATTACATTATAACAATGCTACTACTGCTGTTGTTAATCATAGCTACTGTACATTCAAAGGGGGAAAAAAATTCACATTTCCATTTACCTCTATCTAATTTGGGGGCTGAATAAAATTCATTCAATTAGCATCCCTATTGAAGGACAATCAGGAGAGTAAGTTAATTACTTATCTTGATGATACTTTACTTCTGAATCCAAAACATTAATATATACAACAACAATTTTAAAAAGAATTTATAAATTGTATAAAGAAAATTAGACTTCCTATTTATGGGCAATGAAACAAAGGCTGCCTTTTAAAACTGTTGAGGTCACACAAAAATGGAAATGCTCCTTAGAGAAGAAAGAAGAGGAAGAATTTTTATGATATTTGATTGATATCACTAATTGAAGTGTGGCAGCACAAGTTTTAAATAGTCTTTTTAAAAAATCATCAAATAGAAATAGAACTGAGCAAACTGATGAGTCATCTAGAGAGTAAGGCCTGCTCTGTTTTCAGTGGTTTTTCCACCTTACTGAAGCTCACATAGACATTGATAATAAAAACTGAGAAATTTTAATACAATTGAGAAATGCATAAAACCTTCATTATTGTCTTTCCTTTTCTTGTAAGGGGAATGGATCATGTTTTAAATTAACAAAATGAGGATCACAATAAATTTTATTTATTCCATAAATGTATTCAGTGAAAGGAAAAGACTCCTTACACAGAATTACTAAATACCAGAGTTAAAAGAATCTGTTCCAAAAAAAAAAAATTACCTGCTACTACATATCAAAGCAATGGTCATGCAGCCTTTATTGAAAGATCTCTAGGGAGAGGGATTTCCATAGTCTGTATGTTGTCTTCATCATTCCACTAAAACTTCTTTCTCCAAAATTACCAGTGTTTTTCTCATTCCATATCTAATTCTTTTCTCAACCCCTATTCTTCTTGACATCTTTATAGTCTTTGTTATTCTCATCCTGGTCCTTATACTCTCTTCTCTCTTGATTTTTGTGATACTACTTTCTTTTGGTTCTAAATACCTAACTAAATATTGCTCAGTCTCCTTTGCTAGATCTTTATTCAGATTATATTCACTAACTGTGGGTGCCCACAGAGCTCTATTCTAGGCCTTTTTCCCTTCTATCTTTATATTGTTATACTTGATGATTTCATCAGCTCCCAAGGATTTAATTATCCTTTTTATGTTGATGGTTCTTAAATCTGCTTATACAATTCTAACCCCTCAGACTTATAGCTCCAACTGGCTATTGGACATTTGAAACTGGTTGTGCTACAGACATCTTAAACTCAATATGTCTAAAATTGAAATCATTCTTCTCTTCCAAACTTTCCTATTACTGTTGATGGTGTTAACAATTTCTGGGATTCTAAATAACTATTCCCCATTCCTGGGCTACTCTCTCCTCTCATCTTTCCTCATGGCTTTTCTTCAAGATCCAATTCAAATTCTACTTTCTCCAGAAGCCTGTCCCAATACCAGTATCTTCAATCTGTTGATTTTTTCAGTGGATGCGAGCTTAGTAAAGAAACCAATTGAATAAATCTACTCAGAATACAACTTGATGAATACTGCCACTCACAAAAAAGAAGAGCTGATGCAATAAAGGGAGCAACTCTCTATGAACCAAAGAATTTGCCATTTCCCCTGAGCCTCTTCTGATACTGGATAGAATGCAGAATCAACAGGGTGAGAATGGTATTATCACTGTCTGTAAATGAGACAATGCCAATGGCTCTAAGGGTTGGTTTATCTCTTTTACAGATATTCTATTTTTTTATTTAAAAGATTTTTATTTACAAAATATATGCATGGGTAATTTTTCCAATATTGACCCTTGCAAAACCTTTTGTTCCAAATTTTCCCCTCCTTCCTCCCACTCTCTCCTTTAGCTGGCAGGGTAATCCAATATATATTAAATATGTTAAAATACATTTTAATCCAATATATGTGTACATATTTGTACAGTCATCTTGCTGTACAAGAAAAATCAGATCATGAAGGAAGAAAAAGAAAAACTGAGAAAGAAAACAAAATGCAAGCAAATAACAGATAGAGTGAGAATGCTATGTTGTGTTGCACACTCTGTTCCTATGGTTCTCTCTCTGGGTGTAAATGGCTCTCTTCATCACTGGACAAGTGGAACTGGTTCGAATCATTTCATTGTTGAAGAGAGCCACATCCATCAAAACTGATCATGATATAGTCTTCTTGTTGCTGTATATAGTGATCTATTGGTTCTGCTCATTTCATTTAACTCACTTAATTTAGTTCATGTAATCAGTTCATGTAGGTCTCTCCAAGCCTTTCTGAAATCATACTGCTGGTCATTTCTTTTTTATATAGCTTTTTATTTACAAGATATATTATACATGGGTAATTTTTCAGCATTGACAATTGCAAAACCTTTCAACTTTCCCCCTCCTTTCCCCAAATGCCAGGTTAACCAATGCATGTTAAATATGTTAAATTATAAATTAAATACAATACATGTATACATGTGCTGGTCATTTTTATAGAAAAATAATATTCTACAGCATTCATATATCATAATTTATTTAGCCATTCTCTAATTGATGGGCTTCCACTCAGTTTCCAGTTTCTTGCCACTACAAAGAGGGCTGCCACAAATATTTTTTCCCATGTGGATTCCTTTCCCTCCTTTAAGATCTTTTTGGGATATAATCCCAGTAGAAACATTGCTGGATCAAAAGGTATGCACATTTTGATAACTTTTTGAGCATAGTTTCAGACTGCTCTCCAGAATTGCTGGATCTGTTCACAGGTCTACCTTAAATATTTTCTTTTAAAAGTAACATAATGTTCATTTATTTATTCTATATGCATTTATTGAATAGCCATCAGGTGTCCACCACTGCCCTAGGCTCTATGGATATAGAAGAATTAGGACACATGGCATAAACAAGGTTATAGTTCTTTGTAACATATTTTGTACTCTATAATAGGAAGGAAAGAAGAAAGAGAAACATTGTATGGTAATAAATGAGGATGATGGACCCCTTCTTTACAATGAATTCTTTCCTTAATTATATTGGAGGGGCTAAGCTAGAAGAATATATGGTAGATGGAAGAATACTGCTATTTCACTATCATGGGCTTTTCTCTATCAGGGTGTGATTGGAGATGATAATCACAGTGCTGGTGTTTTGACTTGCTGGGAATGTTATTTCTGATGTCTCCTTCAAGGTATATTGTTGTTTCAGTTAGACTGGTTGTCCTTTTGTTCAGTAGTTAATTAGAATGGTTGACCCTTTTTCCATTTGGTCCTGCTTTCAGGCTCAACCTCACAGCCATCATCCCAAGAAGTAAATACTGTTGAGAAAGGGCCAACCATTTCCACCAACTGGTACCAACAGGGTAGACCAACCATACTATCTTAAGTAACTAGGCATTCTGAGGGAGAATTCTAGAATAGTGACACAGCTATCATTTGGGAACAAGCCCAGATGCATTCTGGTAATTGTTTTTACAGGTGCTATTGCCACCTATAATAAAGATGGTAAATGATTTAAATTAATATCATTTTAAGTCATTAATGAGTTATTACCATTACTGGACTTTAAAGATCATAAAACTTTTCATTTGACTTACAGCTAAAACTTTCCATATATCTTGTTTACTAACAGTACTATTCAAGTGAAAAAAGATTTTTAAAATAATAGCAAATTGCATATATAAATGCAATAAATAAGAGTCTATTTTCTTACCTTTATTTCAGCACTTAGCATAGTAGTTTGCACATAGTAAGCATTTAATGAATGCTTTACTTATTCACTCATAAATGGAACATTGAGAAATGATGTGACACAGAATTTAAACCTAAGTATTACAGTAAGGAAATTTTACTGTAAACTGTCACTGATCTTGAGTCACAGACAGAGCTTTTGAGAAAAACAAAATAGGAAAAGGTATCACAGAAGAAAAACTAAACAAGGAGATTAACACAATCAGAATAAAAATAAAATTACATATTTGGGGGACCAAGAAGAGATTAGTATGATTGAATCAAGATAATTTGTAAGAGAGATAAAGGAGAGAAAATATCAGAAAAATATTTGAGGATTAGATCATAGTTGGACAAGAATGTCCAGTCAAGGAATTTGGACTATGGTAATCAAAAGCAAAGGAAGAAATGATTTATTCTAAGCCAGGAGACAAATTTCCTTCTGCAATACTTAAGATATCTAATTATAATAGATTTTGTGTCTATTGGTTTTTATTTATTGAAAAATACAAATGATAAAATAGAATTATAAAAGACACTAAATAGAGAATTGTAATAATAATAATAATAATAATAATAATAATAATAATAATAATAATAATAATAAAGCAATCCTGACTCTTGATTTTCTTTAATAATGAAAAAGCACACTGCTTGAGAAATGATGGTCAATGGGAAATGATTTCTAACCTGGAGATGGGCAAATGTAGAATTGGGTTTTTTTTTAATTTATTCAAAATGGTAGATTTTTCTAGTTATAGATGATTGAGCTCTATTTACATTGATAATAAAAATTTAGATGAATTATTAAATATTTTTCTGAACATTCAGAAAGGAAAAAGGATAATAACCATCCAATATATTTTCATTAAGAGCAAGTCAGTCTAAATCAATCCCCCATTAAAAATAATAATAATAATAATATTTAACTCTATCCAGGTAATGTTGTAGTGGAAATTAATAAGATTTCAACAATATATTTGATATCTTCTGTCATATCTTTGCAAACAAGTAATAATATGATCTTTACATATCTTTGCAAATTAGATAATATAATCAAACTCACAATCCCAAATAATATTAATTAGTGGTTCAGAATCAACCTGGAGACAAGTGTGCAGGACAGTGATCCAAGGATGACCTGTCCAATAAATATTGACTTGCATATATAGCTAGCTTGTTCATTAAACTAGCAGATGGCACAAAATTCTAATGGACAGCAAATAGACTGAAAGTCAGAATCAGGGTCCAAAAAGATCTTACTCTCCAAATTGAGTTTGTGAGCTAACCCTAATAATATGATTCTATATAATATTATGTGTATCTAACAATAGGATTCTATATAAAATGTTGCACTTGGGTCAAAAAAATTAATATACACAAGTGCAGCATAAGAAGGATGTAGCTAGAAAATATAGAATCATCAAAGTAGAAGGAATCTCAGAGATCATCTAGTCTAATGATTCTCAAACTTAGTATACCTTTATACTATTAAAATGATTGTGGATCTGCCCAAAGACTTTTGTTTATATGGCTTATAGTTATAGAAATTTACTATATTAGAAATAAAAACTAATTCTGAATTTATAGACCTCTAAAAAAGTTTCAGAGATCCCCAGGATTCTCTGAACCATATTTTGAGAACCACTGATTTAGTCTATCTTAATTATTTTCCTGAGGAAAAAACTAAGTCCCAGAGAAAGGAAAGGATTTAACACAAAATCACATAATAAATTTTTTGTTTACTGTTTATTTAGTTTTAATTGTAATAGGTTTATTTTAATACACATCTTTTTATGAATCATGTTGGGAGAGGAAAATCAGAACAAAAGGGAAAAACCATGGGAGAGTTTTAAAAAACAGAAAAAGGAGTAAACCTAGTATGTGTTGATTTACATTCAATCTCTCTATTCTTTTTCTGGATGCAAATGGCATTTTCTGAACAAAGTCTATTTGGGATTGCTTTGCACTGTGAACTACTGAGAAGAACCAAGTCTTTCATAGTTTATCACACATTTTTGATATTATTGTGGGGTTCTGCTTGTTTCATGCAGCATTAATTCATGTAAATCTTTCCAGGCCCTCTAAAATCAGTTTGTTCATCATTTTTTATAGAATAATAATATTCCATTCCAATAATGGAATGTACCACAACTTATTCAGTCATTCCCCAGATGATGGGCACTCACTCCTTTTTCAATTCTTTGCTACAACAATAAAGAGCTGCTACAAACATCTTTACACATGTAAGTCCTTTCTCCTCCTTTATGATTTCCTCGGGATACAGACCCAGTAATGGTACTGCTGAGTCAAAGAGTATGCATTTTGATAGCCCTTTAGGCATAATTCTAGTTTGTTTTCCAGAATGGTTAGATCATTTCACATCTCCATCAACAATGGCAAGGAGAATTTTTATTGAAAGAATAATCAGAATAGAAGGAGAAGAAAACATATAATATAACAATTGAAGAACTTAGAGATATCTAAGCTGCACAAGAGAATACTAGGGAGGTATAATAGAAAGAGCACTAGATCTAATGACAGGATAAACCTAGGTATATGTATTATCTCTAATATGCGCTAATGATAATTTTCTAAGTCTTAGTTTTCTTATTTGTAAAATAGGGAGACATACTTCTGGTTATTTTGATCATAAGAGATGATATGTTTAGAGAGCTGAAAGAGATCATAGAAATCATCTAACTCATCTAACTCAAGCATCTCATTTTTCAGTGAATAATCTAAGGTCCAGAAAGGAAAAATGTACTTTCTCAAAAGTAGACATCTAGTTAATGGGAGAACAAAGATTTAAGTTCAAGTTCTCTTTTTCCAAGTCCAATATTCTTTCCATTAAACCATGTAATTGTGTAGAGTATTATTAATACTTAATATATATTAATATACTTAATAAATATTTGTAAATTGGACTTTCTTAATAGTTTGTGACTGACTTGGAAGCAAATGTGTATAATATGTCCAGATGGATTGCAGTATACTGTACACTAAGCCTCTATTCATGCAGATTGGATATGCAAATCAAATAATAAATGCAGTCAAGACCATTGGTTGCCTGATTGGCTGTGATACAGAAAATAGATCAGGTTAACATCCTTTGAAAGCCACTGAGGGTTGTTATTAATGAAATGTGATGTTCTCAAGTGACTGTCACCTGATATTTACCCTGTATATTCCCTTATGTCTCTCATACACCTGCATACTAATTTTGAGGCTTCCCTATGGCATGAGAGAAAAGAAGCCAAATTCTTCAGGCAATGCCTGTAGATACTTTGGAAATCAACACACCATCTATAGTCATTGGCAATCTGCTCTGTCAACAATATTAATCATCAAAACCATGGCTATGACTCAAAGGACTAAAAGTTGTGTAGGAAATGTAAGAAATTTCCAGGAAGTCATCAATAGAAGTAAAAGGAAAGATAATGGAAGGGAAGCCCCAAGGAGCAGCAGCAAAATGGTAAATGATATCAAATTGAAATACCTTACAAGTCTTGAGTTTCTAAGAATTTTTGTGGCCACCAGACAATCTTAGGAAGCTATTCACATGTAAGTGATTTATGTAAAATGCAGAGATTGAAGACTCATTATACAGGACAGGTGTGGTACAAGAAAATACTTTATATCATATGGTATAGATCATTAGAAGGGAAAGAGGGAATGCTATTTGGAATAATTATTATATCATATAAAAACTTTTTATTAAAGGAAGGAGAAATAAAAATTGAAAGGGAGAAAGAAGGTTCCATTTGAAATGAGGAAAATATTTTCAGGGGCTACTCACTCAATGTGAAAACATATTTTAGAACTTTTCCCCTAGCTCAACATCACTCCACTTTTTACTTTAGCAGCAGCAAAACAATCAATTGTAGTACTTTATGTCTAAGAACAATTCTACAGCAATAAATGCACATATTAGACATAATTACTTTCAATTCCAAGAGCATTTGCACACTCTTGTATAAACTTTGATGTCTACTGACTACTGACTACTGACTACTGACTTAGTGGCAGACTAAGCTTTTTTGTCACTATGAATTTCTTTAGAGGAAAAGTCAGGAGAGGAGATGGAGAGTGTAAGGTTGTAAAGTAGCATGTAGTGATGGACAAGAATGATTGTAACAACAAATACTTTACGATTTCCAAAGCTCTTCAGAATATATTATCTCATTTGATTTTTTCAACCATACTGTGAGTAGGTGCTACAAACTGCAGATGAGGAAACAGAAGCTGGAAAAGGTTAAATGCGTTGCCCAGTCAGTCATTAGTTAACTAACACTTGTTAGGCATTTACTATGTGACAAATATTATGCTATTAAAAAAATGGGGATACAAAAAAAAAAAAAAAGACAAATGGCAGTCTCTGCTCTCAAGTGCTTAAGTGAGAGAGGAAGGAGAATGACCTGGGAGCTGACATAGTATCACAAGAAGAACCTAGAATGAGTAATAGAGAAACAAGAAAGACATAAAATAATCATCCTGACCCAGTATATAATGTTTTATATTTGGGAAAAGAGGAAAAAAACTGGACTTTAGAGAATGGTCAGGAACATATCTTTTGAAGAAACCCAGGTGTCTATGAGTTTCAGAAGATGCAAAAAATGTGAGATAAAGAGCTTTAATTTAATGTGAATTTATTAACAATAAAATAGTAGCTTCAGAGGATGCAATGGACTAGAAGGATCAATGGGATTAGGAATGTGAAGGAGTGGTGCTGAATTTATTGAATCTAGGAATAAAGAAAGACATATAAGAGGAGAAGAAAATCACAGAAAGTTACTGATTCACAGAGTTAAGAGGAATAGGAAGTGGGAGTTTGTCAGAAGAATCATTTGAGATCCTTACCCTCTAGTATTTGTCCTGGTCTTGTCACTCAAAAGATGGATTTCCTGGGAGTAGATATAATTAAGGAGAGGTAGCAGGAAATTTAGGGAGCTTTTGCTAAATTGGTTTCTAGTAATTAGGCCAGAAATCTGAATGAATTTACATTTGGTATTCACTCTTTAGTCTCATTCCAAGTGAGACATGAAACAACCAAAGATAACCCACAAATAGAGTAAATCCTTGGTTCCTAGTGTTCAAGACTCCACCCTTCTCGTAAGACAAAATGCTATGTAGAAACTATACTGTCTGAATTATTATTTCTTTTATTGAAGTCCTCTAGAATATTAGGTTTTGAATTTTACAGATCTGTAGAGATCTGGTGGATCTGAAATCCTTTAGTTCAGGTCCTCTAGTATCTTTAGTTCCATAAGGTTCATAGTCTATAAAGGTTCTGAAATTTTCTTGAAGAAGATGATTTTTTTATCTTATATTTTCTTGGAAGATTGGTGCCCTGCTGTTACTTCTTTTTTCTAAGATTGGATAAGATTTTCTTTTACTTTCTCTTTGATGTAGGAAATTAAATACCCCTCCTAAAAGTAACTTTAACTATTGTTTCACCTTCTATATTCAATAGCATTAGAGTGAATTCGGTAGGTGCTGAGAGCATAGCCATTGCCTTCATTGGCATTACTAATTGTTATGCTGAAATAATATATCTTCCTGTTTCTATATATCCACAAGCTGTCAATGGACCTCTTAGAGATGTTTAAGAATCCCTGAGCAGCAGCTGACAATGGACTCCTCATTTTACAAATGGATAAACTGAGACCCAGAAGAGAGAGGTAAGTTTTTCAAGGTTTCAGAGCAAGGACTTGAAACCAAGTTTCCTGACTCTCAGGCTAAAGTTCTTTCTACTACAATAATGGTTATCAAAGTATAGTCCACTAATACATGGTTGGTGGAGTTGTGAATTAAACCAGCCATTCTAAGAGCAACTTGGAACTTTCTTTAAAGGGCTTTAAAACTGTATATGCCCTTTGATCCAGCAGTGTCTCTAATGAGTCTGAATCCCAAAGAAATTATAAAAGAGGGGAAAGGGACACCCATATTGCAAAAATGTTTATAGCAGCTAATTTTGTGGTGGTAAAGAATTGATACCCATCAATTGGAGAATGATTGAATAAGTTATGTTATATGAAAATAATAGAATCTTATTGTCCTACAAAAAAAAAAAATGATGAACAAGCTAATTTTAGAGAAGTCCGGAAAGAATTACACGAAATGATACTGAATGAAATAAGCAGAAACAGGGAAAACTCATACACAACAAGATTGTGTAATGATCAACTCTGATAGGCTTGATTCTTCTAAGCAATTCAGTGATCAAAGGCAATTCCAATAAACTTTGGATGGAAAATGCCATCTGCATCCAGAGAGAGAACTCAATTTTCTTCTTTTTCTTCTTCTTCTGTGATTTTTCCCTTTTGTTCTGATTTTTCTCTCCCAACACAACTCACAAAGAACTATGCAAAAAAAATTATTGTACATGTATAACCTAAAAAAAATTGAATGTTAAAAATGTGTTTACATGTAATTGAAAAAGATAATATTAAATGAAAAATAAAATAAAAGTGTGGTCCACAGGCCTTTGGGGGGTCCTGAGACCCTTTCATAAAAGGTTCACCAAGTCTATATTATTGTCATTTTTTATTAAGACGTTATTTGCTTCTTAAAATACTCTTTTCCACCTGCAACAACTGTGTGAGGTCATAACTTTTTCATATACTTCAATATACCACAATAGAGTGAATTAAAAAGCAGATATTAGAATTTAGCTATCTTCCTTTAAGCCAAACATTAAAGGGATTTGAAATTTTAAATATATTATATTATGTATATATATATATATATTTATATACATATATTTACATATTATATATACTACCACTCTCACTATTTTTTCTGTTTTGAAAAACAGCTATTTTTTCATAAAAATATTTATGTTAACATGTAATGGGTTACTTTTATTTTTCAAATGAATTAATATGTTTTCAAATGATAATTATAATTTCTAGTACAGTGTTAAAAATCAATATAATTCACATAGAAGTTCTTTGGTGTGAGGGCCTTCAATAATTTTAAGGGTATAGAGGGGTACTGAAATGAATATATTTGAAAACCATAATACTGCATCGTACCTCTCATTTCAATAGAAATAAAATATTCATACATATTAAATAGCTATATGATAAGACCACATTGATACACATGAATAAGTATGGTATAAGCAAATTGCTATAGTGAATAATTGAGACTTGACATTAGATAGAAATTGATGTTCTTTTTAATCTCTAAGGACAATTCTCCATATCAGGGTTCAAATAGTATTCTAAGGTAGTCTCTATGAAAACTAGTATTATTTCATGTCCTACCATAAGTCAGTTCATTTCTCTTCTCTATGATGAAGAAAGCATATGAAAAGTAAATAGTGCTATGCAATAATAGTCCCAAAGCTGTAATTTGCCACCAATATAGCAATTCTATTATGAAACACATCCAGCTCATTAAAAGTGGCGAGCAATTCTGTCTATAAATTGCATCACCATAATCAAATATTGGCAAAAATAAGTTGTTGAGAAATATAGTGCCTGTTTGAAATATTATCAATTAATTGTAAAATAGCTAGTTTTCATAAAATGTCATGCATAGGATTATACACTAATAATTCCCAATGTTATTTCCTGCAATGGATATTATAATATTTTTCTTCTTCCTAAGGTCTCAATTGCACCTCACCCCCTGACACGTGTAGTTGTTGATTTAACCTTCTACTTTCTTTAAATAATTGAAGCTACTAGTTGGGAGTTTCCAAAATCACTTTTTCCCCTCCTTAATGTTTGTCAAAGTTTCCTGTTCATCCACTATGAAGCAAAGGTGATTTTTCTGCCTATATTCTTAAACTCATTTGCTCCTGCCCCTTCTAGGATCTTATTCTGGTAATTATATATCTTCTTATAACTTCAGTATATTCTTCAAAAATGATTTTCTCATAAATATAGTCATGCATTCTCTGATATTCAATAATGCTGTCCATTATTACCCCCACTCCAACATCCATCTGGAATCACAATATCCTTCTGTTCTTATGACAAATATTTTATTTACATAGACTCTATTCTTTATCCAACTTAGATTAGATGCCATGCATTTTCCCATGTCTATACTTTTACTTATGTTCTTCCCTATTCCTATTTCCTATTATCCTCATTGTAGAATCCCTATACACTTTTTAAATTTCAACTTGAATGAATGAATTTAAAAGCATTTATTAAGTACTTTCTACATACAAGTATTTCCAGTGTATGATACTTAAATGTATTTTCCTTCATGAAACTATTTCAATTGTTAGTGACCTTTCTCTTCTCACAGTTCACATTGCAAAATGAAAGAAAATCACATGGACCTCTCTTTGTACTTATCTCAGGCACTTACATTTTTATATTCTATGTTTTATATAATAGTAATCTGAATATGTCACATTTTCCCTGACACTTAAATTTTTTATTGCTAAATTACTCAATAGTCAAAGTAACTTTCTCAAAATCTATATAGTGACATGGATGCTCATTATTGTATCAAGCTAATAATAATAAATAAAAATAATTGAAAATGCCAATCAGAGAGATGTGAATTGGTATCTCAGAGTTCTTAATATAAATTTCTATAATCATTATGAGTTAGAGCATTTTTTTTCATATGACAAGAAATGGCTTTATTTTCTTTATCTACAAATTGTCTGTTCATATCTTTTAGATCATTTATCAGTTAGAGAACTATTTGTTATTAAGGTTATTTCTTCTGGCTCAAATTCATTTGCATTCTATGCCTAAGAGGCATAAGTCTCTGGAGGGCCTCAGGATCAGTCAAGGTCCAGATCAATCAAAGTCCTTGGTCTTAATGAGAGAAGTGAAGGAGGCAGGCAAGCTGCCACTCAACTTGCCAAGGATGTATCCTGGATTCTGGAGTCTGGAATCTCTAACCTTTCTCCTCCTTGTTCTGCAGCCAAGTGATTCTTACCTCTCTTCCCCAGCCATCTAACCATGTTAGCCAATATTCCTTTATTTCAGGCAGCACAAGAATCTCATTCTAAATATCATCAGGTTGGTCGAGCTTTACATTTGCAATTTGGAATAACAAAAGAGGAAGCTAGGAGCATAGTAAAAGCCTGTACTGCTTGCCTTCCTTTCCATGCTCCTATGCTCCCTTCAGGGAAGAAGATTTGTGGTTTGAGACCCAATGAAATTTGGCAAATGGATGTGTCCCATTATAAATCTTTTGGTCATCTGTCTTTTATCCATGTTGTAATAGATATCTTTACAGGTTTTACTTACCAACAGCAAAAGAGACAGCCTGAGTAGTCACTGCATTCCTTATACAAGCTTTTATAATTATGGGTATGTCACAAGCTATAAAAACAGATAATGGACCTGCATATACTTCTAAACATTTTGCACACTTTTGTGTACAGTATCAGATTTCACACACCACTGGCATGCCTTTTAACCCTCAAGGACAGGCAATAGTAGAGAGAAGAAACAGAGATATCAAGACACTCCTCCAAAAACATAAGAAAGAGGGAGCCACAGGTAACCCTAGAGAGAACTTTTAAATTTAGCTCTTTATACTATTAATTTTTTTGATTTTTGATAAATCTGTACTGGCTCTGGAAGGGCAGTGTCCAGTGTGAGCAGCTCCACTATCTTTCAATAATCTCCAGGTGATGTAGGGAGAACTGGTGAATGGAAGAGACCAGCTAGGTTAACTGTTTTGGGGAGAGGGTTTGCTTGTATCTCTACAGAAGGAAAAGGAATCAGATGGGTGCCAATGAGCCGTATTTGCCTTGTCCATCAGACAGAGATGAAGAAGACCCTTGAAATGAAGGAGAAGACCCAAGAAATATCAGATGGTTCCATCTCTGACTACATGTGCCACTGAAAAAGCATGGCTGTTAACCTAATGTGTCTGACAATTGACTCATGAAAATCAAAAATTGTTGATGAGACTGACACAGGTCTTCAAAACCCACAGGAATCATTGGATTGCCTGAGACATGTTATGACTCTTTCAGGATTTTAAAACCTGCAGGAATCATTGGATTGCCTGAGACATGTTATGACTGTTACAGGATTTGAAAACCTGCAGCAATCATTGGATTCCCTGACACATGAAGTAATGGACAATAGATTGGTTTTGGACTATCTTTTGGCTCCTGAAGTAGATATATATGTGATTGTTATTTATATACCCTCCTTCTAAAACTTATGAACATGTATAATTCCTCATCTTGTTTGTTATGTCACTACTAGCCTGTGTTATATTACTATGTGCTTGTGTAATACTTCCCATGCTGATGGATTTATGTATGCCTGTTTCAATTACCCTTCGGCCCAGAGGAAACCTGCTAACAATATCTAGTTTGGCTCTTTATTTCCCTTTTCTGTTTTCATGTCCCTTCTTGAGAAGTCAGGGAGGGCACAATCACCTCCTTTTTTGGGGTTCTCACCTCCCTTCCTGAGAAGTCAGGGAGGGTGTGACCACCTATTATCTAATACAAAAAAAGTGGGAGATGCAGAGGGCAGGAATTCTGAAAAGGTATACTTGAATCAAGGACAGCTTATAGTTAAGTAGCTACTCAGTGTGATTAATGGGATAAAAGTTCTCTAGTTAAACATATATTTAATGTGATATAATGATGTAATCATTCTAGTTGGCAAATACTTAGTGTGATATCATGACATAATGGTGACAGTTGGCACGTGCTCAATTGCTATAGAGATGTAATCATACTGAAGTATTTAAGGGTTGAAAGGTCTGAGAACTGGGGCTCTCAGTCACAGAGAAGACTCAGGACTCCATCTTTGACCATCCTCATGGCACTCCTGCCTTAATTATTTCTTCATCTAAGACCAAGGCTTATCCAGCGATCCTCCAGAAAGTTAGTTCTGACATTATAGGTGGTAACAATTAACCTGAAAAGCTAAAAATTATATTTAATAGACAAAAGGAGGGAGAGTATTCTGCATATGGGTGCCAGTCTATGCAAAAATATAAAGTGTAAAGAAGGAAAGTTATATTTGGGTAACTATAAGTCAATGAGTAAGAACTTGTTGCCCAAAACCATAGGAAGATTATTCCATCATTTGACCATTCTAGTTTTTTTGTTAGGGTTTTTTTGTTTTGTTTTGTTTTGTTTTGTTTTGTTTTGTTTTTGCTTTCTTACTGAAGCAAAGAAATACTTATCTCTTTCTTCTACCCAATGACCCTACTTTTCCCCTGTAGGTCAATAAGGAATAAATCTATCTTTTTTTTTTTTTGATGAACATTCAATTATTTGGTGTCATGTTTGTGACTCCCCCTTTAGTGCTCCCTCAGTTTTTTTTTTCCTAGACTAAACAACCTGTCAATCATTTCCCCTATGGCCTGATTTACAAATCTTTTAGCTCCCAAATAAGGATTAATAATCATAAATACAATTATATTATTTGCAAATATCAGCAAAAAATACAATTATATTATAATTATAATAATTATGTAATTATAATAATTTTAAAATTTTACATATCTGTTATATGCCTGAACAACCCTTGGATACTAATAATAATAGTGGGCAGTTATATAATATTTTAAGATCTACAAAAAGCTTTTCTTAAAACAAACCTATGAATATCCCAAAATGTAACATCCCTAACCCATGTCTTTGCTAATGGCAAGCAGCTTGACTTAAATACTGTCTCTTAAACATTAAAGAAGAAATGATCAACTGAATTATCAGGGAGAGTAACTTGTGATTATAAATCAGCAAATACCTGTCAATGGACTCTCTCTTTAGTGCCTGGATAAATTCAACATAAATTCTGATAGAGAATGATGTGCAACCAAGAAATTGGAAAATTTACTTCATTCATATTCAGTCCTGATACCTGCAGGTCTACCTTTAGATAAGATTTTTAGCTTAGAGAAATCTGGTATTTGAGTCATAGGCCCTAGACAGAGTCTTGCTGGTAAAATGCCTAGGATATGAAAACTCAATGATTACAAAGAGCCTACTCATTGTCACTTTTCTGTAAAGGTCCAGTGAAACAACATGATACATGTGGCACCTCGCATATGGTAGTGGGAAAGACCTTCTAAATTCAGTCTTTGGTTATCTAGTGATGTCAAAGGTCTTCCTAATTCACACTACCTATCTAACCCCCTTATTACTCTCTATTCTTTTATCTCTGTCTACCTCATCCATCTTCTTGCTGTATATATATGATTCTGTATCTCCTTTTTCTATTGTTATTATAATACAGTGCAGGAATGATAAATAATTCCACCAGGTTTTAGAGTAAAGAAATTCCTAAATCCCACCCTGAAAGGGAAAAGGATGGTTGGGATAGGACTGAGTCTGAAGGTAGGGGTTTTAGTGTTTGTGGAGGCCCTTACCTTCCTAGGCACCTAGCAATAATAGAGGACTAAAATATTACTGTGGAGTTTTGGGACAGACAGCTTCCAAACAGTACAGAGATTTCAATGAAAATCAGTGGATTAAGGAGACTAAAATGTTTGGTTGCCAAGCTATATTAGGGTCAGAGCACTCATACTCCCTCCCCAAGAGAGATGGTAGCTACCATCTCTGTTAAGGAACAGGTCAATTCTCTGAGAGCCTCCACAGCAGAGCAATCTTTGCTGACACAGGTGGTGGACTGGGAATGAAATAAATTGGAGGCAGAGGGAAGAGGAGAGAGATCAGACAATGCAATGACCTCTCAGTCAGAGAACAGCAACTGCCTCTCAGTATCCTTGTATCATCCTCTCACAAGAGGAAATCCATTCTGGGTTGGATATCTAGTAGCCACTGTCAGGTGGCTCCCATTTATTCCAACAGCTCTTCTATATTCCAACACATCTTCTCTCTATCTCTAAGCTAAGAATAACAGTGCCCCTGAGCTATCATACACATCCCCACAACTTATTAGATAGAAAAAGTCCTGGTTTCAAAGTTATCTTTACAAAATGCCCTAATGGAGTTTATAAAATATTTATAATGCTATAATCCTCCCCCATCAGTTTCTATCTTTCTCCAAAGATCTAGATTAAAAAGAGACCAAAATTTGTCACATCAGCCAAGATTAGAACAGGGAAACATTTTTTACAGTCTTCTAATAAAGGCCTCTTTTCTAAAATATAAAGAGAAATGAGTCAAATTTATAAGAATACAAGTCATTCCCCAATTGATCAAAGGATATAAACAATTTTCAGATGAAGAAATTAAAGCCATCTATAGTTATATAAAAATGCTCTAAATCATTATTGATTAGCAAAATGCAAATTAAAACAATTCTGATGTACCACATTATACTTATCAAATTGGCTAAGATGACAGGAAAAGATAATAATAAATATTAAAGAGGATGTGGAAAAACTGAAACACTAATATATTGTTATCCTACCATTCTGGATAACAATTGGGAACTATGCCCAAAATTCTATAAAACTGTGCATATCCTTTGATCTGGAAGTGTCAGTATTTTGTTTGTTTCCTAAAAATACTATAAAAGAGAAAAAAGGACCCACATGTGCAAAAATGTTTGATGATCAATTATGATATACTTAGCTCTTCTCAGCAATACTATGATCCATGACAATTCCAATAGACTTGAGATGGAAAATGTCATCTGTATACACAGAAAGAACTTGAGTCTTCTTTAACAACATGACAAATATGAAAATATGTTTAAAGTGATTGTACATGTATAACATCTGATTGCTTACTATTTTGAGAAGGGGTAAGGCAAAAAAAGGAAGGGAGAAAAAACAGAACTCAGAATCTTATAAAAGTGAATGTTTAAAACTATCTTTACACATAATAGGAAAATAAAATATGATTAAAGACAACTTTGTGGCAGAGTTGACAGAGCCCAGGGCTTTGAATTAGAAAAATTGATATATAGTTGTGTGATCATGGGCAAATCTTCTGAAAGAAGAAAAGAAAAAGGAAGGAAAGAAGGAAGGAAGGAAGGAAGGAAGGAAGGAAGGAAGGAAGGAAGGAAGGAAGGAAGGAAGGAAGGAAGGAAGGAAGGAAGGAAGGAAGGAAGGAAGGAAGGAAGGAAGGAAGGAAAGAAGGAAAGAAGGAAGAGAGAGAAGAAAAAAAGAAAGAGAGAAAAGAAAGAAAACTCAGGACTCTTGGCCATGTGAAGTTACACAGTCTCCTCTAATGGTCCTAGGGTATCTTGGTTACATTAGGAAATCTGGCTCTTAGCAACCTTTGTGGCCCTTCAGAAATTCATTGAATTTTAACTCAGAAGTAAAACAGGGCTTTTCTGAGTGGAAGAGATAGTATTAAACTCAACCAATAGGCCCAAAAACCTAGACTGATAAAAAGGTTTATTTGGGGTTTGGAAGTAAGGGTAAAGGTAGAAAGACGCCAGGGCCAAAGGTGGTCACCGCGCGGAACCCTTACTTGGCCAGAAGGATACCATGTTTGGGGGGCTTCTTCAAAGAGTGGCCTAGAAGGGTTTCCCTTTTTATAATCTTGAGGGTGGGTGAAGTCCCAGACTCCTGGCAGATTTTCAGCCAGAGTCAGCATTGAATAGAATTCAATGGGTTTTCAAATAAGGAAGAAACTTTTTGTAGGGGTTGGGAAATCCGAACAGATAGTGGAGGGCTGGGAAAACCCAAGCCATCTCAGATCCGGTGGGAGCTGGGAAAGCCTGGATATCATTGGAATTCAAAAGGGTGCTTTCTTGACCAGGATTTGTGAATCAAAAGATCCTAGCTTCTTTAGCCATGAGGGGATTGGAAATCAGAAAGGAATCTTAAAGGAACCTCAACCCCCATCATATTGACTTAAAAAACACACACTGATAATTATTTTCTATTCCATTTGTGCTTATTGTTAAACATTTTCCACTTATATTTTAATATAGTGGCTAAACTGGGATCATGGCCTTGGAGTAATGCTTAACTCTTTTGATGTAGATTATTTAGCATAGGTGCATTCCCATAATAAAAAGAACAATCCAATGAGAAACATATTCTGTTGGTGGAAGCCACTAGTTTTATTCTTGATACAAAAGGAAATATTGATCATAATTCATGAGATTTATAATGAGAATGTCTAGGATTTTAATCAGAGCTGTGCAACTTACTACCTGTGCTTCTGAACAAACCATTGAATCTCTCTGGAACTCTGTTTCCTCAACCATAAAATGAATGAATTGAACTCAATAATATCTAAGTTCCCTTTCAGCTGTAAATTGTATGTACTCATTGAACCTAGGTATCCCAAATTGCAAATAAAATGATAGATGTATAAATTAAAATCTGATTATCTGAAGAAGAATGCTCAGGACAGACATTTAAAGGGGAATTATCAAAAGAGATCGTGCATCCTACTGGCTGCCATAAAATATTTTGGAAGTACATAAACTATTCAGGGAAGAAAACATGCTAAACAATGAACTTCAAACAGCAAACAGTATGAAAGCTACTATAAATGATGACTTCCATTGATGACAAAGGCCAAAAAGTAAGAGATCTACAAATGGAAATTTATCTATATATATAATTGCTGATAATGTGATTGCTTAAACACATACACAGATATAGATGGATAGAAAGATAGATATTCATATGTTATCTGTTCAATATTAATCCTTTGCACTGGGCTAAATATGTTGGTGTACTTATGTTTTAAAAGACCTTAGAAACTAAAATTCCAAAATATCATGCATACACTTTATATACTAAGCAACATTTTATAGTGGGAAAACCATTATTTGGGAAGTGGGAGGATCTTTGTTCAAATCTCATTTGCTCCCTACCTTGTATGATCTTACATAACCTACTTAACTTTGATGAGTCTCAGCTTATCAACTATAAAAAAGAAGAGGTAAATTAAATGGCCTCTGAGATCCTATAAGGAAATGACACCCAAAGTGCAAAAATGCCTAGAATACCTAAGAGGAATCATATTTAAATGTCACAGAAAAGAGGTTATTTTCATAGACTCAGGGAATCTTAGTAGGGAAGGAATCTTAGAAGTTAACCTTCCTCTCTGTCCAAGAAGCAAGGTTGTTTTATGAGCAAGATTGTGTTGATTATAAATAGTTATCTTCTACATAATGGTAAATGGGAATAGGCCAATGTCAAATCTGTGAAGGATCTGCTATTATTATCCCCATTTTATAGGTGAGAAACTGATTATCATTGGTAAGTATCTACCCAAATCTAGGTAGACTCTTAAACCCTTCTATTCATTTTATTATTGTTGATATCTATGACCCATTTGTTTGTTTTTTTCTTTGCTTATTTTTGGCAAATCACTGGAGTGTTTGCCATTTTCTTCTCCTGCTTATTTTACAGACATGGAAACAGAAAAATAGGGTTACTTGATTATACTATTTCTCATATATGGAATGCAAGGCATACCTGGAATATAATAGATATAGCTGGTAATTATAAGACCAGAATCATTATGCAATATTGTATACTTACTTTCCATTCCACTTTTTTTTTTCTATTTACTTATGTTTAAATTCAAGATATACTAATATCCTAATGGGAGGGGAAGGGGAAAAAAAAAAGAAAAGAAAAGGAGGGCATTTGATTATTTTTATAATGTTATACTGTTGTTCCTGTTGACTCCTAATACTCTTGCTGATAATAATGAATAAAAGTTTTCTTTTCATTTATTTCCACATTTAACTGTGGTCAGCAGATTTGCAAGTAGGAAAAGACTGAATAACAAAAAGATTCATCCAATGAATGAGAATTTTTTAGATTCCTAAATTGTGGTTTAGATCAAGAAAAAAAAATGTGACAAATATTCCTTAAAGTATCCTGAATTTTTCATGCCAAGAGTACTTTTAGTACAATGGCAGATACATAATTATACATAACAAGGACTGTTCCCCACATGTAGCATGGATTGTCATTGTGAGGCTTAAAAGAAGGCTAAATAAACATTTCAAGTCTCTTCCCCTCTTACTCCTCCTACCACCATCACAAAAGAAAATAATTCCTGTCAGTGGGGAAGCAAGAGATTGAGCCCTTCCTCAGGAAGGGTATATGTATGTATGCACACACACACACATACACACACACACACACACACACACACACACACACACACACACACATATATATATATATATATATATATATATATATATATATATATATATATATACATTTGTCTTTCCTCAGCAAGAGACAGGATACTCAGATAGAGAAATAGATAGAGAGATAGATAGAGAGATAGACAATATGTGTAAGTGTTCACTAAATATTATTAGTTTAGGAAAGATAATGTTCAGCTTCAAGCTAACTTCTGATCACCAATTTATTAAATGGGGGGAGCAAGAGGACTCCTGTTTTATATGCTCCTTTTTCATCAAATAACAATTCCACAATTAATTTACATAGTAGGTAGCCAAGAAATCTGTTTATCCAAATTATAGCAAAACAAAAATCAGTACACCTATGAAAATATATAATAACAATGCAGAGTAAAAGAGCTGTCCCATTGGGAATGAAGTAATAGCTCAACTAAGATACTGCCCTAGACCTCATCTAAGGGAAAATTCCCTGATGTTAACAAGCTAAAGACAGGTACATAATGGAGAATGACAGGTTCTCCCAAGTTGACTTCTTCTCAGAGTTTTCTTTTTTCTTTCAGCAATTTGAAATGGGAATGACATTATCCATCTTCTTACTCAGAGGTTTCAAGCCCAAAGTTCCTGAAGTCTAAGAAAATTCTGAGACTAGAAAAAAACTAAACTCTCTCCTCTCTCCAGATCTTGACAATTCTGAATTTAAGAACACTGATTTCTGCAGAAATGGAAAGAATCCCATATCAATAGGCTTTGAAACTGAAATTATATATAAATAACCCACAGAGCAAGAAAAATAATTACAAAGAAGATAAAAGCCTTCTAACACCTTCCAAAACATGATTTGCAATCCAGAAATAATGTAAAAGATGTCATGAGGTAGTTGATCCTGGAAAAAAAAAGAAGTGAATCAGTTTTGTAGTGTAAAGGAGATACGAGATCAACAGCTCAAGAATTACATGAATACTCCCAACTGACCCCACCCAGGCACATACACATGTATATACACAGACATTTTATGAATGAAAATATGGTGGTCCAGAAAGATTAAGTGACTGCACAGATAGTTTTTAAATGGCATGTGAATCCAGATCATCCTGACTATAAGTTTGTGCCCTATCCATGTATCATGCTGATGAGGTCTTGTTTTGGAGTACCCAAATGAAATTGGGGTCTAGTGGCAGGTTTGGGGTATAAGGAATCAAATGAAGCTCCCCTGCAACCCCTTTGGATTTGGTGCAAGGAGAGGGAGTTAAATGAGGTCTAGTAGAGGCCCAAGAGTCTCATATAAAGGAATTTACAGACCCAAAAACCTAGATTGATAAAAGAGGTTTATTATGGGGTTTGGAAGTAAGGTTAAGTCTAGTTAAGAAAATAGGTGAAGGTTGAGATAAGAGGGTACCAGAAACAGTATTCCAGTAGGTAGAGAGTACTTTGGTGCCAGGCATGGTGCTGGCATGTTTAACCCTCTGCAAAGAGAGGACTCCAGCTTGGCTCTTTTATGAGAGATTTAACTAAAGGGGCCTTTGGGTGGAGTCCCAAGTTGGCTTAGATCCAATAGGGGCTAGGAGAGTCCAAATCTCCTATTGGAATTCAAAGGGGTGTTTTTGATCAGGATTTGTGAATCAAAGGTCCTAGCTTCTTGAATTGATAATGCATCAGCTAGGAGGGGTTGGGAATTAGAAAGGAATAAATCAATCTGAAAGGACTAGTTTCTTAAAGGGATGACAACCCGCCTCAATGCTGCTTCTTTTCCTCTTTTCCCCTTTTCTGGGACAAGAAGACTATAACAACCATTTTAGAGAACTGCCATTTTCTTAATGATCAAATGTCTAGATTCTTAAAAGAAGACTGAACATATTTTCTAATTCTAATTCTCAAATCCTTAGATCCAATTCTCAATTCTTCCAATTCCAATTCTCAGAGTGACTCAACATGAAGTACTGGAGAATAATGGACTTGTAATCAAAGGAAGATCTGGGGTTGAATTCTCTCTCATTGACTAAGTAGTCATTTGACCTTGGTCAAGTTATATCACATTTCTGTTTCCTCATCTCTATAATGACTTGATGGTCTTCAAGGTCTATTCTAATTTTAATTCTCTGATCCTATGACCCCTTCAGAATTCAGGTGGAATGACTTTCTTTTAGTCAGTCAGTCAACAAGAATTTATATAAGTACTTACCCTGGGCCAGGCTTTGTGCAAAGGAGTAAGCTAGTCAAGAGTTCCATCATTATCACCTTCCATTGCTGAACAATGCATTTCTTATTCATAACGACTCAGCAGCTTCACTCTGACTATGCTTTTGTGTTTTAAATCAACATCAACTTGACTTTCTAAAGTAAACCCTGGGTAGAGTTTAAAATGCTGAATGTGCATGAATTATGCATATCTAGGAACCCCAGCCTCAGGTGCATTGTTAGTAAATCAAACTTTGTAAATATAAATCTATAACAATGGCTTTTTTCAGGTGCCTGAGACTCTTGCCCCACACAACACAAAATCAGCTGCCAGAGCAGCACTGTCAGAGATATTCTTCAGACAGAACCTTAAACTACAGACTTTAGTTTGAGCAGTTCTGTTCTGTAGTTCTGAGGCATGTTCCAGAGTGAGAGTCTAATGACCAGGATGTCAAGCTGCAGATGGATTTTATTTGACATTTATCCTTGAGGATTTGTAAATTTTGGCTTGTTAGGACTGTGGTGCTTTTACCCTTTCATTTTTCTTTTTACATTCCTACTTATAATGATTTCTCCATGTAGAATTCCATTAATAAATGCCATTAAATCAGTAGCACGTTAGAGTTTGAGCTTCCTAACAAATTTATTGTGAAAAAGAAACTTTTCTGATTCCTTTCTTTCCCCAGAAAATTTATTTATCCATGACATCCTATATCCCATCAACCATTGCCCATAGAAGGATTTCTTAAGATAGCTCTTAAAAACATAACAATGATGAGGAAGAAGAGGATATTGTTATTTTTGGTAATGAGGATGATGATGGTGGTGATAGATAGATAAATAGATAATAGATAGATAGATCATGCTTTATTTTTGGAAAGCACTTTATATAAATTATTTCTTCTGATCCTTGCAATAATCCTATAAAATAGTAGGCTATTATTAGATCCATTTTACAGATAAAAGAAGTTAAATGACTTGCTTCAATCAATTAGGTAGCAAGAGAATTAGGCAGGATTCAAGCTCTGCTACTTTTTTCTCCAAGTGTAGCAGTGTGATTTAGAATAGTTCATCCCAAAGGTTCCCTTCAATTCTGAATCATATGGGACTTCCCATTGTTATGCCACAGTTCTCTTTTATTGTCCTAACTCAGTTTCCCTAATTATCCTGACTCAGTCCTGCCTGGGTTTCCCTGCTTCTCAGTTCTGCAAAACCTCCCTTCCCTCTTTATTAGAATACTTAATAAGGATAAAAGATCTTATATTTTGGAATATCAGAATGCCTCTCCCCATCCCAAGCTACTGGAATGTCAGATACTGTCTTATCAAGATCCCTCTCCCCATATCTGGGTTGCCTCCCCCTGATTATGTCATCCCCCCTTCAGAGGCTCACCCCACCCTGTCAAAATCTCATTCCTGCTCTCAGTATCCTGACCCTGACCCTGCCTCTGTGTCTGAGCCACATGTATATATGTTATTGAAAACTCTGATTGTTTGCTGGATTCTTGGAGATGATAGTTTCATTCAGCCCTGGGACCAAACCATGGATCCAATTTGATCCCAGTATATCTCTCTATTTAATAAATTATTAAATACTCTTTAATCTCTATCTTGCTCAGTGTCTCAGGCATTACACTATAAGGTAGAAGATTCATATATAGAAAGAGTTGGAAGCGATTTCAAAGATTATCTTGTCCACCTCTCTCATTTTACGTATAGAGAAGCTGAGGCCCAGAGAAGCTAAATGATTTGGCGAATATCATACAGGTAGTAGTTAGCATGAGTAGGGAATTGGACCAAGCCTTCTAGAGAAATAGCCATAGTAGCCAGATATTTCCACCACCAAGAACAGTTGACCAATCCATCACTGGTAAGAAAATCCAAAACCTTTGCAAAATCCTCAAGATAACAACCCTTACCTCCAGCCCAATCCTGACAGTCATCATCCTGGAAAGCTACTTTGTAGAGCAATGGCCTGGCAATTACATTTATAATTAGTGTTGTTCCTTCCCCTTCAACAACTATAGCTATTGAAGAAAACCTACACCAAAATCCTTGGCATTATCTAGTGGATCAAAATTAGAAACTGATATGGTTCTTTAATAGAAATGACATTAAAGATCTTTTTTCCCTCTGACTCCTGAGGGTCATTAGACTTTACTATCTGACTTGCGATTGAAACTTTATATATATATTTTTTCTCTACATATTAGATTGGACATAAGCCTATTTGTATCTTCAGTTTTTAGTATAGCACATTGCATAGAGGAAATGCCTTAAAAGAATTTTTTGTTGTTCATTTATTCATTCATTTCATTCATTCATGACATCTTAATTCTGTGTTTGAGATTTTGAGGTAGTTAGTCATGAGCTATAATTTCATTGTTTAGAGAATTCCCAGGAATGAAACTTTCTCTACATATACAAGTTGGCAATATTCTGCAATTCATATATATATATATATATATCAAAAATTAGGCCAGTGGGGCCTAGAGGTACATAGTCTAATGCTCTACTTTTGCAAATGAAGAAACTAAGATGGATGGAAGTTAGTGAATGGTCAATTTCACATAAGCAGTTTCAGTAATAGAATTTGAATCCATGTCCTTTGACTAAAGAGTTCATGCTCCTTCTAATGGACTATGGTACCTCTTCATCTTAAAAGAGTTGTCTGAGGACACAGAGGTTAAATGAATCACTTGGAAGCAATTGTAGAATTATAGAATTTAGAGTAGGAAGAGAAGAGGGAATGGATTCATTGGGCATCTTTCTAATGTATCCTACTCATTTTATAGATGGGGAAACTGAGATGAAGAGAAGTTAAATGACTTGTCTAAAACCTCAAATCTCTTTTTTTTTTTTTCATTTTTATCCAATGTATAGAAGACATTCTTGTTCCAACTTTCAAGAATACCTATAGTTACTAAACAACCACTGTTGAGAAGTTTGCTTTGCCAAATGCTAAGGAACTATTTCAAAACATAATGAAATTTTGGAGTTAGAAATGATCTGAATGATCTAGCTAAATCAACTTTCTAACATATCTTACCTCCACCTTCCCCATTATATACTGAGCCGTTATTCCACAAATTTCTCCTTAATCCCATATAGACTAATTTGTGTTATATTATAATTATGCAAATATATAAGTATATAATATATGTAGATGACTACATATTAGGTATATTTGAAAGGGGCTTCTTATGCAGGAAACGGTTGACTTTTATGACCTCTGAAATCCTTTTCAATTTTAATTCTGTGATTTGTGATTCTAAAGAAAATGTACTAGATAGAAAATGCTTAGAGTTCTTATGATGAAAATCTCCATACAAAATGAAGATATAATTTAATTTTAACTTTCAAAGATTTTTCCCTCCTTAATTTCTTATTTTCTATTCCAGACAGATTAATGCTCCATTGAAGAATGAGCACTTGTGGAAATGGGTTCAAGTCCTATTTCTCATACTTATAACCTATGTGACCTAAGGCAAGGTGCTTGTTTTTTTTCATGTAGAAAATGAAGCGGCCACACAGCTATACTCATATATTATTTTATCAACCTTTTTAATCATATTTATTTTGGGATTTGAGATTTTCTGCCTTCAAATCCCCATTTTTGTTAACCCGAAGAGAATTAAAGGTTTTTAGTCATCTTGGCCAGGCTGCAAGAAAACTGATAGAAGTTCCATAGTCAAAGAAAAACAGTATTATCTACGCTAAAGAATATGTATTACTCAGTTATCATTTCATCATGAAAATTTATATCAAAGTAATTAGCCTACGAGAACCAGGCTTCAATGACACACAAAAAAATAGGCTGCCTTCATCCTTAGTGCCTATCCTTCTATCTCATTTGATATAAAAAGTCAAAAGAAATGGTGACAAAGAAAAATGTAATTTGGATCTGAGGAGGCAAGAGATTTGATAGCCCTAGTGGAATGAGCTTTGAGACTCTCTGGAACTTAAATATGGGTCTTTTATAGCAAGGGTTATTAAACTCAACAATCTCCCTGTTCTATCTCTTCCCCAAGATCGATTCCCTTTCTGATATTTCCCCATGGGCTACAAGAATGATTACAGGAAACCTTGGCTCTGTCACTGTAAAAACCGTAGGTTTATTTCATATTTAGTTTGTATAGAAAGCCATCCCAGGGGAGTGATGAGGCTATGGGAGAACACAGACAACTGAATTTATTTCCTGTGGTTGAACTTGGAGATCATTTTCAAAAGCATCATGAAATGAGAACAAAATACCAACTTGTTCTCATGAAAAATTATGAAGTTGATTTGACTAAACTGGGCCTTTTCCATCAAGGCACAATAAAGAAATTAAGAAGGAGGAAATCTTTGAAAACTAAAACTAATAATTACACTTTGGTTTTGTATGGAGGTTTTCATCATAAGAACTCTCACTTTCCATCTATTCCCTTGCTTTACCTTTGCAAAAACAATTGTGTGTTAAGAGACTACCAAATTCATTGTCTTTAAATTCACTTCAAATCACAGAATTAAAATTAAAAAGGATTTCAGAAGCCCTAAAAGCCAATCTTTTCCTGCATAAGAAGTCCCTCTCAAATAAACACAATCTATAGCCATCTGTCAAGCAATAAATGTAGTCATACCAAATATAACATCAACTATAAAATGATGACTTCCTGGGAGAGGAAATCATTACCTCCCCAAGTAAAACAAACATTCTACTTTTATATAGCTCTGGTTGGTTTTGTTTGTTTGTTTATTTTTATTTTGGTTTTAGTTCTTTTTGCTGAGCAATTGGGGTTAAGTGACTTACCTAGAGTCATACAGCTATAGCTCTAATTGCTAAGCAAATATTATTTTACAGATGAAGAAGTTGAGGCTTAGAAACTGGCAAATAATAATAATTACCACTCCATTTGGACACATGAGAGGGTTCAGCTGCTCCCATATCAAGATATCAATTTTGTCTTACAGAGATTGTACACACTTTTATCATCCTCTATTCCTGTCCTGCATGCACTCAGTCTATTTCAAATTTCCAAACTACAGCCATTAAGGTTTCCTTCTACCATCCTTTCTCTCCACACATCCTGAGTAAAAAAAAAAAAAAAAAAAATAGGACTAAACTTCAATACACACAACTCACCAATTTTCTATAGTTAGTCAAATAATTATGCCCGTCATACTCAAACACTGTGCAACTTTTGCTAGCAAATAATATGTGGCATCTGTCAAAAGCGATTTTGTGCCAGAGTCAATACTTATTTATTTATTTGGATTGGGTTCTTAGCATTATGTGAATTATGCTTCACTCATTTACCACAGGAATCCCACAGGACTGGAATACAACCTAACAGTATCTTCATAAGGTTAATCAAGTAATAGAAGAGATCTCAGTGCCATCCAGTGCAATCACCTCATTTTATAGATGACAGATCTGAGATTTAGGGAGGGTAAGTGTATTATGGAAGGTCACAAAGTAGTGTTAGAAGCAGGATTTCTTTGATCCTATTTCTAAAGATGGCACTTCCCTCTTGAATAAAGTTATTGAAAGGAGAAATGGAATCTTGAGAAATATATCATGTACCTCCATACTCAATAAACTCCTAAGGTTCTTTATTATTTTCAAGATCAAATATAAAATCCTCTATTTAGCATAGAAAATCCTTTATAACCTGTCCCTAGTATCTTTCAAGTCTTTCAATATTTTGTACTTCTCCAAGACATTAACTCTTTGATTTAGTAATATTGTTTTCTTTGTTATTCTATGTACAAGACTATCTCTCAGCTCCAAGTACTTTCAAATCCTCATATCTGGATTGTATTCTTCCTCATCTTCATCTTTTGCTTCTCTCAAGTTTCAATTGAAATTCCACCTTCTGCAGGAAGTCATTCTCAATCTTTCTTAATTGTAGTGTCTTCTTAAAGAACTGCTATATGGGGCAACTAGATGGTGCAGTGGATAGAGCACTACCCCTGGAGTCAGGAGGAACTGAGTTTAAATCCAGCCTTAAACACAACAAACACTTCCTAGCTATATAATTCTGGGCAAGTCACAGCCTTGGAGAAAAAAAAAAAAAAAGAAGAAGAAGAAGAAAAGAACTGCAGGAATCTGAATGTGGATTAAAATAAACTTTTAAAAACTTTTTTTTTCTTTTTTTTGTGGTCTATGTTCTTTTTTGCAATATGGCTAATGTGGAAATATGTTTTGTTTGACTGCATATCAAAGTGCTTGTCTTCTCAAAGAGGAGGTTGGGGGAGTGAAGGTATTTGGAATTCAAAAATTATAAGAAAAAATGTTTTAAAATGTTTACATATAATTGAGAAAAATAAAAACATTCTGAAAAATTCAAATACTTTCTTCTGTTTGTTTTTTATTTATCCTTTCACATTCCATCTTTGTAAATATTTATTTATTGTCTCCCCTATTAGATTGTGGGCTTCTTGAGAGCAAGATTTTTGTTTCTGTTTATATCCTCAAAACTTAGCATAACGCCTGGTATATAGTAGATATTTAACAGATGTTTATTGACAGGTTGGTAAGAATGAAAGGAGAACAAAAATCTTTATTTTCTTAATCTTTTTTAAGTTATCTAAGGTGCTAATTAAGCACCTACTAGAGGCAACCCATCATGCTAGAGCCTATGATGGATATGATGGATATGTATCCCTTGTTGCTTATCTATGCTTCCAATGAAAACTTAATCTAGTCTTATTATATTAGCAAAATGGTTTAAATGTTGAGTATGGTCTAACAAACTCTCCAGTTTACTACTGAATTCTTGATTTAGTAATGGAGATAACTTTCAGTTCAAAAGCTATTTCTGTAAGCCTATCCTCATTGATGCAGATTGATATTTAATATCCTATGTATGTGTGAATGGCCGAATTGGTGAAAGCTTGAGAAAAAAAAAAAAAGATCCTACTCTTCTCTGACTTCTAGCTTTGAGAGAGAAGCCATGGTTGCAGATTCTCTTCTGGTAACTAAAGGAGAAAAAAAGATTCTGAGAAGCTGACAAGATTTAGTCTTGAATTACATCTTATGCAAATGGTCTTTGACCCATGGGTTACAACTTAAAAAATATTTTTCCAAATTCAACAAAAGAAAAGGTATGTATAAGTGTGTGTCAAAATACCAAAAATATAAAAGATATATAAACTTTACACACATGTAGTATGAAAAGCTCCTCAGATTGTGTTTTGAGAGATCCAATATCTTCCTCATAAACAATAGCACAAGGGGCTGATTTCTTTTCTAGTGTCATATACTAGAAAGGCTTTTCATTATATCACAAGTTAAAAGATACTTTAGGCTTCTACTCTATAGCCATGTTAGAATGGATGAATGACCCATTCTCTAAACCTCAGTTCCTTAGAAGGATGGTCCAGTACAAATAATATAATCTAAGGAAGTAGGTTCAAATCGTGTCTCAGCTCTTTACTACCTCCAAGGCCATATCCAGTCCTTCTGACCTAAATGTTGACAAAAGACCAGATGACTCTAGAAAAGAAAGTAAGGCAAGTGACTTTGCACAGTCCTGTCACTTGAATCCAATTCATTTCTGTGTCATGGCATAACTTCCCTGATGTGATGGTTCTCTTTGAGAACAAAGGACAAACACCAACTTATTCTTTATGTGACCATAGACACAACATTTAAAGTTATTTTCACCTAAAAGTTGAGACCACTGATATCTTCCAACTTTAAATCTATGATCTATAATACCAATGTTTTTAAATGGACACAACACTTGTAGTACCCATTTCACAGAGTTAATAGTAGAAATGCATTGTGAGCTATTCTATGCTTTCAAATTTTTAAGTATCTTTTAATATATCAATGATATCATGAAAAATGTTTTGTAAAGTGTTACTCTATTACTTTGCTTTCTATGGTTTACAAAGATGAAAGATATTCTAAAAATCCAATTTTAATAAGAAAACATGTAAGAAAAATGTATAATTAACATATATCATATAGATTTATACAAACCTCTAAATAAAAATCATGTTGTAATAATTTTTCAAAATTACCTTGTAACTAAAACATGTGACAAAATGAATAAGTCCATCTTCAGTCTTATGTCACACTAAAAAGCTTGAAAATGAAGAATCCTAATACTCCAAATGTTAGTATCACTCCCCTATGGAGCTAAAAGAGCACTCTGGAAGCAAGCTCAACACAAAACCACAATTAAAAATAATTCCTGTTATCTTCTCCATCATAGACATCAATCATCTTCTGCAAAATTACCCAAAACCAAATTTCCCCAATAATGAAATTTATTGTCTGAAGTGCTCATCTTCCAAAGCCAAGCAAATTGTCTTTTCTCCATGAAACTTTCCTCAATTATTCTAGCCCAACAGGATGTCCCCCCCTTACTTGAGTGCTCTGTGATAGAAAACACTAAGTAAAGACTAGATGGTCAGGATTCAAATCTTGGATCTGTGACTTATTGACTGTGTGGCATTGGGGCAAACTTCCTCATTTCTTTTCACTCCAATCATTTCCCCACCCATAAAGTTAGGACAAAAATCGTTATGATCTTTTGCAGTTTTAAGGTTCAATGATTCTTCCATGCAAGGAAGTTAATTTTCCCCTTAAGAAGTAGATCATAAGAATCTCCTCATTTCCAGATGGCCAGGCAGGGCTAAGGAGAAAGCTCATTCAAAAACAATTGCAAACAAACCAACAAAATTGAGATTCATTACAGTTAAGGAGCATGATGAGATCAAGCATAAAATAAAGGACAAGTAACCATAAGAGAACTGTTAGAATAAGAAGATAGAAGAAATCCACTGTATACATGTAAATCAAATCAAACCCTTGAGAATGCTAAGAACCAAATTTTACATAATTCTTTAAGGTTGACAAAGCACTTTACTACTAACTCTTTTTGTCCTCACACCCTTGAAAAATAAGTGCCATTATTATTCCCATTTTATAGTCACAGGAAATAGTGACTGACTAAGTGATTTACTTAAGATCATAAATGTCTAGTATATATCTGAGGTCATATTTGATCTTGAGTATTTCAAACTCCAGATCTTGTGCTCAATCCATGGTGTCTACTTAGGCATAGATAAAATAGTCAGCATTCTTCCCAGATTTATTTATTTATTTAGATTGGGGGGAAGGGGGTAATTGGTGGTATTGGACTAGGTGAAAGAGGAGATTCTTTGTCTCAATGGCTACCTAGCCTTAGTCACTGAATAGATGCAACCTCATTCAAAAAGAGACCTGTTGAAAACCCTAGCTAAAAAGACCAAGGTCTCCCATTACATCCAGGGCCATTTCCAATTGTCCTGATCTATATCTGGCCACTACACCCAGATGGCTCTGGAGGGGAAAGTAAGGCAGATGACCGTGCCCAGCCTCCCTCATTTAAATCCAATTCACTCACATGTCATTACCTCCCTGATGTTTTGTTCCTCTTTGAGAATGAAGGACAAACAGCAACCAGAAGTAAGTGCTTACTATGTGTCAGGCACTATGCTAAGTGCCAGAAGTGTAAATACAAGAACATATAGCAAGAAAAAGAGAATAGCTACTATTTTTGGCTTTTTTGTTTTACCTTTCTTCTGATTTTTCCCTTTTGTTCTGATTTTTCTTTTACAACATGACTAATAGGGAAATATTATATGTGTATAACCTATATCAGATTGTTTGCTGTCTTGAGGAGGGGAAAGGAAGGAAGGAAGGGAGAAAAAATCAGAACTCAAAATCTTACAAAAGTGAATGTTGAAAACTATCTTTACATATAATTGGGGGGAGGGAAGTAGTATTACATAGGACAAGAAAACTATATGTAATATAGAATGGAAATATTTCCTTTCTACAGAGGACAGTGAGTTATAGTTTCAGAGACAAAGCCACTAAGACAATGATAGAACTTGGACCCAATTTCAAACTCAGGTCTCCTGATGTCAGGCCCACTTGATCTCAATGCTCTGGAATTCTCATCCTTGGCAATAAGGAATTTAACATTTTCCTTAAATCAATCTGTGTTACAAAGCATAGAGCAGATGAGGGAGCCAGGATTTAAGTTTTATTTCTAACTACAACTTAGAAAATGGCTAAAGTCCAACTATTGCAAAGGGCAGTGCTTTGATTCAGCAAAAATTTGAGATACAAGGCATCAATCTGTAAATTCAGGAGTTTTATCCAGTTGATTTCTGAGCTGATTTTCTATAATGTTTCCTTCTAGAAAAATACATAAGAATTGTTGAGCAGCAATGAATCTGAAAGTTTTTTCCAATCCACTGGAAGTGTTATGTTAACTCACTGCTTGGCATGATGCAGGGTGACTAACTGTATGGAATGCTAACATGAAGATACATTGGTATTTGGAGATAAATCTTAAGGAACTCCACATATTTACATCAACATGAGTTACTAAAATCACTCAGAATGTCTTCCAAGTGAACTGTATGGTATTCTAGAGATGAAATGACAAATATTTCTACTTTTGAATTCTATTAGATGATGATTTATAGAATATTTCACTTTTCAAATAAATAGGCAGAGAGTGACCAGAAGTTTTCTGCACAAGTCTTTTCAATAAAATGTAATCATTGCCTAGGGAATTTCAAGGGGTGAATTAAATAAACATGGACTTTGCTAGTTAAATTCTCAGCACATCTCTTTTACCACATATATAATGAGAATTGCGATCTCTAATCAGAGTTTTAGAAGCAAATCTAAAATAAATAAATAAATGAAATAGATCCACATCCATTCTACATTCCTATCCTGACTCTTTTACCCTTGTTCAGATTACTAGACAAAAGCTCTCCCTTGAGCTCTGTATATAGTGCTTTTCAAAGCAAGTGATCGATCTTTCTAAAAGATACTGGAATACAAGGCACAAAATGATATAAATATAATAAATAATTATTTTTAAATTGTCAAGATTTGGTACAGTTGTTTCATAAATTCCTATGGAAAATATCATAGGATTATTGATTGAGAGAGGAGACCTTAGAAGAAATTTAAATTAATACCCTCTTTCATAGTTGAGGAAACTGATAATGTAAGAAGGTCTCCTTACGTCAAATACAATGCTTTTTCTATCCCTTTGAGTACACAACCTCAATAGTAGGTATTGTATTATTAGGCTTTGTAGTCCTATGACCATTATGACCATATCTTTCTAAAAAGATTGTATTTTATATAATCTATACATGGAAATCATTTTTATAAAAATTAGACCAAGATGATCCACAGGCCATCATGATAGTTTCCTCTTAAGGTAGACTGTAAACTTATAGAACATACTCATGGAAAAATATTGACCATAAAATAAGATTTGTACAGCTGTGTGTGCCCAAAATAATATTTTGTCCACCGTCAGTTTGTATACATCCTCCTTGATGTATAATCCTTAAAATAATATTTTATCTACCAGCAACTAGTTTTTCTTCCTGATAAACAACTTTTCCAAATATTTTGCCATGATCAGCTCCAAAAGGGTCACCCAAAATCAAAGTATAAGAACTCCACTCTCAGAAGGGTACTTTGGAACATTAGCTCCCTTCTGGCAGGAGCACACCTTCTTGATGGAGCAATCCTTTTCTGCTGAATGGACCATGTTTCTGTGCTACCCACACATTGCCACTCTTAAATGAGGCATACTCTATGTTAGTATGTGTGTCTGAGTTATAAATCAGTACCCCTCCTCTCTCTCCTCTTCCTCCCATTTGCCAATAAAGCTTTGTTTTTGCGCTTTGTTTTTTACATGCTATTTTCAGCATTCAAACTCATTAAGGGATCAGGCAGCAAGTTGTCTCAGTGGATAAAGAATTAGATGTCAAGTCAGTTTTGAACCTGAATTCAAATCCAGCCTCAGACACTTACTGACCATGTGATCTTGCACAAATCAGTTAAACTTGGTTTCCTCATCTATAACATGAGAATAATAGCATCAACCTTATAGGGTTACTATTAGGATCAAATGAAATTATTGTAAAACATCTAGCATATAGGGGTGATACACATTACATGATATGATGCATGATTATACATTTATGACTATATAAAATATGTTAACTCCTGCATTCCAATTTCACAATTCTTTCTCTAGCACTGAGATTTTGATGCTTCTGAAAAGACTTTGATTCCTGATCTAACTTGACTTTTAATTTATATTTGTTCATATTTGAATGGCTGGAATTTTCCCTCAAGTCCACTGATTTTTCTAATGACTAAATTAGAAAGGTCACCAAATTGTTTATAAGGATCCTTGCAGACTACATATTTTATAGTCTTAAAAAACCATTAACATGGGCAGCTAGGTGTAGCAGTGGATACAACAGCAGCCCTGAAGTCAAAAGGACCTGAGTTCAAATCTGATCTCAGACACTTGTTACTTCCTAGCTATGTGATCCTGGGCAAGTCACTTAGCCCTAATTGCCTCAGCAAAAAAACAAAAAACAACAACAACAACAGTATCAGTGTTTTACTGTTTTTTTTTTTAATATTTACCAATTGTATTTTTAACTTGTTGGACAATATATATGGGAGTGTGGAGAGCTACAATGGATATGTTTTATACCTCTGGTATAATCAAAAAGGTCCTGTTGACTATAGAGTGTATAACAAGGAGAAAGGAAATTCACAGAAAGTGATCTGGACTTCAGCAGTAAGAATTATCATCTTTCCCCCTGAGACTTTTTTTTTTCTTCTCACAGAATTTCAGAGTTTGAAGCACTGCTAGATACACATCAGTTGAAAATCAAATAAAACTTTCTCCCTACAAATAGTCAGGCAATCTTTTCTGAATATCTCCAACATGTCTTCCAAGAAAACCCATTTTACTTTTGGTTACCTCTGCAATTAAATCAAATCTAATAGCTTTCGTTTGCTTCCATATATTGAACCTTGTCCTACACACTGGGATCAAGCAACAAATAAATATGATCAAATGGTTCAAAATAGCTATTATGTACCATCTGTCCTATCTTCTCTTCTGAAAATCTTTAGTTCATTCAACCAATGTTTTTAAGATATGATCTCAAGATGTACATTAGCATGTTCATTCTCCTACAGATTCTCCTTAGCTTGCTGAAAGACCTAAAATATGGTACCCTAAATAGATGTAAAGCAAATACAGCAGAATATAGTGGGTCTATTGTCTTCCTAGTCCCCAATATTAGGTACTTCCAAATGTAGCTCAAGCTATCATTAGCTTTATTTACTACCATATTACATGTTTGCAATCCATCATAACCCCAAGATCTTTTTATAATACCTTCAACTTGTAATTATGAATTTGATTTTAACCCAAGTATAAGACTACTTTTATTCTTGTCATTTTATCAGTTTTGACTCAATGATCTAAGCTGTCCGTATATTTTGAGATCTTGATTCTATCATTCAATTGTTATGCACTTGAATATAGGCAAATTTTCTAAGCAAACCATTTATTGATTTAAAAAATGCTAAACAGTACATAATCTTGCAATATTATGCTAGAAATAACTCCCAAACAGTTCAGATTACTCTTTGAGACTGTTAATTCAACCATGTATAAATCCATCTTTTGTTTTTCATTTAGTTTAGTTTTTCAATCAAAATCCATTTACTTTATTTTTCTTCCACCTCTCTTCCTCAAACATAACAAATCCTTACATTAGACATATTGCTTAGGGTACATTTTTTCTGTCTTTTCCAGAATATTTGACAAGTGTATATATACCACACACACACACACACACACACACACACACACACACACACACACATTTTGAAAATAGAAACATAACAAGCTTATTGGAACATTTCAAAATTTTCTTCAAAAATTCATGTAGTTGACCTTGAAAGAACAATTATTTAACATGATGAAGCTAAATGATATTAAGTGATCTACAAGCTGATTAAGGTTTGTAATGAACTTAAAGGAAGCAAAACCCTCTTTCTTCTAAAATATCTCATAGCATTTTGCTTTATATGCATTGAGTATGTTATGCATCAAAGTTATTGTCTTATTCCCCTGCTAGCCTATAATGTATTTCCTAAACCTTTAAGTGATAATAACTGACATTTATATAAAATGTTGAGGTTTTGAAATGTTTTATATGTATCCTCTCAATTTTTGCAATAACTTTGTGGGTTGGGTACTTAAGGAATCATTATCCCTATTTTACAAATAAGAAGATAGAATAAAAGAAGTCATGAGTTGCTATCATCACTCAACTACTTGATTATGGGAGAAAGGATTTGAAGCCAAGTCTTTCTGATTTAAAGCTAACAACATCCCCACTACATTCTACTCTCTTTTTATTTCTTCCACTACTTAGCAACATGTGCTGCACAAAGAAAATGGTCAATAAAATGTTTGGGGAATTATTGAGTTCAATTGTTAAACTGTTTTTACAATAACCTACTGGTACAGTTATTCACAGAGATCCAGTCCTGAAGGATTAGAAGTGCAAAGGCAAAATAAATTTCCTACCTTTTTTCTGCATTAACAATTCAGAAATAAGAAAGCTATACATATAGACAATAATCTAGCAACTACCTCGTAAAAGGCTTAGTATAATTTTAAGTACTGAATAAAGACCTCTGAAATAAGAATATAAGCTCCTTAAGATCAAGAGCTCTCATTTTTGTCTTTTGCTAAATATAATAAACACAAGTGTCAAGCTCATCCTGCATGAAATTTTGAGAAGAGACTTCAAAAGCTCCAAAAATTACATTCTACAACCTACCTCTTTACAGGCACATAGAGAACTAAAAGGTACAGAAAATATAAAATTGACTCTACTAGTTTTTTATGAAAAAAAAAAAAAAAGTAGGTGCTGCATAATGACATGTCAAAGAAACTTTCCCAACAGGTTTTGATCATGCTTTTCAAAATGATACGTTTCTTCTGTTCCATTTTTTAAAAATAATAGCTTTTTATTTTCAAAATATATGTAAAGATAGTGTTTTTTCCCCTGATGCAATTGGGATTGTATCTGAAGTTGGATTTGAGCTCAACTTCTCCACTGTGAAATCTAGCTACCCCACAAAGATAATTTTCAACATTCACTCTTGCAAAATCTTGTGTTCCAAAATTTTCTCCCTTCCTTCCTCCTACGCGCTCCCTTAGGCAGCAAGTAATCCAATCTAAGTTAAACCTGTGTCTAGACACATTTTTACTTTATCATACTGCACAAAGAAAAATTTAGATCAAAAATGAAAACAAATGAGAAAAAAAGCAAAAAAAAAATTTTTTTTAAGTGAAACTACTATGTTGTGGTCCATATTCAGTCCCACTGGCCTCTTTATGGATGCAGATGGCTCTTTCCAGCACAAGCCTATTGGAATTGACCTGAACCACCTCAATGTCAAAAGAATCCACATTCATCAGAGTTGATAATACAAGTTTCTTTGAAAGGCGATAACAACAGAAAATTCTGAAGATCCTTCAAATAAGGCCCAGACCAGGAAAAAAAAAAAAAAAAAAAAAAAAAAAAAAAAAAAATATATATATATATATATATATATATATATATATATATATATATATATATATATATATATATTTATCAGTAGCATGCGACACTGTTTGATACAGAGTCCAAATTGAAGAGAGATTCTCTGTTGATGGTAAGGTCCTCCAGATACTATGGTTTGCAAATGATACTTGACTGACTACATCAGGTCCTGGAACAATGCAGCCTCTTAAATGAGATTAGTAAACTCTTCAAAGAGATTGGTCTGACTATCCACAGAAAGAAACAAAGAAAGAAAGAAATCTATTTTTAGACCAGAGGAAGAAGAGTTAAATCCATTCTGTTGTCTGTTTTTCTATATGGCCAACAAGCTTAGCTAACAGATAGTACAGAAAAAGAAAGGGAACAAATTATATATATATATATATATATATATATATATATATATATATATATATATATATATATATATATATATATATATATATATATATATATATATATGTATATATATATACATATATATATATATACATATATATATATATATATATGTTTTTTTTAAGCCCTGCATGTGTGTGTAACAGTTTCTGTATACCTTATATACAGTTTTGTGTGTCTATGTATATTATATTACATATGTGATTTTTATTTATATATATAAAACATTAAAAACATCAAAATGTGTATATATATGCCATCTATATGTACATATAAACATATGCATGTGTATGCATACATATGCACACTATATAGTACTATAGGAATAGGAAATAGCAATGGCATATATGTACATATGTGTATATACACAATTGCCAATTATATATATATATATATATATATATATAGGTGTGTGTATATATACATATACATACACACACAAACTGGGTATATATTTGTGTGTACTTTCAATTTTCAACATTTATGTTTCCTTTTAGGGACTTCAAGTTTCAATGGGATTTATTATTATCTTTTACTTTTACATTGACAATCATATATATTTGTGAGACTGTAAGATAAAAGACTCCCTGTCCATCAGTAGCATATTTTCACTGCCTTCAAAATTCAAGTTTTATGTTGCAATTATGTCCCCCAAATGTAGTGCAAGTCCTGTAGGCTCTAAGCCCAAGCATGCAAAGTCAGTGATATAGCTTAGTGAGAAAATAAAGGTGGTAGATAAACTTCATGGCAGAATGTCTATAGCTGCTGCCAACTGTGAGTTTGGTTAACAAATGGTGATTCATCATATCTACAAAAGGGAAGAAAGTAATTATGGTATTGTCAATTGCATGTGTTATATAAAGCAAATATTGTCTGAAATCAATATTCTTGTTTTTTTTTTAATTGAGATGGTAACATAAAAGGTCACAGAATTCTTGGAGATTACTAGGTGGGAGAAAATGATTTATAGGTCACCAATTTTATGACTGTATTTTATGGTTTATTTCATGGTTACTGGGCTAGGTACAGTGCATTTTGTTATAAAGAATTGCATGCAAAAAATAGTTTTTCAGCAATCTCTAGTAAAAGATTACTAGATCATAGTAATCTAACTCCTTACTTCCCTTAGGCTCAATGTATTAATATTTGTATGTTTGACTTTCATGTTATCTTGTAGGAATATGACCCCAGTGAAAATTGAGGATTTACTGTAACCAACATTACACACTCACACACACACACACACACACACACACACACACACACACACACACACACCAGGCTGAATTATAAATATGCACACATGTATGCATATATTCATGTATGTACATATGTATGTATGCATGTATGCACTTTAAAATTTTCCCCTGCCTGGTTCTGGACCACCTTGCCATATAAAAAGATAGGCAGATGGGTTTGACCCTCCCACCCCTGTGTGAACAACAGGCTTTCTTTTTTCCTGTGTGAATAGTTAAGAGAAAACATCACTGTTTGTCCCAGGGACTTATGTAGTCAGGCAAGCATCATTTGTAAACAAAAGCATCTGAAGGACCTCACCATCAATAGAGAATCTTTTTTCAATGTGGACTCTGAGCTAAATAACTATTTATACACACACACACACACACACACACACACACACACACACACATGTACATATACATATAATTAGTAGTAAAATAAGAGCATACACATATATTATATAAATATATATGTGGGTGTTTCTATACCATAATAAGAGTATACCAGCTTTAAAAAGAGTATTTTCTAAATGTCTAAATAAATAAATGCTATATAACTATCTAACTACATACACACATATAGACATTTTTATATGTATGTATAAATATATACATATATAAATGTATACAAATATATGTTTGTATATATACATACCTAATTTATAAAAAAGAGAGCGTATAGTCACAGGCATACATGCATGTATATATGTGTATATATGTATCTGTATGTATGTGTATGTTTCTAAGCCATAAGAGAATATGGTTTTAAAGGTTCTAAAAAGTGTTATTTCTATATAACCTAGCCAAAAATCATTTGGCTTAGAATTTGGACTATTAGAAAAATATTATATTTTTGGTAGGGAAAAATTTACCTTTCTAATATTGATCTATTAAAATTCATATTAAAATGAATTTTAAATGTCCAAATATATTAGTCAACCATTGCAAAAGATAACCAAAACATATGCTGTGTAACAAGAGCAGCCAGGTTAGAATTACATATTTGCCTAAGATAACCAGCATTATGAGTAACTCACTGTTGGAAAACAGAAAATTCATTATAATAATTCAGTTAAACAATTTGGCAGACATTTATTAAGCACCTAAGATTCTAGTCACTATGGATATTTTGCTACTTTTAAGAATTTTTGATATAGATCATAAACTTGTACTGGTAAAGTTCATTCATTAAACTCTTTCAAAAAGTAAAAACCTTAAATGTCATCTAATCTAACCTCTTTACTTTTACTTATGAGGAGAATAAAGTATAGAAAAGTAAAACGATTTGCTCAGTAATAGAGTTAGTATGTAGCTAGAGCACAAAATTTAAGTCAAACCCATTGACTTTGAGTTCTCTTCATTTGTTTATATCTTGTCTATGTTTTCTATACACCTCCTGCTATAGATCGCCTTTGCTAAATTTCAAGGCATCTTGTGGATTACAGTAGAGAATGTGGATTATGCTTATAAGATGAAAGAAAACTGGGGGGAAAAAAAAAAAGAATTTAAGGGCCATGTCATGAAGCATTTTTAAAATCCAAATGAGGGCTTTATTTTGGTCCTGGAAATCATAGGTAGAATAGGAGGTAACATGGTCAGATCTGCACTTCAGAAAGATCAACTTGAGAGAGCATAGCTAGGAATGGGAAAACACTTGAAGCATGAAGACCAACAAGTCAGCTATTGGAATATTTCAGGAATGCAGAGTGTGAGAGCTTAATGAATCACCTAAATCACCTAAAAATAACCTAAAGGGTGATGCAGTATCAAAGAAGAAAAGGAGTCAAATGAGATGTGTTACAAAGGAAGTCATGACAGAGGGAAGGGAGGAACTGAGGATGAAAGACAGGTTTAGAGCCTGGCTGATTGGGAGAATGGTGGTAACCTATATAGTAATAAGCCACATAAGAGCTGCTTTCCTTCTTTCCTTCCCAAATAATTCAATCAGTTTTCTTCTAGTGGCATGACTCTACTTTTGGTCTAGTGATGGGGAAATGATGTAACACTCATAAAAACAACTCCAAAAATGAGAGAATGGATAATTAAAACATTTCTTTTAAATGAGGGGTGGAAGGCAATGTTTGAACTTCCCTCTCCCTGGAAATGGTTCAAAAAAAAAGAAAGATATAAACACACATACATACATACACGCATACATATCAGTGTTTAGAAATGTACCTTACTCGCTTCTTGTTGAGGACTTCCAGCCTAGATGGCGGCGTGCAGGCAGACAGCTGTTGAGCTCCTCATTTTTTCTCAGAATTTACTTCATGACAAGCCTCGGAGTTAATGCTTGACTGGAAAAGAAACCCACAAATAATTACCAACAGAAGACATCCTTGAAATTCACTAGAGAAGGTCTCTGTTTGCTCGAGGGAGGGTCGAACATACTGGGTACACACTGAGGGCAGACAGCCAGAGTGAGACAAGACAGCTCACACAGCTCAGACCTGAGGGAGGAGGGGTACGGTCTCTGCCATTTCTGCAAAAAGACCTTTACCCCAGTGTGGATATTCTGTCTTGGCAGCAAGCCAGGAGCAGCAGAGAGGGTGTAAACACTGGAGGTGAAGAACAAAACCCTGGAAAGCTACCTTCTCTCTGAATCAGCCACCCCCAACCCCCACCTGGAGTGACTCAGCCTCAGAGTCTCAGAGCACAGATGCAGAGCAGCCACAGCACAGCCATTGCTGTCCTGTTAGTGGCTTGCCGCTGCCCTCCCCCCCAGTCTGTAGAGGAAGCCCAATAACACCATGCAGCCCCATTCCCCCCAAAAACAGACCAATTTTTCTCTTGTCAATTTGTTTTCTTCGATTCCCGCTAGGACAAAATGAACAAAAAATTCAAAAGGGCTCTAACCATTGACAGCTTCTGTATGGAGAGAGAGCAGACTTCAAATACTGAGGAGACTAAAAACAGATTTACCCAGAGGAATCCCCTAAGGAGATATGAGCTGCTCCTCAATACAAAAGAATCTCATAGAGGAAATCAAAAAGGCTCTCACAAGAGAGCTAGAAGAGAAATGGGAAAAGGAAAGGGAAGCTTGGCAAGAGAGCCTGGAGAAGTTATCCAGAGTGGATAAAGAGATCAAATCATTGAGAAACAAAATTAGTGAGCTGGATAAAGAAAACAGCTCTCTAAAAAATAAAATGGATAAAATGGAAAAAAAAATCCATAGAAGAAAAAAACTCACTTAAAAACACAATTGGACAATTACAAAAAAACATTTAAAAAGTGAGTGAAGAAAATACATCATTGAAAATTAGACTGGAACAAGTAGAAATGAATGACTCAAGGAGAAACCAAGAAGTAGTCAAGCAAAACCAGAGAAATGAAACAATTGAAAAGAATGTCAAGTATCTTATGAGAAAGACAACAGACCTGGAAAACAGATCGAGGAGAGACAATTTGATAATAATCAGACTCCCTGAAAAATGTAAGGGAAAAAAAGAGCTTGGACACTATTTTCGAGGAAATTATCAAAGAGAACTGCCCAGACGTTTTGGAAACAGAGAGTAAAATAGACATTGAAAAAATTCATCGATCACCTACTGAAAGGGACCCTAAAATCAAAACGCCAAGAAATATAGTGACCAAGTTCAAGAACCATCAGACAAAGGAAAAAATACTGGAAGATGCTAGAAAAAAGCAATTCAGATATGGAGGATCCACAATAAGGATAACCCAGGATCTAGCAGTGTCCACATCAAAAGAACGAAGGGCCTGGAACATGACATTCAGAAAGGCTAAGGAACTTGGTATGCAGCCAAGAATAACTTACCCAGCAAAAATGAGCATCGTTTTCCAGGGAAGAAGATGGACATTTAACAAAATAAATGAATTCCATCTATCCTTGATGAAAAAAACCAGACCTACATAAAATGTTTGATCTTCAAATACAGAACTCAAGAGATTTCTAAAAAGGTAAAAAGAAATCTTTAGAACTATACTTCTGTCATAAAAATATGTAAAGAACATATGTATAATTTATCCTTGAAACTGGAGGTGGAAAGGAAATTATATCATAAAAAAGTGTAAAGTGGTGGTGCTACATCTCATGAAGAGGCAAAGGTAACCTATTATATCTGAGAGAAAGAAAGGAGGGAGATGAACATAGTGTGTATCAATAGACATATTAAATTTATGGTGAAACTTCTTCCACTTCATTGAAAAGTGAGAGGGAAGGAGTAAGCTAAGGAGAAGGGAATACAGAAATTGTGAGGAAAAGGGGTAAAATAGGGGGAGGAACTTTAAGGTGGGGGAGGGATACTAAAAAGGGAGGGCTGTGAAAAGCAAGTGGTGCTCACAAGTTTAATACCAGGTAGGGGGGCAAGAGGGAAGGAAAGGAGAAAAGAATAAGCAGGGGTTAACAGGATGGCAAGCAATATAGAATTAGTCATTCTAACCATAAATGTGAATGGGGTAAACTCCCTCTTAAAGAGGAAGCAGTTAGCAGACTGGATTAAAAGTCAGAATCCTACTATATGTTGGTTACAGGAAACACACCTGAAACAGGATGATACATTCAAACTAAAAGTAAAAGGGTAGAGCAGAATCTACTATGCTTCAGGCAAAGCCAAAAAAGCAGGAGTAGCCATCCTCATCTCAGATCAAGCAAAAACAAAAATTAATCTAATTAAAAGAGATAAGGAAGGGCATTATATCCTGCTAAAGGGTAGCATCAATAATGAAGCAGTATCAATATTAAACATATATGCACCAAGTGGTGCAGTATCTAAATTCTTAAAAGAGAAATTAAGAGAGCTGCAAGAAGAAATAGACAGCAAAACTATAATAGTGGGAGATCTCAACCTTGCACTCTCAGAATTAGATAAATCAAACCACAAAATAAATAAGAAAGAAGTCAAAGAGGTAAATAGAATACTAGAAAAGTTTGATATGATAGATCTTTGAAGAAAGCTAAATGGTGACAAAAAGGAGTATACTTTCTTCTCAGCAGTTCATGGAACCTATACAAAAATTGATCATATACTAGGGCATAAAAACCTCAAAATCAAATACAGTAAGGCAGAAATAGTAAATGCATCCTTTTCAGACCACAATGCAATCAAAATTACATTTAATAAAAAGCCAGGGGAAAATAGACCAAAAAATAATTGGAAACTAAATAATCTTATACTAAAGAATGATTGGGTAAAACAGCAAATCATAGACATAATAACTTCACCCAAGAAAATGACAATAATGAGACATCATACCAAAATGTTTGGGATACAGCCAAAGCAGTAATAAGGGGAAGTTTTATATCTCTAGAGGCCTACTTGCATAAAATAGAGAAAGAGAGGGTCAACGAATTGGGCTTACAACTAAAATTGCTAGAAAAGGAGCAAAATAAAATCCCCCAGACAAACACGAAACTTGAAATTCAAAAAATAAAAGGTGAGATTAATAAAATTGAAAGTAAAAAAACTATTGAATTAATTAATAAAACTAAGAGTTGGTTCTATGAAAAAACCAACAAAATAGACAAACCCTTAGTAAATATGATTTAAAAAAGGAAAGAGAAAAAGCACATAGTTAGTCTTGAAAATGAAAAGGGAGAACTCACCACTAATCAAGAGGAAATTAGAACAATAGTTAGGAGCTACTTTGCTCAACTTTATGCCAATCAATTGGATAACTTAAATGAAATGGAAAAATACCTTCAAAAATATATCTTGCCCAGATTAACAGAGGAAGGAGTAAGTAGTCTAAATAGTCCCATCTCAGAAAAACAAATAGAACAAGCTATTAACCAACTCCCTAAGAAAAAATTCCCAGGACCAGATGGATTTACATGTGAATTCTACCAAACATTTAAAGAACAACTAACTCCAATACTATATAAACTATTTGAAAAAAATAGGGATTGAAAGAGTCCTACCAAATTCCTTTTATGACATAGATATGGTACTGATACCTAAACCAGGTAGATCGAAAACTGAGAAAGAAAACTATAGACCAATTTCCTTAATGAATATTGATGCTAAAATCTTAAATAAGATATTAGCAAAAAGACTTCAGAAAAATCATCCCCAGGATACTACACTATGACCAAGTGGGATTTATACCAGGAATGCAGGGCTGGTTTAATATTAGGAAAACTATTAGTATAATTGACCATATTAATAATAAAATTAATAAAAACCATATGATCATCTCAATAGATGCAGAAAAAGCATTTGATAAAATCCAACATCCATTCCTACTAAAAATGCTTGAGTGTATAGGAATAAATGGACTATTCCTTAAAATAATAACGGCATATATTTAAAACTGTCAGTAAACATCATATGTAATGGCAATAAACTAGAACCTTTCCCTGTAAGATCAGGAGTGAAACAAGGTTGCCCACTATCAGCATTACTATCCAATATAGTACTAGAAACTCTACCCTTGGAAATAAGAGCCGAGAAAGAGATTCAAGGAATTAGAGTAGGAAATGAGGAAATCAAACTATCACTCTTTGCAGATGACATGATGGTATACTTAGAGAACCCCAAAGACTCTGCTAAAAAGCTATTAGAAATAATTTAGAATTTTAGCAAAGTTGCAGGATACAAAATAAATCCATATAAATCCTCAGCATTTTTATACATTACCAACACAATCCAACAGCAAGAGATACAAAGAGAAATTCCATTCAAAATAATGGTCGATAGTATAAAATATTTGGGAATATATCTACCAAAGGAAAGTCAGGAATTATATGAGCAAAATTACAAAACACTTGCCACAAAAATAAAGTCAGATTTAAATAATTGGAAAGACATTCAGTGCTCTTGAATAGGCCGAGCGAATATAATTAAGGTAATAATACTCCCTAAACTAATCTATTTATTTAGTGCTACACCAATCAGACTCCCAAGAAACTATTTTAATGACCTAGAAAAAATAACAACAGAATTCATATGGAACAACAAGAGGTCAAGAATTTCAAGGGAAGTAATGAAAAAAAAAATTAAATGAAGATGGTCTAGCTGTACCTGATCTAGAACTATATTATAAAGCAACAGTCACCAAAATCATTTGGTATTGGCTAAGAAATAGACTAGTTGATCAGTGGCATAGGTTAGGTTCACAGGGCAAAATAGTGAATAAAAATAGCAATCTAGTGTTTGACAAACCCAAAGATCCCAACTTTTGGGATAAGAATTCATCATTTGACAAAAACTGCTGGGAAAACTGGAAATTAGTATGGCAGAAACTAGGCATGGACCCACATTTAACACCACATACTAAGATAAGATCAAAATGGGTCCAAGATTTAGGCATAAAGAACAAAATCATAAATAAATTGGAGGAACATGGGACGGTTTACCTCTCAGACTTGTGGAGGATGAAAGAGTTTGTGTCCAAGGGAGAGCTAGAGACCATTATTGATCACAAAATAGAACATTCTGATTACACCAAATTAAAAAATTTCTGCACAAACAAAACTAATGCAAACAAGATTAGAAGGGAAGTAGCAAATTGGGAAAACATTTTTACAGTTAAAGGTTCTGATAAAGACCTTATCTCCAAAATATACAGAGAATTGACTTTAATGTATAAGAAATCAAGCCATTCTCCAATTGATAAATAGTCAAAGGATATGAACAATTTTCAGATGATGAAATTAAAACTATTTCCACTCATATGAAAGAGTGTTCCAAATCACTATTGATCAGAGAAATGCAAATTAAGACAATTCTGAGATATCATTACACACCTGTCAGATTGGCTAAGATGACAGTAACAAATAATGATGAATGTTGGAGGGGCTGTGGGAAAACTGGAACACTGATGCATTGTTGGTGGATTTGTGAAAGAATCCAGCCATTCTGGAGAGCAATCTGGAATTATACCCAAAAAGTTATCAAAATATGCATACCCTTTGACCCAGCCGTACTACTACTGGGCTTATATTCCAAGGACATACTAAAGAAGGGAAAGGGACTTGTATGTGCCAAAATATTTGTGGCAGCCCTTTTCATAGTGGTTAGAAACTGGAAAATGAATGGATGTCCATCAATTGGAGAATGGTTGGGTAAATTATGGTATATAAATGTTATGGAATATTATTGTTCTGAAAGAAATGACCAACAGGGGGAATACAGAGAGGCTTGGAGAGACTTACATGAACTGATTCTGAGTGAAATGAGCAGAACCAGGAGATCATTATATACTTCAACAATGATATTGTATGAGGATGTATTCTGATGGAAGTGGATATCTTCAATCTAGAGAAGAGCTAATCCAATTCCAATTGATCAGTGGTGGACAGAATCAGCTACATCCAGAAAAGGAAACTGGGAAATGAGTGTAAACTGTGAGCATTGTTTTTTTGTTTTGTTTTGTTTTGTTTTGTTTTGTTTTGTTTCGTTTCTCTTCCCAGATTATTTTTACCTTGAGAATACAATCCTTCCTTTGCAACAACAACAACAACAAAATTCGGTTCTGCACATATATATTGTACCTAGGATATACTATAATATGTATGGGAATGCCTGCCATCTAGGGGAGAGGGTGGAGGGAAGGAGGAGAAAAACTTGGAACAGAAGGGAGTAAAAGAGATAATGTAAAAAATAATAATTTTAATAATTTACCTATGCATATGTACTGTCAAAGAAAATGCTATAATTATAAAAATTAATAAAAAATAAAAATAAAGAAATGTACCTTACTCAATAGGGAAATAGGAGAAAGGGGAGATAAGAGAAGGTGGAAGGAAAGAGATGATAAAATAGAGGGTGGATTATGGGAGGGAGGGGGTAAAATCAAAATAGACTTTGGAGGAAGGATAAAGAAAGAGAAAGAAGAAAATGAGATGAAGGGAAATATAGGTAATAATAACTGTGAATGTGAATAAGAGGAGCTCACCCATAAAATGGAAGCAAGCAGATAATAGAATAGATTAGAAACCAGAATCCCAATACTATGTTTTTTTATAAGAGATGCACTTGAAACATAAAAACATACATAGTTAAAATAAAGGGTTGGAACAGAATTCAATATTCATCAGCTAAACTAAAAAAAAAAGCAGGGTAGCAATCATAAGCCCAAACAAATCAAAACTTGAAATAATCAGGGAAAATAGACTATAACAAATTAATATCCAAAAAAATTTTATAGTGAATTTTTCTGATAAAGCCCTATATATAACAAATATAGAACTGAGTCAAATTTATATGAAAAAGAACTATTCCTCAATTGACAAATGATTAAAGAATATAAATGGGCAGTTTTCAGAAGAAAACCAAAGCTGCCCGTGATCATATGAAAAAAAAAAATGTTCTAAATCACTATTGATTAAAGAAAGGCAAATTTAAAATATTCTGAGGTATCACTTTACAGCTATCAGAAATAAAAAATGCTAGAGAGGATGAATGAGAAATATCATGCTAATAAATTGTTGGTGGAGTCGGTCTTATTCTAGAAAACAAGTGGGAACTAGGGCCAAAAAGCTATAAAGCTGTGTATCTTCTTTGACACAACAATACCACTACTAAATTTGTATCCCAAAGGGATCAAAGGAAAAGGAAAGGAACTTCTACATATTTAGAGTAACTCTGCTTATGGTGGCAAGAAATTGGAAATCAAGGAAATGTTTATGAATTGGGTAGTAGCAGAGAAAATTGAGGCATATGATTGTGAGTACTATTGTACTATGAAAGTGGACTGAGGTAGTTTGAGAAAAATATGGTAAGACCTATATGAATTGATGCAAAATGAAATGAGAAGAACTAGGAGATATTATGTCATAATTACTACATTATACTGATGTTCAACTATGAAAGATAATGAATGATAACCTTCTTCATAGGAAAAATTAATGAACTCTGAGTTCAATTACTATAAAAAGGCATTGTTTCCCTCATGAAAACATCTGGGTTTTCTAGACCAAGTCAGCATTCTGATGATTCAGGAGCACGGCAAAGTCTAGTTGTTACCAATATTAACCTGTATTATGTGCAATTGATGTTCTGAAATTGACATTTTTCAATTCAGCAATTATTTCCCAAGAGGCCACTAAGTACAAAATTCAGTAATAGGTATTTAAGATTGTAAAAATAAAACCTGGTCCCAGCTCTAAGAAGCTTATCTATTCCTAATTTTTATTGCAAAACAAATCAATTTCCAAAGTCATGATTTCTGCTAATACAACCAGAATATTTTAATACTGTTTACTTCAACCTCTGCAATCATTTAGACATCATACTGACTGATTTTTTTTTCTCTACCATATCTTACATATATTAAGCCCTTTCTTTTCAGTATATCACACTTACAAGGCTTTTCATTGCCTCATCCTGAATTCTGATAAGAGCTACCTTGTTGATGTTTTTTTATGTCATTCAATACAAAACATACCTCTCAAAAATAAAATTTTCAAACATTTTAATTATGTAACTTCCTTGTTCAAGAACTTGCCAATTTTCCATTTATAAATGTTTGATGTATCTATTAGATCAAAACAAAATTGCTCAATTTGTCATTCAGGGTTCTAACTGACCTCCAACAAAAAAAACAAACAAACAAAATCACTTTTATTTCCTATTTCTTCCCCTTTTTGAGATAATTATTAGGTTAGAAGCTGAGACTGAGTCTATTTGAGTACAGTATGCCAAAAACAGGGATGTGAAATCAACATTTTTTTTCAACTTCTCAATATAGAATTTTTACAAGTTAATTAGAACATTTTATGTCATTTTTATGTAAGGTGATTGATTACAGCATTGTAGACAGAAAAATAGGTTAAAGATTTCTAGTATCTCAAAGTTCTTTTAGTTTTTTTAAACAAAACTCTTAGAGCTATTTGACAGGAAGAGCTATGAAAAGAGTTAAAAGCAGTTTTCTTAATTTTAATATAAAGCATAGAGTCCCCAGCCCGGAATTAGGAAGACTTACTTCCTGAGTTCAAATCACAGACACTTTCTATCACCCTTGGCAAGCCACTTAATTCTATTTGCCTCAGTTTCCTCATCCATAAAATGAATTAAAGAAGGAAATAGCAAACTCTGTTCCAACAAAACCCCAGATGGGATTGGATATAACTGAAATAATGAATAAACAGCAATACAAAGAGTAAAATTAATTCAAAGAGTAGCAGATTTTTTAAAGCAGATTGACTGCTTAAGGGTTTTATGGTTGTCTAGTTCAAATTTTCAAAAAGTAGAGATATTCCCTGGAACTACAAAATAAGAGTTGAAACCCTTCCACCTTTGAAAAAAGGAAGAAAAAAAAAAAAAAGATACGCATCAATTGAATGGGGGGCTGAGTTCTCGAATTTTTTTAATAGGTTTTTTATTTTCAACATTCACCCTTGCAAAACTCTGTGTCCCAAATTTTTCTCCCTCTCTTCCCCTCACCCCCCCTTACTGCCCTTTTCCTTTCCATCCTCCTTGCTTCCTCCCCCCCCAAAAAAAATAGCAAGTAATCCAATATGGGTCACACATGACATAACAAATGAAATTCAGAAGAAAAACATCAGATGGCATTACCAAGCTCAGCAGAGAGAAACTCCACAGAAATACCAGCAGATTGTACTGGAGCAAAGGAAAGATTAAAAAAGGACCTCAACATTTTGCTAATAAGAGTTAAAGAAACTCAAAGCTCACTTCTATAGCCAGTTCAGGAAATTATAACAGATTTTTGAGAAGAGAAGAGCCACATTGAAGGTAGAAGAATTCCAGCTGAGAAAAAGCTCTTGGACTGTGAATTACTCTGGATACAGATGTATTCCCTGATTTCACATGTTCTCTATATTGTTTCCCTAAGGCAAGTAGGATTAAATGACTTGCCCTGGGTCACACAGCTAGGAAGTATTAAGTGTCTGAGACTAGATTTGAACTCAGGTCCTCCTGACTTCAGGGCTGGTGCTCTATCCACTGCGCCACCTAGCTTCCCCTTCTCTATATTCTTTATCTTTACTGTGACTTCTTATACCTTTACTATTCAGCACTCTTCTAGACTATCACCTGTATTTTGATTTTGCTTTCCCCTTACTAAGTTTGATACTTCTTATAATTAACTTTTATAATTTAAAACTGGCTTAAAATCTCTTGATTCTTTGATTTATTGCTAGTGACACCCTGACAAGGCCCAATCCTGGATTACTTCTACAATGTACTTCAGCACTCCTCTTCACAATCTGCTGAATTGTGCTGAAAGAAATTGAAAAACCATGCTGACTGAGTCTACCATATTGTATGCTATTTAATCTTATCTGGGCCCTCCCTACAACAAGTAATAGTATTTTTTTCCACTTTTTCCCTTTATCTTATTTAAAAATCATCTACATTTCCCAATTTCCCCCCCCTCCTTTGCCCATCTTGTAATAAAATTGTTTTTTTTTAAAGGTTAGCAAAACTAACCAAAACATTGAAAATGCAGTAAATATGTACAATGTACCCATAGGCTCCTATCTTTGCACAGAATCCATGGAAGATATGTAAAGAAGTACTTTTCTCTCTATTTGATTCTCTGCCCATTCCAGACAGTGGTTGTTCCAATCTTTCTCTTCTCTTCTCAAGCCTCTCACAATACACATCCTCCAAGACCCCCTTTATCATAAGACATTATCTCATATTTTGAAGTCATTTGCTAAAGTCCTCTCCATATTCATCTTCAAGATTCTATACCTCAAAATTATTTGGTATCTTTCTCCATTGCTTTCACCTTTACTCCAGTCACTTCCATAACAAAGATGATCCTCAACAAAGCCAATTCATTTTGATCTCATTATATTCTGTTGACTCTAGAAAATTGCCCCAAATGTCCAAGTTTAAGAACAATGGCCAAACAAATTATGGAATTTGATTATAAGGAAATATTGAGAAATGATGGGGTTGGGTTGTGGATATTTCAGAAAAATCTGGTAAGACTTATGTGAACTAATATAAAATGAAGTGAGCAAAATCAGGAGAACGTCAGAGAGTCAGGGGTTTAGAAACAGAAATAGAAAGGGAAGAAGTTAAAGGGAGAGAGAGACAGAGATAGACAGACAGACAGAGACCAACAGAGAGAAAGACAGAGATTGAAACAGAGAGACAGACACACAGAATGAGACAGAGACATACGGAGAGAGTTTTTGAGAAAGAGACAGAAAAAAAAAATAGAGACAGAGACAGAGAGAAACAGAAAGAAAGAAATCTTGGGAAAACCCAGAGAGTAGGTCGTGAGAATAGTCTACAATGTCAAATGTACAATATGTCACTGAAGTATCTATCAAAGTGATAATACTAAAACATAACTCTTATCAATTTATTTTGATAAAATTCTAGTTGCTCCTTGTTATATCTGGGAACAAATCTAGTTTCCTCTTTGGGGTATTTAATATCTTTTACAATGTGGTTTCAACATATCTTTCCAGCTTTATTTTCTATTTTTCCACTCATGCACTTTAACAGTCTAGACATTTTATTTTGTGCTCTGTCAATTCAGTCACATCTGACTCTCTAGGAACCTATTTAGGATTTCCCTGGAGAAGAAATGTGTGTGTGTGTGTGTGTGTGTGTGTGTGTGTCTGCACACGTGCATGTGTTGGGGGGAATTGCCATTTTATAGATGAGAAAGTTAATTTTCTAGATGAGAAAGCTGAGGCAAATAGGGCTAAATAACCTGACCAAGGTTTCACAGTGTCTGAGGTCAGATTTGAATTCAGGTCTTCCTGAATTCAAGCCCAATACTCTATATACATCATAATGATGATCAGCTATGAAAGACTTAGACACACTGATCTAGATAAAAGTTCATGCTAATTCCAAAGTATTCATGGTGAAAAAATCCTATCCTTGTCCAGAGAGAGAAGTGATGAACTTGTTCTCTCCCATAGGTGGGAAAGGGGCTTAAAAGAAGGAGAGAATTTAGAACTCAAAATCAAAAAATATATTTTTTTTAAAAAAGAGAACTTCCACAATTATCTTTCTCTGTCTCTAACTTTACCTGTCTCCCCACCCCCTCCCACCTACTGGATCATTCCTTTTTGTCTCTAAATAATATCAGATCTTTATCATCTAGAAAAAAAAAAAACTAAACTAAATACACACACACACACACACACACACACACACACACACACACACACACACACAACCAAGACAAAACAAACAAAAAATTTCCTTACATTTCCCTATATGGAAAAAGTCATCTTTCTATAGCTAAAATACTGAAAAGCAGAACAGCACAACAGAATCAGGGCTGGACCTGGAGTCAGGAAAACCTGAATTGGAATCCCACTTCTGGTACTTACATGTTACTGTCCTGGAATTTGGTTTCTGAATATGTAGAATAATAGCACATGTGCTCTCAAAGATTTCTAAATTCCCCTGTAGCTCTAAATCAAGGATCCTGTGATCTTATAATCCATTCCCTATATGCAAATAGAAGAGGGAGGAAATTGTCTAAGCTCTATTTTCTGTCCTTTCACTGACTATTTGAAATCTCACTTCCTTTCTCATCACTCAAATGAAATGACTTTCTCCAAAGTAAATGTCCAAGTTACTTTGTTTTGATTTTGGTTTTGATTTTCTCATTTCTCATCCTAATTAACCATTGAAACTTTTGACATTGTAGACTATCCTCACACCTTGACACTCCCTTCTTTCTGGGTTTTCCCAGGATTTCTTTCTTTCTATTTCTCTCTATTAGTCTCTATTTCTGTCTCTATCTTTTTCTCTCTCTCTCTGTCATACACTCTCTCTGTATGTCTTTGTCTCTGTCTCTGTGTCTCTCTCTCAATCTCTTTCTCTCTATTGGTCTTTCTGTCTGTCTGTCTGTCTGTCTCTGTATCTGTCTCTCTCTCTCTCTCCCTTTAACTTCTTCCTTCTCTCTATCTTTAAATCTCTGTCTCTCTGTCTCTTTCTCTGTATGACTTTCTTTCTCTGTCTGTCTCTGTTTCTGTCTTTCTGAGTCTCTTTGTGTCTCTCTCTGTATCTTTCTCTGTATGTCTCTGTCTGTCTCTGTGTCTGTGTCTCTGTTTCTGTCTCTTTTCTCTCTCTCCTCTCTCTTCTCTCTCCTCTCTCTTCTCTCTCTCTTTTCTCTCCTCTCTCTTCTCTCTCTCTCTGTCTGTCTCTCTTCTCTCTCTTTCTCTGTCTCTCTTCTCTTTCTCTGTCTCTTCTGTATCCCTCTCAGTCTCTGTTTCTCTCTGTATCTGTCTGTCTGTTTCTCTTCCCATTGCCTTTCCTCCTCTTCTTTCCTATATGATTAATACTTCTCAGTTTCCTTTGCAAGATCTGTTATAAATATTCTGCCCCTTAACTATGGTCCTGGTCTGTGTTATCTTCCTTCTCTACACTCTCCCACTGACATCATCAATGTCCATGAGTTTAATTATTTAAAAATAACTCCTAGATTTGTATTTTTAAACCTAATATTTTCTGAGCATTATGTATATGCTATATATGTATGTAGGAATATGTATGTATTCCTATTCAACACTCCAAAGTAAATTTCTAACATACATCTCCAACTCAATGTGTCTAAAAGGGAACTCATTCTTTTCCCCCAAATCCATTCCTATTCCATACTTCCCTCCTTATTTGGGTGGCACCAGCATCCTTCCAGTCACTCAGGTTCAAAACACATCATAGTCATTCATGACTCTTTACATGACCTCTCCATATATATTAAGTCACTAAGTCTTTTCAATTCTATTTCCACAATGTGACTCAAATGTTCCTTATTTGTCACTATCCTAGTTAGGTCCTTATTACCTCTTATTTGGAGTACTGAAACAACTCTAACTGAATTCCTTGCCTCAAATCTTTCCCTTATACAATATGTCACTGATATATCTGTCAAAGTGATAATACTAAAGCACAACTCTGCTCATTTTATTCCCCTGATAAAATTCTAGTGGCTCCTTGTTATGTTTGGGAACAAATAGAGTTTCGTCTTTGGGGTATTTAATATCTTTTACAATGTGGTTTCCACATATCTTTCCAGCTTTATTTTCTATTTTTCCATTCATGCACTCTACAATCTAGACATTTTATTTTGTTGCTCAATTATTTCAGTCACATCTGACTCTCCATGACCTTATTTGGGGTTTCCTTCACAAAGAAATGGGAGAGGGTTGCCATTTCCTTTTTCAGCTAATTTTATAGATGAGAAAATTGAAGCAAATAAGGCTAAATGACCTGCCCAGAGTTTCATAGTATCTGAGGCCAAATTTGAACTCAGGTCTTTCTGAATTCAGTCCAGGTACTCTACTCTTTATAGTATCTTCCTGCCTACAGCCTAGCAAAATTAACCATCTTATTATTTATCCTATATGAATTCCATCTCTCATCTCCATATTTTTACACAAACTATTCCATGTCCCTAGAATGCATTCCTTTCTTAACTTTGCTTCTTAGAACATATTGTTTCTTTGAAATTCAACTCACATTTTATCCAAGGCCTTTCAAAATCTCAGCTATTAATGCTTTCCCACAAAAAAATTAAAATTAAAAATTACTCTACATTTGTTTTGGAAATATTTTATCTTTATTATATCATATGTATACAAATTGCCATTAGATAATATGTTAGTTGAATATAAGTATCATTCCATTTTGGTTTTGTTATCTCTATAACTGCAGTACCTACCTCGATCTTTTAGAATCAATAGCCTGGATAATAAGCACTTATTTGTTGATTGATTGGCATGTTCCTTCATCCATGTGTGTTGTCTTGGTTGTGTACACTCCCTGTTCATGTATTTTTTCTATGAAAAGATCAAATATGAAAGAAGATGCAAATAAGGTACAAACAGGACCAATGCTTAAGCATACTGAGAGCATCAGGACATTACACAATCTCAAAAGAATTAAAACTATACAAAACTTACATGGGAAAGCTAAGATATTTTATGATGGATATAGCTAAGTTGCAACATATTACCAATAATGACTTATGTGAAAGAAACAGAAGAAAAGACATCAAGATTAGTATAACCAAAAGAGAAGGTAGCCAGTCATGATTCAAAAACAAAACTTAGCAGATAGATAACTCATATTTCAATTAATATTTTTAAAAAAACCTAAAGGAAATTCATTATGTTGGTGAGATTTTTCTCTGAAGAATTTATAAAATCACATCCAGTAAGATAATGGAATATCTGTGAGCCATTCAAAGCATCAGTATACTATACAGCATTCTCTTTGCACCAATATTAGTTATAATTATATTAGGATGCATCTCACTCAGTAACCAAGAAGAATTTCCATTCACGAAAACTAAACATGATTTGTTTGACTTTACTACCAGCTCTGAAGAAGAGGGGGAAAAGTCTCCAATTTGGATAACAAATTGTCTTCAAGGTTTCTCCAATTTTGGTCATGACTTGGCTCCTTGGAGAGCGCCTTTGAAAATATAATGCCTTACATGTACTTAATGCTTTATTTTTTTTCAAAGCACTTTCACATTTATTATCTTATTTTTGGTCTAACTATAGTCATTTGGGATAGGTATGGCTGTTATAGAGCCATTGACACATAACCTTAAAAAAAGTCTATGAAACCTTGGTTCATTGATCAGACCTTCCTGGCACTAAAAATTAGGGATTGTTTCTATATCAGAAAGAATATTTCTGAAAGGGAGAAGAACTCAGTGCTTGACCTGGCTTATCAGAAGGCATGAATTTGTAGGAAATTGCTTAAACAGTGCTGAATTGAGGTGAAATCTAAAAATGCCTATTTAGCTATTCCACAGACTATATCAAATTTTTATGTTTTAGACTCAACCTCTCATCAAAATATATCAAAAACATAAATTATAAATTGTCTAATGCTTGCTTTTGTGTTCAGTTTCTTTTGTGGTTGGTAGCTAGGATTTGAAATTATGAGCACTCTTCTTCATAAGTCCAAAAACAATCTCAGATCCTTACTAATTTTGTGACCCTGAACAAGTCACTTTATCTGTTTTCCTCACTTTCCTCATTTATAAAATTAACTGGAAAAGCAAATGGCAAATCACTCCAATATCTTTGCCAAGAAAATCGTAACTAAGATCATAAAGATCAGGCAAACTGAAATGACTCAATAATAAATTTCTTTTATGAGGAGAAAAAAAAATGGTTGTTCTCTACTTGATTCATATTGAACACTGAAGACATTTCTATATCTCATTTTAGAAGATCCCTAGATATAAGCCAAATCTAAACTTTAAGTAATGTTTTCCCACAAGTCCCTAGAGTGAGGATGTAAAAAATCAATGAGTGCAAGAAAAGGAGTCTGATGTTACTTTTAAGTGGTCAGCTCTCCCAGAACTAAATGCAGTCACCATTTACATGGATATAAAACAAAAGGACTTTTTAGTGTGGGGAAAAAAAGTACAGTGCCCAGGTTCATCAGACTCAGAATTAGTTACAATTATTAGTAGATGTTGTGAATAGAAGAAAGAGGAGAAGTACTTATTAAGTGCCTATGATGTGCCAGGCACTGTGCTTAATATTTTATAAATCTATAGAGTAAGTGTAAATATTATCATCATTTTAATGATGAGTTAACTGAGTCTCAAGGAAATTTACAGGGTGCCATCATTGTATAGTATATTAATGGAAGAAAAAGATCCAAAATTCAAGTTTCATGGTTCTCATTATAATAATAAAGTATCCCAATCCTATTGCAGGTAGGGAGTTAAGAGTTTCAGGATGTGCATTAGGAAAGAGTTCAAAATTTTTTTCTCTGATTCTCTGATCTGTTTCTTTCTCTGGTTCATGCTTATATTGCAAGGTCTCATGAGTTTTCAAAGATTCTAACGAGTTTTTAAGAGAATATCTTGCATTTTTCTCATTGAAGATGTTCCACTGAGCAGACCTCAAATACCTAGTAACCACATGAGTAACTGAAACCATTTTAGGAGCTGCTTAGCTGATGGTAAATTGCCTCAGTTTTCTATACTGCAGAAACAGCATGTTCTTAGTGAGGCATGGGGCAATAACTGAGATTTCCAAAGAAAATCAGAATTCTGTTAGATTGCCATCAAACCTGTAAGCTGCTACTTTGTAATGAAAGTATTTGAGCTTAAAATGTAGATCCATTTCTTTGATGCATTTTTGCTCATAGACTGTGTAAAAGACACAGCGTAGCAATAGAAGCTTTATGCCTAGTCACAGAATTCAATATAGCCATTCAGTTCTGTTACTTTAATGCATGTTTCAATGACAAATACCCCCATGGGGTTTATAAGCATGAGGGATAAAGAAAATCTGGATTATTTTTTTTTCTTATCACAACTGTTTACTTAGCTACTTCCTCCAGGACTAGTAACTTTAAAATAAAAAATAAAGGCAAATAAAAACCAAATCCTGTATTTGGCTAATAGAAAATCTCATCCTTTGGTTTCATTACAGGCATTATTGATGAATAGTTATTGATAGAATTGAAAAAGTTAGTTTTCAGAATGAATTGCTAAGAAAGCACAATTCAAAGCAAAAATGTATACACTTTTTTCTCTTCCTGACAGGGAGGGGTGCTGCAAGCAGAAAGAGCACTTACTGGTCTCAAAACAAACAGATTCAAATCCTGTTTTTGATGCTTCCTATATATGTGATTGTGAGCAAGTAGATTAACCTCCCTTTGTTGGGGGTGGGGGATGTTGAAAGACAATGCTGGAATAGAGAGTTTGGAGGTCCCTTGCAGCAACAAATTTCTGAACCTAAGTTGTACATGTAAATTTCTTCTTCCTGGAAGTCTCTTCCAAACTTATGACAGTAAGGTTCATTGTTGATACCAGTAGTTTACAACTCAAATTATACATCTGCTTTAAATTTAGGTTAGGAATCTATGCACAACACTATCTTAGTCATTGTTTCACTTCACAAAGATATATATTTCCTGATTACATATCTCTTTTGACAAAAGGAGATAGAAATGCCAATGATAACACAGGAGATCACTAGCAGCCCTAGCCAGATCATAGCTCTGGGTTTTTTAAGCCTCCATTAGTTATTTGATAATTATTCTTCTGCTACCTGCTTTGCATCTATTGTGTTCAGGTTTTTACATTAACTGTTACCAAAGAGGTTTCAGAAGCACACGGCAGGAATTGGGATGGCTCCCAGGTGTGCCAGGGCCTCTCCCTGCAGACATTAAATAAATGCTTTTACTTTGTACTTGAAGATGTTTCTGATAAGTTAATTTGGGAAAGGGGATCTTGCACCCATCCCACACAGTTTATTAGGGCTCAGCCTGGGATCTGTGGCTTCCCAGAGAGAGATGGCTGGGATCCTGATTAAAGGTAGGCACCAACCAGAAGATTGGGTTCTCCAACCAATCTTGAAATCAGACTCTCAGCCTCCCTCTCTGTGAAGAATGGGCCTAGGGAGACGAGACATTCAGATACAAACAGAAGGCACATGAGTCTTCAAAGATGAAACCCAGGTAAGAGAGAGCCAGGTAACTCAAGCATGTTTTATCCATAGAGACATTATCTGTTAATGTACCTTTGAACTATCCTTGTGGGCCCTGGGATCATCAAGCCTTGGGTGATCCAGATTAAGGGATGAGGGCTAGGAAAGGGGTTCTGTTAATGGCACAGGATGGGGATACTCTATAGTTGGCAGGAAAGCAGGCAACTCTTTCTGACCCTGATTTTCCAAGCCACCCTGGGGGGGTTGGCTGTGCATTTCCTGGAGACCAGGTTGTAATGAGATTAGATGCTCTGAGAAGGGGGCAGTCCAACTCAAATCTTTGAAGCAAAAGGGAAAAAAGGGACACTTGGGTATTTCTGTTGTATGTGGGAAAGTATAATTTCCATTTAATTTTTGTCTGTGTGTCTCTGTGCAGAATGTCTTTGTCATGTTTGTTCTGTGAGCTAGAAAAAAAGAGAAAAAGAAAGGTCTGACATTTCTGTAGGCTCCAACTCTGGCCAAAATTAGAGCTTTAGGAAAAGTCCATTGGAAATAGTATTTGGGGAATTTGGCAATTGGTCATTTCAAAATTACAAAGCAATTCAATTAAATTGGGGAGGATCCTGCAGAGAGGAAGAGAGAGTGAAGATAGTTTCTTTTCCTTCCTCATTCCCTGATTGCTGCAGGCCATGTGGGGCCAGAGGGAAAGAAAGAATCACTCCCTTCCCCCTAGATGACAGGCAATCCCATACATGTTAAACATGTTAAAGTATATCCTAGATACAATATCTGTGTGTAAAACCAAATTTCTTGTTGCACTGTAAGAAGTGGATTCCGAAGGTATAAGTAACCTGGGTAGAAAGACAATAGTGCAGACATTTTACACTCAATTCCCAGTGTTCCTTCTCTGGGTGTAGCTGTTTCTGCCTATCATTGATCAACTGGAACTGAATTAGATGTTCTTTATGTTGAAGATATCCACTTCAATCAGAATATATCTTCATACAGTATCATTGTTGAAGTGTATAATGATCTCCTAGTTCTGCTCATTTCACTCAGCATCAGTTCATGTAAGTCTCTCCAAGGCTCTCTGTATTCATCCTGCTGGTCATTTCTTACAGAACAATAATATTCCATAACATTCATATACCATAATCTACCCAACCATTCTCCAATTGATGGGCATCCATTCATTTTCCAGTTTTTAGCCACTACAAAAAGAGCTACCACAAACATTTTGGAACATACAGGTCCCTTTCCCTTCTTTAGTATTTCTTTGGGATAAAAGCCCAGTAGTAGCACTGCTGGATCAAAGGGTATATACAGTTTGATAACTTTTTGGGCATAATTCCAAATTGCTCTCCAGAATGGCTGGATTCTTTCATAACTCCACCAACAATGCATCAGTGTCCCAGTTTTCCCACATCCCCTCCAACATTCATCATTTTTTTGTTCCTGTCATCTTAGCCAATCTGACAGGTGTGTAGTGGTATCTCAGAGTTGTCTTAATTTGCATTTTTCTGATCAGTAGTGATTTGGAACACTCTTTCATATGAGTGGAAATAGTTTCAACTTTATCATCTGAAAATTGTCTATTCATATCCTTTGACCATTTATCAATTGGAGAATGGTTTGATTTCTTATAAATTAAAGTCAGTTCTCTATATATTTTGGCGATGAGGCCTTTATCAGAACCTTTAAGTGTAAAAATATTTCCCAATTTGTTACTTCCTTTCTAATCTTGTTTGCATTAGTTTTGTTTGTACAAAAGCCTTTTAATTTGATCTATTTTGTGATCAATAATGATCTCTGGTTCTCCTTTGGCCACAAATTCCTTCCTCCTCCACAAATCTGAGAGGTAAACTATCCTATGTTCTTCTAATCTATTTATGATCTCATTCTTTATGTCTAACTCATGGACCCATCTTGATCTTATCTTGATATATGGTGTTAAGTGTGGTCCATATCTAATTTCTGCCATACTAATTTCAAGTTTTCCCAACATTTTTTTTTCAAATAATGAATTCTTATCCCAAAAGTTGGTATCTTTGGGTTTATCAAACACTAAATTGTTATAGTTGTACACTATTTTGTCCTGTGAGCCTAACCTGTTCCACTGATCAACTAATCTATTTCTTAGCCAATACCAAATGGTTTTGGTGATTGCTGCTTTATAATATAGCTTTAGATCAGGCACAGCTTCATCTGATTTTTTTTTCATTAATTCTCTTGAAATTGTCAACCTTTTGTTCTTCCATATGAATTTTGTTGTTACTTTTTCTAGATCATTGAAATAGTTTCTTGGGAGTCTGATTGGTATAGCACTAAATAAATAGATTAGTTTAGGGAGTATTGTCATCTTGATTATATTCCCTCGGCCTATTCAAGAGCACAAATGAGATCTTAAGTTATTTATTAAGTTAACTTCCTTGGTTTCACTTGCATTCAACTGGACTAGATCTGAAGATTTTTAGCAATTACCACCCTTGCTACTTCCCAAAGTTAGGTTTGTAACCCCACTAGTGAAGGGAGAAGTAAATTGAGATATTCAAGAAAAAGACAGAGGCATGTGAAGGAATTTCAGGTGATAGATCTAGCTCAACCTCCTCGTTAGAATCCCATTTCTATTTTGCCTTTTTTTTTCAACCTTTTTTTTCTCTCTAATAAATTTTCTTTTATTTCTTCATCTTTTCATTTTAACTCTTCCCTGTTGCCAAATAAATCCTAGTATTTTTATAATGCATAGAAAGTCAATAAAATTTTGCAAATATCAAAAGCTTAATTAAATTTATGATTATGTTTTCTTTCAGAAAGCAGCAATTTGAAAATATGTGCCACATGACGAGATTTAAGGAGAATTTGCTAAGACTAAGTAGAAACCAACCTGCTATTCAACAATAGCTTCTCTTGGAAGAAACAAATTATACCTTTAATGTTACATGGTTCATTGGTCGAACAATCTATTCTATGGATACCAATTCAAACAACTAGAGCATGATTTTCCTACACTAAGGACTAGTGGCCTAAAGGTTAATTCATCTCCCAAAGAACAAGTGCTAAGAGTGACCCCCAAAGTGAGTGACTTATTCACAGTTCTATGCCCCATAGTTAATAGATTCTGTTAGTAAAGAGGTCAAGAGGATATGTCAAGTGAAGAGAGAAGGAAAGTATAATCGAATGAATGACTTGGGTATTATTGGCATATGGATTCTCACCTCTTCACTGAGCTCAAAGGATATTCAATTCTCCTGGAGAGATATTTGTAACTCCACAGGGTCAGATAATTGCCTGTTAAATAGTGAATGAAAATTGTCAGGAGGTGACTGAAAATGCAAGTCATTTACATCCCTCTGGAGACTCCACTCAGCATCTCCATAGCACTGAGTAGTTTAAAGGGAAGTAGGCTGAAGGGTCATTGAAGGAAGATACAATTGATAAAGGTTGATTGGGATCCTTGTCATATTATCCAGCTAATTATGTATTTAACTGTTCCTGGAGGCTTTTTCATTATACTTCAATATTCTGAATTTAATTCTTTTCCAGTTAGAGAATTCTAGCCAAATAGATGATAATTTACCAAGGTACACTTAGGAATAATGAAAAGAATGCGATTATGCATAAGTATTGAAGAAAACAACCTACAGGTCTTTAATAACAAATTAAAGGAGTTAAATTTGGATGAGGGAAGGAATTTAAAACAACATGATATTAAATCTATATTGATGGTGGGAATATCTGGGAGGAAAAAAATCAGACATCCATGAAGTCTGATCTGGGACTGGAAATGAACTTCAAGGAACCCCTAAAAAGGGGTTCCCACAACTCTCTGCACTACCATTGACCTCATTGTGCTCATTGTTTCATTTAATGGCATTCTATATTTTGTATAGAACCTCCTAGAGGACAGAGGTCAAGATTTATCAACCAATGATGTTTTGCATTTTACTGTGCCTCTTCTATATCATCTGGTATTAAGCACTATGAAATTAAGGCCCTGAAGGAAGAGGGTGTGTGGTACAGAAATGGTGAGGGATCACCATTTAATAAAAAAGCTGGAGAGATCTCTAGAGCAAGGCAAAGTTTATTGTACATTCTCGAGAGAAGGGTGTCCCACCCCTTTGAGCAGACAATCAAAGGGAGGAAGCTTCTCCTGTGGGGCAGGATTAGAACCTTTAATCCCTAACACAAATACCCCCTCCCATCACTGACCCTCATCCTCATTGGCTGAGAGTCTTACATTCTAAACTCAAGATCTATCCACGAAATTCAACTTGGCCAATAAGTATATAGTTCCCCATATTTGACTGAAATAGGGAGGAAATGATGTCATGGGAGGATAGCAGGAAGGGGACTCAATTATGCCCTTGACTCAATCCTCAAAGTCCTTCAGGCCTACTCAAACTCTGAAGTAGATGAAGCCTTACTGGATTTTCACAACTGTCTTGAAAGATCTCACCTCATCTCATTCAGGGGCATTTCAGATCATGAAGAAGATCTGAAGTCTACTTCATTAAAGGAACCAATAGACCATTTAATAAAGTACTGTGAGTGTTGTAGAAGACCTTTAGCCAAAATGACTACTCAGAGATCACTCAGTAGAAGGCAGAAAAGTTGTTTATTGAAAACCTCCGGAGGATGAGTGGTCCCATCACGAGATAAGAAAGAGAAAGCTCAAAGTAGGAGAGCTAAACAAGTAGTAAAGTTACATAGCTTTTGTACAACAAATTACATCTCAAGTAAGAGAGAATTGAGAAGGGGAGGGGGAGGCATCTAATTGAATGTTGCTAAGTTGGGGAGCATTGAGAAATAGGTGCCCTCTCCCCTTAATTGAATGTTAGACATGGGTGCCAACAGACCTTCAAAATTTAGATTACTAAGCTAAGAGCATTCAACTAATAATCTAAATATTGATAACATTGTGATAAATGATAGTGATAAATGTCATCATTTCAGGTCAAGTAAATATGATTATAGCTGGCCAAGGCTCAAGTAAATATATATGGGCCTGCACATATTATACAGGTCATAGGGGAAACACAGAAATAATGAAAATAAAATACAGAAAAAGAATTCACATATTCTTGTAAGTTCTTGTAAGTTCTTCACCTTATTTTGCTCTATTCCCCACAGTACTATTGGTTTGGATTTCTATCTCAGTTTCTGTTATTATAAGTTTATTTGGCGTTTAGGATCTCCTTTAAGGTTTATATTCTCAATACTGAACAGAAAATTTGGACCAAAAATGCAAACAGTATTGGGGAATGATCACAGGATTTGAATAGATTTTCTGGATTCAAATCCAGACCCTGTACTGTATTTACTACCTGTATGAATTTAGACAAATCCATTCCCATAATCTGTGCCTCAGTTTCCTCATTTGTAGAATAAAGTAGATGAGAGTAGATTGAATTAAATTGGAGTTCTTAATCTAGGGTTCATAGACCACAGCTAAATTTCAGGGGGTCCATGAAGTTTGATTTTTAATATTTTGATAATTGTAATTCAAATATAATTGTGTTCCTTTGCAGCTATACTTATTTCATGTTTTAAAAATGTTACAATTGTTAAAAATAATACTCTTGACACTGAAAGTCAGATATCATTGAAAATTTATTAAAGAAGAATATTAAGGAATCATCTTAACATTTCTGGTTAGAGGCGGGGCCCACTGCTCTTGGGAAAGAGGGAGCACTGAGTACAGAAAAAGGTGAATCTTTATACTTGCTTGTGTAATATAGCTCCTCCCTTCAGAGAAATGATTGGTTCATTTTATTCAGGTTACAGTCTTTCTGATAAACCCACTACATATTTCCCCTTAATATGTATAAAATACCCTCCCCCCTTACATCCCATGTTCAAAAATGGCAGAATACTCCTCCTCTGGGGTGTGTTGTTTAATATTTAATTAGCCTATTAAATGCTGATTTGGTCACAGTGAATTTGGTCAAGTCAAGTCATTGACCCCAACTAGTTTGGGCTGGATGAGCTATTATCTTAAGTTTGTGGTTTTTCTCAAAACACAAGACTTTCTGATTGGGAGAATCCACCTGTGCCTTCCTAGCCCCCCAATTTCTAAAAAATATAGGCTTCTATTGATCACTTAATTATTCTGTGAATCCTAATTTTCCTTAACCTCTCATATTCTGAAAACCTCTTGGTCAGTGATACCCACTGTCCCAATCCCATACTACCTCAAACAACACTGTGGAAACCCAACTTTTTAGCATTTTTCATATAATGAACAGGAGTCCATAAACTTCAGACTGCCAAAAGAATCCATGATATAGAAAAAAAAATTAAGAACCCCTGGAGCAGATGATGTCTTAGGTACCTTCTAGCTAGAGATCTTATAATATATAAAATTTAAGCCTGAATGTTTAAATTAAAAGAGATTTCATTCTAATGTGCAAAGGATTGATTTTGACTTAATCACACTGTTATGAATTCCCTTCATAAAAACACCAGAGATCAGAAAACTAGAAACAAAAATAATATTGGGGTCTAATTGGTAAAAATAAAAGTGCTTAGTTAGTCTATCAGTTAGTCAACAAATACTTATTAAGTGCTTATCTAATATTGGGTATTATGATAAATGCTACTGGTTTGAAGAAAGACTAAAAAAAAAAAAAAAAAAAAAAAAAAACTTTTTTCATTGCCCTCAAGGAATGTGCATTCTAATTTGTAAAAGAGCAGAGTAAGCCAAAGATGAAAGCAATTGACTCTTTTTCTTGCAACAGTTAAAGGTCATTTGCTTTAGATGGAAATATCCAAGGTGGGGATAGAAAAAGTGAAGTATCCAAGGAAGAACACAGGAAAGCCCAACCCAACCTAACCCAATTGGCACCTGCTAATCCCTACATAATTAGAATACCTGTCAAATATCTACACTTCAATCAGGACTGGAAAAAAGAAACAACCTAAGATGTTATCAATGAATCTTAGGCCCAGTGATCTTTAAGGCATAATGGGAACAGAAGAAAGTCTATGATGGCCTTGTAAAACTGCTACCAGAAATTGACTCCAAATTCTTGTTTGCACACCTTAATTTGTTGTCACACTATTCTTTAGACAATCTCCAAGAAACTAAGGTGTGCTATTTATTGTTGCTGTTTTTACTTCGTTTTAGAAAGAGAACATAGTTCTGACTGGATTCTCTCCTTCTGAAGTCATAGCAATGACTATAGCTATTGTCCCCCCTTCCTTTTTCAAAGAAGACTTTGACAAAGATAATGCATTGACTTGCTTATGAATTTCATTCAAGGCAGAGTTACAGAGTTGTCAGCTTCATTTTCTCTTCCAGTTGTTGAATCTAGTAGCAAAAAAAAGGAAAAAAATATTGTCGAGATGACTGGTGATGGCCTGGAATACTGATGTGGTTTATGATGTAGTGTTTGGCACCACATGATGTATTTTGAGGACCAATATGATGTGGGTAATGTAGACACCAGATGATGGTAGGCACCAAAAATTGGAGTTTGGTCATGTGCAGAATTCACAATGGACATTCTCTGTGGCAAAAGGTAGATTTATTTAGGGAAGAGATTTCAGACAAGAAGAAGGAAAACAAAAGATACCAGGAATAGTAAATATGAAATAGAGTGGGAGAGCATATGAAAGGAGTTTTAATGGTTAATGATGGAAGAGGCAAATTCCCTGGTGGAACTTGCTATTTACCAGGAAAAGAAATACTCCATGAGGTGGGACATGTCCTTAGTTGACAGGCTAAATCCTGAAAGGGACTCAGTATCCTAAAAGAGTTGATTAACTACAAGGAGGAAAAGTAAGATTGGGAAGCATAGTGCAGTTAGGAGAGATACCACAAGGCATGGGGCAAGGGGAAGGAAAAAAGATACCACTAGACAGAGTGTCTGCCACAGCAGAGTATCTGCCATGGCACACTGACCCAGAAGGTAGCTACCTTCCCAGAGGATGGGATCATGAAGCTAAAATGATCTCTATTAGAACCTTCTCCCTGCCTGCCTCCAGGATTAATTTTGATCAGTTTTTTCTGTTAATCACACCTAACTTTGAAGACCTCATCAATGCCAAAGATGACTTTGATGTTTTCTGTGTCTGACGGAGCTCTAAAGGCCCCACTGTACCAACTTCAACTGCTTTAATGGCTTTTGGAACATATTGTTCTCATATGCCCCTTCTGCTGGGGGAAATCTTCACAGGCTTGGGGTGAATATAATCCTAACTCACCAGCAGTTTGAGGCCTGTTGTTTACACTGAACCTGGGTTAGCCACTCTGCCAAGGCAGTTTTACCAGGCTGTGTCTATTGGGGCAGCTAGATGGGGCAATGGATAGAGTACCAACCCTGAAGTCAGGAGCACCTGAAATCTAGCCTCAAATCTAGCCGCAGACATATGAGCTTTGTGACCCTGGACAAGTCACAACCTCAATTGCCTCTCAAAACAATGACAAAACAGAGTGTGCATGTTGTGCATGCTACAACTTCTTAGAGTTTTAGATCAGAGATGGGTGGTAGGGAGACCATCAAAGATGGACCAGAGCTCAGAAAGCCCACACATGAGAGGTGATAGTCCTTCTTGGACATCCCAAACATTCTGACATGTAGCTAGGAAACTGGCAATTCCTAGTTTTGGGGATTCTAGGTTTTAGACATCCATTTTTGGAGGCAGCTAAACGATATAGCAGATTTAGGGCAAGATCTGGAATCAGGAAGACTTGAGTACCAAAACAGTGTTAGTCACTATATAAGTCGTTTAACCTCTGGCTAACTCACTTTTCTCATCTATAAAATGGGGATAATAATAGAATCTACCTCCTAAGGTTGTTGGATAAAAGATTGAGGATAAAATGAAATAATATTTGTAAGGTACTTAGCAAACATTAAAGCACCATATCAATAATAATTATCATTATCATTATGGTTTCCAGAAAAGGGACAGAAAGTAAGAGCTACAAGACAAAGAATGGGGAACAGCTAGAGTACTAGGGAGCTAGCTTTGTGAATAAAGACCCATGTTTTTCCATAAATTTCTAAGGGCAAGATTACTAGCTACATCTATTTCACTGATTACTAGTGTCATGAGAATATCCTGATACTCCTTTACAACTGGAGGATCAGGGTAATAATGCAATCCCTATAAGTAGCTGTTGTTACACAACTGCTAGTGACTATAGGTAAATGTGAAATTGAGTTTATGAGTTGGAGTTGGTCTACAGAGAGCTTTAAATATCCATATCAAGAGTATATATTTTATCCCATCATAGGATATCACAGTCAGACTTCTGCCGTAGGAAAATTATTTTAGCAGCTGTAAGGAACAGATTAGAGATAGAAGAGACTAAAAGCAGAGAACTCACTTGGTCTTTAAAATAGATTTTAATTCAGACAAGAGGTAATGTGGTCCAAAATAATAGTTATAGAAGCAGAGAGATGGAATCAACAGGACTTGGCAAATGAATAGATAGAGGATATTAGGAAAATGGGAGAATTAAAGATAACTAAGGTTTTCAGGCTGGACAACTGGGAGAGTAATAGTGTCATAAACATAAATGAGAAAGTTATTATTATTATAAGTTATGCTAGATACTGTACAAAGAGAATTTGTGTCTGGTTTTGAGGAAAAGAAAAAAACCACCATATGACATAGAATTAGGGATTTTAGATGGGAATTATGCTCTATTTAACAAAATACAGAGGAATAAGAGCACAAACTGTTTTCAAAATCACATTTCAAACATCTTGATATTAGTTGACATCTTGTGGAGCTAAGACCTTTAACTATAGTAGCCTCAAATCACAGAGAACTTAATCTAGTTTAATTTCTAATCTCTTTGAATCTTTCTAAGATTTGCACATTTAATTATTTCTTTAGTAATTGGTGTGTGGAACCTTATAGCACATATGCCTACATAGAATTACTGTTTCTAGAAGTTCATTTCATTTCATTCATAACAAAAGTTAGTTATTCTTCATAACTCAAAAGATTACTCAGAATTAACATGCGATGTCTACAACAGAAACATTGAGCCCTGACAAGAGAGAGGAAGTTCACATCCTTTTAATTATTATTAATATTATTTTGAATGACTCCTACTTTGGTGTGATTACTTGCCCACAGGTAATTCTCTAATACTGCCACAATGGTCTTGAAAGGAGTATACAATTTTTTTGAATTATATGTGTGAGTTATCACCTAAATGTATAGAAATAAATAAGATGAAGGAAGCTAGTGAGGGGAGGGGAGTATAATTGGCATTTGGCTAAAGTGTGATATCACCAAGCCCCAGGAGTTCCTGAATTACTAACAGAATTTGTCAGTTGTGAACTATATTTAGTCAAAACAGGGAAACTGGTTCAGGAAGTTGACACAGCTCAAGGCAACTTAAGTCAGTGCCATCTAAATGACTGTATTAAAGACATTTTTTTTCCTCCTAGCTTAAATATCAAATCTTAGAAACCCAGATACCAAGGAAGCATTAATAGCTACGAAGGTACAAAGACTCTTTGCTAAATAAACTGAGATACAATCAATCAACCACAAGAAAAAATCCTTTGGACCAACATCTAATATTTAATGAGGAAGGCTGAGCAAAGTGACATGAAGCCATTATCTTTGGGTTTGTGTAAAAGCTTTGGGTTTTAAACAGGAAATTAAGCCAGGCATAGAGAACCTCTCTCACGTTTGGGGCACTTGTTTATTCTAAAGGAGTTTAATATTAATTATTTCTCTGTCCAACTAAATGTTTTTCCCATTTTATAGCTTCTGGACTAAAGAGGAAACTTGATCTATTGATCTGATTTAGTGACTATTTATTACATCTTTGTAAGTTGTGCAATGTATATTTGGAGGGGCCCTGAATCTCCTGATACCTTTCTGGTATTATGGTAGCCTTTGCTGTGGAATGATTTTTCTTGATTTGTTGGTCACTTCACTGATTGTTCTCTAAGGAACCAGCCTAGATTATTTCTAAGGTTCCTTTGAGCTGTTGCATGTTATGTCTCCAAGATGGATATTTGCACTTGTATTTTCTAAATGAATTCCAATATTCTTTTGGACTCCACTAGGGCAAGTTTTATAATTTGGTTTGTGTCTAAGATGTGGCTCTTACTAACAGAAATTAAAATCAGAAAAAGAAATCAATCATTCAAACAAAAAGCAATTATTAAGTGTCTGCTAGATACCAGGCACAAGTCTTGCCACTGGGGATTCAAGGGCAAAAATAAAACAGTCCATGCTCTCAAGAAGTTTACATTTGAGTGACTAGTAAATATTAATCAGCATTTAACTCAACAATCATTTAAGAAAAGCCTACTATGTATCAAGCAACAGTCCTAGATGCTAGCAACAGATGAAAAAAAGGTGAAGAAAAAAAGAAAATCTTTGCCCTCAAAAAAATCTACTTTTTTTCTGGAATTGAGGGAGTTTAGTATAAACAGTAAAGACATAATTAACTACAAAGTATGCAAAAAGCAAATGAAAAACAAATGGGAAACAATTGGGTGAGAGGCCCCACAACAGATTAGATAAGAAAAGGCCTCAGGTAGGAGATTGCACCCAGCTGAGTTTTGAGGACCAGATCAATCTTATTTAATGTAATGGACACCTCACTTTGTCTTTTTCTGCTATTACCAGACAACTCCTCAGTTGCTCTCTTGGGCAATGTGATATTTGTTAAGTAGACATTAAAACTTACTCCTTCTATAAATATAGCTTTGGGCTTAATTAATTCCTGTTGCTGGAGTATTCCTTCCCCATTGAATGGCATCGTGCTTGCCATGACAGATTGATTATTCAGGCAATAATAAAGGGTACTAACAAAGGCCCATCTAAGCTGGCACAGCCTTCTCCCTAAACTCCTAATTTAGAACTTCAAATATCTCTACTTCCAAATCTCATTTGCAATTATTTTTCTTAAATTGCATTATATTAAGAAAAAATGGTAAATTATTCATATTTTCTTACCTAATCCTAGATTACATTTCAAAATGATGATAATCAACAGGCTGTAGGAGATGGTATGACATTTTTAGTAACATGGTAACCAACTTAATTAAGTAATATCAAAGATAAATTGAAATCCCCATGTTCTTTCTCTTGCTTCAGACAATTTTTTCAATGTTATGAAAATTCAGGATGAAATTATATTGCTTGATAACTTTTTAAAGTGACTATTGAGCTTACCAGATACTTCGCAGCTGTCCAGCATCAGTTCTCCACATTTATTAAATCTTATATCAAGTTGCTAAGTATTTTGCCAGTAATTTTTAACATTGATATAAGACATTTATTGACTAAGTATAGTATAAAGTAACTTTTGCCTGGAACTTTCTCTTTAAAGAATGAGAGTTTGTTCATTAAAGATCTTACCTTACCAACACAGCCCAGATCTATTGGGTGTAAGTATCGTGGTTTCTTGTTCACTAGAGAGATCTAGATTGCCCTTAAAGATGGCTCCCAATTACCTCCAGGATTAAATATAAAGTCTGTTTGACATTTAAAATTCTTCACAAGCTAATCCCTTCTACCTTTTCAGCCTTCTCACATCTTATTTTCTCCCCCCTAAAATACAATAGAATCATACTGTCTATTTTCTTTTTTCTAGTTTCCATTGGCAGCTCTACATGGTTTCCATTCCATGGAATAGTCCCCATTCCTCACTGCTTTTCAGCTTTCTTTTGTGTGTTGTTATCTCTCATTAGATTATAGGCTTCTTTAGGGAATTTCTTTTTTCTTTTTATCATATGTATCCCCAGCATTTAGCATATTGCCCAGTACAAAACTTCTTAAATTGTGGGTCACAACCTCATAAGGGGTAATGTAACTGAATGTAAAAGTCATGAAAAATTTGGCAATAGTTTATGTAAAAATAAACAAGTACATCCATCTTATTCATATACAATTTTGATTTCATCTTTAATAAATGATAAAATTATGTGTATACCAGAGAATTGTTTTAAAATTAATTTCTTTGTGGTTTATCATTATTTGTAAATGTTTGGTTTGTATACCTATTTTATATACCTTTATACTCAGAGTCAGGTAAAAAATTCTTGGGCAAAAAGAGGTTGCCAAGGAAAAAGCTTAAGAAGCCCATGACTTAGTACACAGTGGGCATTTAGTAAATGTTTCAAAGCATTCAGAATCAAAGGCTTTAGCTAACTAGGGTTTGCAAGCAGTATACAGAAGTCAAGAATGTAATTAGTCTAACATTTTGCAGCTGCTGTTATGTTTTTTACGAGAGAGAGAGAGAGAGAGAGAGAGAGAGAGAGAGAGAGAGAGAGAGAGAGAGAGAGAGAGAGAGAGAGAGAGAGAGAGAGAGAGAGAGAGAGAGAGAGAGAGAGAGAGAGAGAGAGAGAGAGAGAGAGAGAGAGAATAATTTAGGTTTTTAGGCAGAGAACAAGATAACATAATTCTATTCCCAGGGTAGTTTTGGACAAGTATGGAGTCAGAGAGCCAGGCACCTGGATATTGCTCTTCTTTTCTATCCTTCATTGTGTCACAATGGTATGTAAAACTCAATTTCCAGTCCTAAGGGCAAGGAGAATGGAGGAGCCATGCCCAACAACATAATGCTCTATCTGCCATTTCCATGCCTTTACTCCTCTTTTCTCACATGCACCTCTTGGTTTTCCAAGTTTCAGCTCAAATATGACAGATTTTCCTGGTCTCATAAGTTTCACGTTTACCTTGTATCTACTTTGTATGCAGCTTATATTTACATATTGTATCCACTTCTTCAGTTGTTTTTGTTTCCCCAGTGCTTAATATAAAGTAAATGTTTAATAAATCATTATTGACAGGTTGATAGATAAATTGAAATTAATAACCAAATAATAACCAGAAGAATTCAGTGTCTGAAGAAAGCCACCTCAGCCTAAATTTTCCAAATGTAGTTGCTTTTCTGTTATGTACAGATTCCTGCTTCTAAGTGTCCTGCTTCTAAGTTATGATACAGCCTCTTTCTAATATTTTTTCTCTTCCATGCCTTCAGATAAAAAGTCAATAGGATTTCTTTCCCCAAAAAACATTCCCTTGACTAGCTAAATCCAACTCTTCTTATTTTTTAATTTCCTTCTTATTCTGAACCTCTTTTTCTTTTGCAGATATCTTACTATTAAATTTGGAATTTCAGAATTATGTTACTGTATAACTCTTGGATATCATTAAAGTTGATGAACCATCAGAAGCCTGGAGCATCATTTCTCCTGAATCCTCTAAATGCTTCCTGAGATGAAAGTTAACAAGGTCATTGACACCTTTTCAAGTGTCTGAATTAGGTATTCAAAGAGGCTTGAAGGCTATAAATCATAGGGAAGAGAAGTTCCTGTGTAAGAAATTTCCAAAAAAGGAGAAATATATGGTATATATGCATGTGTTGTTCATTCATTTCAGTCATCTCTGGCTCTTCATGACTGCTTGGAAAAAACACTGGAGTAGTTTGCCATTTTCTTCTCCAGCTCATTTTACACATGAGAAAACTGAGGCAAATAGGGCTAAATTATTTCCCATAAGTCATATAGCTAACAATGTCTAAGGCTGGGTTTGAACTCAGATCTTCCTGACTCCAGACCTAGTGCTACCTAGCTGCCTCTGTGATATGTGTAGTTTATATCATTAGGACATAATAAATTCATAATGAATGGGCCTCAAAATCAGGAGAAATTGGCTTCAAATTTATAGCTTGGAAACACAAGGTTTTGCAAAGATGAATGTTAAAAATTATCTATGCATATATTTTGAAAATAAAAAACTAAAAAAAGACATCCACATAAAGGATCCAAATAATTATATTATTAGGATATATAATTGCCCTATAATTGCATTTAATAGAATCATGTGTATGCCACTTGTCAATTAAGATTCTAAGCTCTTGTGGATCAAGTTCCATATCTTCTCTTCCTTTTTATTTATTTATTTTTGCCTTAGTGACTCACACAAGGCTTTACTTAAAAGAGGAGCTTAGTAAATTTATGTCAAATGCATGAATCAAATACATGCATAGATTTCTAGTAAATCAGAGGAATGCTATCTACATAGTATATCAGACATTTACTGAAGTTTCTCATGATACAGTTGGAAAACAAACAGAGAGCAATAAACTAGATGATAGCATACAAGTTAATTTATTAGTGATTGAAAAAAAAAACATTAATTTAATTTTGGTTAATCATTTTTTTCCTGGAATGAAATCTCTAATATTATGTTACAAGAATATATTTTTGACCTTGTTTTCGTCAACATTTCTATCAATGACTTGAATGATCCTACCATTCCACTGAAACTGATCTTGTATTCTCAAATTTTGTACTCCTTAATATTTCTCCAATTTTTTACATTGCTGATTACCTTTACTCCTTTTAAATACTCTCTCTTCTTTTGACTTCATGAAGGCATTTCTCTCTCAATCTCTATAACTATACTTTCTCAATTTCTTTTTTCTAAGCATATAAGGCCCCAAAGGTTCAATCCTAGGCCTTCTCTTTTCCTCTCCCACTTGATCTTATCTGCTCCCATAGGTTCTATTCACACTTCTATGTCAATTAATCCAAAATCTCTATCTCCGATCCCAATATTTTTCCCAAACTCTAGTCCTATTTTTTCAAATGCCTATTCAATATCTCCATTTGAATGTTCCATCACCAACACAAACTCTACTTGTCTAAAACTGAACTCAACATTTTACTCACTAAACCTAATTCTTATCCAAACTTCACTTTTTATATGGAAAGTATATTACTCATTATCCGTATCTATAACTGTGAAGTCTTCTTTAACACTTCTCTCTCTTTCACATCCCTATCCAAATATGTCAATTACTTCTCTCACTTCCATCCGATCCTCTCCACTCACACTGATGCTCTCATAATTTAAGTCCTCATAACATCTCACCAAAAATGACATAATTATAATAATATCTTAACTGTTCTCCCCATCATGTAGGAGAAATATGTTCTCTTTCAATCTACCCTTTCAAATTTGCCTTTCATGGGGTCATTAGAACATCTTCCTAAAGCAAACTTCTCTGTCCCTCATCCAGGGCCATCTCCAGTCATCCTGACCTATAAGGCTGGAAATATATTAGAGACAGATCATCAAAAGCCTTAAATTTTAGACAAAGAAGCTTATATTTTATTTTGGAAGCAATGGGGAGCAGATGAAAGTTTTTGATCACAAAGCAAAGTAACACCAAGATTGTATGTGCAATAATCCACAGCTACTTATTTACAAAGAGAAGAGAAGAGTATTCTCTCATAAGTTCTCTGGAACTAATGATTAAAACATGCCATAGAATATGAATTTTGACCTATTTTGACATTCTTTTATTTTTATTGTAGCCATTGTAAATATTATTATCCTGATTCTATTCATTTGTTTTGTATCAATTTATACAAATCTTCCCAGGTTTCCTTCCTTCCTTCCTTCCTTCCTTCCTTCCTTCCTTCCTTCCTTCCTTCCTTCCTTCCTTCCTTCCTTCCTTCCTTCCTTCCTTCCTTCCTTCCTTCCTTCCTTCCTTCCTTCCTTCCTTCCTTTCTTTCTTTCTTTCTTTCTTTCTTTCTTTCTTTCTTTCTTTCTTCTTTTTTTTTTTTTTTTTGTGAAGTAATTGGGGTTATGTAACTTGCCCAAAGCCACACAAGCTAGTAAATGTTAAATGTCTGAGGTTGGATTTGAATTAAAGTCCTCTTGACTTCATGAGTGGTACTCTATCCATTGCGTTTTCCAGCTGCCCCTCTTCCCAGCTAGATGAAACTTCTCTTCATTTTTTATGGCGCATTAACATTTCATCTATATTCATTAAGCACAATTTTTTCAGCCACTCCCCAAGCAATGGCTAATCCAAATCTAGGTATTCGCTCAGAGCCTGGTGTTTCAAAGGACTAGTCTCTTTGGATTGTTATATGCATTTTACTTTTTGCATTGTAGGCATTGTATGTTGTGTTATATATGTATCGCATATTATATGAATAATGAGCATTGTACTGTTCAATTTGGGGTTGACTTTAGATTCCTTTATAAATGTAGATATAACTAAATATTAGTTCTAATTGATTTATTTGGTGTCTTTCTTCAGTGAACAGAACTGTGAAATTCAGACCACTGCTCTGAAGAATAAATTAAAAGTACAGCTTTACATCCCACTAAGATATACACCTGAAGAATGAAGCAAAATGTAATGAAATCCTGTCTTAAGCAAATACTTAATTGCCATAGTTTTCTTCAGTAGAGTGACCTTGGATGCTTCCTTCCCATACCCTTGCTTTTGGCTCTGGATGCATAATTCATATGGCAATCAATTAGCTCACTCTAGTGCTTGCAACAAGGGGGAGTATTTCATATAAATCAATGCTGGACAAATTGCTGGAACTATTAATAAAGCAGGAAATTTGTAAGCACCAATTTGCAGGCAACTCAGATTCATCAAAAACAAATCACTTTATGTTGTATTTTTTTATTCTTTACTAAATGAGATTGCAAACTAAAACAAAGAAAATATCAGGGATCATTAAATCTCTATTTCTTAGTAAAGACTTGATCAGGATGTTATTATTTGTTGGATTTATGAATGGGGACAAGAGTATGAAGCAAATGCCTAACTTTAAAAAGATAAGTACTCAAAGAGGAAATGCTTCTAGCAATCAAGCAAAAATATGGTACTGAGATGCCATACAACTAATCCATTAGCTATTAGAGTAGTTTTCAAATAGGTTTCACTTCTCATAGGTCTTTTAGATTACCCCTGGCCTAGTTCAAAAGACAAATCATCCCTTTATCCCATGATGGGTTTTCTTTGTTAAAAAACATTCGTTGCTTTATAGAGAATCCAAATTAATTAAAGCAATTAAAGCAAAACTGGGTGCTTTAAAAAAAATTTAATCACCTTAAAGATTATCTTCACATTAAAATATTTTATTAATATTCATTTTTATATCTGGATTTTTCAATTCCAGTGGATTACCTGTTTTAGAACAAAAAAAAAAAAAAGAAAAAAATATTAAGAAAAAAAGGTATGCTTTACATCACACCTGTAATCTACCACCTTTCTTCAGAGAACTAAAAGACATGTTTCAGTGTCAGGCAAAAGTTCCAAATAAATAAATTTCGTATATACATATATATATATATATATATATATATATATATATATATATATATATATATATATATATATATATATATATATATAAAGTGAGAGAGAGAGAGAGAGAGACAAACAGTCATATATATATATATATAAAGACATTACAAGATATATCTTGTAGTGAGATAATAAAAGAGATTTATGTCATACACATTTTTCAAATATGTATAGATACAGTTATTTTTTTTTCTTTTGATGGGGGAAAGTCATTAGGGGAAAGGAAGAGCTTAAATCTGTGATTTCATTGGTGTGTAGAATCCCTTTTTCCTTGTAGATTGGTGAGTGGTATATAATTTAAAGGCTTTACGTATTCCAGAGAAGCATGAAGAAGTTAAATTATTTGGCTATATCTATAGCAGACAATACCATATCCATTATATGTATATATTTACATACCCATTCCTATACCCACACTCACACATACACACTGTTGCTGTTGTTCATTTATTTCAGTCATGTCTGACTCTTTGTGATCCCATTTGGGGTTTTCTTGGCAAAGATACTAGAGTAGTTTACCATTCCTATTTCAGCTTATTTTACAAATATTGCAACTGAGGCAAACAGGCTTAAAAGATTTATCCAGGCTAGTAAATGTCTAAAAACAGCTTTGAACTCAGAAAAATGACTCTTCCTGACTACAGGGCCAACACTCTACCCGCTATCTCTCCTAGTATTTGTATATGTATATGTGTGTGTGTACATGTATATATTCACATTTCTTTTTGATATATATTTGTTTATATGTGTGTGCACATTAAAAAAAAAAAAGGAGAGGGTTAGACAAGAGGATATTCAAGGTTCCTCTTAGCATTAGATTCATGATACAATGACAACATTTTTCCATTTTAATGAGCTTCCTAGTTTTGAAGATAGAGCTTTGAAACATAGGATTTAGAGTTGAAGGAAGGGAGAGGGGGGCACTTTTAAAAGAATCTAGTAAAGTCTCTTCAGTTTATAAATGAGGGAGATAAGGCAAGTTATTGCAAGTCCTATAACCAATTAGAGACAGACCTAATACTAAAGTTCATACTTTGTAGCTTACGAAGAAAAGAGATAAAAGGCAATGTGATACAGGATGGACTTTTAAAAATAATTAAAGATTCAGGAAACAATAAAATAAAATAAAGACTTGGTCCAATTGAGTATTTGTTCATATGGAGTATTCTTTAGATATCAAACTGATGAGCTATTTCTCAAAATAAATGAGGGAAATTTAAGCTAGTTAAAAATGTCTGTAAAATATTAAATAATCAATTAAAAATCAGATATGAATGTTGATGAGTAAAAGTTTGTTGGTAATTTAGAAGTAAAATAAATTGAATTGTTTTTCACTAGAACTTAAAACTCTTGATCAAAACACATCTCTCAAAGCATCTGAGGTTCTAACATCTTTGGTAAAATACTATTCTTTCCATGTTCTTTGAAATTCAAATGCCATACAATATATGTCATAGCAGTACAAGATTATTGAATATAGAGTCAGGAGAAGCAGATTGAAATCTTAGCTATACTACTTATTATCTGTGTGACTTTGAAGAAATCACTTAACTTTTCTAACTCTCTTCCAATGGAAAAAATGAGATGATTAGGTGAGATGAGTTCTCAGGCCTTACAACTCTAAATCTATGGTGCTATCATGACTCTACTTCCAAATAGAAAGACATAAGAAATTCATTGAAGATTTATAATTATTGCAAGATTTCCTTATTTTTTACCTCTCCTTGCTGAATCAAATATTAAAAATGTTATTAGCTTATAGTTCTATAATTCTGTATGGCTTGTGAAACTAATTTTTGTTCTTTTTCTTTTCTTTTTTTATTTTTTCAAATTTCAAAATAGAAAAACTATAGAAAAAGAAAAAAATTGCTATGTGTATAACAAAACTAAAGAGAGGATTCAAAATATGAGATAATAAATTTCCATTTCAAGAAAGCCTAAACAGCCCTTTTTGTAGTGCAAGAAACTAGAAACTGAGTGGATGCCCATCAGCTGGAGAATGGCTGAACAAGTTATAGTATATGAGTATTATGGAATATTATTGCTCTATTAGAAATGATCAGCAAGATGATTTTCAGAGAAGCCTGGAGAGATTTACATAAACTGATGCTCAGTGAAATAAGCAGAATCAGGAGATACACAGCAACAGCAAGATTATACAATTATCAATTCTGATGACATGGCTTTTTTCAACAGTAAGATGATTCAGGCCAGTTCCAATGATCTTGTGATGAAGAGAGCTATCAACATCCAGAGAGAGGACAGTGGGAACTGAATGCAAAGTACGATATAGTATTTTCACTTTTTTGTTGTTGTTTGCTTGCATTTTGTTTTCTTTCTCATTTTTTTTCCTTTTTGATCTGATTTTTCTTATGCAGCATGATATTTGTGGAAATATGTATAGAAGAATTGCACATTGTAACTTATATTGGATCACTTGTAGACTGAGGGTTGGAGTGGGGGAAGAGAGGGAGAAAATTAGCACACAGGGTTTTGTAGGAATTAATATATTTATTTTGAAAATAAAAAGCTTTAATTTAAAAAAAAAAGAATTTGAACCTAGGTAGGTATAGAGAAGTTCATATTTAAAGCCTCAGCCTAATAAGGTGTTGGAGATTTTTTTGCCTATAGTCATCTATGAAGCAGACAAACATACCTAATGGGTCTCATTCCATATGATACAAATACATAAAGGCCTCTGTCTGCTTTCAGAAAAAAAATTATGTTAAAATGATAGAAAAAAAAGAAAGCCTAAAATAAATACTACACATTGTGTTCATCTTCTCTGTTATGAAGCTAATTTGAGCTTCACAGCAGCTCCATAATACAGACAGTTCAGTGTAATAGTATACTGTCTTTGAGTAAAAGATCCTAGACCTCCTGCTTCCTAAATGTGTGACCTTAGGCAAATCACTATGATGCTATATTGGGACAGCTGGGTAGTGCATTGGATAGAATGCTGAGTTTGGAATCAAGAGGACTCGTGTTCCTGAGTTCAAATCTAATTTCAGAAACTAATTAGCCATGTAATCCTGGACAAAAGTCACTTAATCCTGTCTGCCTCAGTTTCCTCAACTATAAAAGGAGTTTGAGAAAGAAATGGCAAACCACTCCAGTATCTTTGCAAAGATATTGATATTTTTGACTATACATTTTACTTGCCATCTAGCTGTTTGAAGCCTTATATATATGTGTGTGTGTGTGTGTGTGTGTGTGTGTGTGTGTGTGTGTGTGTGTGTGTGTGTAAAGGAGGGGGTGGAGGGAAGGAGGGGAAAAGTTGGAACAAAAGTTTTTGCAAGGGTCAATGTTAAAAAATTACCCATGCATATGTTTTCTCAATAAAAAACTATAATGAAAAAAAAAGTAATATTGAAGTTAATTATTCCTTGAATGATCAAATTCACTTTTACTAATGTGAATTTCTTTTTTTAGTGTCCATTACTTGCATATTAAATTTCATTCTCTGATAACAGGTTTATGTTTTTTTTTCTATTTCTTGCATGGATAACTTGAATAGTATATATTTCTTTGATACTCATGCATCTTATTTAAATTATCAGTTTTGTCAGTATATATTGGACATCCAATTTTCTCTTCAACTACTCTGCATTCTCCACTTTAATTTTTCATGCTGAAAATTTAGATTTCTTCTCTTGTGATATCAAATAAACTATTTCATTAATGGTATTGAAAAAATCTAATATATGAAGACTCAGCAATACATTAAAGGAGTATAGTAGTGTTAGTTAGGAATTAATTCAGAATCTTCCTAAAACAATTCAAATAAAAGTGATCCAGTTTCCTGGTATAGTATTGGTAGACTGTCTAGGCTTCACAGGAATACAGCAATGAAGTCAGTACAATAGCTCTTCAGTTTGGTAGGAAGTCTAATACCTCTTCCTTCCCACATTTTCTGTGGAGCCTTCCAAAAACTGAGGCAGCTCTGGCAATGCATGCATTAACCTCATCATATATATGGACATCTCTAGAAAGTGTACTTATCCACAGCACTCAAAATTTCTCCATTTGCTATAAACAATGGTTCCATGTATGAAAGGTGCAGTGCTGGCTAGTGAAGAATCTCTCGGGTTTTTTTTGTTTTGTTTTGTTTTTGGTATTGATTATCAGGCCAAAGAGAATTGAGTTATATTTTGTTGTATCTCAGCCTCAGAGGCTGCACTGAGTACACAATCATCCAAGAATAAAAAGTTGCACTAACTCTCCCTCCATTTTAGTCTTGGCTTATAGTCTTTTCAAGTTAAATACCTTACCATCAGTGTGGTAGCTGACTTTGATGCCATTTTTGTCCTCATTAAAGGTATTCAACAACATCACTAAAAACATTTTGGTAAAAGGCATAGAAGCAAACACAGAGTCCTGCTTCACTAAATCGGTGAATAGGAAAACAATGAGAACTTCATCTATTAACAAGAATAAATGCAAGCATGCCAAAATAAAACTGACATGCAATACTGATGAACTTCTCCAGGAAACCGAATTGTGCCACTATTTTCCATAAGGCCTCACAACTGAGAGTATCAAAGGCAAAACATTCATTTAATTTAAAGAATTCTACAGTGTAGCTCCTTCTCAAATTCATGAAAAATATAAAATCCCTTCTCTTTTATCAAGTAAAATAAAACTACTCCCACAATCCTGTTGTTGAACTAACATTGTATGTATGTATGTGTGTGTGTGTATATATATATATATATATATATATATATGTATATATGTGTGTGTGTGTGTATATATATACATATTATATATATTACAAAATATTAGCATTCCCTACTTTAGAATCCACTTTATCACCATCCTTTGGAAGGCAGGTATAAACTAGATACAAAGAAGATAATTACAATGGGAATTTTTTTTTAATCTCCTAGCAATGTGATAACCTTTTTACTAAGACTTATGAATTTCTGTCAGAAAGGCATACAAAATCCAACAAGAGAAATCCACACATATTGGTTAATGACTGTAGTAATCTACTGTTTGATAAACCCAAACTCTCTAACTTTTGGAATACAAACTCACTGTTTGACAGAAACTACTAGGAAACTGGTTTTTTAAAATGGCAGAAACTAGGCATTGACCAATATCTCATGCCATATACCAGATAAAATCAAAATGGGTACACAATTTAGACATAAAGGGGGATGCTGTGAGCAAATTAGGAAATCAAGGAATAGTTTACCTGTTAAATCTATAAAAAGAAAAGAATTTATAATCAAACAGGAAATAGAGAACTGAATCAAGTTTATATGAAAATAAGACATTTCTCAATTGATAAATAGGCAAAGGATGTGTACAGGCAATTTTCAGATGAAATTAAAGCTATCTATAATTATATAAAAATACTCTAAATCACTATTGGTTAGAGAAATATAAATTAAAATAATTCTGATGTAAACCTCATATATATATATTTAATAATATGACTGAAAAGAAAATGTTAGGTGTAGCGTGCTGTTGTCTCCAGAAGCTGCAGATCGCTCTCTGGGAGGAGATCTGCTGTGTCAACTCAAATCTCTCGGACAGATTCTTCTTCCTGTAGAGAACTGTTGTCTCCAGACAGTTGCCGTTAACTCTTGTCCAGAGAAGTGACTTCCCTTCCTGCAGAGAGCCGTGTCAAGCCTATTGTAGAGCAGAGACTTCTTCTATCTCTGGAGTGCTGTCCTCTTTTATCCTCCCAGAGAATGGGCATGGGATAATGCAAGGGCTTCTGGAAAGAAGTACTCCAACCAATGAACTTGCTCCTCTTAGAATTCCTAAGGTGTAAACTCCCTTTAAAGGTCCAAACCAAAGGTCTGAGCCAGAGAACTGTCAAGTCAATCTGAGTTCTCACCTTGTAATTGTCCAGACAACCTGAATTCTCACCTTGTCACTGTCCAGACAACCTGAGTTCTCACCTGGTGATCCTAACATCTCCCCCTTTCTTTTGATTTAGAACATAGGATAGTCATGACCTTGAAACATAAATCCATCATATGGGAGATATTACACATAATTACATAGATTACATAAACACATAGTAACATAGTAACATAACACACATTGGGCGCCAAATGTAACGTGCTATCGTCTCTAGAAGCTGCCGATTGCTCTCTAGGGGGAGATCTGCTGTGTCAACTTCCCTTCCTGCAGAGAGCTGCATCAAGCCTGGTGTAGAGCAGAGACTAACTTTTTCCTCCAAAGCTGCCCTCTTTATCCTCCCAGAGAATGGGCGTGGGATAATGCAAGGGCTTCTGGGAAGAAGTACTTCAACCAATGAGCTTGCTCCTCCTAAGCATGCAAGCTCTTCTCCAGGAAAGGCCGGAACTAGAGAATTGTCAAGTACTGACTTAGCACTTAGTAAGAACCTAATATCTCATTATCTCAGTACTTAGTAAGAACCTAACAGTTAGGTATTGGAAAGGTTGTGGAAAAATTGGAATAATCATGCATTGTTGGTAGAGTTGTAAACTGATCTAATCATTCAGAAAAACAATTTGGAACAATGCACAAAGAGCTATAAAATTATGCATACCCTTTGATCCAGCAATATCACTACTAGGTCTATTCTAAAGAGATCATAAAGAAAGGAAAAATTGGTACAAGAATGTGAGGGAATACTATCGTTCTATAAGAAATGATGAGGAGGCAAATTTCAGAAATATCTTAAAAGACTTATATGAACTGATGTTGAGTGAAGTGAGCAGAACTAGGAGAATGATGTATATAGTAAAAACAACATTGTATAGATGATCAACTTTGACAGACTTAGCAGTACAAAAGACTCAGCAATATAATAATCAGACAATTCCAAAAAACTCATGATGGAAAATGCTAACCTCATTCAAAGAAAGAACTACAGAGTGAATACAGATTGAAGCATACTAGTTCCACTTTTTTTTATTTGTCATGGTTTTTGCCTTTTGTTCTGATTCTTCTTTCACAACATGACTGATGTAGAAATTTGTTTAATATGATTGTATATGTACAACCTATATCAGATATCTTGCTCTCTTGGGGAGGAGAGAGGAAATGGAGGTAGAGAGGGAGAAAATTTAAATTAAAATCTTATAAAAATTGAAAACTATCTTTACATGCACTTTAAAAAATATAAAATAATATTAAATAAAAAAATTAAATTTAAAAAATGACATTATCCAAAAAAAAAGGGTGGGGAAAGGGGGCCGGGGAGGTCACTTTTCCACAGGACACTTAAGACACATGAACCACTACAAGGAGCAGAACAGATGGATATACATATAAAGGCCGGAGATGCTTCACTGCCAAATGAAAGGGAGCCTAGGCTTTCTTAGTAGTGTGTTTCATTTGAGAGCTTGACTGCAATATCAATACCCAAAGCTAGTAACATGAAAGTTTCACTCTGGTTTGAATCTAAATCCAAGTGCTTCTTTGCAGACTAAACTTCATCCTATCATTGCTAAAATTTACATCTTCAGAACCTCTAGATGTCACTGTTCCTTCACAGCACCCCTAGTGTAATACCATTTATTAGGGGGCATTGGGGATTGTCTCCCTCTAAGAGATCAACTTTTCTCCCACAGAGATGAGGAACTCAGATGGAAGGATAGTCATCTGTTTGGCATATCCCATGCAATTTGAGACAACTGCAATATTTTTGAGGTAGGTGGTCTCCACTGAATGCAAAGTTATACTGTATCATCAAATTCTCTGCTTTTTTTCTGCAGTTTATAAAGCCAAGCACCACATCACAGACAACGCTATATATTCTACTGTGGTTATTTTATAAATAAATTTCTATTTCTTTACTTTTATATAGCACATAAAATTTTCATATAGCTGAAATGAACTGTGCAGAGAGAAAAGTCAATGCCAGCAGGCATCTAAATATTGTAGCATCTGTTATATTTTACACTCTATAATCACAAATCTTATAAAGCCTCATTGCATTTGAGACTGGATCCTCTGCAAACTATTGAAGATTGATAGCCAGGATAATTGCCATAACACTTATATTTCTAATATATTGAACAACAGTAAACATTATTCTTTTTCTCTTCAGAAAATAGTATCTTTCCCTTTAAACTCGTTTGCATTCCCTTCTACTGGGATTCTGATTTTTAAAAGTCTAAAAGTTTACATTCGTTTGTAACAAGGAAAAAAAATCATACATTTGTGTGCATTTGTGCATATCTTGACATATTAGTCATAAATCTAGTCTATCTGAAAAGGAAAAATCAAGCTTAGACTATAAAAATATATTTCATTTGAGCAAAACCATGTAACTATAATTGAAAGCACCAATTTTTAGTCTATCCAGAAATAAGAAATTCTATGGAAAGCAGCCTTAATTTGTTTCATAATCCTATATCTATTGGTGATGGTCAGTTTCCATATTCTGTAATGAATTTATGATCTTATTTAAGTGGATACTTAATCTGATAATGCAGACTGAAACCCTCAAACCCTATCATCCTGTATTATGTTTACTCATATGTTTCTATACATCTTATACATATAATCACCCAACCACCAATTATCCCAGGTAGGGACCTAGGTCTTCCCATTCTCTAGTTGCTATGTAAATACCATAGGAATATAGCTATTGACTATTGGTAATTATCATTTTGCCACCTAATCAGCCCACCTTCTTTTCCAGATTGGGCTCTGATGATATCCTTTTTATCTTTTCTCTTCTGCACTACTAGTACAATAATACATTACACACTACTCATACCTACATGCATTTAATAGTTCCATATATTTAATTCTTTAGAAACTAGTCTTTCTCAATCTGTAGTCATAGCACATAATATGCCAAAGATCACTAAAAGAACTAAACAATTTTCCTAAAACAATCCAACCCATCCTATTCTCCCACTTCAACTCAAGGCCAAGCTCTTTTTCTGTGGTCAAGGTAAGCCCAAGATATATAGAGAGTACCTGGCACATAAGAAGGGTTTTTAATTTATTCATATGCATGGACCAACTCTATGGATTGTCCATCAAATTATACATCATACAGAACCTGATATAGCTCCTTTTCTATGATAGATCCAATTAAAGCCTCATTATATAGGAAGAGGTATTGATTCAGAATGACAATGAGAATTTTAACTCTACTAGATCCTAGAGAGATTAAAAAGTTTTCAAGTATGAACCTGGTGAAGGAGTTGTGTGACCACTATCCAAAAACCAAACTATGCAAGGTAAGCCACTCATAAAACTCTCTGTTAATGTTTAAAAGAGTTGTGATGTGTTCAGAGGCTACAGAATCCACAATGATCGAATTTTAGATGTATTGATAAATTAAAGAAATATATTATGGTATGTAAGTCAACATCCAAATAGCACAGATATAAGAAAGGATAATTTTTTTTAATTAGAAATATTTTATTCTTTTATTTTTCTTTTCACTTCTAGGATTTTTAAAAACATGAGAACTATTAGAAATAATTACTTAACAGACATCTGAAGCAAAGGGAAAACAAAATGTTAGCATGTTGCTGCTATGTATGACTTATATGAAACACTAGAATACCCACATATTGTTTTAAAAGTATGAATTATATTTTAAGCAGCAATCACATTTTTATTAATACCTTTTATTTTTATATCATGCTTATTCCAAATATAACCCTTCATATTCCTTTTCAGTAAAACTATTGTAACAAAAAAAAGATCCAGAAAAATACTAATATTAATAATTACTAGTATTCAAATAGCACTTTAAAATTTTTCAAGGTTATCTCATTTGATCCTGACAACAAATCTTTAAGATAGGTGCTAATACTCTATTACTATCTTATTCTATAGTATTCTGTTTAATTATGTATTATATTATTTATTTATGTTAAATATATATATGATATGATTTAATATCTTAATCTACAGATGAAGAAGCTGAGGCTGAGAGAGGTAAAGCAACTTACAAAGAACCACAAAGTTAGAGTCTAAAACAGGGTTTAAACTCAGATCCTTTGATCAAGTTGAGCATTCTAGCAGCTGTTTCATCTAGCAAAAGCAACATCCAGATTCAAAGTATGTGACCATATATATTATAATACACATCCATAGTTCATTTCCCAACCCTCTGCAACATAAAAAGTTGATTTTCTCAACTCTTCTTCAGGGCCAGTCTTAGTGATTAGAATTACAATGTTCAGTTATTTTATGGTTCTTTCAATTATTTTATTTTCTATTTAATTGTGTTTTTTTCTTTCCACTTATATTAGTGTAGTTATGCATACTCTTCTGCATTCTTTCCACTATGATCAGTTCATATTTTTCCCATGTTATTCTGAATTTCTCTAACTACCTTCATAACAATGTATTTAGCTATTCTCTAATTGATTTACATCTGCTTTGTTTCTAGTTGTTACTACAAAGGTTGTTATTTTAAATATTTTTGTATCTCCACTGTCTTTCTTTCTATCTTTAATTTCTAAGTGGTGGTGAACTCTCAGATTCAAAGGATACAACCATTTTTGGATTTTTTAAAACATAGTTCTAAATTGCTTTCCAGGAATGTTGAACCAACTTTAATATTTATTTCTATTATTATTAGGGATGTAAAGCAACCTTTTTATAACTGTTAATAGTTTCTAATTCTTTTGAAAACTGGCCATATTTTCTTAATCACAGAAGAGGTGATGTACAAATATTCTTAAACATAAGAATACAAAACAGATTATCATTCTGATTTTTGTGACTTTAAGTGTCCCAAAATTTTTTTCTATCCATCAAAAATTGTTCCATACAGGCAAGTACTTCATACAAAACATGAACATTTCTATTGAAATATTATTGATATTTTAATTAATGATATATTAATATGTATATTGGCATTCATTTAAATAGAGTGTTTCTCTCTAGCATTTATATAACTTGTCAATATATTTAAAATCATACTTCTCTAACTGATAACACAAAGACTGCACTTTCCAATCAAGAGAAATATTAAAAACACTGAACATCTGCAAAGACATGGTTTAATGAGCAAAAACAATTGAAGGCATTTGCTGTCCCAATTCCTAGCAACTTGACAGATAATGCCCCAAAACTCTCTTTCTGATCCAGCATTAACTAATAAGTTAATCAGAGCAGAACAAGTCTTCACTGAATGACTTCATAAGAGAACTGTAAATATGTTTTAGTAGCATATGTGTACTTTTTTTCCTTGCTAAGCATGTAAACACAGTCCTGAGAATTGTTTTCTGTGGAAATCTTGAAATGAGGGAAAATGTGATAATTGGGAGGGGGAAAGAAAAAGAAAATGACTTATTATCTGAGAGTAGTCTCCTCAGATATTGTCATCTCAGCCTCTGAATTCCAAAGACTTGCTTTTTTGTAACATTGCACAATGCCACTTATGGAGTCTGTTATTAGCATCAGTGAGTTCATTAGGCTTAACATAAGGGACATGTGGCCCAGTGCCTCACAGCTTTATAAACTCTTCAGAGGAAAATCCCTTCTTCATTTCAAGATGTTGTGATACACTAAAAGGCAAGTGAACTCAGATTGCTTGCAATAAACAATCTCAATCCCAGAGAATTAATTTATTTCTGTACTCTCAGTAAATAGGGCGAGAATCACAGAGAGAAAGAATAGACATAGAACATCACATGAGCTCATTTTATTAATTGATTTTATCTATTTTTTTTCTTATAGGGGAGATTTCAATAATGGAATGGGGAGAAAAGATTACATCTTTGGAAATAACTAGGTTTTTTGTTTGTTTGTTTGTTTTTAAAGGAAGGTAATCAATAAAGCTTTTTTTTTAATGTTTTTATATTGTACCAGTTTCTGAAGCATAACTGGAAAACTATAAGAATCTTCTAGAATTATTTCCAGAAATCACTAATTCTCATACTTTGATGAACTCCTAAATTGTAATGTTGTCAGGAATAATAAATAGAAAATAGATCAAATTATACCATAATATTTTAGTGGATATAAAAATGATATATGGGATTATTTTCTTACATTATTTTTACATTAGTATATTATATTATTTTTATTATTAAATGACTTCTTACAAATTTATCTCCTGTTTGTTGAAATATTTTAATCTCTTTTAATAAAAATGCTTTCTAAATGTCCTAATGGGAATTATTAGAATATTCACAAAATAAAAGACAATTTTGGCTGGCCACAAACCCTGGAAAACCTAGATTTAAGTGCCATCTCTGACACAAGCTGATTGAATGACTATATGTCACTTCATGTCTTATTTCCCCCCTACAATTCTTTTAAGACAGAGGCTTTTATTTTTTTTTAATGGACACCTGTGGCAAGAGAACCCTTCTTACAGTAATATTTTTAGATACATAACATAAAATACATAGTTTTACAAAGGAAATCAATTACATTGAAATATAATAACCAAAATATTCTTCAAAACAAGTTCACAGACTCCAGCTTAAGAGACTCTGCTGTAAACTGCAGAAAAGTTACTGACTCTCAGTGGTAGACAGCATTTCCTGAAAGGAATGTAATCACAGGTCCAGTCCATATTCTTATCCCTATTCCTATTTCCAAAGCATAGTTATAGAAAAAACTTGGAAGCAAAAACATCACTCACAAAGACTTTCTATCTGTGTGAAATCACAGCAGCAAAATGCTAAAGAAAGTGGAACTGTATCCATGTTCTACAAATCAACAGAAAATAAATATTATCAGCACAAAAAATTTGTTTCTCAAGAAAATCTATCAAGATGTAGTGTTTTTTTAAACTCCTAAATTCACTTAAAAACAAACAAGATAGAGAAATGTTTCTCTTGCTCTTCACTGTTAGACTTGTTAATTTCATGGTTTTATTATATTCTTTATAAAGTCAAAACTCAGCATGATAAAGAGCATGGGGGAACATTATTTTATGTTGATAACTTGCTAAGCATCAGTTATTCAACTCTCCCTCTGGCTTTTATGTTCATTTTTTAAATTGGATAACTCTTCTAAATAATTTTCCTTCTTTTGAAAGGGAGTTGTTAAGTAATGTGTATCTTGTTAAAAAAGAAAAAAAAAAGAAATTAACCAAAAATAAAAAAAGATGCCAAATCTCTCACAATCATGCAATAACTTGCAAAGATATATATGCTTGCCCAAACAAATATGCAAGTCATCTTTATTGAAAAGGCTTTTGCTTATTTTCATAAATACCTCTAACCTAGACTTTTTTTTCACTTAATAGTATTTTTTTCTATTTACATGTACAGATAATTTTCAGCATTCATTTTGTAAGATTTTTGAGTTCTAAATTTTTCCTTTCTTCCCCATCTCCAAGACATGAAGCAATATAATATGTAACCCAGCTTTTTCTAAAATTGTACTATATATTTCTCTTTTTTACTATATTAGTATTTGTATTGAATAGCCACAGAGCATTGATTTTTCAACATTATTATAACTCAAATATTCAAAGAGAGTAGACTCTTTTCAAACCAGAAAATGTCAGTTTTCATGGCAAAAATTATCCTAACGCATGTCCAAGTTAATTCATTTTATCATTCATGACACCAAGTTGGGCCCAGGCACACTATCTATATGAGGAAACTTGGATAATGGCCAATCTGCAGTGTATCTACCACAAAAGCCTGACATTGTCTCTAAGCTTTGCATCTTTCAGAAGGATATAGGTATTTGAAAAACTACCTCCCCCCTTGGAGACCAGGCAAACAAATCAAGAACTTATCTTCCAACCAAAGGATTTTTAAACAATTTCATTTTCCTTGAGAAAAATAAATCTTTAGTATAATGATAAAAATCATATCACAATTCAGCAACTAGAGTCTAGTACACTAAAATAATCCGATTTTCTAAGTTACAGGCAATAGGAGACATTCTAGCAAATTCAAGAAGCAGAGATATTTGTAGATTTTTGTGGGAATAAAAGCATTCTTTTCACCTTTTTCTTTTACCTGGCCTTTTCTTCTCTATTCATCAATTGCTCCTGGTTCTGTACTCAAAGAACAACTGAAACAAATCTAATTCCTTTTCATCATAAGCACCCTTTAAAAATATTTGAAGTCTTCTCTCATTCATGCCATTCTGGTCTCTAATTTTCCTCCCCTAGGCCAAACATCATCAATTCCTTCAATGAACCCTATCATATGGACACAAATTTCTTCTCCATGCTGACTGACCTTCTCTGAACACATTCTAGCTTATAAATGTCCTTTTTAAACATTTTCAAAAAGATGGCAATAATTGGGATGTAAAGTGAGTATGATGGTAGTGGTGGTTGTGGTGAAAAGCACATGGGAGTGGTTATAGAGATCATAGTGAAAGTGATGAAGAAATTATAGGATGATTCCTCTTTGGTTGTTATTTTCAAATTTGTATAGAAACTTATCCAATCATAGAAAGAAGTAAGGTAAAAAAGAGGAGATAGATGTGAACATCAGCTTTTTTTCAACGTACTCATTTTTTATTTTTCTTCTAAATCAAATCACTTTCACAATAGTGAAAATTAGTAACTAATAAGTGCATCTCAAGGTACTTAGTGTCATTAATGGCCAGAACACAGTCCTAATTTAAACAAAGGAATAGGGAGAAAAGGCCAAAGAATTCCCAAAGGAAGAAATGCATTAACTAAGAAAAAGAAAAAGTATAAAGTCATGGATTTCTGAGGAAGAGTAGAGGAATCCACAGCAGTGAGATTGGCCCAGTGGTCCCATATCTGCTGTGGCTGCCCAACTTCAATTACTGGCTGAAGGTCAAACTTTCTATAATTTAAAAGGAATGAGAGCCAAGTCCAACTTTGGTAATATCTATCATCTTTGTTTGAATACAAGTAATTTTAAAATTTTTCTTAGTGAAATTCTCCTCCCACCTCTATCTAAATGAATATAGTATAGAAGAAAGAGGACTGAATTTTGAGTTAGATAACCTGGATTAAAATCCTGTCTATAATATTGATGAGATGTTTAATTCAGCACAAGCCATCTCCCATCTTTTGGACTTACTTTGCTCATCAGTAAAATGAAGAGGTTGGAATAAGTTCTCTCTAAAGTCTCTAAGTGATGTACAAATTAAATAGAAGTGAAAACCTATGAGAAGAATAAATTGTGAAGAAGATAGTAAGATGATAATTTTCCATTTCTAGCATCGAGTATGCTTTATTATATCATATAAGAAAATATATATAACATGCATACAAGAAGAAAAAAATGAGAGTAAATCTTTTTTTCACTGGTTAATTTTAAGGGGTTATTCAATTACTCCTTCCCAGGACATCCCTTGTCCTATTACCATTCTTCTTTTGCCAAATTATAGCCTTTGATTATTCCATCTCCATCCTCTGCTCCAGTTCATGTATGATTGAATGAAGCTTGAGGAAATCTCACAATAGTGCTAAACATGTGACAATGTCACATTATCAAACTTCAACTAGGTCTAAACTGCTATAAACCAGTTCTTTTATTCATTCCTAATTGATTCCCTCGCTCCCTTGACCCAGAATATATTTCACAGCTTCTCTTCCCTACTCAAATCCACATAACTCTCTTTCCCACCTCTGTCTTAGCTAAAGACTTATGCCTTTTATTTTACAGGGGAAAAAAATAAGAAAAATCAATGTGAGCTCTTTCTCCCATTTTCTTCTCCTCATCTTAAAATTCTTTGATATCATTTCTTATTCTCTCCTCCTTTTCCCTATTCTTTGACAAAAAGAATTAATTCTCTTGCTAAGGTCAATCCTTTTACATGTGCAATTGATACTATTTCTCTTTCTCTCTGTTGTTTTATCATCACTCAAATGAAACAGTATTTTCCCAGTTGCCAAATATCTCTTAATTTCCAAATCTGATGATCTTTAATCAATCTTAATCTTCTTCATCTGTTATATTTTAAATTGTTGGTCAATTTCTCCTCCTGGATTCCCTCTTTTTCCAGATTTTCATGACACTAGTCTCCCTTGACTCTCTTATTATCTTACTTATGTGACATCTCAGTCTTATTTGAAAGTTTATAATTGATATCACAAAAATGTGAGTTTTCTACACAAAATTCTGCCTCATTTCCTCTTCTTTTCTCCTCTATAGTTCTCTATTGGTTACTTCATTATCTCCCATTGATTTAACTACTATCTCTATTTAGAAAATGTTCTTAACCTATCTGCCCTATGCCTATTGTGGAACTGAGGCAGCTAATTTTTGTTAATCACCCTGATTTGCTCAAGCTCTCCTACTTTCCAGAAGAGGTCAGACTGACCTGGGAATCAGAATTGTCAAACAGGAGACAAACTAAGCATCCTTTAAGCTAGAAATGGAGGAATAGCCCAGCCTAGGGCACAATAGCTGAATCTGATAAAAATCAATCTGTGATTACCTCCCTCCCACTCCCTTACTCGTGGTTTTTATCTTTATGCCTATGCCCATCCAGAACTCAATTTTAACTTTAATTTTTCTCATGCTGCATGTTTGTCTGACTTTTTAAGGGATAACCTCTTTCTTTCTTAGACTAAACTCTCAAAAAATATAGACACTACCTAATGTGAGTTCTGGTCCCACAAGATCAATTGTCCATTGAATTTTTCAAATATCAAAAGATATATCATTAACTCATTATGCCTAAAATTGAACTCATTACTTTTCTTTCTAAACCTTCATCTCTTCCAAACTTTTCTATTTCTTTTAAAGTCACCACCATTCTTCCAGTGTGTCAGGTTCCTAATTTCAGCATTATTCTGGCCTTGTTGCTCTACTTCATCCCACATTTCTAGTAAGTTGCTGGGGGCAGCTAGGTGGCGCAGTGGACAGAGCACCAGCCTTGAATTCAGGAGGACCCGAGTTCAAATCTGGTCTCAGATACTTAACACTTCCTGGCTGTGTGACCCCTGGGCAAGTCACTTAACCCCAGCCTCAGGGAAAAAAGAAAAAGTTCTAGTAAGTTGCTGTATCTTACTATTTCTATCTTTATATGTGATACCTATATGATGGATTGACAGAGAAAGACCTAAGTACTGATAAAATTGCTTCCTGAAGCAAGCAGGGAAGGGCACTAATTGGGATCAGTTTAATCTTATAGTCCCACCCTCTGTGGGACAAGGACAAGAAAGGATAATCTCCCAAAAGAATATAAGAATGTAAGCATGTAAGTTCCTTGGGGAATGGCTTTTGTGCTCTGGGGTGGCGGTCTGAGATTTGAAAAGAATCTTTTGTTCTTTGCCCCTAGCCCTCCACTGTTATCTCCCTCCTTCTAGCATATAAACTCTTTGGAAGTAGGGACTAGCTATGGAATGAGGAAATGGAGATTTACATCTTGTAATGTCTGTAAACATACAGTTTAAGGGGAATCCAGGAAAGGACTTCTGCTTCAGGATAGGAAATAATATAATGTTTTTGGAGTTTCAAAGATATGTCTATTAACCTAAGCACCCATACTTGCAAGAATTTAAAATAAATTTTTCCTGCATTCATCAGAGTCAGTGGACTTCTTGGTAAGATAGCTTGTTTCTTACAATGCTAAATTCCTCTATATATTTAGCCTGCCAGCTAAGGGCATCCTCCAACCTCATGGGGTATTTCCTTTCTCCTGGTCAACTGTGAATACCACTAATAACTTGTCTTTTCCATTTTTAAATTGTTATATGCTTTCCCAACTCTATTTTGTATTTACCACTCCTGGTATTTATTGTGCCTCTTAATTTTGTCTGTAACCTCTTCTCCCAAATAACCCTACTTTTTGCCAAAGAGAAGGGCAATTGTGAATTCTTCACATGACCAAACCCCAACATTTGGTTTCTGAACCTCTAACTCATCATTTGGTGCTGATGGGATGAACCCTGAAACTGTCCAAACTCTCCTCTGAAAGAGGCTCAATGGGGAATAACATAAACTGAAATCTTTTGGGAGGGACCAAATGTATATCCTCTTCTGGGGAGCTCCCTGAAAAGCCTGCAAACTCCCAGTTAAGTGGTTTCATTCAATTGGAGACCTTAGTCAATCACCCTCCATTGAATTGCCACAAACAACTGTTAGTGGCTGGAAACTTTCAATTAAATTATCTCATTCAATTTTAAATTGAGTTGAAAATTAGTCTCTCAGGAGTTGGCACCCTTCTCTGGGCCAAAGATCAAAGCAAGCCCCAATATATCTAGGGCTACATGCCCAGATATCTTTGCAGATGTCCTAAAACTGGACCTTGTCCATTCTTAAGATATCTTCTTCTTGGTGTTAACCTTTGCTATCTTCCTAACAGGACCTTGCCACTAAGAAGTCTGTACTCCTAGCAAAAGCTGCCTTCTCAGTGCCAATAAATCCCTTTTTGCCGCACAGATTTCAGGTTTGCAAATTCTTTCTTATTGGACCCATGCCTCTGATCAGAGGGTGTTAGGATTCTTACAAGGTGCTAAGTCACTGGAATGGATATAATTATCTAATGGTTCAGTATGATTGATCTGATCCTACAAGGAGATGTTATGAGCCAGAACTTGAGACAAGGTACTTATGTACTTAAATACTTAGTTCACACCTTTAAAGGAGTCCATACCTTTAAAGGAGTTCACTCATTGGTTCACACATTAGACTTCATACCTTTAGATAGCATATAAAAGGACAAGCCCACTCTCTGAAAAGATTCAGAGCCAGGATTCAGTGGGGAGATACGCAAGTCCAGTAGATTCACAAGTCTAAAGGAAAAGCCTGCTCATGGACTTCCAGGAGATTCACAAGGAAGAAACCCACAATCCCACACTCTTGGAGGCAGAGTCAGATTCATCTACTACTTCAACCTTCATGCTGTCTGGAGACATTCGGACAAGAACTCTTGGGGAACCAAGGAGAGAGATAGGCCTCTATTAAAGCTAACCGGGCCCAGGAAAAGATTCAGGATTTTGAAGGACACAATAAAGATCTGGACTTTAACTCCTGGCTGCATTTGGTGATTATTGAAACTGAAATGAAACTAAGGCTGCCTCCAGAATCTCTCCAAGAAACCTGAACACAGAGAATGATTACAATTTAGAGAAATAGAACATTACAAAAGGAATATTAAGATGGGAGAGTAAAGATTCCTGGGCTGAATCCCTTAGAATAGTCCAGTGAGGAAGATATTAGCTAACTGGTGTACCAGGGCTACCCAGGGAAAGGATAAAAAGATATTATTATTGTATGTAGCCAAAGGAATCTATGCTTAAACCATAACTGTTTTGGCCAAAATTTGGAGCACATGAGGATTGGATTTGCCAGCTCCTAAATTTATATGTAAATGATAAGTTTCCAATAACTAGGGAAGTATCTGACTATGCAGCTTGTTGGGTGGGAAGCTTGGTGGTGGTGACTACTTTATTAAGATTCCCATGAAGGAGACAAAGTTATCTCCCTTTTTATATCACCAGAGAAAGCAAAGGAGGGAGAAAAACAGAAGGAAAGAAATAATGGGTGGGGCCCTCTTTAAAGTTTACCTGCTCTTTATTAACCTATCTCTCCTACTACTTCTCAACTTTCTGCTTTACCCCCATTGCTTCTATGACAGTAGCAGCACCTACAACACCTTAGGAGGAGAGATAGAGTGATTCCACATTAGATTGAGGAAAGATTTGGTTCAATGTCAAAAAGACTTAGAAAAATTTCCCTTATATTCCACTTCAGCCCTCACATATCCTCTTTGTTAGATTCTGATGGAGGGGCTAGGAGGAGGATTAGGATATATAAGTGTCCCACTTAGTTCCACTAACATATGGCATTTAAGAAGAAATGAAGTTCTGTGGGATCCCGTGGGATTATCAGAACAATTAGACCAAATATTTACACCTAGAATGAGTTCATGTCTATTCTTAATATGCTCTTCACTGGGAAACAGAGAAGTATGATCAGGAGAACAACTATGGAAGGGTGGGAAAGGAGCTCCTAGCCAGGGCTTTTTGCCTGCTGGGGTTAAATACCCTAATATAGATTCTGGATGGGATCAAAACAGTGTGGCCCATAGAACGCATATGCAATATCTGAGAGAATTAATTATAGCTGGAATTGAGGAAACAGTACCAAAATCACAAAATCTGAATAGGGCCTTTGATATTACTCAAAAAAAAAAAAAAAAAGTTGAAATCCTCTGAATTTTTAAAGAAAATGAGGGAAAATATAAGAGAATAGTTAGGATTGGATCCACAAGATCCTGCTCCTTTAATATGGAAGCTGCTAAATTTTGTGTTTCTGACTGTGGTTACATAATATTTAAACTGTTTCTTTCTAACTGTTTGTATTTTCTCTTTAATTTAGGAGTGCTGGAATTTGGCTATTAACATTCCTAAGAATTTTCATTTTGGGATCTTTTTCAGAAAGTAATTAATTGATTCTTTAAGTTTCTAGCTTAATCTCTGGGTTTAAAGTATTGGACACTTTTCTATGGTTATTCTTTGAATTATAATGTCTGGGCTCCATCTTTGATCACGACTTTCAATTAATCCAATTATTCCTAAATTATCTCTTTTTTTTTTTTTTTTTTTTTTTTTTTGCATGTCAGTTGTTTTTCTGATGATATAGGTCAAATTTTCTTTTTCCCTCCATTCTTTTGACTTTGTTTCATTATTTCTTCTGGTATGTAGGGGTGTTCAGTAAAAACTACATATTTAGCAGCTATACCCCACAAATGATGAGCTAAACCAGCGTAAGGGTAACTGAGGAATCTCAAAACCCTTGATGAGTTGAGAAGCAGGAGTCTTCCACAAGCATGTGAAGACTTCTCCCAGCAAGATGGGTGGATGAGAACAATTTGTTCCAGTAGCTATGAATACAACTGAAGCAGGTGGAGTACTTAGAACTTGTTAGACTGCACACTGAGCTATTACCAATCATTCTGACTTTTGCTTTACCACTGGATTCCAATGATTCCATAAGAAAGAGTGAGACTGTCAACTGTGAGAAACTCTGCCTCATTTGAAAATGATTTATACTCTATTCAAAAGGCATCACCTATACCATTTAACCATTTGTACCTATCTCAAAAGTTCTGTAGCAAAAGCAAGATGAAGCAGCAGATGTGGATATATCAGAAGCCATAATCACAACCCTGAACACAGGCAGCTAAAGTCTTCCCTCCCCCCCCCCCCCCAGGCTGGGGTTAAGTGACTTGCCCAGGGTCACACAGCTAGGAAGTGTTAAGTGTCTGAGCCCAGATTTGAACTCTGATCCTCCTGAATTCAAGGCTGGTGCTCTATCCACTGTGCCACCTAGCTGACCCAGCTAAAGTCCTAAAGTTATCTTCTCACAGGATTGAAGCCACAGTGGCACTGGGCAGCCATCTGGGTGTCTGAGAAGCTTTTTTTTTTTTAATAATAGCTTTCAATTTTAAAAGTTATGCAAAAATAATTTTCAATATCCATCATTGCAAAACCTTGTGTTTCAAATTTTTCTCCCTCCTTTCCCCTCACCTTCTCCACTAGACAGCAAGTAATCCAATATATGTTAAATATGTACAATTCTTCTTTACATATTTCTACATTTATCATGCTGCACAAGAAAAATCAGATCAAAAAAGGAAAAAAAAACTAATAAAAAGGTAAAAATACTATATTGTGATATATACTCAGTCACCATAATCTTCTTTCTGGATGCAGCTGGCTCTCTCCATCACAAGTCTTAAGACTGTCCTAAATCACCTCATTGTTGAAAAGAGCCAAGTCCATCAGAGTTGATCATCAAATAATCTTATTGTTGATGTGTATAATGTTCTCTTGGTTCTACTCACTTCACTTAGCATCAGTTCATGTAAGTCTTTCCAGACTTTCTGAAATCATCCTTGAGCAGCCTTTTTAAAGAACCAGGGCTACAAAAAATACCCTAAAAATTGTCTACTTCATCCAACCTTGGCCTGCTTGCTATAGCAGCTAGGAATCATACTTTGATATTGAAACACACAAAAAAATGTACAAAAAATTTTGTGAAGATGATTTTGCTCCCACCAATACATAGACATAGCAAGGAGTCCTTAGGAAGAAATAGCAATAGCAACAGTCACTTATAACTGAAATCTTGTGCTTCTCATCCCTGACACAGTCTTCCATTTACCCAAATACAATAAACTTCATTTATAACCCTTGTAAGAAGAAAATTGGCATTTAATAAACTATGTCATTATAAGGAGAAGAGGCAGACATAATGTGAGAGTAATGAAGGCAATATTTGGTGCAGTATGCTGGAATGATCATAGACTTATCCTCTCCAAGTTAAACATTTTCATTCAACAAAAGTGATGGCCCCAAGGCAAAATGATTACCAGAAATGTTGGTGTTAATTGAATAGAACACTTTTCCAAGTATGAACAGTTTGTTACTAACTTGGAGTGAAATCTGAGCCAATACATGGCTGGCAACAGGAAAGCAAAAAGGAGTAGACAGCTTTCAGAGATTTGGTAGACAGTGCCACATTTACTCATCTAGCACATAACACTCACAAGCATCAAGATTGGTGTGACGAAAATGATGGTGAAATAACGAATTTGCTAAATTAAATACAAGAGCTTCACAAGGTTTGTCAGTGGGATAGTTCATCCAGCTCTAAGAAAGCAGCATTTAACTTAATGAAAAGTAAGGTACAAATGAAGTTAAGACAGATGCAGGACTTTGGCTCAGTAAGATGGCAAATGAAATTCAATTTTAGGCTAATAGTAAAAATATAAAACACTTTTATGATGTCCTAAACACTATTTATGGGCCAAAGAATCTATGGTACATCTCAACTATTCAGTGCTAATGGAGCCATATTGATTAGTGATAAAAACATGATCCAAGAGAGATGAACTGAACATTTCAATAATGTTCTAAACAGACCATCATCAATCAATGCTGAACTCATTCCCTGTATGCCTCAGGTTGAAGTCAATCTCTCTTTAGACACGCTTCCAACTGAAGAAAAGATTTTGATAGGCATTAGGCTTCTTTTGAATGGCAAAGAACTTGGTACTGATTCTTTTCCAAATGTGATTTACAAGATAGGAAGTTCAATGCTCCTATCAAAACTGATGGAAATTTTCTGGATTATATAGCAAGAGGAGAACATTCCACAGGATACTTGGATTATCCGTTTCAATAAATGAAAAGGAAATACTATCCCTCTTTTTATCATACTATTAATTCTTTTTTCACAAATATCTTGACTATTATTTCTTTGCTTAGTTTTTCCTCTACTGTTCTCTCTTTTTTTGACTCTTTTAGGAATTTTTGTTTGGTTTGGACTATTTTTCTTTGAGTTTTTTTGTATCTGTTTTCACATTGTTGTCTTCTGAATTTACTACCATAATAAATTTTATGATAAATTTTTTTGGTTGTTTGCTCATTTTTCCATCCTATTTCTTAACTTTTAATTTTATGTTAATGTTGGGCTTTTCTCACTTGGGTGTGTGGTAGAATTGTCCTAAACTTCAGACTGCTTTAATCTGCAAATTTTTGGTATTTCCAAATGCTGTCATTAGAGCAGAGGTGTGGTCGCTGCTCCCCTGACTTGCACTTTGGATCTTTTTACAGGAAGCACTGTTTTTTGGAACTATAACCCAGAACTCCATATGGGCAAAACGATTGCCAGTCAGTGTCACCTGTGTTCAGCATTTACAAAAGTCTATTTCTGACCAGTTGTTCAAACTCCTTAGTTTCTGGATTTAGAGCAACAGCTATTGATGTTGCTGCTATGACTCTGTCAGACAAGTCTCCATCCTGGTGTCATGAACTTTCCTGTAAACTTGCTAAGTTTTCTTTTGCCAGAAAAATGTCTCACTCCAATTTTGATTTTGGTCTGCCACTCCAAAATTTGATTTGAGGTATTATTTTAAAGTTGTTTGGAGGATAATGTTAAGAGAGGTCAGCTAGGTTGCCTCTAATGTATCATTTTTTTCCATATCACTTTGAAACTGTTTTCCCCCTTCATTTTTTATAGTATAATAGTATTCTATTACTCTCATGTACCATTCAATTATTCCCCAAATGATATCCATCCTCTTTACTTCCCATGTTTACTTGTCACTACAAAAAAAAAAAAGCTATAAATATTTTTGTACATATTAAATTTTTTTCTATTTCTTTAATTTCATTGATCTTTCAGGCTAGTAATAGCTGAATTGAATCAAAGGTCATCTGTTGTCTAGAAACTTTTTGTGCAAAATTCCACATTGCTTTCCAGAATGGCATGACGAACAAGGTATGAATGTACCTGTTTTCTCATTGTTTTTGCAACATTTGCCATATTGTTTTGTTTTGTCATTTTTGCTAATCTGAGGAGGATAAGGTTGAATTTAAGAATTGATTTAATTTACATTTCTGTAATTATTAGCAATTTGGAGCATGTTTTTCATATGGGAAGAGTATGCCTGTATTCTTCCCTTGAAGACTGTCATATTCATAGATCTTTTCTTAATTTGGAAAGTATCCCCTCTGTCCCGTGGCTAATCTGAATGTAGTCTTGGAGAATAAATTTGCATTCCAAACAAAATGACAGGACCAAGATGTTAAAGGGAGTTGCATGACAGCTAAGGTAAAGAGCATCTTCATCACCGTTTCTGAGTTAGATATTCAACTATGTAGCAACTGTGTTCCCAGTTGTAACTTCTAGTAGAGTAGAAGCGTCTTCTATTCCTTAGATCTCCACACAATTCTCCAAAAGGTCCCCTTCCACCAGGAAGAAGGATCTATATTATAAAGTAACATAGTCTGGCTAAATATCTTTCTCCAGACTGAGTTTTCCCAGGGGATAAATCATCCCCAAAGGACAATTTTATATAGAGAGCCTTTATATGAAACAAATTGGGACAGAAACTTCTTGTACCTTGTTTCTACTCTTACATCAGCTAACATGCATACATGCACACACAGACAAGCACATCTGTGACAATAAACTAACTTTTTTCTCAAATTCCTCAATTTAAGTTTATCTCCTCTGTCAATCCCACTCTCCTCAATTATTACTAAAACCATTGAAAACCCTAAGGAATTCAAAGAAAGAATAGCAAAGAGTGGATAGAAATTCAACAGGTGACAAGGACATTCTAGGAATAGGAAAAAGCCTAAGCAAAAGAACAGAGACATGACAATATAAACATGGTTTTGTTTGTGTTTTGTTTTTCATGTAAATAATCATTTTAATTGGTGGTGGGAGAGAAAGAGTTCTCTTACTAAGAGTTCTCAGTGAAGAACTTACCTCTCCCAATGCAAATGGACAACACTTTTTTAAATTACAGGGCTTAGAGAACGTTCTGAATGTCTGGCCCAGGGTCACACAACCAATATGTTTTTGGAAGCTAGTCTTGAACAAAAGTCTGCCTGACTTTTAAGTTGGATCTGTATCCACTAAGGCTACAAAATGAGGACTCAATAAATAGAAATGTTTTTAAAATATTTGCTGAATGAAGGAATGAAAATTCTAAGGAAATATAAAATTCCAAGATGAAGCAACTCTTCTACTCTTTCCCAAGGATTTCTGCCTTCATTTACCTTTCCTTCACTGAACTCCTTTTGCATATATTATAATTATTACCATAGTTTATCACTTAACTGTGTACTATATTCTCTCCTTTTGCATACTTCATGATCACTAGACTAGTTCTAGACACATTCAAAGGAACTAAAATATTGGTCAATTGATTGAAGATGCAGGATCCCTAATTATTCTCCATCATACCAAGGCACCAAAAAGTCAGACCACTACAAGATTTACCAAATAAAGTGAGGAAAATGTCCATTGTCTATTTAGCCATTTGGGAATCTTTCCATTGATTTGATAATCCAATTTTCAAGCCATATTTTGACTAGTTGGGGTTTCATCCAAACAGCACCTGTAGCTGCACTTAATGACAGGAATAAGGCCAATAATACAGAATGCTCTCAGCTTTTGCCAGATATAAGTTCTGCCAAATCCAACCACCAGGCTGCTCTGATCTCATCACTAGACTCAGGGTACAATTGCACAGCTGGAAGGCCATACTGTTTCTCCAAATAAAATACTAAATCAAAAAGCCTGAAAGGAATTCATGCTCTGTTGGACGATAATGAAATGGTTGTGTTCCTATCTAGTTGATTAGAGTCTGCAGACTCCCCCAAAACAAAAGCTTCTTTGCATAAAAAGAAAAAAATATCCATAAAGTATATGATATATACCTATTCTCATGTCTTCCTGCTTGATCAAATATTGTAACACCTTTTTAAAAAGTAGTTTTGCATTGGACCTCACTTGCCCAAATTACAATACTACTTGGCAAGTGAGGTCACTAGAGAAGTAACAGCAACTACTTTTAGGATTTGGGGAGTAGTCCTGTGGGTGGCAATCCTTCTAATTCTACTTCATGAGCCCCAACTAGTATGCTTCACCTTAGCAATCTACTTAATTAGTTCCTTGACAAAAGTATTTGCTCAATTTTTTCTCACTTTCTTTGGTAGAGGTTACAGTGGCTTAGCTTTTTGGTGCTTTGGTATACTGGAAAATATTGGAAGATATAGGGAGCCTGCATCTTCAGTCAGTTAGGTGACTAACATTTTAGTTGCCTTTGATATGCCCAGAACTATTCTTGGGACCATTAAAAAATGCAAAAGCAGCATATGACATGGTCTTTTTCCTCAAAAAACTAAGGTTATTTGTAAAAGGGAGGGAAGTCCAACACATGACACAGTACACAGCTAAGTGATAAACTATAATAAAAGTATTTATTCAAATAGGAAGAACAGTAGGTACGAAGCATTTCTCCAAACATGAGGGACACAGTTTACCACAAATATACCCAGAATCACTTAAGAAATACCTGGGGCCAAGGCAACCCACATTTTACAATTCCAGACTCTTGATATCCTTTATTTTTTAAATGATTTTTTTTATTAATTAAAGTTTTTTATTTACAAAATATATGCATGGGTAATTTTTCAGCACTGACTCTTGCAAAACCTTCTGTTCCAAATTTTCCCTTCCTTCCCTCTACCCCTCCCCTAGATGGTAAGTAGTTCAATACATTATATATTTTAAAATATATGTTAAATCATATATATATATATATATATACATATATATATACACATATTTATACAGTTATCCTGCTACACAAGAAAAATCAGATCAAGGAAGAAAAAAATGCAAAAGAAAACAAAATGCAAGCAAACAACAATAGAGAGAGTGAGAAAGCTATATTGTGATCCACACTCAGTTCCCACAATCCTCTCTTTCTGGATGTAGATGGTTCTCTTCATCACTGAGCAAATGGAACGGTTTTGAATCATCTCATTGTTGAAGAGAACCATGTCTATCTTGATATCCTTTCAAAGAATACTCACAACATGATGTCAATGATATAAACAGAGATTAAATGACTTTCCCAGAGTTACATAGCAAGTTAAATATCTGAAACTGAATTTGAACTCAGCTCTTCTTGAATCCTGGATCAGTACTTCATCCACTGTGTCACCTACCTAAGCATCTGGCAGATGCCCAGTATTGAAAACTGAAAATATACTGCAATGTCTCTAAGACTTTATTATGTGCACAGTTTAAAAATTATGGGTATATGGGGCGGAGCCAAGATAGCAGAGAAGCTAGACGGAACTTTCTAAGCTCTCTGATTCCCTTTTTACCAACGATTTAATTCAGCCTCAAAAACAGTGCTTGACTGGTAAAACCCACAAAGATTGGAAATATAAAAACTTACCAGGGGAATAGAATCTGGAATATCACCAGAAAAGGTTTGACCTAAGGTGTTGGGAGTATACCAGCACAAAGCAGGGATAGAAATAGGAGTGGGGCGGCCTCTGCAGTTGGAAGGTTTACATAGAGCTCTCTGCTATAGCTTGACTGCTTTGCTTCAGTGGCAAGAATAGTCAACCAGCAAAGAAGTTGGAGCCTAGGGTAGTGGGTATGCTGAGGGACACCAAAGCCCGAGAGGATCTGGCTGTACTCACCCAGGACCGGAAGTGACTCAACGCAGACCATAACACAGCTCTTCCCAGCATTCTGCTGAGATGGGCTAGTGGTGGGGGACAGTCACACCTAGCAGGGGCATAGCCCAGGGCAGCCTCTCATCTGCATAATGAGTGGCTTGGCAGGGGGTAGTGGAATTTCTCCAGCTTGACTTGGGCTCCCCAGGCAGAGACACTTCCAGTGTGATAAGGGACAGAACAACTATTAATACTCAAAGCAGGGCATTTGGAGGGGGGAGGGCAGTGATACCTTTGCTCCTTAACCTCTAGTCCCAAGGTGGTCACTAATCCTCACAGTGGGGCTCCTCACAGTGCATTTACACAGCAGGCCTGTGATACCCAGGCATACTCACTTCCACATAGAGCTCTTCCCAGAGCCCTCCCACAGCTCAGCCATTCCTTGCAGCCCATTGAGAGGAAAGATACTGTCCATCAATTTATCCTTGCTCTGCAGAAGAAGCTGGTAACCTCCTTGCACTGAAGGCAGACCCTGAAGGCTTTAAAAAAAATGAGCAAAAAAATGAAGAAAATGATTGACAGCTTCTATGCAGAAAAAGAGCAGGTTTCCAACCCTGAGGAGATTAATAGCAGACAGCCTCCAGACAGTACCCCAAATAATGCTCTCCTAGAAGAAACTATTAAAAATCTGAAGAGAGAATTAGAAGAAAAATGGGGAAAGGAAAAAGAAGCTATACTAGAGAATAACAATGTCCTGAAATGTGAATTAGAAAAGGTAAACAACTTCCTGAAATGTGAATTGGAAAAGGTAAAGAATTCACAGGAAGTTGAGGGAAACAGAATTAGGGAGTTGGAAAAGATAAAGAAATCACAGGAAAGTAAGATCTGTGAATTGGAAAAGATAAAGAATAACCAATAAAGTAGGATTTGTGAATTGGAAAAAGAAAATAACTCCCTAAAAAACAATATTAGTGAAATAGAAAAAAAAAATTCCATAGAGCAAAACAACTCATTTAAAAACTCAATTGGACACATACAAAAAGAAGTTTAAAAAAAGCTAATGAAGAAAATAACTCATTAAAAATAAGAACTGAACAAATAGAAATGAATGATTCACTGAGACACCAAGAATCAGTCAAGCAAAACCAAAGAAATGAAAATCTGGAGAAAAATGTCAGCTATCTACTTGCCAAAATGACAGACCTGGGAAATAGATCTAGGAGAGACAATCTGAGGATTATTGGACTTTCTGAAAATTATGATGAAAAAAAAGAGCCTAGATACTATTTTACAGGAAATCATGAAAGACAACTGCCCAGAGGTAATAGAACCAGAAGGTAAAATAGGCATTGAAAGAATTCATCAAACACCTTCTGAAAAGACCTTAAAAAAAAAAAAAAAAAAAAAAAAAAAAAAAAAAAAAAACTCAAGGAGCATTGTGGCCAAATTTCAGAACTATCAGACTAAGGAAAAAATATTACAAGCAGCCAGGAAAAAAACAATTCAAATACCATGGTGCCACAATAAGGGCCACTCAAGATCTGGTTGCCTCTACTTTAAAGGCTCAAAGGGCCTGGAATGTGATATTCTAAAAGGCAAAAGAACTTGGAATGCAATCAAGAATAAATTACCCAGCTAAGTTGAGCATTTTCTTCCATGGAAGAAGATGGACATTTAATGAAACAGATGGATTCCATATATTTCTAAGGAAAAAACCAGATCTAAACAAAAAATTTGATCTCCAATTGTAGGACTCAAGAGAAGCAGAAAAGGGTAAAAAGAACTCTTGAGAACTGTATTTCTGTTGTGGATATAAAGGCCACATGTATAATTTGATTTTAAGGATATAACAACAACAAAAAAAAGGGGGGGGAGTAGAAATGGAAAGAGGATAGTGTCAGAAAAGGGGGGGAAGGGGAGATAAAAAGAAGGAAACTATATCCCACAAGCAAAGAAAACCTATTATATTTGAGGGAAATTAGAGAGGGGGAGGAACATTGTGTGAACCTTACTCCCATCAGAATTGGCTCAAAGAGAAAATATTGACATGTTAGCTTTACAGAAAATTCTTTCTCACCTCATTAAAAAGGGGGAGAGGAAAAGGGAAAAGGAAAAGAGCAATAAGGAAAGGGAACAAGAAAGGGAAAGGGATTTAAAGGGAAGAGGGAGGGATACTAAAGAGGGAGGGCTATATGACACAAGTGGGGCTCATAAGTTTAATACTGGGGAAGGGGTTCAGGGGGAATAAGGGAAAAAAGCATAATCAGGGGATAATATGATGGCAGGAAATACAGAATTAGTCATTTTAATTGTAAAAGTGAATGGGATGAACTCTCCCATTAAGCAGAGACAGATAGCAGACTGGATCAAAAGTCAGAACCCTACAATATGTTGTTTACAGGAAACACATTTAAAGCAGGGAGATACAAACAGAGTAAAGGTAAAAGGCTGGAGCAGAATTATGCTTCAAGTGAAATAAAAAAAGTAGGGGTAGCCATCCTTATCTCAGATCAAGCAAAAGCAAAAATTGATCTAATCAAAAGAGATAAGGAAGGAAACTATATCTTGCTAAAGGGTAGCATAGACAATGAAGCAATTTCAATACTAAATATATATGCACCAAGTGGGATAGCATCTAACTTCCTAAAGGAGAAGTTAAGAGACTTGCAAGAATAAATAGACAACAAAGATATAATAGTGGGAGATCTCAACCTTGCACTCTCAGAATTAGATAATTCAAACCACAGAACAAATATGAAAGAAATTAAAGAGGTTAATCGAATATTAGGGAAATTAGGTATGAGAGATCTTTGGAGAAAACTGAATGGTGACAGAAAGGAGTATACTTTCTTCTCAGCAGTTCATGGAACCTATACAGAAATTGACCATATATTAGGACATAAAGATCTCAAAATTAAATGCAGGAAGGCAGAAATAGTAAAGGCTTTCTTTTCAGATCACACTGCAATAAAAACTACATTCAACAAAAAGTTAGGGGTAAATAGATCAAAAAGTAATTGGAAACTAAATAACTTTCATCTTAAAGAATGATTGGGTGAAACAGCAAATTATAGACACAATAATTTCACTCAAGATAATGACAATGATGAGACATCATACCAAAATTTGTGGGATGCAGCTAAAGCGGTAATAAGGGGAAACTTTATATCATTGGAGGCTTACTTGAAGAAAATAGAGAAAGAGAAGATCAGTGAATTGGGTCTGCAACTTAAAAAGCTAGAAAAAGACCAAATTTAAAAACCCCAATCAAATACTAAACTTGAAATTCTAAAATTAAAAGGAGAAATTAATAATATTGAAAGTAAAAATACTATTGAACTAATAAATAAAACTAAGAGTTGGTTTTATGAAAAAACCGATAAAATAGATAAACCTTTGGTAAATCTGATTAGAAAAAGGAGAGAGGAAAATCAAATTGTTAGTCTTAAAAATGAAAACGGAGAACTGTCCACCAATGAGGAGGAAAGTAGAGAAATAATAAGGAGTTATTTTGCCCAACTTTATGCCAATAAATTTGATAACTTAAGTGAAATGGAGGACTACCTCCAAAAATATAGGCTTTCCAGATTAACAGAGGAGAAAGTAAATTGCTTAAATAGTCCCATTTCAGAAAAAGAAATAGAGCAAGCTATTAATCAACTCCTTAAGAAAAAATCCACAGGACCAGATGGATTTACATGTGAATTCTACCAAACATTCAAAGAACAATTAGTTCCAATGTTATATAAACTATTTGAAAAAATAGGGAATGAAGGAGTCCTATCAAATTCTTTTTATGACACAGACATGGTACTGATACCCAAACCAGGTAGGTTGAAAATGGAGAAAGAAAACTATAGACCAATCTCGTTAATGAATATTGATGCTAAAATATTAAATAAGATATTAGCCAAAAGATAACAGAAAATCATCTCCAGGATAATACATCATGATAAAGTAGAATTTATACCAGGAATGCAGGGCTGGTTCAATATTAGGAAAACTATTAGTATAATTGGCCATATTAATAATCAAATTAACAAAAATCATATGATCATCTCAACAGATGCAGAAAAATATAAAATCCAGCATCCATTTCTATTAAAAACACTTGAGAGTATAGGAATAAATGGACTTTTCCTTAAAATAATCAGTAGCATCTATTTAAAACCATCAATAATCATCATATGTAATGGGGAAAGATTGCAACCATTCCCATTAAGATCAGGGGTGGAAACAAGGTTGTCCACTATCACCATTACTATTCAATATTGTATTAAAAATATTAGCTTTGGCAATAAGAGTGGAGAAAGAGATTAAAGGATTAAGAGTAGGTAATGAAGAAACCAAATTATCACTCTTTGCTGATGATATGATGGTATACGTAGAGAATCCCAAAGATTCAACTAAAAAGCTATTAAAAATAATCCACACCTTTAGCAAAGTTGCAGGATACAAAATAAATCCACATAAATCATCAGTATTCTTATATGTCACTAACAAAATCCAACAATTAGAGTTACAGAGAGAAATTCCATTTAAAGTAACTAATGATAGTATAAAATATTTAGAAATCTATCTGCCAAGGGAAAATCAGAAACTATATGAGCAAAACTACAAAACACTTTCCACACAAATTAAGTCTGATCTAACCAATTGGAAAAATATTAAATGCTCTTGGATAGGTGAGCAAATATAATAAAGATGACAATACTACCTAAACTTATCTATTTATTTAGTGCTATACCAGACTCCCAAAAAACTATTTCAATGACCTAGAAAAAATAACAATAAAATTCATATGGAACAACAAAAGGTCAAGAATTTCAAGGGAATTAATGAAAAAAAAAAAAAAATCAAATGAAGGTGGCCTAGCTGTACCAGATCTAAATTTATAATTATAAAGCAGTGGTTATCAAAACTATTTGCTATTGGCTAAGAAATAGACTAGTTGATCAGTGGAATAGGTTAGGTCCAAAGGACAAAATAATCAATAACTCTAATAATCTAGTGTTTGACAAACCCAAGGACCCCAGCCTTTGGGATAAGAATTCAATGTTTGAGGGCGACTAACTGAGACAGGCAGCGATGGTGGTGGTAGCGGTGGCGGCAGCAGCGGCTTACAAGCCCAGATGCTTCGGGTTTCTTCCAAGATAAATCCTATTTGGTATCCAGCATCATGTTTTTCCTCATCTTTAGTGCCAACAGTCAAACTTTTCATAGATGGGAAATTTGTTGAATCTAAAAGTGACAAGTGGATCGATATTCACAACCCTGCTACTAATGAGTTAATTGGCCGAGTTCCCAAAGCCACAGAAGCTGAAATGAATGCAGCTGTGGAGTCCTGCAAACGTGCTTTTCCTTCATGGTCAGACACATCTGTACTAAGTCGTCAGCAGGTTCTGCTTCGGTATCAGCAGCTAATTAAAGAAAACTTGAAAGAAATTGCTAAGCTAATCACTTTGGAGCAAGGGAAGACCCTGGCTGATGCTGAGGGAGATGTATTCCGAGGCCTTCAGGTAGTTGAACATGCCTGTAGTGTGACATCCCTCATGATGGGAGAGACCATGCCTTCCATTACCAAAGAAATGGACATTTACTCCTACCGTCTACCGTTGGGTGTATGTGCAGGCATTGCTCCATTCAATTTTCCTGCCATGATTCCTCTGTGGATGTTCCCCATGGCCATGGTGTGTGGAAATACCTACTTATTGAAACCGTCTGAGCGAGTACCTGGAGCAACTATGTTTCTCACCAAATTGCTGCAAGATTCTGGTGCTCCAGATGGGACATTGAATGTTATCCATGGACAACAAGAAGCTGTGAATTTTATTTGTGATCACCCGGACATAAAAGCAATCAGCTTTGTGGGCTCCAACCAAGCTGGAGAATACATCTACGAGAGAGGGTCAAGAAATGGCAAGAGAGTTCAAGAAAATCTGGGAGTGAAGAACCATGGAGTAGTCATGCCAGATGCCAATAAGGAAAACACTCTGAACCAACTGGTAGGAGCAGCTTTTGGAGCTGCAGGGCAACGCTGTATGGCCCTCTCCACAGCCATCTTGGTAGGGGAAGCAAAGAATTGGCTGCCAGAACTTGTGGAGCGTGCCAAAAAGTTGCGAGTTAATGCTGGGGACCAGCCTGGAGCTGATTTGGGCCCTCTAATCTCCCCACGGCCAAAGAATGAGTTTGTCATCTCATTGAGAATGGAAAAAAGGAAGGAGCCTCGCTTCTTTTAGATGGAAGAAAAATTAAAGTTAAAGGCTATGAAAATGGCAACTTCGTTGGACCAACGATCATCTCAAAGGTCAAGCCAAATATGACCTGTTACAAAGAAGAGATTTTTGGCCCAGTTCTAGTTGTTTTAGAGGCAGAAACTTTGGATGAAGCCATCAAGATGGTGAATGACAATCCATATGGAAATGGAACTGCCGTCTTTACCACCAATGGAGCCATTGCTCGAAAATACTCTCACATGGTGGATGTGGGGCAGGTGGGTGTGAACGTCCCTATTCCAGTGCTTTTGCCTATGTTCTCATTTACGGGTTCTCATTCTTCCTTCAGAGGTGACACCAATTTTTATGGCAAACAGGGCATCCAATTCTACACACAGCTAAAGACCATTACTTCTCAGTGGAAAGAAGAAGACTCCATGCTAACTACATCTACTGTAGTTATGCCAACTATGTGCCATTAAAAAGAACTTTTAGCAGACTTTTTCTATCCTGAGTAACTATTCTCTCTATTTAACTCTTTCACTCACAGATCTTGTCAACACAATACATTAGGAATGCATACTCTAACCAGATGATCCTTGGGACCCTCCTTTTCCTATAGTGCTTTTGTTACTTCACAAAGACAGCCTCCTGGTGTTAAAAATTTCAATTTAGGGTTTTCAATTGCTTAGTATTTCTATTTGTGAAGTAACTATTTTATCTATGAAATTCTTAAATAAAAGGAGAACCCAGCAGAGAGTCAAGGTGGGAAACGGCCAAGGGAGACATGAGTGTCTCCAAAGAAGACCTAATATAATGGTGGAAGAAGTCATAAAACACAAAATAGAACAAGACATTATTTTTGGTCCCAAAATATAATCCTCTATCATAATATTAGTGATTCACTGATTATTTTTATGGTTCTGTCAGTCTTCCTTCTACTTCAGATTGCCACAGCTGAGTACTTTTTTCCATAACTTTTTTGTTCAACTATTTTGTTTAGAAGGGTGACCACACACATACAGAGGACTATTTCAACATATTATTCCAGAAGTTTTGTCATTCTTAGAAATGAAAAGATCTTATAGTGAAGTGGGAAAGGAATCTTACAGCAAACAAGTTTTGTCATATTTCTTGATTTTTATATGGAAGGACTCTTTGGTTTGTCTGTCATGTATATGCTCTTATAACTGAAAAATGCAGAGAGGACATTTTTTTTTATTAGAGGACAATTCCTTTATAGAAATCTCTTGGTAGAAGAGAAATTTCAATTTTTTTCATGACATAAAAATACCATAAAGCCTGGACTGTGTTATCATGACAGCAACTGGATATTATCATGACAGCAATATGAACTTTATGCCTTGTTTCAAGTGACCTTAAGCCTAGCTTTCCTTCATTTCAATTGTAAGCTATATTGGTCATTTGGAACTAAAAATTACAATACTGACTTTGAGTAGGTAACCTCTCTTTTTTGCTGATTCCAAATATCTTTCATATACTTTTAAAATAACAAGCTCTGGTACTCATCCCTTAAAGATAATCTGGTCTTATCCTCTCATTTTAAAGATAACTTACATATTTCTCTAGTTAAATTGTCTTGACCAAACTTATTTATGTAATAAATTAAGGTTATCAGATACTTTAAAAAAAAAGAATTCAATGTTTGATAAAAATTGCTGAGAAAATTGGAAATTAATATGGCAGAAACTAGGTATTGACTCACACTTAATACTGTACACCAAGGTCAGTTCAAAATGGGTTCATGACCTAGGAATAATGAATGAGATTATAAATAAATTAGAGAAACATAGGATAGTTTACCTCTCAGACCTATGGAAGAGGAATGAATTTATGTCCAAAGAAGAACTAGAGATCATTATTGATCACAAACTAGAAAACTTTGATTATATCAAATTGAAAAGTTTTTGTACAAACAAAACTAATGCAGATTAGATTAGAAGGGAAACAATAAAGTGGGAAAACATTTTTATAGTCAAAGTTTCAGATAAAAGCCTAATTTCCAAAATATGTAGAGAATTGACTCTAATTTATAAGAAATCAAGCCATTCTCCAATTGATAAATGGTCAAAGGATATGAACAGACAATTCTCAGACGAAGAAATTGAAACTATTTCTAGCCATATGAAAAGATGCTCCAAGTCATTATTAATCAGAGAGATGCAAATTAAGACAACTCTGAGATACCACTACACACCTGTCAGATTGGCTAGAATGACAGGGAAAGGTAATGCAGAATGTTGGAGGGGATGTGGGAAAACAGGTACACTAATACATTGTTGGTGGAACTGTGAATACATCCAGCCATTCTGGAGAGCAGTTTGGAACTATGCTCAAAAAATTATCAAACTGTGCATACCCTTTGATCCAGCAGTGTTGCTACTGGATTTGTATCCCAAAGAGATCTTAAAGAAGGGAAAGGGACCTGTATATGCAAGAATTTTTATGGCACCCCTCTTTGTGGTGGCCAGAAACTGGAAATTATGTGGATGCCCATCAATTGGAGATTGGCTGAATAAATTGTGGTATATGAATGTTATAGAATATTATTGTTCTGTAAAAAATGACCAACAGGATGATTTCAGAAAGGCCTGGAGAGACTTAAATGAACTGATGCTGAGTGAAATACAATACTATATGATGATCAATTCTGATGGATGTGGCCATTTTCAACAATGAGATGAACCAAATCAGTTCCAATAGAGCAGTAATGAACTGAACCAGCTACACCCAGCAAAAGAACTCTAGGAGATGATTATGAACCATTACATAGAATTTCCAATCCCTCTAATTTTGTCCGCCTGCATTTTGTATTTCCTTCACAGATTAATTGTACACTATTTCAAAGTCCAATTCTTTTTGTATAGCAAAACAATTGTTTAGTCATGTATACATGTATTGTATTTAATTTATACTCTATCATATTTAACATGTATTGATCAACCTGCCATCTGGGTGGAAGAAGGAGGGGAAAAATTAGAACAAAAGGTTTGGCAATTGTCAACGTTGTAAAATTTTACCCATGCATATATCTGGTAAATAAAAACTATTAAAACAAAAAAATGACACCCAGAACTAAATGGAAAAAAAAAGAATTATGGGTATATGACTTCACTGTTCATCTACCAAGAAATACTACATGAATATGAAATACAGGAACTGTGTAAATCTAACAACAACATATTAATTACAAAAATAAAAATATAACTAAATGATTAAAAAATTGTTAATTGCTCATGGATAGGCTGAACCAATAAAATAGATTCAATTCATATAGCTGGAAAAATAATAATGGAATACTTCTGTAAAAACAGAATATATAATAAATAATGGGGGAAAGTGAAAAAGAAGTGAGACTAGCAATAACAGATCTCAATCTATTCTACAAAGCAATAATCATCAAAACAACCTGGTACTGGTTAAAAAGTAGAGACATCAATCTGTCAAATAGATCAGGAATAGAACATACTGAAGCAAATGAACCTAGTAATTTAGTATTTGATAAATCCAACAACACTAATCAGGGTAAAGATTCATTATTAGACAAAAATAACTAGGCAAACTGGAAAGCAGTCTGGTAGAAATTACTTTTTGAACAATATCTCAAATGATATATTAAGATAAGCTCCAAATGAACACATTACTTTCATATAAAAGGCCACCTAATAAACAAATTAAAGATGAATAAAGAATTTTCCTTCCAGATCTGTAGATAGATGAACAAATCATAGCCAAGCAAGGTATAGTGGATAACAGAAGACAAAATGGATAATTTTCATTATATAAAATGTAAGTTTTTTGTACAAACCCAATGTAACCTAAGATTAGAAGGGAAATCATAAACTGCAAGAAAAATCTCTATAGCAAGTTTCTCTAATAAAAGTATTTCCAAGATATATAATCAACTAATTAAAATTAATAAGAATATGAATCCTTTTTCCAATTAAAAAAGGTCAAAGGATATGAGAAGATAATTCTCAAAAGATGAATTCCAACATACCAATAATCATATAAAAGCTCCATTCAAATCACTAATAATTAGAGAAATGTGAACTAAAGTAATTTTAAGATTACATGTTACAGTATCAAGAATTTTCAGGATGGAATCTCAGTCCACCAACTAAGATAAAGAACTTCAATGTAACTTACACCTTATTTGAGTTGTCAGGGGTACCAGGAGGTTGTTACTTGCCTTTAGTGGTATAGTTTGTATGTGAGAAGAAGATAAGCTTATTTAGGATAGGGACTTTTTCCATTTTAGTCTTTGTATTCAGTGCTTACTAGAAAAACTGGAATAAAATCAGAATTTTAAACTATCATAATATCACAGATTTGGAAATGGAAAGTACCTTGAGATCATAAAGTTTCACATTTTGTAGGAAGAATTTAGCCCCAGAAGATTAACTAGTAGTAAATGATAAGAAGCAAGATTTGTTTTCAGGTGAACTGACTCTGGAACCATTGCTCCCTCCACTGTATCCATGATTCCCACACTGTGCACACAGATATTTTTGTACATTTTCACACAATATTTAACATCTGTCAAATATCAGACAGCATAGTAACTACTAGCTAGTTAAATGATTAAGTATTACAGTGTATAGAGTACTGATCCTGGAGTCAGGAAAACCTTAGTTTAAATACAGTTTTAGATACTTAGTTGCTATGTAACCCTGAGCAAGATCTTTAACCTCTATTTGCTTTAGTTTCCTCAATCATAAAATGGGAAAAATAATAACATAGTTTGATAGCCCTTTGAGCATAGTTTCAAATTGCTCTCCAGAATAGTTGAATCAGTTCACAACTCCACTAACAATGTATTAGTGTTCCAGTTTTCCCACATCCCCTCTAACATTTGTCATTATTTTTTTCCTGTCATCTCAGTCAATCTGAGAGGTATGTAGTAGTATATGGTTTCTGTTTAGAAGAGTTTAGAACAGTAATTCATTTATTTAATTCCTAAGAATTTTCTGGTAAAAATGAAAGCTTTTTTGAATTGGGCATTTATAAATTGAGTTCAACAAGCATTTATTTAGCATATAATATTTTATATGATATATTATATAGATGTAGATATATAAACAAGCAATGTATAGGACAAATAATAAATAATTAACAGAGGGAATTTACTATCATTAAGTAGGGTTGAAGAAGACTTACAATAAAAGAGAAAATTTTAATTGGGACTTAAAGGAAGCCACAAAGATCAGGAGTTGGACTGGAAGGAAAAGATCATCCCAGGCATGAAATAGCCAGAGAAAATGTCCAGAACTGAGAGATGGAATATCTTATTTAAGAAACAATCAGGAAGGCCATGTTATATGAAGAGTAGTATGCCAAGAGTAAGCTGTTAGACTGCAAAATAAGAAGTCAGCTATTTTATAGGGGATTTGAAATGACAAAAAACATTTTGTATTTGATCCTATTAAGCAACAGAGAATCTCTGAAATTTCCTGAGAAAATGACATGATCAGACATGATCAGCTTTAAGAAAATCACTTTAGCAGTCTAATGGAGGCTTGATTTGAACCAGAAGAGACTCAAGATAGGCAGAGCCACCTGCAGGCTATTTCAGTAATCCAAGAGTGAGGAGATGAGGGCCTGAATGAGAGTGGTAGGGACGTCACAAGGGAGAAAGAACTGTAATTGAGAGATGTTGCAAAGGTGAACTCACTAGGCCTTGGAAATAGCTTGGATATGGGAGGGATGCAGCTTAGAGGAGGTGAGAGTCAAGGATAACTTTTAGGCTTCAAGCCCAAAGAACTGGGAGGATGTATTATTCTATATAGTAAAATGAAAGGCAAGAATAGGAAGGAAAAATAGGAAAGGGAAACTTATCTCCAGTGAGGAAAAGATAACTTCATCCAACATGGGAGGGGATTAGGAAGATTTCTGGTCCTAGACTTGTAACTATTATGAAATGAAAAAGATATTAGGGCCAATGGCCAGCTCTTAATCCTGCCTGATGGTCAGACAGAAGTCAAAGAAAACAAAGGAAGAACTAGGCCCCATTGCATTTGGTGAAAAAATAAACCACAAAGAGCTTCATTGACTTTAGAGTTATGGAAAATCCCTGGCTATATTACAGGATAGTTATCCAAATACATGGCACACTATACTGCAACAGATCAAATATAAGGCCTCCCATGCATGTTTCAGATATTGCTCAGGGGCCATTTTTCTCTGTTTAAAGTATTCCAAGAAATAGAGTACATGACTTGAGAGGTGGCCAAGACAAGGACATTGAAATTGTGGGCAAGCAGTTGCTCTGGAGGCACTTGAAAGCACTTGACTTGAATTCAGAGAAAATTGTAATTTATAGTACCTGGAATAAAGGTAAAGATTAAGGGAGGCAGGATAGGAAGATTACTGGGGCTAAAACAGAAAATCTCCCACAAATAATAGTTAAAACTAATCCAGGTTAAAAGGTGATAGAACCCTAGATTGAATGTTACATAAGTTAGCTGGGAGAAGGACAGATGGAAATTAGAGACCTAGTCCCTCACCTTGAAAAGCTAATAATCTAGTTAGGAAGATGGGAGAAGAACACATATAAGTGAATTAATATACTTACAGAGTCACAGATCCTCAAATGAAAGTTAATGTTATGCCAACCATGTATATAAATGACAAGGACATGTAGGGGACATATGATCATACTAGTATATAGGTTAAATGATAAAGGTTTTCTGAGAAGCAGAAAGTTGAAAAAGACTGCGAATCTGAAATTCAGGAATTGAGTTCTAGGCCTGACTATAGTCCACTAACATATCCCATCCCATCCCACCTTACTAACTTCACCTAGGTTGTACGAAATTGTCCAAGTCACCTATTTGAATTTAAATGATATTGGCCCAAAGGCAAACTGCTGGACTCCCAATTGAACCAAAATAAATAAATTAAATAAATAAATAGATAGATAGATAGATAGATAAATAAAAATAAAATAAAATAAAATAAAATTGGGGGAAACCAAAAGCATATTGGGAGAAATTGAGTTTAAATCAATTTATATTAAAAATAAGTTTTAAGTGCATGTAAAATTACCATAAAATATCTCATTTATTTAAAAAAAATTAAAGAAAAATCAACTTGAAGAGAACAGAAAGAGGAAGTTTACAGATTGATACTTTGGGAGAAAATTCATAAACAAACAAGAAAAATGAGAGAAATGAGGAGATCCACAATTTGCCCCCTTTTTCTAAAGTCCTCATTTCAAGACTCAACCTCTGAAAAACTAGACTGATGATAGCAGAAAGAAGTAACATTATCTTATATTTAGGTATCACTATTCCACCCATCCTTACAAGGAATTTAATCTATACTGACACTTTAGCTCATTGTATCCTATTCTGGATTGGGTAGAGGGTATAGATTCCTAAGCAAGTGGTCTGAGAGTAAGAGTCACATAATCAAGCCGAGTCCCCCTGCTCCTCATTAGAATAAGTCAACCTCTCATTAATTGTTAACCAACCAGAGTTGTTTGCCACCCTTAATAATATCCACTCTTCCAAGGATACTCACCAGCATGGGAGCCTACCACCATGGCCTTTTGATCCAAAAGAGACATCCAAGTAAATGACTATTTCTTTTGTTAATAAAATGCTACAATTGTTAATAAAATGATTAGTTACCCAAAACTATGTCTCTTAATCTTTTTAAATGTCACAGAAAAGAGATCACAAAAAACAAAATATATAATTTTGGTTATATAACATTGAAAACCTTTTCAATCACAAAATCAACAGAATTAGATAAGAATAATTGTGGCCTAGAAAAAAATATATCAAATAAGTTTGATTGAAGGTCTGATAACAAAAACTACATGAAATTAACCCAATACTTTTTAACTCCAGCTCTAAAATTGTAAGATTTCATATAAAACTAAGTTATTTCCCCAAAATAAGTAATAAAAAGCTATAAATTGTTTTCAAAAGAAAGAATGTAAACTATCAATAACCCTATGAAAAAGTTCCAAGTCAAGGGAAAAACTGAGAAACAATTTTTACAGTTAGTGTTTCTAACTAAGGTCTTATTTTTTTAAAATATAGAGAAAATTGTGTCAAATTTATAAGAATACAAGTCATTCCCCAATTGATAAATGATGAAAGGATATGAACCATTTCCACATGAAAAAATTAAAGCCATCTATAGTCATAGTTTTTAAAATGTTCTAAATCAATACTGATTAGAAACATACAAATTTAGACAACTCTGAGGTACCACTTCACTCCTATCAGATTAGCTAAGATGACTGGAAAAAAAAATAATAATAAATGTTGGAAAGAATATGGGGAAACTGGAACACTAATGTATTATTCATGGAGTTATGAAATGATCTATCCATTCTGAATAACAATTTGGAACTATACCCAAAGGGCTACAAAAGTGTTCATATCATCATGATCCAGCAGTGTCATTACTGGGTCTGTATCCCAAAAGGTCATAAAAGAGGGGAAAGTTTGTAGCAGCTTTTTTTATGGTGACAAGGAACTGGAAACTGAGTATATGCTCATCAACTGAGAAATGGTTGAACAAATTGTGATATATGAATTTAATGAAATATTATTGTTCCATAAGAAATCATGAGCAGGCTAATTTTTAAAAAGCTTGAAAAGACTTACATAAACTGATACTGAATGAAGTAAGCAGAATAAGTAGAACATTGTATATAGTAATAGCAAAATTATGTGATGATCAACTATGATTGACTTATCTCTTCTCAACAATACAGTGCTCCAAAATAATTGCAATAGATTTGGGATGGAAAATACTGTCTGCAGCCAGGGAGAGAATTGTAAAGACCAAATATGGATTGAAGCCGTGTTTTCATCTTTTTGGTTTTTTGTTTTGTTTTGTTTTTTCTTTCCCATGTTTTCCCTCTTTTGGTATGATTTTTCTTGAACAACATGACAAATATGGAAATTTGTTTAAAAGGATTATACACATATAATCTAAGAAGTCCAAAAATTATTGTAATGTAAAAGTAAAATTTGCTGATAAAACTTTCATCTTTTTCAAAATGAGGAAGTTGTATTACAGGTATTCACACCACGTTCTTCTTGAACTCAGGATCCAATTCATCTGAAATTTTCAACAACAACAAAAACTAATTAGTTAAATAACTAAAAGCTAATTTAATTGGTCAGCTAGCACACATAATCTAAAAAGCTTATATGATCTAAATGCCACTTGCCATTATTACTATTATGTAACTGAAGCTTACTAATGATTCTGCTAGCAGGCTTATAGCAAATAGTAATTGGATTTGAAGTTGATGTAAGTAATTACATAATCAAATTTAAATAACCAACCTTGGAATCAGAAAAAACATGGGCTTGAGTCCATCTCTAACCCATACTAGCTATAATCATGGACAAATTATTTCATGTCTAAGAAGTCCTAGACAACCTTGTAAAAGCATTTTTATAAAGTCGGCAATTTGTACTAGTTGTCTCCACAGGAATTACCTATTAATCAATAAGTATTTATTAAGAAATGACTATATGACACCCAGGGTAGCATACTAGACATGAAGTTGCAAAGATTTACCTTCATGAGTTCAAATCTGGTCTCAGACAGAGGTTGTATGACCCTGGGCAAGTAACTCATTTAACTTTGTTTAACTCAATCTTCTCATCTATAAATAATTGGAAAAGGAAATGGCAAATACTATAGTATCTCTGCTAAGAAAATCCAAAAATCAAATCATGAAGATTCAGACATGACTGAAATGTGCCAGGAAATATGAATATGAAGTCATAAGTTCAGGCAATTAATCAATAAATTTACATAGTCTATATACATATGAATTTATTAACATGGTACCAAATTCAAAACCACTGATTTTCTACTTCAGGAGAGATTTGAAACCCTTTACCACATCTAGTGAATAGGTTTTCTAATGAATTTTGTATTATTGTCAGAGGGGAGAGAGAAACACCATCTGAACTGAAAACAATAAGATTGATTACAGTAGTGCCATGAACAGCACACACACATACACACACACTGTGATAACCCCTTTTGGGGAAAAATAACTTTAAAAGAAAATCATTCCACTTTAGAAATACCAGAGATATGTATGTTGTTGTGAATTCATAGAAATGAAGTCTTGTTCCTCCCAGAAGTACCATGAGACTTAAGTGGAATTTTGAGAGGACTTGGAAAGCAGAGCTTGCTCAAGAATACTCCATGAGAGAGGAAGTTGCTAAGTCTTTCTTTTGTTGACCTACCTTTCTTGTTTTGAATCCTACCAACTAGAAACTAAATAAAACAAGTTCTCTAAAACTATACCATCCATGGTTAGCTCTTTTCTCAAATTACACACATAAATCAATCCTCCTTCTTAATTTTATTCTGAAATGAAATCACTCCCTTGAGAATAGCCTAGGGATGAGAGTAAGAAGAGACTAATGTTATTAAATAGATGTATATAATGAATTTTAATAGGTCAGAATGCTACACTGATGGGCTGTTCTTTAAAGCCCCAAAGAAATTTTTTACTAAAGATAAATGCCTTCAATAAAACATCAGGTACGGTATTGGAATCTCTACTTCTATTCCATCATTATTCCTCATTCTAGCCAGTTTCCATCTGAAGGCCATGAGCTGGCCAAAATGAGTTTGGCTTGTGTCCCAGCAGCAAGAGCACATTAAAAAAAATCCTACTATGTAGTAATTTTTTAAACTTTAAAGTTTTTTTTTTATTTCTGGAACCTTATGTCTGGTTCTTGCCTTCCTCCCAGTCCCTGCATTTTCTTTCTGACTCCTGTTCATTTGCTTCTATCCTCTGAGGCCATCTTCACCATAGGACAGGCTTTTCCTGGCAGGACATTTCCCCATTTCCTCTCAGGTCTAATTGCTCATTTTTTCTGTTCACTCCTATTTGGACTGTCCATTTGCTGTCTGTTTAAATAAATAAGTAAAGATAAAAATTCAGGTTAAGTATCCTTCAATTCCATGATGAGGCTATAAATCATCAAAAATAGAGGAACTTTCCAGAGCAAATTCAAAGCCTGTCAGATTTTTCTGCTGTTGCTTTGAATTTTTTGAATCACTATGGAATCTCTATTCACATTCATGATACTTAAAGGTTACACTTGAAACTACAAGCTAAATTGTGTAAAAACATAAACTATGTAGCTCAAAATAGGATGAATTAGAACCTGTGGAATTTGCTTATATATGCATAGAAGACAAACCAGTTTTGATTTCACCTTCCTTTGTATATGTAGAGAGGGTGTTCCAAAAGTCTTCTTTTTAATTTAATAGTTTTTATTTACCAGATATATGCATGGGTAATTTTACAACATTGACAATTGCCAAACCTTTTGTTCTAATTTTTCCTCTTCTTCCCCCTCCCCCCAGATGGCAGGTTGATCAATACATGTTAAATATGTTAAATACAATATATGTATACATGTCCAAACAGTTGTTTTGTTGTACAAAAAGAATCAGACTTTGAAATAGTGTACAATTAGCCTGTGAAGGAAATCCAAAATGTAGGTGGACAAAAATAGAGGGATTGGGAATTCTATGTAGTGGTTCATAGTCATCTCCCAGAGTTCTTTCTCTGGGTGTAGCTGGTTCAGTCCTCCAAAAGTCTTAATTTAGATTTAAGCCTGTGTATATGTTCTCCCAACATTCTGCCTTCTGCATCTGATATTTCAAAGACACTGAAACTTTTTTTAAAATTCATTCCTTTCTGTATTATTTTGATTTAATTCCCAAATGGGAGAAAGACAGTGTGAGAGAAAAGAGAGAGAGAGAAAACAGAGAGAGAGAGAAAGAGAGAGAGAGAGAGAGAGAGAGAGAGAGAGAGAGAGAAAGAGAGAGAGAGAGAGAGAGAGAGAGAGAGAGAGAGAGAGAGAGAGAGAGAGAGAGAGAGAGAGAGAGAGAGAGAAGAGAGAGAGAGAGAGAGAGAGAGAGAGAGAGAGAGAGAGAGAGAGAGAGAGAGAGAGAGGAAGAGAGAGAGGAAGAGAGAGAAAGAGAGAGAGAGGAAGGGGGGGGAAGAGAAAGGAAGGGAGAAAGGGGGAGACAGGGAAGGAGGAGGAAGAGAGAGAGAGAGAACAACTAACATATCAACTGAGCCTATGAAATTTCAAGGTTCACATATGCAATCCTCTTCTCCTCCAATGAGGGAAGAAAGATGTATTTGCTTATCTTTTCTTTTGGGACAAATTTTAATCTCATTAATTCTAAAACCATTGTCCCATTGTGCAACATACATGTACTTATGCAAGTTTTTGTTGTTGTTTTTACCTCTATATACCCTAGCCAAGGAAAGATGGGAATACAAAAAGATTCTCCTTTTTTTAGAGTACCATTGTTGTAAATTATAGAATCATAATCATCATTATAAATAACCTAAAGGGCAATAGAGAAATCACAAATAGAATCATAACAGGTCAGACACAACTGCACAGCAACAATAACAAATGGATCTAAGTAGGTTGTAGCATATCACTACTCATAACATGCAATAAATAGCATAACACATATCAAGAAAATGAATGATGGGGAAAAAGATGGGTTGGTTATATAACAAGGGGAGGACCAAACTAATAATCAAAATGTGATTCTGTTCAATAAAAAAGATCTAGAGGAAAGAATACAATGCATTGAATGGAAAGTCAATGAAGGATATATGGGGATGGGAAAGAGTAGACAAGAACCCAATAAGAAAACTAACATGGATGAGTTTCAATTTACAGCAGTGAATGGACTACCTGTATAAAGGAGATCCCATTCTATTTATTAATAAAAGTTCATTAATCAAGAAAGATCCATATTATTACTTAAATTAGTACCATTAACATATGCAAACTCAATTTTTCTCTTCTCTCTGCTGAAAATATTTGCTTTTCTTTTAATTCTTCTTGCATTGACTTAGCCAGAAAGTAAACATCAGGTCAAAGAATTTGGTTATTACAGTAATTTAGTCACTTTTATCTTAAACCTAAAGAATCTATCGTTTGAAGTTTGGCAATCAAGTAAAGCTTATAGACCTCTTCTCAGAATCATTTTTAAATGCATAAACTAAATTAAATAGCATTTACAAAGAAAATACTTCATATTGAAATACTTATAATATATTTCTAATAATTCACAGCCTAAAAATTTCTAGTGTAAAGGAACAACACTAGACTATTCTAAGAAACATCTCACACCGAAAGAACATGGCTAATAACAAGACTGTTAAAGAACTTTAAAACCAGCAGGAATCATTGGAATTCCTAACACAAGATGAGACTAATGGACAATGGACTTATGGACATTTATAAATTCTCAATTTATGATTTGATCATGTTATTTGTTACATACTTCTAGCATGTGTTATGTTACTATGTTACTATGTGCTTATGTAATTTATGTAATTATGTGTAATATCTCCCATATGATGGATTTATGTTTCAAGGTCATGACTATCCTATGTTCTAAATCAAAAGAAAGGGGGAGATGTTAGGATTACCAGGTGAGAACTCAGGTTGTCTGGATAGTGACAAGGTGAGAATTCAGGTTGTCTGGACAATTACAAGGTGAGAACTCAGGTTGACGTGACAGTTCTCTGGCTCAGACCTTTGGTTTGGGCCTTTAAAGGGAGTTTACACCTTAGGAATTCTAAGAGGAGCAAATTCATTGGTTGGAGTACTTCTTCCCAGAAGCCCTTGCATTATCCCATGCCCATTCTCTGGGAGGATAAAAAGAGGCAACATTGAGCCTGGAGAGCAGTCTGGATTGGGGAAGGATAAGAGCTGGAGGAGATTCAGAGCCAGGATTCAGGCTGGAGGCTCCAGAAGACTCCCAAGAAACCTGCTCATAGAGGAAAAGATTATACAGAAAAGAAACCTCCTCCCAGAGAAGGATTACAACTGAGAGATGATCAGAACATTACAGACTATGACTCAACAGTCCTAAGTTGTGTATTTATTTTTGCAATTTACTATCTTTGCAAGCCTTTGCATTTCATATCTTTGAACCTCAGTTTCCTCATCTGTAAAATGAGGGTATTGAACTAACTGATTGTTGTGGTATCTCCCAATACTACTCCCAATTCTACAATTCTAAATGATATACATTCCCACCGTTGAGTAAGTCAATGGGGATTATTAGGAATATTAGTCTTATTTTATCAATAAGAGAAACAATGCCAAGAATGAGGTCAAAGCATTTTCCTTCTAATTACTCTTTTTACCACAAAGATGATTAGGTCTTCAGAGAATATCACCCTGGTACAATATCTATGGTTACAGAATTATTTCCACTTGACTAACAGTTTTTATGCCTCTGATCACACTTGTGCAAACAGAAAGGTTATAGAAAATCAATCTTCAGGGGTATTTAACATTAAAGAAAAAGGATTCTTTGGAAAATCCAATGTAGGGTTTATGTGTAGCTGCTCATAAGTATATCATATTTTGCATAGTCATCTTTCAAATTTTGTAATTTGAACATTAGCTGAAAAGCTAAGTGACTTTACCCATATATCATCAGAGGCAACTACAATTTTCTATTCTTTCTAATGGAGCACAGAGCAACCAAATGTTGTCTTTTTTCTTACAAGACCTATTGCTTCTATAACAGCCCCATCAACTGGGAGTGCATCCTAATTAACAGTGATTGAAATATGTCATAAGGAAGCAAGAGACTACTTTTGCTGGAGAACAAGAGTATCTGTGCTATTATTTCTGTCAGAACAATTACCCCCATGTCAGAATTGTTAATACTGAATATGAGTAACTTCTCTCAATCAGGCAGATGTTATCAGATAGTGTCAGTTACCTAAATTAAAGGACTAAGAAACATTACATTATCATTACTGAGAAGCATGTCCATGACTAAAATCAAGTCATCAGATATAAACAGAATATTTATAAGTATATAACATAAAATAATAATATTTAGGATAATTTCTGGATGACTAGTAGAAAAAGAATCCCCAAATTAGATCTAATGATTACATAAAATGACCTGGTAAGCAAGATTGAGTTAATTGAGTCAGATTGATTAGGTACTTCAATTCTTCACTTGGGCACCTGTTCTAACAGTCAAGATTGCTGAAAGCAAATTGTTATAATAATTTTTAAGTAGTATCAAAATTTACACAGAAAATAAAACATTATATCGATTAGTATTGGGATTCTTTCTGTAAACTCCAGGTCCAGCCTTTAAGAAGGAACTAAGTAAGGACTCTCAGGTCACATGATCAACAATATAGAAAACTAGAACTTTTTTCTCTAATTATAACCTCTCAAATTTCTCCAAAATAGAAATGAGGTAATAATTCAATGAACTGAAAGCAAAGACAAATCCCTAGCCCTTAACATAGTCAATCAATACCTTTTTTCCTACCACCTGCCATGCTTTGGCAACAGGGCTTACACAGAACTCAATACCCACTGCCCCCAACCTAGTGCCAAGGAAAACCAAAAGGCAGAATTTTCCTCTGGCTAGGATAATTGAGTAGCAGTGCTTTGTGCTGGAACAGAATTCAGCCAAATAACAGAAACAAAGAAAGTGCATCATAACACATGTGTGACTGTGTAGCACTAGTACTAAGGATAAGAGAAAGAACCAGCATCCAATTGGGCCAAATTTATTCCCCTAGAAGTCACTTGAGGTACAAACTGAAGCCACCAAATGGTGAATTAACCACTATGGGAAGAAATTGAAGATCGCTTTTGCTATCCCTGGCCCCCAGAGAAACCACAAAGGTAAAAGAATTGGAAATTGTGAATGATCAAGTATAACAAAATAATGCTGAAATTCTATCTCAAGATGTAGAAAATTCATTTAAAGAAAGACTATAAATATAAATCCATAAAAAGGGAAGATATTAATAACAAAATGGAATGTGGCTTCCAGATCAACTAAAGAAATCCAGACACCTGTGAATAAATATTGTAAGATGACAAAAAAAATGAATCAATATCTGATGAAGCAAACAAGCTTATATAATGAAGCATATAAGCAAAATATTGATCTCAATGTGTTTAAATGTGTATATATAATATCAGGTTTATAGGTACCCAAGAAGAACATAAAAGGTGAAAAAATTTGAATACCATAATTCAATAAAAAAAAACCCACCAAGAAAACTGTCAAGAATTTCTGAACATAGAAAACCATATGCCAATTGAAAGAATTCTCAGATTCTTTCTATAGAGAAAAAAAATTTTACAAAGAAAAAACCTGTCACTAATGAGGAAAGCAGTGTCTAAGGCCACTTCTGAGAGATTAAAGCCTATTAAGTACTAAGTTTTAAACTCATTGACAATTCTACCCAAAAGACATGATCCTACCACTAAATATGTGTTTCAAAGGTTCCTAAAATGATTAATTTCTTCCTTCCTGAAAAAATGACATAAAGGACAGAATTGACTATACCATATCTGAATTGCCAGGAATAAGAGTGTAACAGGTATCTCAGACCCTTAATGTAACAATGCTTGTTCTCTTGGTTTCCGTGACATCCTTCTTTCTTGCCTTTTTTCTTCCTTTCTAACCTCTTTTCCTCTCCTTTATCTTCTTCATGTTCCTCTCTGTTGTTTTTGTTGTTGCTGCTGCTGCTGCAAATACTCTAGGCCTGTGATTTAATCAGCATAAGGAACTCACAATGTAGAAGCTACTATCTCCATTAATGCAGATCATCTGTAATTTTGGCTCTGAGAGGGCCACCTTGGGAGTTACATGTCTTGCCCAAATTGATACAGCTTGTCCATATGAAAGGCAGAGCTTGAACCTATGAAAGCAGGAAGGAATGAAAAGAAAAAAGGGAAAGGAATAAGAGGACAGAATATACATATGTGTCTTATTTCCACATTTTCAGCTGGTACTTCTATATAGTTAACACCTAAATATACAGTTCTAGCCTTGATTCCTTCTCAGAGTTTTATAGCCATTTCTAACCACCTAAAAAATATCTGCACTTAAATGTCCAGCTGGCCTCCCAGACTCAGAGGGACCAAAATCTGCTTCTCCTGCTAAGTTCATTATTTCTGACAATGTTAGTAAAAATTTATTAATAATAATTCACCTAGTTTCTCAAATCTTACTATCATCTTTGATTATATCCTCTTTTTTCTTCATACTCAAACCAAGTTCTTTCATTTGTATATCTGTAATGCTTTTTCTTGTCCAATCCCTCCTGTTTCTTCGAACCCTAACTTATCCCATAGCATACAGATGTACTATTCCAAGAACTAGCTAAAACACATATCTTCCCTCCTCTCACTTCCATTCCCTTCCCATGTCTCCTGTCCTCCATGCAAGATTTTACATGTTTAATGTGAGATTAATATTCCTTTTGCATTTCAGGTAATTTCAATATCAAAGAGGAAAATATCAAAGGGTCTAGGGAAAAAAAAACTTCAGATTTTACTATTATAATAGAAAAAGCTAAGACACCAATAATTACTCGTGTTACTACTTTACAATTCTTGATAGATCATACATTCCATGGACAGAGACAATAGGCTCTATAAATTTATTTCCCTCCAGTATCTAATAAATTCTCTTCATGGTAGAAAATAAATGTTTATTGAATTGAACAATCTTCCTAGGAGCTTTTTTTCTCTGGAACTATGCTTAGTAGTAAAAGACAGTAGTACTCCTACTTAGTAGTAGTAGATAGAACTTTACACATATTTATTCCTGCATATCTCTAGTATCTTTACTAAGTACTACCTACAACTATATTCCACTTTTATTCCTCTTCTGCTGACCAAATTCTGTAATATTATCTGCAAATTGGTCATTCAATCAAGCCTCTTCCTGACATAGGTAGAAAACCTCTGAACACTTTGAGTTATTTGATGATCATCCAAGTTCACTGTTGTTCGACTCAGGATCAGGATGAAATAGCCAGACAATTTCAAAAAGATCATTTCATCTATGTTAAATTCTTTCTCAAGAAGCAGTCCTCTAACAACAGTTATAACATTTACTCAGAGACACCTTCCCCAATTACTAGGATTCTTAAAACAATTAAGATTCTATTGTATCATTGTATCACAGATGCAAGATTTGTTCAAATAAATTGAAGCTGGGAAAAGAATCCTTCTCACTAGATGCCCACAGAGCTCTGTAGTTGTGGATGACCTTCGGTCCAGATAAGAGTCAAATAAATTTATTCTGAGCATATCCACATTTTTCTATATTCTAAGATAGTAGTCTATCTCATTAAATGAAGCCAAAAAGGGACAAAAGAATTTAATCAACAAATATTTTGAAAAAACTAATAGAAAATGTTTCTCTTTCAAGTCTTTTGGAATCCAAAGAGTAATTAGCAGCAGCAAAAATGCTATCTCTCCAGACCATAATGTTGGGGATGACAATGGCAGTAGCTCAATTACTGATCATATAGGGATGATGGTCCCTGGCAAGAGCAAATCCAAGACCATTATCTGGAGAGTTTAGACCAGCAGCTGTTATCCCGTTGGATGAAACACTCTAAATCTCCCACAAGAGATTTATTCTGGCTGTTCATCATTGTTTTATAATAACTTGCCTCCTAGATTGCTCTCACATGAACAGATAAAAAACTCCAGTACCCTACAATGAATTTGGGCAGTATTGAAAAGAACATCCTTCTGCAGTACTTACTCCTCAACTGGAATGTTCCCTTCCTGATGTGAGGTTCTCTGTCTCACCTGAACCTGAATACACAGTCACTGGTTTCAGAGAGAGTCATCTTGTCAGTTTCCTTTGGAAAAGAGGATCTTTTCTGGATTTATGTCTGTAATTCTCCTCCTCCAGAAGGGAATTAGAGTCAGTCCAGTGGATAATTTTGGTAGGAAAGCAAATGCAGACAACATGTAACCCATAACAAGACTATTGTCAATAGGCTGCTGCCTGAGACCATCTTAGAGTGCATCAATAGAGCTTTAAATAGGCTCTTCATAGCATCATGTGTTATGTGACAGAGTAGAAGTGATAGCCATTATTGTCATGGCTACCTAAAATACAAGAAAGGTGGCCAAGAAGTTGTAAATATAGGCCTAGGCTATCTGTTCATCCACTCCCATTTATTTCCTATTTTCTCTTTTGGAAAGGGAATGATTGATCGCTACTAGCATAAAGACCTCCCAAACAGATGCCACAGAGGAAGACCACACCATAATCACAGAGAGTAGCAATTGGGAATCATTCAATGAACCAAAAAATGGTCTCACACACATACATATGAAAATATGCTTAAAGTATATGGTGAAGTGAGGTGAATTCTTCCATCTCAGCTCATTATATTTGGATAGAAGCCTAAAAGTGAGAGAAACTTTCTAATAGAGACTAATGCATCTTCAAGACTTGGAAAAAACTCAAAATGAGTTAAGAAATAAGAATATCTTAAACATAGTTGTGTTTAACAGAATGGGATGTTTTTTTAAAAATTGGAAAAGAGGTGTTTTTTAATAGTAAAAGGGACCCTTTCCAGAAAAAAAAGTCATAATTTCCATTTAAAGTACATATGTGATCTCAACTATTTTTAGTGGTTCAAAATTTTTACAACCTTTGACTCAGTACCTCCTACTAAATACATCCTTTCAAAAGCATAAGGGGTTGAAGGTCTGTCTATATTATTCAAACCAGCAATTAGAACCAGATGTTACTGCACTTTATATTTAGACACTAAATTTCAATATCTAAAAAAGAAAGACTACTCATGAAGGACAGAAAGAATAATTTATAAATGCAATTATAGCATATTGTTTAGATTCCCTCTCACTAATTTACCTGATTGCAAAGTAAAATTAAATGAATTCATATTTAAATTTAAAATTGGGCCAATGAGTAATGAAATGTCTTCTTTCTCCCTCGAACTGTGTATCAAGAAAAACATTTACCAGATCCATTATTGTTGTGTATCTGGTACAACATTTCTTTTTTCAGTTTTATACCATTCTCATAAAAACTTCCATCTTATTTACAAGACAGATTATAGAAAGTAGACAGGGGCAGCTAGATGGTGCAATGGATAGAGCACTGTCCCTGAAGTCAGAAGGACCTGAGTTCAAATGTGGCCTCAGACACTTAAAACTTACTAACTGTATGATCCTAGGTAAATCATTAAACCCAGTTGCCTGTCAAACAAAAAGAACTGTTTTCTTAGAAAGCAACCAGTTTACATGATTCTAGATAGGAAAACCTACATGTAATATAATAAAAATAATAGCAGTTGTCAATCTGCTATTCATGAGGATGAATAGAAAACTGACATTAACTATTTCTCCTTAATTTTGGTGTGTTCTTCAGATAAGGGAAATAATTGAACATAAATGAAATATTCCAACAGCTTACTTACTTGAAATGTTTGCATGGATACATGTGGAATCATAGATGCAACTATTTCAAGCAAAGTAGGACATGCCTGTTTGTCAGTTACTGAAACTCTATTATCTGAGCTAAAAATGAAAAGGAACCGTGTAGTGAATAATTCAAAATCAAAATATAATTCTTAAAGATTGTATCATGAATTTTCCTTCTTTGCAAACTTTCTTGCATTTATGCTTTGCTCTTGTTGCTGTTGTTATTGCTTTATTGATAGCTTTTGTTTTCATTACAATTATTTTTAAATATGAACATTCTCTTCTAAGGAAGTAAGAGTTTATTAGAACCACTCAATACAAATAATTTCATCTGACACAGTATGTGACATTCCATGCCATTAGTCATGTAGCTTCCTATGAAAAGAAGGAAGATAGTTCCAGAACCTTCCAGAACTTCCAGAATTACTCAGTTTTTATTTCATTTTTAGTATTCTTTTAAGTTATTGTAATCATTGTGCATATTGCTGTACTGTATCTATTTACTTTGCTCTGCATCAATTCAAACAATTCTTCCCTTGTTTCTTTGCATTTCTCATATTTATTTTTTATGCTGTAACAATATTCCAGTATATTTTTAAATGAAATTAATTTATTCTCCCATTAATACAGACCCATTTTTCTATGTTATATCTTGGCACATATAGTACCTATACATATTTCTCTTTTGTTTTGTTTTGCAATATGACATAGCACAGAAACATTTAGCCTTCAAGTTGGTAATACCTGGGTTCCAGGCCTGGCTTTCACCCATAATAGCTACATGAACATAGGAGGAAATTTACTTAGTATTTTAGTGGTGTAGGAATGACAGAGTTTAAAAGTTATAGGTAACTATCTCAACAATGGAGTAAATTTCCCCAAATTTTTCAATAATTACAAACCCAGAGGAATAAAAAAATAATTATTGTATACTGACATGAAAGGAAGGAAAGAAACAAGAATTTTAAATTTTTCTCTATGCCAAGAACTGTTCTTGGCCCTGAGGATAGAAATATTAGCCAACCCTCTCCCCCCCCCCCAAAAAAACCAGTCCTTTTCCTCAAGGACTTAAACCCTTATAAGCAAGATAACATATAAAATGGAATTGAGAAGTGGCAGGGAATGACACGGGTGGGACAGATGAAGGTAACCAATGCAGAGGCAAATCTTTGTAGACCAGAGAAAGTCAAACAATGTTCAGAGTAGAATAAATACATTATAGCAGGTACTGGGCATAATATCCATTTATTCTACCACAATTAATTAAAAGAAGACATTCAACCAGTCAATGAAGAAAATGGTTAGATAATTTAGACAGTCCCTTATCTGAAAAAAGCTCTCAATTTTGTATGTATGATATAATATATGTAAACATATTGTTCTATAATAACTATAATGCTGAATAAAATATACAAGTATAACAATGGCATGACATGTACAAAGTTTGACAAAGGATACATAATTTTTATCCATATAAAAATTATGTATCCTTTGTCAAACTTTGTACATGTAATTAGAGAAGGCTTCTAATTTTTTAACTAAGCCTTGACCTGATGCAGAAGGAAGAAAACTGAGTAAAAGGAACAAAAAGTTGAAGTATGGAAGGAATACAGCAGATGATGATGGGGGGGGTGGGGGGATAAGGACATTCCAGGAAAAGGAAGCACTCTAACAGAACCAGGAGATCACTATATAATCACATAAGCAAGATTTTACAATAGTCAATTCTGATGGATGTGGTTCTTGTCAACAATGAGATGATTCAGGCCAGTTCCAATGGCCTTGTAATGAAGAAAGCCATCTACACCCAGAGAGAGGACTGTGGGAACTGAGGGTAGATCACAACATGGTATTTTCTTTTCTTTTTTTTTTTAACAACATAGTATTTTCACTCTTTTTATTATTGTTTGCTTGCATTTTGTTTTCTTACTCATTTTTTTTCCTTTTTGATCTGATTTTTCTTTTGCAGCATGGTAATTGTGGAAACATGTATAGAAGAATTGTATATGTTTAACATATATTGGATCACTTGCCGAAGGGGGGAGGGGATGAGAGGAAGGGAGGGAAAAAATTAGAACATAGGGTTTCATAGGGGTGAATGTTGAAAATTATTCATGTATATATTTTGAAAATAAAAAGTTTTAATTTTTAAAAAAGGAAAGTACTACAAGCACAGACACAAATAAGCAATAGCAAGTAATCCAGTTTAACTGAGGAATAACTTATATGACAGGCAGGATTATAAAATGGATTTAGGCAGCTAGAAGGGCATTGGGAAGTAGAAAGGCTGTACATGCTTTAGTATTCCATAGGCAAGATGGAACCACTTTTAAAAGAAAAATAACTTGACCAGAACTAAAGCCGACATAGGATGAAAAATCTCTAGCAAACATTCACTCAGATAATTGAAACCTTAATGTGCTAATCAAGTAAATTTGTAAGAGATATCTGGTACTTTTTGAAGCAGTTAAAAAAAAACTAGGAATTCAATATGAATCTATTGATTAAAGAAAATTTGAAGAAATTGAAGTCTACGTAAATATCATGGAATTATTGTTTGTGCTATAGAAAATGAAAAATACAAGAAATTCTGAAGACATAAGGAAATGTGTATGCAAAGGGAAGAAAGCAAAACCAAGAGAACAAAGTCACAAAAAATGTATATAACAAAATGAGCTAGTCAAATTCTAAATAATAGTAATGATCAATATAGATTTTAGATTTAAGTTCTCTATGAATTCTAAATTTAGCAGATGTGGATAGTTTCTGTTTGACTTTCCTTTTAATTCTACAAAGAATTTCTACAAAGGGAAAAAATTAAGATATAAAAATATAGTCACTATTTTTGGAGGGGGGGACAACTGGATAAGTTTTAGCATTTGTGAACTTCAGGTGAATATAATATACCTTATATAGAGACTCAAAAGGAACCTTAGAGACTTCCAATCCAATCCCCTTATTTTACAGATGATAGAACAGAAGTCCAAGAAGAATAAATCATTTGCTCAAAATCACACAAGTTAAATAAGCATCAGAAGTAGGATCTGAATACAGTCTTTTGACTTAAGAGTTAACACTCTTTTTCTGTCTCATTTTTATTGAACCTGAGATCTTATTGGTATAGGGAACTCCCAGTAAGAAAATTCCCTTCACTAACATAGGCCAGCACCTTTTCTATAACACATAGTTTTGGAGCATTACTTGGGACACTAAGGATCCAAGACACAGATTGTGTCAAAAGAACTCAAACTGTCTGTCAACATAAAAGTGTACAATTACAAAATGCTTTAATTTCCATTCATAATAATCTTGTGACTTAGATAAGACAAATAGTGTCATCCTTGGTTTACAGATGAAAAAACTAAAACTCAGGAAATACATTTTGTAAATCAGCAAAGCAAGCACCTGAACCCAGATCTTCTGTCTTTCCACATTGCCATGCTACTTTACCACAAGGTAAATTCCAGGCTCTATTTAAAATTTAGGCAGCCAAGCCACCTGTACTCTCCTGAGACCAGCTGTCATCCTTCTAAATGACCTCTCCTATTGAAAAAGTTAAAGCCGGATGTACCTCTTCCACATCAGCACCTCTAATTAGCATCCTGATGATCCAAGTGGTTAACATATATTGCCACAATGTTTTACCTGTGTATCAGTTGTTGGCATGCCTGCCAGAGAGATTATACAGAAGCCATTTGGAGAACAATAGTACTTAAATATCAGTCCTAGCAACAGACTATATATAGATAGATAAAGCTAGATAGATATATATTTAAATGTTGCCTGTGCTTGCTCTTCTTTGACCTTGCTCTCTTAATCAGCTTCTTTTGTTGAAGCAAAGCTAAACTTCCATGGACTCACCTGCAGGTCTTTTTTGTTTAGTTGGTTCCCCCACATAATTGTTTAATAAGCAGGAACACCTGTGTATTGACAATAAAGACAATCGGAAAAATAAGTGTTTCACAAAGCTTCAGCAAACCCATGATCTCTTTTCTCTTGGCTGTTTTCACAAAATCTAAGTGCATGACCAGATAAGAGTCAATACTGGCCATAAAAGAAGGGGAAAAGGGAAATGATTTGCTTTCTAGACCTCCACAAAACTTTTCTCTCACTAGGGGTGATAGTTAACTTCTTATTTCAAAGTTTAAATGGGCAGAGTGTAACCTCTGCTAGGGAATTTACCAAGTTGGAAAGACTAGGAGGATTCAGATTGGTGACAAATTATTTCTGCTATTGGATATTTGGTTTAGCTAACTTTAGATATGTTTCTCACCAAAAGTTCAGGGAATAAACAGTGTGTGAATGGTTGTGTGTGTGTGTGTGTGTGTGTGTGTGTGTGTGTGTGTAGATGTATGGAGGTATATAATATACATATATGTGGATATATACTATGTGTATGTGTATGTACCACAATGATTGATAAAGACTGTCTTTTTTTTAAATTATAGCTTTTTTATTGACAGAACATATGTATGGGTAATTTTTTACAACATCGTCCCTTGCACTCACTTCTGTTCCAACTTTTCCCTTGCCTCCCTCCATCACCTCCCTTAGATGGCAGGCAGTCCCATACATGTTAAATATGTTATAGTATATCCTAGATACAATATATGTGTGCTGATCCTTACAATTCTCTTTCTGCATATGAGGAATTGGATTCAGAAGGTAAAAATAACCTGAGAAGAAAAACAAAAATGCAAGTAGTCCACATTCATTTCCCAATGTTTCTTCTCTGGGTGTAGCTGATTCTGTCCATCATTGATTAATTGGAACTGAATTAGATCTTCTCTTTGAAAGACTGTCTTTTGATGTTGAGATGTATTGTTAAATTAGAACCCTCAGTGCTAAAATCAAATTGGATTGGATAATATTTTCTGGGACAATGGGAACACTAGGAATATTAGCTAAGTTCAGAAACTACTAGAAATAATTACTTTTGCTATGGTATGCTGTGGTCAAATCAAAAGACATTCTAAAATTTTTGGTATGAGCATTGACATATTTATAAAGTCAGCATATATTACAAATTAGGACATGATTTATTGTTTTCTTAATTGTCTAGAGTAAAGAAAATGATGGAGAAATATTAACGACTCAAATTAAACTTTAAAGTGGCTATGCATAATCATTTTTTCAGAGATTTAATTGTTAAACATTTGTCAGCATACCCTCAGGATAACTAATAATTCCCCCATCCTACCCTCCACAATATAAACACACATACACATACACACACAAAATTGAAATCAATAATTATACTATCTAAAATGCCACCCCCCTTTCTCTCTCTCCCTCTCCCTGTGTGTGTAATTCTACCTAATTCTGTATCCTAAATTCATCACTTCTCTGTAAGGAAATAGATGTTACATCCTTGACCCTCTGTAATCATAGATGGTCATTGTATTGTATTCATCAGTGTGTGTGTGTGTGTGTGTGTGTGTGTGTGTGTGTGTGTGTGTTCATGGTGCATTTTTACTTTGCCCTACAATGCCCTCAAGAGAGCTTTCTGTATCTCTTCTTCTTTTCATAGCCAAATACCTAGAAAGAAACCTAGAAAAGGTTGGTTTTCTATTTTCTCTTGTTGCACTCATCTCTCAAAACTTTACAATCTCCCTTCAGAAGTAAGTGATTCATTGAAAATGTTTTCCTGCCTTAATGTTACAAATAATGTCTCGATTGCTAAATTCATGACCAAGCTTCAGACCTTAGCCTTATTGAGGTCTCTGAAGCATTTAAGCCTAGAAATTATATTGGAGATGTTCCCTTTCCAGATTTTTCCTTGACACTTCTGGCTCTCCCTTTCTAATTACATTTCTTGAATCTATTTGTTATAACATCATCATTTATGCCTTCCACTTCCTATCCCTTTTCCCCAAAGATGTCCAACAACCTGTTTTTATTTTTCTTTGTTTCTCTAAAATCTTATGAACTACAGTAGGTTCAACCTCCCCTATCCAATTAATAAGAGATCTGGAATCCTAATAAATCTCCTGAGATCTCTAGTTTTATAACTTCAAATTACTTTCTGAACATCTCTAATTAGAAACCTAATAGGCAGGGGCAGCTAGGTGGCACAGTGGATAGAGCACCAGCCTTGAATTCAGGAGGACCAGAGTTCAAATCCTAGCTGTGTGACCCTGGGTAAGTCACTTAACCCCAGCCTCAAAAAAAAAAAAAAAAAAAAAAAAAAAAAAAAAAAAAAAAAAAGAAGCCTAATAGGTATATCAAACTCAGTATATCTAAAATCTAACTCATCATTTTCCCCTCTAAAATCACCCTTTTACAAGACTTGCCTATTCTTTGTTGAGAATACCATGCTTCCAATTGCCCTGGATTGCAATAGAAGTATACTGCAATAGTGCTAAATTTATTTAGTGTCCAAACTAAGTCTAGCATCAATATGGTGAAACCACAAATTTGGGATTGAGGGCAAGTTACCTAAGAAAAGGGTAAACCAGTCCTGGGTTGGAAACAGAGGTCAAAATTTCCATGTTGATTAACAATAGGATGAAGTTAATGAGTGGCCACTATACTTCCAGGTTCATTCTTTGAAAAAAAAAAAAAAGGCAGTCAGGAAAGAGTAAAAGGATTCGTGTCAGTAGTGCAGATTCAACTGAAAGCAGCTTACACGAATTTCTAATGGAGTCAGTTGACATGGTTCTGTGACTTTCTCTAATGGTGATCAGCAACTTTGGAGTGGGAACAGATAAGACAGATGGTAACAAATTGAAGGTAATTCTTGAGCAGTGTAAGAACAGAGAGCAAAGACACACACACACACACACACACACACACACACACACACACCCCATATATTTAGGAGTAAGGCAGGGAAGAAGAATGCATCATGTGGTCAAAGAACGTAAGACCACAGAGGTAGAAGAGGTTGACATGATGATCATCCATTGTTCCTATCATCCCTAGGAACAATTGATTTAGATATGAGAGTTGAGGAGCTTAATGAAGAGTGAACTAGAACATTTAGAGAGGTATTAACATGAATATGAGATCTCTTATTTATGACATCTGGAAAAAAAGTCATAAGATCTTAATTTTAGCATAGAAAGAGTTCAACAGCATTATTTTACAAATGAAAAAACTGAAACCCATAAAGATTAAGTGATTTGACTAAGGTCACACACTTAGTAAGCATCAAACACAACATTTGAAATGATCTTTCTGACTCCAAGTCCAGGTTGCTAAGATATGGCAGCCAAAAAAACTAAGAAGGCTTAGGCTATTCCAGGAATAAAGTGATCCTACTGTTCTCAGCTCTTGCCAGAATTTATCTGGAGTTTATGTTTAATTCTGTTACCCTCAATTTGGGAAAGATATTAATAAGCTACAGAATGTCCAGAAGAGGGCAATCAGAACACTGGAGGCCTTTACATTCATTATAATAGAAGGAAGATGGCAGAGTAAAGGCAAGAACTCACTTAATTTCTTCTCCTTATTATAATATTAAGATTTCTTGAAAAAATGGGTGAGATGTGACCTGAAGAAAAAGAGACTGTAACTCTTTTCAAGTATTTGAAAGGATATCATGGGGAAGAGGGATTAGATGTGTTCTATTGTCCTCAGAGAGCAAAATCAGATGCAGTGGGTGGAAGTTTTAGAAACCAAATTAGGCTTGATTTTAGGAAAGATTTCCCAACAATTTGAGCATTCCAAAAGTAAAATGAGTTGTCTAGCAAAGAGGCCCTACTCACTCTTCAAGCAAAGTTTGGATAACCACTCATCAGTGTGATAGTGAAGACTTCTATAAGGTACATATTAGGCTACTTGGGCATTGAGATCTGTTCCAATTTTGAAGTTCTATAATTGTTTGAATCTTCTATCTTAAATTAAATAACCATGTGACATTAGTCTGAGGTCTGGATTTGTCAGTTGCTAAGTGGATGACCTTGACCAAATTACAACTTTTTTGAATTTCTATTTTATTATCAGTTAAATCAGGGATCAGAAAGTCACAGAATCTTAAAGTTGAGAAAAAAAACTGTAGAAAACATTCAGTTTAATCTATGCCTATTGAGAAAATTTCTCTACCATATCCTTCACAATTCCTCACTCTGGTTTCACTTAAAAACTCTACTAAAGAACTCATTGCCTCCTTTGTATGGGTTATGCCTTTTCACAGTATAATTTTGGTTCCTACACTAATAATTAAAACTTTTTTTAGTTTGTGAATTTTTAAATAAATTAACCTCTTATGTTATATTTTTCCCTTCCTTTAAAGGAATATCCCCTTGGATATCACTTAGAACACCCTCCTTACTGATTATAAGTATAGTACACATAATCCTCTTCTTTAATTGAAATTGAGATAATTTATAAGGAAATACAAACTGCTGCCAAAGAACCAATGAGGAAGATTAGGTTAAACCCCAGGAAGAGAACTTGCACTTTCTTTCCAGTCTCCTCTATTTACATTATTTTTAATTATATTGGTTGTTGTGCCTCCTCTTTAAAACAATTAATAAAAAAATAATTAATTAATTGATGAAATAAATCAATGCTGATCAAAGTAAATAAATAAATAATTATATTAAACAAATAGTTTAAATAAATAAGCCTCTGAGCTCTGGTTTTTTGTTGTTGTTGTTGTTTTTTTGGGGGGAGATAGGTTGTCTCCTCTATTCAGCTCTTCTTTAGTCTAATACCAGTGCCCTTGTCCACGTCCATCTTCCTTTTGTGCAGTAAGATTGAGGTTAAGGAGTAGTTACAAAATTGGTTATTGATTTTTAAGAGTAAAAATCTGAAATTCTCTATTTCTAGTGCTAGGGAACTACCTTGTTTATGGTTTACTATGTTGAAGAATCATGCTTATGTACTTTATCATGCTGGCACTCCCAAAGCACTATTTCTTCTCTGAGTCTTTCTTCAATTTGTTCACTTGAGCACGTGCCACTATGTTCATCACATTCAGTGATTCTTAAGATTGCTAGCTATAAGAACAAAATTCCAGCAAAATCTAGGCTCATTGAGGGAAAAACTGTTTTTCCTTTTTTTCTTTAAATTACAATCGTCTAGCACAAGATCTTTTGTATACTAAGTGCTTGTTGAATTGAGACAAATTGAATTAGTTAAAATAGAAAAAATGAAGCAGTTAAGTGATGAAGTGGATATAGTGCCCTTCCTAGAAATAGGAAGATTCTTCCAGAGTTCAAATCTGGTCTAGTGATTGTGTGATTTTCTCCAAGGAATCTAATCCTGTTTGCCTCAGTTTCCTCATATGTAAAATGAGCCAGATAAACTACTATAGTATCTCTTCCAAGAAAACTCCAAATGGGGTCACAGAGAGTCAGAGCTGACTGAAATAGCTATACCACAACAAAATAAAAGGTACTTTGCAATGGCAAATAATAGTACAAATATGAATTACTGCTGTTACTAACCTCTCTTTTCTGCACTTTCCCCCTAATTACTATTTGTTTTATCTTTTCTTCTCAAAGGCACTTGTTGCTCCTGTCAGGAGGAACACTTTTGACAAGTCATTAACACCTTAGTGTGAATTAGCCTGATATATCATCCTGCCTAAAAACACATATTTCAAAACAGGATCTCAGGAGGATGAACCTAAAAGAATGGATGATAGACTATGCTAATAATAGAATGTCAAAAACTGTAGCAATTGTTTAAGAGAGTTATAAGGAGAAAACAAATCTTCCTAAGTCCTTTAAATCACATCTCATAGTTGACAGTCTGCTTCTCTTGAGCTCAGAGCAGGCCCTGCTAGAGAAATCATTTCAATGATAGCACATGTTTTGGATTTCAATGAAGCAATTCAGGAATTCTTCTCTTGAGTTTATTTCCTACTTAATATAGCAAATTCCCTTTTATCATCTGTCCAAAGAAAACAAACTTTCAAGTGACCAAAATTCTTTTATTTTTTTCCAGCAACATTTACAGAGCTACTTGCCTTACAATGATGCGCTTGAGTTCCTGCTACATTCCAAGATGCCTTTGAAATCATCAAAAGGAGACTAAATTCTATATCATAAAGTGTGGAGAGTAAGTGTATTTCTTATTGCTTATTAACTAGAACAGAAAAAAAAAAGTTCAACAGAAAAAAGCCTAGTCAAAATCATCTCTGAATGGCAAAATAATGATTTGACTTCTTAATTGTTCATTCCCCAGCTAATTCATTGCTCCTTACATAACATCAATCTTTGTCTCCAACTAAGATTAGTCAGATCACCTTTTTCTTTTTTAAGTTGCCACCAAAGCTAAGTGGCATGTCACTTTTATTTTCAATAACTAAAAGGGGAGGAAAGCAGGAGTGTTAAAAATAAATAAATCACACACACACACACACACACACACACGATTGCCTTTGTAATGCTGAGTGAACTGTTTTTGAGTGTCCAGATAATGGAGTTATAAAGAGCTTCGGTTTAATTAAACTTTTTTTCTACATCACAATTCACACATTTCTTTGAAGAGACATGCCTCTTAGCATGTGAACTTTCCATGTATACTGTAAAAAGGGGGTGTCCTGCTGACTTTAAGTGAAAACCAGGAGAAGTGCTGGCATCAGACAATCAAAAAAAACCACAAAATCTAATTGCAGGATTTAGAACAGGGTAAGTAAATATCATTCCTGAGATTCTAAATCAATTTTCTTGATCCCTTGGACAAGCCTGATCTTAAGACTTCATTTCCCACTATGCATGAGGCTTAGAAAATACTACTCATTGAGGAAAAAATTTCTAGATTTTCCAAAGGAGAATTAAAACATAACTCCCCTGAAAGTCTAGCAAACTTCACCTACTTAGTGTATGAATGAAAATAAATTTTTCACTGCTGGATTCTTTTTATTCTTTATTTCAAGTCTTAATTAAATGTTTTGCTTCTAAGTTTTGATATTTCTGGCAGAATTCAGCCATAGAAGATGATTTAGATGGGAACTCAGGTTTCTAGAATATTTAATTACTCCCAAACAGCCACAATAAACTTATGGGTATCAATATGTAATGCATTACTAAATGGAGCATGCAAATAAACCATAAGTTGAAAAAGCATAGTTATCATTCATTATGAGGGGGTAGGGTGGAGAGGGGGTAAAGAGAAAGAAGGGTTGGTAGACCATCTCTTAATTTAATATTGTATGTGAAATGTACAGATACTGGAGACCTTGCCTTACAAGCATATATACAGGAAGTATATATGACCTCTGCACTAATTTTCACCCTATAGAGTAACATTTAGCATACAACAGGGTTCAATAATCCCAGGAATCATTCATTCATATTCTAATAAATTATATGGCAACTTATACTTTTCTAAGATGGAACAGTAGTGACTAGACAATAAGTTCTTATGATTGTAAGGGTCTTCAAAGATGTAGTAGGTCATCTCTAACCTATATGTTCCTTTGTTCCCTGCTGATATCTCATGGGACCTGAGGAATACCAAATGATTCAAAATGAGTAAGGAAGTCAAAATATTTCTTATTCCATTGCTTCTTCTGAATTCTCACTCTTCTGCCATCACTCAGCAATTCTCCTCCTTTAAGGTTCATTTAATACATATTTATCACTCAATCACAATTCTACTGACTACTCTCTGATTTCTAAAACATTCTCTTTCCTTTCTCAATGAATTCAGACTAATTCAAAGGCTTTTCTCAGCAGGTTCAGCCCTCATAATAGGAAATTTCAACATTCATAATGGTATTCCCTCAAACATGATTGCCAGTCAAATTCTCAGCTTAATCATTCCCCATGACTTACTCATTCATCCAATCTCAGTTACATACAGTTAACTTACTTCCATATTTACAAACTGAAACTCCTTTATCTGATCATAATCTTTTGTCATTCTACCTTAGTTTTTGCTTTATAACCCCTAACCCTGTTCTTCATCTTTACTGTGATCATTAATCCTTCTTATCCCAGTCTGATAATGGGTACACTCTCTTTTGATTGCCATCTTGAACCTTTGGTGAACCAATTCAACTCTATGTTATCATCTTCCTTCAACTATCTTACCCTTTTATTCTACCATCAATCTTGCCTTTTCTTTGGATTTGCTCCCAATGTTTGTTGCTTTCATTCATTTACATGCTTCTTTCATTTACATGCTTTCATTCTTTTACATGCTTCAGACTGAAGCTAGGGGAAAAAATCATGAAACAATGCTTACCTAGGTCCATTAAAAATTATTGCTACAAAAATCTCAAGTGAACCCTCATTATGGTAAGACTTTCACTCCCTTATCAATTCATCATTTTATTCACCTAAGAAGCTTTTCCAAATTTTTTCAAACCCCCTCAAAACTTCTATTGCTATCTCTTCTCTGCTGAAATTGCTCTCTCCAAAGTTACCACTCAGTGTCAGATCTAGCAGTCTTTTTTTAAAAATCACCAACCTTCTTGATTTTTATGTTGTTTTTGACATTGTTGATCATTCTCTTCTTGATACTCTCTTTTCTCTATGTTTTTGGGACATCACTCTGTTCTGGTTTTCCTTTCTTCCTGTCTAGCCATTCCTTTTAAATTTCTATTGCTTGATTTTGTTGGGATCATGGCCACTAACCAGTCTTCCAGTGTCTTATCCCAAGCCTTATTCTCTTCTCTCTATATACTATTTTATTTCACTTGGTAATCTCATCAGGCTCCATGGATTTAATAATCATCCCTATGCAAATGATTCTCAGATCTATTGATTTATTCTTAACCTCTGTCCTGACACTCAGTCTCACATTTTTAATTGCCAATTAGAAATTTTAAACTATATGTCCTCAACATGTCCAAAACTGAATTCGTTATCTTTTCTCCTAAATAATTCCCTTTGCATTTCTTTTAAAGCATCCCTCTCTATTACTGTCAAGGACACCATTTTATTCTCCCAGTTTCCATAGGCCAAGTGCTATTTTCTATTCCTGAATTTCATAGCCATGTTCAATCAGTTGCAATATCTTGTCTTTTCTATCTTCATAAAATCTCTAGTACTTTGGCTCATCTGAGACTTCCACCACTCTGATGCAGGCCTTCCTTAGCTCAAACATATTCTATTGTTAATAGTTTTGTTTTTGTATCCCTCTCCACTTTTGTCAATACTTCACTAAGATGCAAAAGCCATCTTCTTAAAATACAGGTCTGATTATGTCAGAATACCACTAATAAACTTCACTGGCCCCCTATTAGCTCCAGAATCAAATATAAAATATTTTATTTAGCTTTTAAAGTCCATCATAACTTGCCTTCCCTTACTATTTTCTTATATCCTCATGATCTTTGCAATCTAGTTACAAGGATTTCCTTGATGTTTTCTGTACAAAATATCCATCTCCCAAATCTGCATTTTTATTGACTTTCTTTGGTGCCTGAAATTCTCTCTCCTCATATTCACTTCTCAGATTCCTTCAAATTCCACCTAAAGTTCTGCCTCTGACAGGAATCCTTTTATGCCTTCCCTGAGATTATCTCCAATTTATCATATACCTTGTTTGCAGATAGTTGTTAGCATGTTGTATCCATTGTTAAATTGTAAATTCCTTTGGAGCAGGGACTATTTTTCCCTTTCTTTAAATGCTCAGAGTTTAGCACAGTATTTGGAACATAATAAACACTAAATAAAAGTTTGTTGGCTAAGTGAAAATTGGCAATTATTTATGTTATGTTTATGTCATCTTCACTTTGGCATTTACATTTCTCAGAACTTTACGTGGAACTTAGTACCTTTCAGTACACCTGGTTAAAAGCTCTGGTGAATAATTCTCAAGAGAAAACTAGTGAACAAATGGGCTGAAGGGGAGCCATAAAGAAAAGAAAATGAGGGCTACTTCCAGCTCATGTCAATATGCCTTTCTCAGATCTTTTTAGTTCATACTGAATGCTAGAAGCAAGAGATTATACGAGACATCTTACAAAGAACTACAGACCTGCTGATGAAGCCAGGAAAGGATTTTATTTTATGTTCTTACAAGAGCTGATCTAAGCTAATAGATCCTTAAACAGCAAAGGCACAATATTTTATTCCCTGTCCCCAAATGCAATCCCTTCCCAGATTCTCCTTTGACTGGGTATTACAGAGATGTTCCTAATGAGTGTGAATGTGAGGCACCATCCCTGATTATACCTCATAGTGTGTTCCTTTTTGTAATTTATGGTTTCCCTCTTTAGGTTTCATTTCTTAGGTTTTGATTTCGTTTCTCTGATTTAATCTTCAATTCTCTAATTTAATTTTCATAACTCTGTTTAAACTAAACTCTCAAACAATTCTCACACTCTTGAGGTATCTATCCCAAGACAATGCTAGTAGCAGGAATAATTTCCAATGACCACATTTAGTCAATGCCAGAATTATTCCTTAGCACTTCAGGTAGAAAATCAAAAGACATCATTCCCTACAAGTCCCATGAAGAAACAAGTCTCTTCACAATGCTTCAAAGTTCATATACTAACCCAAGGCACATATTAGGCATTAAGTATACAGCATTAATCTGATGAGAAAATAAATAATGACCTGTTGCCTAAAGTTAGATTCTGAAAAGCAGCATCAAGAGTAGAAATGAATAGAAACATGGCTTGAAATTCCTAAAGGTTCTGGATGTAGTAGTTTAGAATGGCGGTAAGGAAAGAGTGTTGAGTGATCTAACTTCTGTTATTCAACTTGCCTTCTATTTTAATTGAATATTATTTATTTTGCAACTATGTCATATAATTTATTTGTTCAGAGGGAAAGTCAGTATAAATAGGGGTATATGAATACCATGGACAGTAGGAACCTATGGAATCAGGGTGCAATGTGTGAAATATATGCCCATATTTTGTCTATTAAATAAAAATTTTAATTTAACAGGGGAGAAAGATATCAATTATGGACACATCAGACTTAAAGAACTTAAGCAGAATAAAATGAGAATAATCATTTTGTATTGATTTTGTATCAATAAGAAATTTTGTATTATTACAATAATATTAAAAGAACCATCATCTCTGAAAGACTTAATAACTGATCAACACAATGACTAAACACAATTTCAAAGGATTTGTGATGAAACAAATTATCCACTTTGAGATAGAAAAGTAGTGGATTCAGATTACAGATTAAAACATATTTTCTTTTCCTTCTTCCTTTATTCATTTTTAAAACTTGTATAATGTGAGAATTGGTTTTATATTTTAATGACCTTTTTCCTGTTTTTAATAGGTGAAAATTAAAATAAAATAAATTGAATTTATGAAGAGAAAGAGGAAGGAAGAAGCTGGAAAGTTGAGACACTTGCCATCTGATAATTGGACCAAAGACATCTTAGCTACAGGTGTTTTACAATTTTTCCTGGCTACCTATATTTAGAATTATACCAGAAACCAATATTGTTACAGTAACTAAAAGTCAAAGAAATCTAAATTGTGCCCTGAATTAATTAATCTTTACTTCTATTATCAAGTCTTAATTTTTAAAATTTGAATATCATAGACATTCAACTTCAGTTTCCCACTAACCTGCTGTTATGAGTCAGAGCTTAATAGAAATGGTGACTGTATTCACTGATCTTTGCTACAGTTAAAAATCAAGCATCTCACTCTTCTTATGTCATTTCCAGACAGACCAATCTGATGATTTAGCAATATTTGAGGTAAGAATATAAACATTTTATAATTGTCTACTATGTATCAGACACTGTACCAGCCATTGGATATGCAAATATAAATGTGAGAAAGTCTTTGAACATCAGCTAATAGGATTGATAGCTTACTCCATTATCTATAAATTTTTTCTAGCTCCTGATATACATTAACTCCTACTTAAATAATAATCTTAATGATGATTATAAAAATATATGGTTTATATTTTCCAAAAATAATGGCCTACAATTCTGAGGGAAGTAACTCTATTCAACTGTGTGGTGATGCAGGCTAATTCCAATAGTCTTGTGATCAAGAGAGCCATCTGCATTCACAGAGAGGACTGTGGAGATTGAGTGTAGATCACAACATAGTATTTTCACTTTTTTATTTGCTTACATTTGTTTTCTTTCTCAGTTTTTTTTTCCTTTTTGATCTAATTTTTCTTATGCAGCATGCTACTTGTGGAAATATGTATAGAAAAATTATACATATTTAACATATATTGGAATACTTGCAATCTAGGGGAGAGATAAGGAGAAGGGAGGTAAAAAATTTGGAACACAGGGTTTTACAAGAATGACTGTTGAAAATTATGCATATATTTTTGAAAAACAGCTTTAATTTAAAAAATAATAATTAACTATAAACTTCACTATTTTTCTTCAAGGAATTAATTAAGCTTTTGTACAAAAGCCAAAAGTTCTTAAATCACAAATATTCTATATCATATAGATATAGTTGCACAATCTTTTTGCTAAATTTCTAAATGTATGCTTGTGTTTGTGTATGTGGCATAATTAAAGTTCCAAGTCAGCTAACAATCAAAGGAAAGAAGAGAAATTAGCAAACTGATGAATGATCTTTTTATTTTTCTCAATTAAATTGTTTATTTCCTTACCTAACAGGTTATACCTTCATTATAAATATTAGTGGTGATTAGTAAATGAACCACCATTCATATTCCTTGCAAATATATCAGAATTTTACCAGGCTTGAATTTCACATTAGCAACATAAAGTTCAATCAAAATTTTCACAGAGAAATCCTTCTGATTAAATCATGAAATATTTGTTGATTTCTATGGATATGCCAGTACTTTACTTACCAATAAGAAATATTCACAGATGATACCATCATGAATAAATAAAACTGTTACCATTCTAAAAGGAATATCCATTTGTTGGTGATTCTGTATTCAAAAGTATCAAGATGATACCATCCAGAAATATTATGGACATTTTAAACATCAAAGAACCATATTACATATAGGTATAAGGATCTGAGATATCATTTCATACAAATTACCAAATAGAATTCCAAGCCCAGAGAAGATAACTGATATACCAAGCTATATGTGTAATACTTAGGAAAGCTAAGATATGAACCCTTCTTCTTTGACTTCAAATCTAGGGCTCTCTCCTCTACAGCAATTGATTAAAATGATAGGAATCCTGAAGCCAGAAATACAACTTATATTTTAAGAAATAATACTTTATCAGAGCCAAGATGGAAGAGAAGAGACATGTGTCTATCTGAGCTCCTCCTAGTGTCCTTCAGATCACACCAGATCAAGTCTCTGAATTGATTTTGGAAAGGAGAACTCACTAGGGGAATTTACTGTGAGACTCTTAAGCTACTCTATCCTGGTTACAAGCTAGTAATTCAACAGATTATTGGTGAGACACCCAAGCAAACACAAAAGGCAAATAGTAAGCCTCTGAACCCCAGAAAACCCAGGACTGGCCGTGCCTACCCAGAACCATAAGTCAGCGGCACCAGTCCCATACTGGTTTAGTTTTGCAAAGTAAAGTGCCTGTCATCCCTTTGCCTTGCAGCCAAGAATCAACTAAACAGTAAAACTGAATATCATTTTTCAAGGGAAAAAATGAACATTCAATGTCCATTTTCATTTATTTCTGATGAAACTTTTTTTTCAAATTTCTTTTTTTTTTGCCTTCTTCTTCTTCTGAAGCTGGGGTTAAGTAACTTGCCCAGGGTCACACAGCTAGGAAGTGTTAAGTGTCTGAGATCAAATTTGAACTCGGGTCCTCCTGAATTCAGGGCTAGTTCTCTATCTACTGCGCCACCTAGCTGCCCCAAAATTTCAAATAAATTTTCATTTATTTCTGATGAAAAGATCAAATAGGAAATTTGATTTTCAAATTCAGAACTCAAGAAAAGAATAAAAAGGTAAAAGAAAAAGAAAAATTAGCTTTCTTTTTAAAAGTTAAAATGTTTATATTTCTATATGGGAAGATATGTTTAACTCTGGAGACCTGTATCTCTATTATGGACATAATTAGAGGGTGCAGGAATAATTTGATTTTATTGTGATGATACAAAAAATAAATTAGAGGAGGAAAGGTGATTCTATTGGAAGAAGAGAAAAATAAAATTAATATGGGATAAATTACATCTTGTGAATAGACAAAAAAGATCTATTACAATTGAGGGAAAGAAGAGACAGGGTGAACATTGTGTGAATCTTATTCTCATCAGTTTGACTCAAAGAGAGAATATCAGACATATTTAGCTTCACAAGAAGCTTGTCTCACCCTATAAGGAAGTAGGAGAGGAAAGGGGGAAAGAACGAAGGAAGCTAATAGAACAGAAGTAAAAGGGGAAAGGTATAAGAAAGGAGGAGGGACTGCAAAAGTGGAAGGCTATTTGAGAGGAGGGGGTGGTCAGAAGCAAAATACTGTGGAGGAGTGAAAGGGGAAAGGAAAGAAAAAAGCATAACTGGGGGAAAATAAGATGGCAGAAAATACAGAGTTAGAAATTTTGTCTGTGAATGTGAATGGGATGAACTCTCCCATAAATCAGAAGCAGATTGACTGGATTAAAAGCCAGAATCCTACAATTTGTTGTTTATGAAAAACACATTTAAAGCAGAGTGATACATTCAGAGTAAGGGTAAAAGGTTGAAGCAGAATCTATTATACTTCAGCTGAAGTAAAAATAAAAAAAAAGCAGGGATAGTGATCATGATCTCAGATCAAGAAAAAGCTAAAATAGATATAATTAAAAGATATAAGGAAATAAACTACATCCTACTTAAAGTTACCATAGATAATGAAGTAATATCAATACTAAACATATATGCATCAAGTGATATAGCATCCAAATTCCTAGAGGAGAAGTTAAGAGAGCTGCAAGCAGAACTAGACAGCAAAACTATACAAGTGGGGGATCTCAACCTTGCTCTCTCAGAACTAGATGAAATAAATCATAAATTAAATAAGAAAGTAGTTAGGAATGCAAATAGAATTCTAGAAAAGTTGGGCATTATAGACCTTTGGAGAAAATTGAATGGAAACATAAAGGAATATACTTTTTTCTCAATAGTACATGAAACCTATACAAAAATTGACCATATATTAGGGCATCATAAGAACTTCAAAATAAAATGCAGAAAGGTGGAAATTTTTTGAAATCATGATGCACTAAAAATTACATGTAATAAAAAGCCAGGGAAAAATTAATTGGAAACTAAACAATCCCATCCTAAAGAATGAGTTGGTGAAACAACAAATCATAGGCACAATCAATAATTTCATCCAAGAGAATGACAATAATGAAACAACATACCAAAATTTATGGGATACAATCAAAACAGCTATTAGGGAAAATTCTATATCTCTAGATTCTTACTTGCATAAAATAGAGAAAGAGAAGATCAAGGAATTGGACTTATAACTAAAAGAGTTAAAAGAGTTTTAAAACCCCAATTAAAAACCAAATTTAAAATTCTAAAAATAAAGAGGACATAAAGAAAACTATTGAATTAATAAATAAAACTAAGAGTTGGTATTATGAAAAACCAGCAAAACACATAAACTTTTACTTAATTTGATTAGAAAAAGGAAAGAAGAAAATCAAATTGTCAATATCAAAAATAAAAAGGGAGAACTTTCCACCAATGAAAAGGAAATTAGAGCAATTATTAGGAGTTATTTTGCTGAACAATATATCAATAAATAGTGAAGAAATACCTAGAAAAACATACATTGCCTAGATTAACAGAAGAGGAAATAAATTACTTAAATAGACCCATTTTAAAAAAAAAAGAAATAGAACAAGCTATTAATTAACTTCTTAAGAAAATATCTCCAGGGCCAGGTGGATTTACATGTGAATTCTACCAGACATTTAAAGAACAATAATTCTAATACTATGAAAATTATTTGAAAAAAAAATTTGAGAAAGAAGGAGTCCTACCAAATTTCTTTTATGATACAGATATAGTGCTGAAACCAGGTAGGGTCAAAACAGAGAAAGAAAATTATAGACCAATTTCCCTAATGAATATTGATGTAAAAATCTTAAATAAAATATTAGCAAAAAGATTATATAGCAAGTCATCTCCAAAATAATACACTATGACTAAGTAGGATTTATACAAAAAAAATATGAAGAGAACTCATAAACAAGAGCAAATATAATAGTGGCATACATTTGCAAAAATTCAATGCAAAAAAATTATTAAATTACTATCTACAAGACAATATGCTACACAGTGGAGATAAAAAGATAAACAAAATAATTTTTGACTTCAAGAAGCTTGCCATATTATGGAGAGATAAGACAAATATGTAAGTTAATACTATAACATTACATATATGTTCATAAAAATCACTGAATTATGTAAAATCTCAGAGTAAAAACACAGAGTTTAGGTAGGAAATGGAGTTAAAGAAATAACATTCAAAAATTACATCAACAATACATAACAAAAAATTGTTGGCATCATTTAAAACATGTTAAATGGTTAAGAAATAGAGTTTTTAAAAACTACAATAAATAGTGATGACATCTGTGGCCTCAGGCTGCTGCTTATCAGTACTCTGATTCCCACAGGGAGTGTAGACTTGCAAAGTCAACAGGTGAGGGGGAAGACTCAGTGGGCAGCAAACCTGGACCCAAAGGAAAGAGTGCATAGATATGAACATGATCTTTTCCATCAATAGCTAGTACTACACCTAAAGATATGCAATAAAGTGTCATTTTTACTTTGAAAAAGACTTGTAGTTTTTTAGTGGAAATATAAGTGAGGAAAACTGCAACTTGTGAGACAATATGAAGTCATGTAGTTTTCTATATTCTCACTTTCTCCTGGATAAAATTGCATATGAGAGTTGAAATGTGTTGCCTAATATGTTAATCTCAAATTGTTCCTTAATATATTGATTGTTTTGGGAAAACTCATGTTTTCAAAACAAGTATTATAGAAAAATATAAAATATACAATATGAGTGCAAAGAAAGACTTTAAATAAATAAATTTTAAGTGAAAGATTTTTGGCTAAAGTTCAGGGGAGTCCTAATTGAGAAAATAGCCTCTATTCTGGTTTTTAAAAGAAAACATAGATCTCAACAGAAAGATGTGGAAAGAGTTTAGTTTAAGCATGGGACAGTCTACATGAATGCCCAAAGAAGGGAAAAGGTAGGATGGGATTACAGAAAAGCAAACAGCATATTGTTTCATAGATTTAGATCCAAAAGGTACATAATATCTAATATTCAGCTACCTACCCCTCCACACCATTTTAGAAACAAGGAACTTTATAACATCCAGAGAAATGAAACAATTTGTGAAGTTCATAAAGGTAGTAAGCATTAGAACTATTAGTTCAATGTAACTAAAGCAAAGTATATGGAGGGAAATAGAGCAAAATAAAGTTGAAAAAGATAGGCTAATATAAGAATGCTGAGAACCATAATAACTGAACTATAGAGCTTAAAATTTGACTAGGCAACATTTGGGAGACAATACGCAGAAGACAATGGAAATGGGAAAGCTTAGTGTAAGAAAGATCAACTAAGTGCTACTATAAACTGTATATCAAGAGGCAAACTGATAAATTATGAGACCTTGAAATAGGGTTCAGAGAACCTAAGTCAAAAACTATATAAACACAGATGCAGTAAAGCAAAGAAGGGGAGTATGCCTTCTTTTGACCTCTTCTTTTGACCTTAGTTTGTTGGGGGGTTTTATCTAAAGACTTTTTTCGTTACTCTTGTCTAGTCTTCTAGATTAGCTATTTTAATAAATTTACTTTGTCATTAGCTTACCTTTGGGAAAAAATGTTGGAGAGCATTTTTTTCAGGAAAGTCATTGAGAAAGGAATACAAATTACAAGAAGCTAAGAAAAAGTGGAGTGCATGAGCAAAAAATATATTTGTAGCAGCTCTCTTTATAGTGTCAAGAAATTGGAAATTGCAAAGATACCCATCAGTTGGGGAATGGTTAAATACATTATAGCATATGAATGTAACAGCATATTTTTCTATAAGAAATGATGAGCAAGCTGATTTTAGAAAAACTTGGAAAGACTTACATGAACTGATGCTGAGTGAAATGAGCAGAACCAGGAGAACATTGTACATAGTAACAGCAACATTATATGATGATCAAGTATAATAGACTTAGTTCTTTTCAACAATACAGTGATCCAAGCCAATTCCAATAGAGTTGGGATGGAAAATGCCATCCTCATGCAGAGAGAGAATTATGAAAACTGAATGTGAATTAAAACATATTATTTTCACCTTTTTTATTTGTTTTTTTCTTTCCCATGGTTTTTTTCTGTTTCTTCTGTTTTTTCTTTCACAATATAACTAATATGGAAATAGGTTTAAAATTGTTTTCCATGTATAACCTATATCAGATTGTTTGATGTTTTAGGGAGAGGGGAGGGAAGAGAAGAGGGAGAAAAAGCTTGAAGCTCAAAATATTTCAAAAATAAATATTGAAAACTATTTTTCCATGTAGCTGGAAAAATAAAATACTATTAAGTTAAAAAAATTAATTTTTATAAAAAGAAGCAAGTGGGTGGTAAAATAGTATGAGTATAGATTTTTCCTAGAATCTTAACAATAATAAGAGAAGCAAAGTTAATGCTCCTAATAAGCTAAGGGTTGCCTTAATAATGCTAAGGACAATAAAAGAACTCTTCTTTCCATTCACCTTCATACACTCACACACTTATATAAATATTCACATTCACATTCTGTCTCTGTCTCTCTTTCTCTCCCTCTCTCCCTCTCACATATACACATACACACACACACACACACACACACACACACGATATGTAGAGAAAGAACAAGGAAGAGATATTGCTTAGAACAGATTATGTAATATTAAGAGATTTTTTAAAAGGCTAAACTATTCAGTTCCATCTTTGTTTCCATTTTCTTTATCAAGAATAATGATCTGATCTTCAAATTATATGTCATGGTATTTAAAGAACTTCAAAATCTGATTACAGGACTATACTAATAATTTGGGAGAAACCATTGAGAATTATGTAAATGTAAGAAGACTCAGGAATATTGGCTAATTTTGTAATAAAGAAAAAAAAATATGAGGTTCAAAAATTATACAATAGTGAATTTGGTATGAATCTTTGACATATACTAGAATCTATTTTGAAGTAAGTTTGTGAAGACTTAGAAAAAATGATCATCAATAAGAAGCAAGATGGATTTATAAAAAAAAACAAAGTCATGCAAAGCCAAATGTTTCCATTTTTAATAGTTTATATTGATGTAGACATATGAAACAAATATTAGAAAGGTCTTTATCTGCAGAAAATCACTAATAAAAAGAAAAATATAAATCAAAACAACCCTGAGATGTCACCTTACACATAGCAAATTGATAAAGATGACAAAGATAGAAATATCAATATTGGAGGGATTCTGGAAATATAAGAATACTAATGCCTTATTGGTAGTGCTGTCAATTAGCTTATGCATTTTAGAAATCCATTTGGAATTATGCAAATAAATTCACTAATCTGACTGTACTCTTTGACCCAGAGATTCTATTACAAGGCATATCCTTCAATGTAGTCATTAACACACACACACACACACACACACACACACACACACACACACACACACAAATTCCATTTTTACCAAAATATTTATAACAGCACTTTTTGTGGTAAAGAACTAAAAGGAAAATAAATACTCAATAACTGAGAAATGGCTAAACAAATTATGGTACATTTATGTAATAAATTGTGTCATTAAAAAATGATGAATACAGTGAAGCATGAAAAGATTTTACATGAACTGATGTAAAGAAAGTCAAGTCAGAAAAACAACAAACACAACAACTACAAAAGTATAAATGGCAAAAATATCACAACACAATCAAAAAAGGAATGTTCCAAAATGACAAAGAATAAGCTTGACTCTGAAATCTTTTTTATGATATAATCTGGTATAATAAAATCACTATTTGTGATTATATCTTTTAATATGAATGGGATGTTTATAGTGCAAATTTGTTTTTAAAAACAAAAGTGAATTTTTTTTAAAAAGACATGTCTCCCCCACTCCTCTGCCAATGTGAATAATACACAATTGTAGGGAAAATATTATTATATATTAGGGATTTCTCTCTGTGGCAGGAAAAGGAAGGGCTACAGGGAAAAAAATCTAGGAAATATAAAAATTGTATATATATTTATATATATACAATAGAGAGAGAGAGAGAGAGATGGATTTAGGTTTTTAACAAATTAAATCATGATATGTTTTACTAAGGAAAAAGGAGTGGCTGGCTGAATGCGTTAGATTGGGATTTCTAGGCAAGTAAGAAATCTCTAGGAAACAAAAGAATCACCTCTTCAAGAATTTAAGTTTTTTTTTCCTTTTTTGTGCTAAGAAAAAGACTAGAAAGCCAATAAAGGCATTGGCAGAGATTTTTGCAACTTGTTGGTTAATTGGAGGCTTGAGACAAAAGGGGTCTATGAACTAGACATTCTGCCAATCATTCTGGCAATGTATCAGTCATAGTCAGCAAACTATTGGATACTTGAAACCCATGAAATTTGTTTTCTTACCAAACTGCTACAATGTTAGGAATCAAGGAAATTTAAATAGAATGTAATGATGACCCTTTCTTATATTATTTGTGTCCACAATCTTGATGCCTTTAAACTTATAGTACAGATTGATATGTTCCATTTTACTCTTCAGGCTGTGCAAACTCACAAATACTATTTACAAATGTAACACATGCTCTAGAGCTACATTTAATACTTAGCAAGTTCCTAACACATAGTAGGTACTTATTAAATGCATATTGTATAACCTATCCAACAACTACTCTACTATATAAGTCAGGTCTCCAGAAAGTAGATGCTAACTCTCCTGAGGCTCTAAAGGTATCCTGAGATATAGACTAAATGCCTTTTCTAATGCTATAACTCAAAGTTGCTACCAGTGTGCTCCTCCCCAAGATTTTGAGATAAGAATCTATTTAGTCAGCCAGCTTTAAAAAGCTTTTAGAAAGGAGACATTTGCTAGGGTTGTACAATTGCTATAAAGCATTCATCACATTTTCCAAAAATCTGTTACATACTCTTCCACAAATACATACAGAACCTTGGGGAAAGTGGGAAAATTTAGAAAACTATGTAGCCATGGGGCAAGGCAAAATTTCTGATTTCTGCATGCTATTTTTTCCCTTTATGAGGTGCTCAAAAATCTTTTTGAAACCAATATTTTCTGGACTCTTGTAATGCTGTTAATTTCTGCTCACATTGTCCTTTTCTTCTTATGTAGACATTGCCATAAGTTGTCCTATCCCAAGAGACCTATGAGAAGATTAAAGGAAAAGGGAACATTCAGAATCTTCTAGAATTTTCAAAATTCACAAAGTTTTCCTTCAGCAAAAGCAGAGGAAAAAGAGATCATGGCCAAATTCAAAGTGTTTCCTTCCCTCCCACCTTCAAAAACTTCTCAAGGAGATTAGCCAGAATATTTTCCTTTTTTTACTCCTGGCTAGAATCTAAATTTTCTCCAAATACTTCAGGTTCTGAATTGCTTTTCCATTTTATAGATGATCTATAGGGTATGACCAAGTTTCCTCAGCCAATCTAAACACTCTTCTTGTCAACTTACTGTCACTAGAGGTTCATAAGAGGACATTTGGCACTTAATGTAAAGTATTAAATTAATCATTTGACTGAGTGGTTCTCACCTCATTAAAGTATCTGGGCATCTTATAACTTTAAAAAAAGTTTTATGACTTGATTGATTTACTCACTCAACTGTAACTTTATTCAACTATTTCACCTCCTAAGATTTAATAACTTAGGATTCTAAAAACACAGGGGAAATGTCTGAAGATACTTTATTGACAGAGAACAATGCTTGCTTTTCATTGTTGTGAAGAAATCTGGAGACAATATTGATTTTTAATAGAATACTAATGTTTGACTAAGTTAGGTAGAGGGCAGATCAGGAATGAAAGAACAAAAGAAGGAAAGAAGGAAGGAAGGAAGGAAGGAAGGAAGGAAGGAAGGAAGGAAGGAAGGAAGGAAGGAAGGAAGGAAGGAAGGAAGGAAGGAAGGAAGGAAGGAAAACATGCACATATTAAGCATCTACTATGTATTAGGCATTGTGAGAAGTGAAAATATTACCTCACTTGATCTTCAGAACAATCCTGGACTTCAAGTATTAGTATGATCCCCATTTCACAATTGAGAAAAATTTTCCTTTTTTTTTCTTTACACGGTGTAAAGGACTTTAAAATGAAAAGAGTTTATATATTATCTTAGAGTCAATATGGAGCTATTAGAGGTTGTTGAGTAAGGGAGTGAAATGTTCAGCCTGTGCTTAAGGAATAAAAAAATAATAATAATAAAATTGTTAGTACTTATGAAACAGATTGTGATGAAAATGAAATGAGTTCATATTCATAAAGAATTTTCCAAACGTTAACATGTGCTATGTCTCAAGCACAATTATTGCTATTCTTTCCCATTATCTTAGTAGAACACCCCACAAAGAGACCAAACAGAAAAGGGTTCTACACAGATAATGAGGTTCTTTAGATGTTCCTATGAATAGAATTATGTCATTTGCATGAAGTCTTAGGGCCTCCTCTACAAAATTTGTGATTACTCAAAATAGATCAACCCAAGAAAAAGAGTGGATAAAGAATGCATATTACTAATATTGACATGCAATTGCGTGGCTAGTCCATTGGGTATGGAGTGCAAAAGGTTGATTGACTGATACCAAAGGATAGATTTCGTCCCTTATATTGTGGTTCATGTTCACAATCATGATACTTGGAATAAGTCAGAATAACATTTAGGTATTGCTCTATAATCTACAAATATCTTATATAGCTCATCAAGTATCAATTAAAATTTTGTTCACTTCCTGAAGCTTACTATGCAGTGGGCAACAATTTGAACTCAGAATTGAAGAGGAGAAAAGTGGGTTAAATTGCATTTGAGAAATTACCCAGCACTTTTGATGATCATTAACTGCATCCTGACACAAAAGCCCATCAGTGATAATATATGGTTAAATATTATAAAACATCAATATTCATAAAGAATTAAAACTGCTGGCAACCAAAAGGGCAAAGAAAAGATACACAGGGATTATAAGCAAACTACAGTATGTTACAAAAAAAATTACTTGCAAAAAAGGAGCATAAAAGACTTCATTTGGGACACAAATGCCTAGAAAAGCAGATGATCCAGTGACATAAAAAAATGAGGAATAGAACAAATATATATTAAGGCCCTACTGTGTTCCAGACACTGTGGTAAGTGTTTTACAAATATTTTGACATTTTATCTTCAAAGCATCTTAGGGGGTAGGATTATTATCATTTTGCAAGTGAGGAAGCTGAGGCAGAGGTAAATAACTTGCCCAGAGTTATGCAGCTAGTAAGTGTCTAAAGCTGGATTCAATTTTAGTTCTTATTGACATTATTTCTCCACTGCACCACCTGGCCTGCCTATCTCCAAGTATTATCATCCATCCAAATAATAATAGTAACACCAATAATAAAAAACAGGTTCTTAACTTTTTTGTGTCATGATTCCTTTTGGCAGTCTTGTAAAATCTATAGGGCTTTTTCAGAATATTATATTTAAATGCATAAAATAAAATTCACTTATAAAAGAAACCAATTACATTGAAATATAGTTATCAATTTTAAGTTCCCAGACCCCACATTAAGAATCCCTCCTTACTTTAGAGGAAGGAATCCATTGTGTTGTCTAGATCCTCTGTGAAGTATTTATGGAAAGATGTAGGCAAGAATATGCAGATGGAAAAAACATAAGTGGATTGTAATCAGTTCCAGAATAAAAGGGGGACAGTTATATCAATGAGATTACTTGTACATAAAAATCACACTGATGAAATACAAGTTGACTTAATATCTGACAAATTCAGGCCTTAAAGAATTATGGTAAATGATATATTCTCAGTATTTCACAAATAATTGGAATTTGGAACCTACTGATGCTATGGTCTGTCTTCCATCCCACTATCATATTTCCAAAGAATTTTAAATCCAATCTGAAAGAATAATTTTTGAAAAATTAGACCCATCCAACAGGCTATTGCTTCTAAAGGTAATGAGCATCTCATTATTAAAAGTATTTAGGCATATGTATAGCTGTCAGGGAAAAAACTGAGTTATATTTAGATTCCCTTAGGATTCTAGTAGTAAAAGGTTTGTCAGAGACAATGCAATTGGGAAAGAGTGAAGGGTGGAATGGGAGAATTAACCTTCTTTTAGCCCAAATTAAATAATGAACATTAAAAATATATATTTTGAATGTCTCCTAGCCTAAGAACTATGTATGTTTTCATAAGATCCTTCACCAGTAAATGAACTAACAATTTGTTGATAGGATTTATGATCTACTATAAAGCAACAGAAGTTTTATATTTTTTATTCTTTTTTTAAAATTTCAGTAGTATTTCATTTTTCTATTATATTTAAAGATAGTTTTCAACATTCTTTTTTTTTGATATCCATAATTGTGTCTCTCTCCCTCTGTTATCTTCACACACACACCAAGGCAGCAAGCAATCTGACATAACTTATACATGTGTAATAATTTTATATTTTTTTTCATTTCATGTGACATGAAAAAATACTTGTTGTGTGAAAGAAAAAACATAACCAAAGTGTAAACCATGACAAAGAAACAAACAAAAGAACGTAAAAATAGTGTACTTCACTGCACATTCATTCTCCATCCTAAGTCTATTGGAATTGTCTTGGATCACTGTATGGCTGAAAAGAGATTAAATTTATTATAGCTGGTCATCACATAATCTTGCTGTTACAATGTACTGGTTCTGTTCACTTTAGTTGGCATCAGTTCAAGTATGTCTTTCCAGGCTTTTCTGAAATTAGCTTTCTCATCATTTCATATAGAACAATAATATTCCATTACATTTATTACCATAACTTATTCAATTATTCACCAATTGATGGGCATCCATTTAACTTCCAATTCCTTGTCAGTACAAAGAAAGTTGCTATATTTTTTGCACATATGGGTCTTTTCTCCTCTTTTATGATCTCTTTGGGATACAGACCCAGTATTGACACTGCTGGATCAAAGAGTATGCACAGTTTGATAGCTTTTTGGGCATAATTCTAAATTGCTCTCCAGAATGGTTGAATCAGTTCGTGAGGAGTTTTATTTTTTAAAACTTGAATAATTCTTAATAAATCTTATTAATTCTATAGCACCAGTAATGAAATATGCTCCCCACCTTCTGAAAGAGAGGTGAAAAATTCAAGGTACAGTACAAGATAAATGTTTTGGTACCCATATTTGAAAGATTTTTTTTTAAATCACAGTTCAAAGGGACTTCAGAGATAATTTCACTCAACATATATTTGAAGAGTTTATTCTACAGTATCCATGAAAATGGTCATCTATGCTTTACTTAAAGACCTACAATGACAGGAACCCACTATCAATTCAACAAACATTTTAAATGTTTTCTCTTGAGGCATAGTATTATACTTTTGGACAATTCTAAATGTTGGAGAGGGTTTCTTTATATAAAACTCCAAAAAAGTTATATTTCCTCATTATGGAGTAGAGGTAAGCCTAGACTGTTAAAGGGTATGCTAGTAAAGTACAAACTGTAAAGGCTCCAAGTAAGTACAGAAAAGCTGATGAGGAAGACCTGATTCAAATCCTGCTTCACAGACTTATTAGTTATGTGACCCTGGAAAAGTCACTTAACATCGCCAAGCCTCAGTTTCCTTATATGTAAAATGAGGGGATTGAGCTCTATGGTCTCTTAAGTGTCTTCCCATTTAAGATATATGTGGTCATTGCAACCCACAAAATTAAGAAAAATACAAAGTAGCACCCAGGCTTGTGCAACTTATTGTCACTTCTATCCTGAAGATCACAGAGACTGAAAAGGTGACATGTTATCTTAGCTATTGCTGAGATACTAAAACTTTTTGAAACTTTAACCTAATTATCATAACTCTAAGTGTAAAATCTTCAACCAATATCAAGGAAAGATGCATTGTATTATTATTTATATTCTTGCTACATATGAAATGAGATGACCAAAGTCTAAGGTACTTAGAGGTATCCTCCTTGGAGAGGAAAATAAAGAAGCTGGCGGTGCATCCAAAGGCAATAAGAAATGTAATTTGATGGGACACTTGAGCATTTTATATTGCAGTACTCATTATAAGCATTTGCAAAAAGACTACTATGCAGATAATAAAAGTTTAAGTGCCTTCATCTATTACAGAGGATGAAAATGTGGAGAACTGTTATAAATAACCCACTAAACTGTTCCAAATTCAATCAGCATATATTTTAAAATTTCAGTGATATCAATACAAAGACAAACATAGACAGAATGATGAAAAACAAGTCAAAAACTATAGATTTGATTAAAAAATGAAAATCCAAAGCTATGTAGATCATTTAGAAGTTTTGCAATTGTCATAAATACTTTATTCCAGAAGAAAATAAGAAAACACAGACCTTGACAAATACCAAATAAAATGTCACATAGATAAGAATAAAATTAAGATTATTTAGTAGGGAAAAAAGATAATTAGTTATTTAAATGAGAGTTATAGCTGAGCTGGAGTCACACCATCAAATTTTAAGAGCAAAAGAAAAAAAAAACACATACACATACTTACAATCAATATCAAATTAGAAGAATAAAAATAAGAAATAGATATGATCTGTATTTAATACTTCTCCAATCAGACATAATTAAATAAATCATTGAAAACAAAAAATAGGAAATAAATAAAATAACAAATATTAAAATAGATTATTACCATTTCTTGTAGAAGTTTACCTGATACAAATCAATCACCATAATTAAAAAGGCCAAAAGAGCCTAGAATTTATCTAATTTGATTAACAACTGATTTTATTTTTAAGTAAAGAGATATGGTAGTCAAGAACAACATTAGTTTAGACTATAAACTTGTTTATAAAAACCTTAAGGAGAAAGATAACAGAATGTTATGAGCAATATCACCTCAAAAAACCTTGAGAAGCAAGGAATAAAAAAAGATTACAGAAAGCTTTTTAATAGATCAAACTAAGGTTATCCTGAAACCATTTAAGAATAAAAAAGGGGAGTATGAAAATGGAAAATATCTGACAAGACTTATTACAAACTACTTCTTCAATGGCAATAGAAACAGTTGTGCAATATTTTTAGGGATGACCATCTTCTTTCTGAAACAAGGTCCCAGCTTTTTAATAAGACTAATTATCCCCAGAGTATTCCCATATGCCCCATCATGTTAGAGCAAAGGTTTTAACAATCTAGTTTACATTTATATGAAATCTCCCTCTTTGCAGCATCAGTTCTGCCCTCTGGGATCTGACAAAATAAGTGAAAAATTTTTGACATAACAATCCTTCAAATATTTATCAAGAGTAGACAATTCTTGAAGAAAATATTCATGACCCAATCCTCCTCACAATGACTTTTTTTCCTGACTAGGCTTCCCCAATTCCTTCTAATTTAGGATCAAAAAAATACTGAACAATTATTTTTTATCTATACACACTCATACACACACACACACACACACACACACACACACACACACACACACACACACATTTCATGGAATTAGTTTTCTGCTTCTATCTTTAAATCTCTAGAGAAAGTATCTATTGATTGAGAAATGGTTAAATACATTGTGATATATGAAAAATGGCATGATGAAAATAAAGAATTCAAAGCAACTTAGGAAGATTTGTGTGAATTGATACAGAGGGAAACAAGCAGAATTCAGAAAACAATATCAGAAAAGACAGCAATATAATTAGAAATAACAATAAAACAAAATTGAACGCTATTATTATAACTAAACTTGGTTCCAGGGAAAATGTTACATGTATTGTTATATGACATTATATGTTGGTTGGTTTTGATGAGCTGATTTCCTTCTTTTTAAATGTTAGTTAAAAGAGGAGGATTAAAAGAGGAGGATTTTTAGAGCAATTTGGAGCTATATCCAAAGGACTGAAAAATTATGAATGCCCTTTGATTCAGCAACACTACTGTTAAGTCTTGTTTCCCAAAGAGATTTTTAAAAGGCCAGGATGAAAGGGAGAAGTGGAGGAGAGAAGTTTTTGTACCAAAAAACCCCCAACATATTTATACTAGCTCTTTTTGTGGTGACTAAGTATTTGAAATTGAAGGAATTACCCTTCAATTAGGGAATGACTGAATAAGTTATGGTATATGATTATAATGGAATATTACTATGCTATAAGAAATGACAAACAAAATGATTCCCAAAAAACCTCAAAAGATTTACATGAACTGATCCAAAATGAAGTAAGCAGAACAATTTACATAGTAGCAGCAATATTGTACAATAAAGAATTGTAAATTACTTAGCTATTCTCAGGAATAAAATAATCCAAAACTCCCAAAGAACTCATGATGAAAAATACTATTTGCCATCAGAGAAAGAACTGATGGTGTTTGAATACAGACTGAAGCATGCTATTTTTCACTATATTTATTTTTCTTTCTTTTCTTCCTTCCTTGCTTTCCTCTTTTCTTTTTTCTTTCTATTTTTGCTTGAGTCTTCTTATATAAAATGACTGATATGAAAATATTTTATATAATTGCACATGAATAACCTAGATAAGACTTTACTATCTCAGGGAGGGGTTAGGAAAATGAGAAAAGAATAGAATTTGGAATTCAAAATTTTTTTTAAAAATGTATTAAATTGTTTTTACATGTAGTTTGGGAAAATATTAAACAAAATAAAAGGGAAGTATTATTGAATACAAAGTAGTAGAGGAATATATTTGGAATGAATGTGATATAAAACAGAAAGTTATAATACTAAAATTTTAAAATACCTTTCTAGGATTTTCCCAACAATATATTCATTAAACTCTTACAGAGATTTACAAATCAGTCATAGCTTACCAATCTAACTTCAAGTTTAATTGATTTATAAATAAGTTGTCATACACCATGCTCCCTTCACAATAACTCATATATATTTCTGGTATTTGAGAGGGGAAAATGAGACCTGCCTTAGTCATCGACTTGAACTTTAATCAAAACCTTGCATTCTCAAAACACACACACACACACACACACAGAGTAAACAAGTTTGTGGAAATAAAATAAATATTTATTAATGGTTTCTGTTTATAATTTATAGTCTAAGCCACTCAGTGTAAATGACATCAAATTTGCTATACACACACACACACACACACACACACACACACACACACACACACTTGGCCTGAGGTAGCATCTCACAGAGTCCTAGGATGCAAAACACTCGATTAAAACAGTGTCTCCTCAGGGGTTTGGATTTTCCCTCCTAAGAACTCCAGAACAATTGAATCAAAACTTCTTTCCTTTTTACATATTGCTAAATAAACTGAGGAAAAAAGTAAATCAATTTTATCTTCTTTTAAGTACTTTTAAGTACTATAGAAGTTTTTTTTTAAATGAGATATAAGAGACAGAAATACATATATACTATGTGATCTTTCCAATATTTAATTGGACTCTGGCATCATGTTGAATGATTTGGACTCAGTCTTGGTTACAATACTGAAAAGCATAGACAGTAGATCCTGAGTCTGAAACTAGGGGACAATTAGGTGCTTTCATTAGTGGGAGTTTTATGAGTTCAGTAAATGAAGATCTGGTTGAGTGGTTAGTAGGAGATAGGGAATTCAGTATAGCCAAATCAGAACTTCTTGCTTATTGAGAATTTTCTCAGGAATCCAGAGACCAATCTCCTTATTGTAAAGAAATACTACCCCAATGAAACCTCATGAGCCACTTACTATATGCCAGCAGTTGACCCATATAAGCATAGTTGACTATGTAAGCATTCCCTCTCAGGGGTCAATCTGTACTCTCAAGCAAAGAGTTAAAGGGACTTCTGCTCCTAGATATACAGTTTAAGGTTTGTTTGATGTCTAAGGAAATGACTAGTTATGTTCAGTTCTTTTTTCTGTTCATCTTTCCTGTCAAAACATACTTTTTATTCTCTTGCTGATATTTAGAATTAAATTTGTACTACAAATAAATCTCATTAAGAAACACTATTTGGACTAGTTCACTTTCTCTATGTGGAGTAGGATCTGTTTAACCTTAATGAAGTAAAGTTATTAAGTGTATTGAAATCTTAGGTTCTAAGCCTGTATGTAACATAATGATATTTCAGATAATAGGGTACTATTCATCAGGCATTTTCTTGCCAAAATGCATTTATATCATTTTTTAACTAAATCAAATTATGTTAATTGCAAGTGTGCTCTATCTTCTTTTCTAAATACCCTTCAAATGCCAGTGGCTCTAAAAGTATTAGCACATACTTTTATGTAATACATATTACATTATTACATAATACATAATATTACATTATTATATACATATATCACATAATGCATAATATTGCATTATTACATACATACATATATTACACACCTACTGTGAGCACAGGGGAGCTAGGTGGCACAGGGAATAGAATGCCATGTCTGGAGTTAAGAAGCCTCATTTTCCTAAGTTCAAACTTGGCCCTAGACATATACTACCCCTTTAAATAAGTAAGGCTAACTCAAGTCATGTGGAATCTGAGATTAGATATCTACTATTTAAAAAAACAAAAAACAGATTTTCTTCTTTAGTGCATAGAAAAAGACATTTCAGCAGCTCTACAAGTTAGCAGAGTGCTCACCAAAAGCCTTTTCAGAAGTTTACCACCAATGGTTACCATCAGAATAATCGTACTATTACTGAACATGGCAAAATAGTTATTAAATCATTATAGTGCATTTCAATAAAGCAATTTGAGACATAGTGGTTCAAATATGGCCTCAGATACTTTATAGCTATGTGACCCTGGGCAAATAACTTAACCTGGTTTCCTTCAATTTCCTCATGTAAAATGAGCTGGAAAAGGAAATGGCAAACCACTCTAGTATCTTTGTCAGGAAAACCCCAAATGGGGTCATCAAAAGTCAGACACAAGTGAAATGACTGAACAACAACAACTATATTATAATAAGGATACTAATCAATAAAGGAAACATAAAGAAAAGATAAAGGCTTGAAATAGCAACTTCGAGAAGACATTCTAAATAGTGAGTGGATTGAAAGACTAAAGCAAAGAAATAATAAAATATATTAAAATAATTATGCTAGTGGTACAGCTTTGCCATATCATGTGGTATGAAGCTAAAACAACCCTTAGAAGCAAAGAATACAAAATATGATGTATATTAATGAGATAAAAAGATTAATTAAGCAGAAAGTTAAAACATTTGAAACAAGAAATAAATATAAAACAAGCACAAAATATTTGAATATTGAAGATGATGTAAAAAATGAAAAATCAAATTAAGCAAAAGAAAGGGGTTTTTAAAGACCACTATTGTCATAATTATCCATAAAATATTAGTTAATTAAATAAAAAAGACAGAAAATCAAATTATAAAAGATAAAAATAAGAGCAAATTATAGCAAATGAAAAAATAATAGGTTATCAGAAAATTTTAAGATTATATTGACAAATATTTTCAAGTACAACATGCATTTATCTATCTATCTCTTTACCTGCCCAAATTAGAAGAAAATAGATGCACATATAAATGTCATCCAATTGACAAAATAAGTAATCAATAATCAAAAAAATTAAGTCTAAAAAAAGTAAATTGTGTGTGTCATAACTAAAGAAGAGAAACAACATAAAAGAATGGCTAAAGAGTTGGCCTAAGAGCCAGAAAGCCCTAATTTCAAATTCCTATTCACACATAATAGCTGTGTGATTCTAGAAAAGAAAATTAACCTATAAATCTTAGATGAGCAGCTAGGTGGTGCAGTGGATATTGTACTGATCTTATAGTCAGAAAAATCTGAGTTCAATCAGGTACTCATTAGCTGTGTAACCCTGAGCAAGTTATTTTTTCCAACTTTAAAGTAGGGATAATGATAGCACCTACCTTCCAGGGTTATTGTGAAGATGAAATAAGTATATTACCTGTAAAGACCTTAGCATAATATCTTTCATATACTAGGTACTATATAAATATTGCTGCTGCTGCTGAAGATGATGAAAGTAATGATGATGATAATGCAACTCTCTAAATATATAACTTACCAAAAAAAGTGCCAATATGTATTAGTTTCCCCTATCAATAAAATTTTAGGTTGCATCCCTAAACAATATTTATCCTATTCATGAATACCACAGAAAAAATACTCCAAGTTTGTAATTTCTATAACTGCAAAACTGTTTTCAAAAAAAAAAAAAACAGAAAAAATGGCATACTACAAAATTCCTTCTGTAAGATAAGTATCACCCTGATATGAATATTAGAAAAAGATAAGACAGAGGAAAAGAATCATGGACAAATATTGCTGACATTGATGCCCAAATAGTAAATAAAATGCTGCAAAAGACTATAGCAATATATCTTAGAAAGTATTAAGTATTAACAAATTGGAATTAAAGAAAATGTGAAGATGTTTCAAATATTAGGAAAACAATTATAACAAATCACCAATATTTTACATTAAAAAAAAACTAAAAAACATTGGAATAAAAGGCTCTTTTTTTCATATGTTACCTTCTGGGAATATCTAAAACCAAAGACTCTCATTACGTGTAATGAAGAAACATTGGAAGTTCCCTACCTAGGATCAAAGATGAAACCAGGCTTCTCATTGTCATTACTATTCTTTTAAACAATATTAAAATTGCTAACTATAAGAATGAGAAGAAAGAAAGAAATTGGAGGACAGGAGATAAATATGTCTCTAGTTGTGGATCATGATAATTTACTTTAAAATTCCAAATGAATCAATTTTAAAAATCGACAGAATAAATAGTTTGAGCAAAACATTCAGAAATAAAAATGAATCTACAAAAAGGATCAATGTTTCTGAATATTGCTAACAGCAAGCAAGAAAAATAGAAAGATAAATCTTTTACTTTTTTACTTCATATTATTTTTTAGTATTTTATTTTCCCCATATATATATATAAAAAAATATATCCAATATTTGTTTTCAAAACTTTGAGTTCCAAATTCTATTTCTCCCTCCTTCCCTAAACCTCTCATTGAGAAGGCAAGAAATTCAATATAGGTTATACATATGTAGTCCTGCAAAACATATTTCCATATGAGTCATGTTGAAAAAAAAAATATCTAGGCACCCTCCTCAAAAAAAAAAAAAAAAAACTCAAGAAAAATAAAGTTTAAACATTAGGCTTTGATCTGTTTTCAGACACTATCAATTCTTTCTCTGGATATGGATAGCATTTTTCATCATAAGTCCTTCAAAGTTGTCAGGTCATTATGTTGCTGAGAATAACTAAGTTATTCATAGCTGATCATCTTACAATATTGCTATTACTTTTTATAGCATATGTTTCACTTTGCATCAGCTCATGTAAGTTTTTCCAAGTTCTTCTAATACCATCTTGTTCATCATTTCTTATACCACAATAGGATTCCATTACAATCACACTAAAATTTGTTCAGCCATTCCAATAAATGTCTTTCAAAACAAAAGAAGAAAAGTAAACAAATTCAGCAAGCAAAGACCACAATAAGAAAAATAAATAAAAAGATACTATTAAGAGTTTTTTTTTACCTATAGGCAAATCAATGATTGATGGTGCAGTGGCATCCAGAAGACCTGAATTCAGAACCATCCTTAGATGCTTACTAGTTCTGTAATCTTAAGAAAGTCACTTTACCCTGCTTGCCTCAGTTTCCTCAACTACAAAACTATGATAATTATAGCACCCACCTTCAAGTTTATTTTATCAAATGAAATAATGATTGAAAATCAAAAGACAAAAAAAAAAAAAAACTTAGCCTGGTACATAATAAGCACTAAATAAACGATTATTCCCTTCTCTTCCACTACATAGTACACCCAATAGAATAGGAAGGTGAATAAAAAGATAGAGGGGAAGAAGAATATAAAAAATAGGGGGGTGTAACCTAATTAAATCAAAGATCAACAATGAAGAAGAAAGAATTCCAGTATTCTCTCAGAAAAAAAGAAAGCATGGAGGATGGAGGAAGAGGCAGAGGAAAGGAATGAACAGGAGAAAAATGAGAGAAATTAAACCTATGAAATTATGATAATGAACAGTTAGCATGCACTTAATAAGTGCTTATTATGTGCAAAACAACATAATTAAGTACTTGAGATACAAAGAAAAGTAAAGATGTTTCCTTCCTTCAAGGAGCTCACATTCTAAAGTGACAGCATTCAAACTATGATCATAAAAGATATATACAGTGTGAACAATACTGCTTCATAAAATAATAAAAAATGGTTGACAGGAAAATGTGCTTTCAAGAAGCTTGATATGAAACCTAGCTACAGAAGATCTTCCCAGAAGCATTCATAGATGAAATAAGGAAGAGGATAATGGAATAGATTTAGCAAGTGCCTTTTTTTTTTTTTTTTTGACAAGCTATTCTCATCAAGAAAGGAAATAGAATCACAACATTTGAATCTCACTTTTTCTGAAGGAATAGAATAATAGTTTTGTTGTTGTTTAATTATTTCGGTTGTACCTGACTCTTTATGGCACTATTTGGGATTTTCTTTGAAAAATTCTGTAGTGAGTGAAACAAGGTTGCCTACTATCACCATTACTATTCAATATTGTATTAGAAATGCTAGCCTCGGCAATAAGAGCTGAGAAAAAGATTCAAGGAATTAGAGTAGGAAATGAGGAAATCAAACTATCACTCTATGCAGATGACATGATGGTATACTTAGAGAACCCCAAAGACTCTGCTAAAAAGCTATTAGAAATAATTCAGAATTTTAGCAAAGTTGCAGGATACAAAATAAATCCACATAAATCCTCAACATTTTTATATATCACCAACAAAATGCAACAGCAAGAGATACAAAGAGAAATTCCATTCCAAACAAATGTTGAGAGTATAAATATTTGGGAATCCATCTACCACAGAAAAGTCAGGAATTATATGAGCAAAATTACAAAACACTTGCACAAAAATAAAGTCAGATTTAAATAATTGGAAAGATCAGTGCTCTTGGATAGGCCGAGTGAATATAATAAAGATGACAATACTCCCCAAACTAATCTATTTATTTAGTGCTATACCAATCAGACTCCCAAGAAACTATTTTAATGACCTAGAAAAAATAACAACAAAATTCATATGGAAGAATAAAAAGTCGAGAATTGCAAGGGAACTAATGAAAAAAAAAATCAGAGGAAGGTGGTCTAAGTGTACCTGATCTAAAGCTATATTATATAGCAGCAGTCACCAAAACCATTTGGTATTGGCTAAGAAATAGACCAGTCGATCAGTGGAACAGATTAGGTACAAAGGACAAAAAAGGGTACATCTATATCAATCTAGTCTTTGACAAACCCAAAGATACCAACATCTGGGATAAAAATTCATTATTTGAAAAAAACTGTTGGGAAAACTGGATATTAGTATGGCAGAAATTAGATATGGATCCACACTTAATACCATATACCAAGATAAGATCAAAATGGGTCCATGATTTAGGCATAAAGAATGAGATCATAAATAGATTAGAGGAACAGAGAATAGTTTACCTCTCAGACCTGTGGAGGAGGAAGGAATTTGTGACCAGAGGAGAACTAGAGATCATTATTGATCACAAAATAGAAAATTTGGATTAAACCAAATTAAAAGGTTTCTGTACAAACAATACTAATGCAAACAAGATTAGAAGGGAAGTAACAAATTGGGAAAATATTTTTACAGTTAAAGGTTTTGATAAAGGTCTCATTTCCAAAATATATAGAGAACTGACCCTAATTTATAAACAATCAAACCATTCTCCAATTGATAAATGGTCAAAGGATATGAACAGACAATTCTCAGATGATGAAATTGAAATTATATCCACTCATATGAGTGTTCCAAATCACTACTGATCAGAGAAATGCAAATTAAGACAACTCTGAGATACCACTACACACCTGTCAGATTGGCTAAGATGGCAGGAACAAATAATGATGAATGTTGGAGGGGATGTGGGAAAACTAGGACACTAATACATTGTTGGTGGAGCTGTGAAAGAATCCAACCATTCTGGAGAGCAATTTGGAACTATGCCCAAAAAGTTATCAAATTGTGCATACCCTTTGATCCAGCAGTGCTACTATTGGGCTTATATCCCAAAGAAATACTAAAGAGGGGAAAGGGACCTGTGTGTGCCAAAATGTTTGTAGCAGCCCTTTTCGCAGTGGCTAGAAACTGGAAGATGAATGGATGTCCATCAATTGGAGAATGGTTGGGTAAATTATGGTATATGAAAGTTATGGAATATTATTGCTCTGTAAGAAATGACCGGTAGGATGAATACAGAGAGGTTTGGAAAGACTTACATGAACTGATGCTGAGTGAAATGAATAGAACCAGAAGATCTCTGTACACTTCAATGCTGTATGAAGATGTATTCTGATGGAAGTGGATATCTTCAACATAAAGAAGATCCAACTCACTTCCAATTGATCAATGATGGACAGAAACAACTACACCCAGAGAAGGAACACTGGGAAGTGAATGTAAATTGTTAGTACTACTGTCTATCTACCCATGTTACTTATACCTTCAGAATCTAATACTTAACGTGCAACAAGAAGATTGGATTTACACTCATATATTATATCTAGGTTACACTGTAACACATGTAAAATGTATGGGATTGCCTGACATCTAGGGGACGGAGTAAAGGGAGGGAGGGGATAATTTGGAAAAATGATCACAAGGGATAATGTTATTAAAAAAAATTACTCATGCATATATACTGTCAAAAAATTTATAATTATAAAATAAATAAATTTTAAAAAAAGAAAGATCAATTACAGTATTTTATCAGATATTCTGATAAGGCTCAAAATATTACTTACACAAATACAATTATTAATTGTTACTAAATTTTGATATAATCATTCTGTAAATGTTCTCTATAATCTTTTTTTATGTTGAACATTCTTTCTGTGTAGAAATAAATGAATGATTCTATAAAAAAATGAAAAAGAAAAATTCTGTAGTGATTTGTCATTTCTTTCTACAACTCATTTTATAGATGAAGAAATTGAGGCAGAGTAACATAACTTGCCCAGGGTCACAGTTACCAAGTGCCTGAGATCAGATGTGAACTCAGAAAGATGAGTGTACCTGATTTCAGGCCCAACAATCGATCCACTATGCTACCTAGCTGCCCTGAATAATAATACTTAAACCTGTCAAAATGCAGATAGAATACATCTGCTTTAAAGCAACAGTTATAAAAGCATTTAGCTCTTCCAAGATAACTCAAAGAGAAGATTCCAAAAGAATTTTTAAAAATAATATAATAAAAATGAATTTAGTATTTATATAGTGTTATAATTTTGTAAAACATTTCACAAATATTATCTCATGTATCCTCACAGCAGTGTTGGGACATAGGTACTATTATAATCCCCATTTTACAGAAGAGAAAACTGAGGTAAACAAAGATTAAGTTATCTGTCAGTGATAATATAACTAGTTAACACAGCTGAAGCAAGATTAAAATTCAGGCCTTCCTGACTCCAGGCCAAGCTATGAACAAAAATAAGCAAATGAAAAATATCATCAAAGACTATTCCACATGCCTCCTTACTATTTGATCTCATTCTCCATATAATCTTGGAAGCAGCCTGTGTCTTAGTTAAGGATATAATTGGTGAAAACCAGAGAAGTTAAGTCTGAGACAAGAATTACTGTGATAGGTTCCATTGTCAGTCACATGATTCATAAAAGGTCTGTTTAAAGAACATAGGATTCTGATGCATGTTTTTCTTGATCATAAAATAAAATGATTCAGTAGAACAAAGCAAAACCTTTAAAAGCTCTCCTCCAACAAGATGTCACCAAGGTATACAATTCCATAGAGGTAATTTAATAAATTAAAGTCATACAGAGGAAAGAGAGCTAAATAGATAGTCTGAAGACTTGGGCTTAATTCTTAGATCTGCTACTTATTATTGATATGAACTTAATCAAATCTTGTTAAGTTTCTGGAAACCATCTGTAAAGTGACTGCCTCAGGAAAAATTATCCCTAAGTTTCTTCCAACTCTAAATCTATGAACTTTAGTAAATGAGCTACTGATTATCAATTTTAAATAAATCATCAAACCTTTTTCTATATCCCTTGTAATTGAATTCCCCTGCCTTACTGCCTCTCTTCTCCTTTCCTCTACTTGTCTTTTTCTTTCCCTTTCTCCCTCTCCCTCCCTCCCTCCTTCTCTCTGTCTCTCTCTCTCTCTGTCTCTCTCTCTCTTTCTCTCTCTCTCTCTCTCTCTTTCTTCTCTCTCTCTCTCTCTCTCTCTCTCTCTCTCTCTCTCTCTCTCTCTCTCTCTCTCTCTGTCTCTCTGTCTCTCTCTCTGTCTCTCTGTCTCTCTCTGTCTCTCTCTGTCTCTCTCTGTCTCTCTCTGTCTCTCTCTCTCTCTCTCTCTCTCTCTCTCTCTCTCTCTCTCTCTCTCTCTCTCTCTCTCTCTCTCTCTCTCTCTCTTCTCTCTCTCTCTCTCTTATACATACACTTTCAACCCCACCTTTATATACACCCAGACACACATCTTTAGCCACAAGTTGAGTATTAAAACTAAAAATTTTCTAGTTAAAAAAATTTTTAAAGATCTTACTTATTCTTCTCACTCATTAATCACTGTACCTGTGGGCAGGTGGCACGAAGTGCTTCATAATAGATGCTCTGGTTTCATGATTAACTGATACCAAACTGAAGTGTTACCCTTCATAAATGTAATCAAGTAAAGATTAGAGTTTTGATTAGCCATTGAACAGGTCTAGAAACATAATCAGATACTTGCCTAGTTTGTCAACCTCTGATTTAGAGGCTTTATTCTAGCTGAATGGTCTTAATCTGCTCACAAATAAGATATCTGATTTAGGTAGACACACATGGGGGATGGTTTTGCTAGGAAATGTTCCCTTTTTTTCTTATGCAAAGAGATGGCTTGCAAACATCCAAAAGGTCAGTAGGAATTTTAAGTGGAGGAAAAAAAAGAGGAATATTACTTTTACAGGTAAAATATGATGCAATTTAAAATATATGTGTATATTTATATACATCAACTCTATTAACAAGTTCTTGAACACTGATATGTTTAGCCCTGTGTGGTGCATTTAGGATAATGTGACAGTATGATTCAAAATTCAGAACAATACAATACATGTAAGTTAGCATAGTGAGAAAAACAATGGACCAGCAATTAAGAAACCTGGGTCAAAATACTGCTTCAGCTATGGAAGGAAGGAAGAAAGGAAAAAAGGAAGGAAGGAAGGAAAAAAAGAAGGAAAGAAGGAAGAAGATAAGGAAGAAAACAAATATTCAATAAACATTTACTATATGCCAGGTATTATATTAAGATTTTTTACAAATATTATCTCATTTAATATAGTAATAATTTTAGGTGGTAAATTATATTATTATTCCCATTATACAGTTGAGAAAGCTGAGATTTCTAGAGTGGCATAGCTAGTGTCTGAGTGCACTCTCTCTCCACTTCTACCTCCTAGCAGCCTCATAAATCTAGGTCAAGATTTCAAAGATAACTCAAAGGTTCTCTAGTCATAGGATTAAAGACTTAAAACTTAGAAGTCATTGAGACCAATCCATTTATCATTCTGATTGATCATCCATTTGACTTTGGACTTTGTTAGTGTTGGGTTCTATGAGGAAATGCCTGACTACCTTTCATGTCCTACAACTTTCACAAATCAATCTGGGGATCTATATGTTTTTGGTGTTCCCAAAGTGGTATGATCTGAGGAGACATATGTTTTGTAAATAAAAAGCTATAATCAAAAAATAAATTATAATAAACCTAAAAAAAAGATGAGATTTTAACTCAGGTCTTCTGATTGCAGAATCACTCTTTTTTAAAGTATACTATTATACCCAAAATAAATAGATTGACCTTTCAGAGCTTCAGTTTCCTAATTTGTAAAATGGTGATAATTTTTGTATCACCTATCTCATAGACTTTTGTGACAAAATCCCTTTGGAGATATGAGTTATTTAGCTTATTCAACAAACTTCATTTTGAATGAGCTTGAAATTCTACCTGTGAAGTGGACTTGTAACCAAAACTATTCTATAAATCTGATTATCTTTGATTGTGGAATCATAAGACTTAGAGCTGGAAAGAGACTTAAAAACATCATGTGGTCCAACCTCCTCATTTTCAAGTGAGAAAATTTAAGCCCAACATATTAAAGATGGAAAAATACTCTAAAATTTGACTGTAGACATTGCAGAGACTACTGGTGGCAGCATCTTGGCAAGTATGCCAATTTTCCAAGTCTTATGAAATTATTTATTACTGCAGTATCCTTGGGCAAGGTGTAAAGCCCAGCTATGAATCACCAAAGATTCTATCCTTCTATTCCATAAAAATCAGGATAAAATAAATATCAAGTATATTTTTAATAGAGAAAAGAATTATAAATTTTGCACCCTGTGGGGATAATATACAAAATCATTGGGACATCTCAGATGTTTCCTTGGCTATGCAGTTTACTAGATGCTTAAATGTGCACATACCCAAGGTCTTTTTTTATTGCCAGATAACTGACTGCCTCCTTGACACTGACCAACTGCATGGTCATGGTTGAGCTCCAGAATCATAGATTTGGAGCTCCTTATGGATCAGTTGGTCAAACCAAATGGTTTTATAAATATTGAAACTGAGGAAGAAAAATTAAATGATTTGGCCAAGAGCCCTCATGTAATAAGGAGTAGAATTTGAACACAGATTCTCTGACCTCAAATGTAGGATACATTTTATCCCAATGCATGTAATGAATTACTTAAAATCCTAGTGAAGTGGTCAGCTTGATTTATATCTCAGAAAAAAAACATCTAAAAATATGAGATGGCCTTTCATTGGTGTCTTAAATGAGTGGTTATTATGTGAGAAGTAATTAACATCTCAGCATGATAATTTACTTTCCAAAGATAGCCCATAAATATAGATAAAACATAGCAAAAAGCCTTTTCAAAGCAAATCAAAACTAGAGATTCTCAGAACTCAGCTAATTTATCAATAAACAGTTTGCTCAGAAACAAAATAGATGCCCATCAATTGGGAAAGAACTAAACAAATGAGGGTATATGAATGTAATGGAATATTGTTGCTCTATTAGAAATAATGGTTATAAAAGTTCAAAGATGGGATGTTCAAGACTTCTCATTGTGATTCTTAACCTGTTCAATATATACTATTATATTATATTACTAATATAATTTTATCAGCACTTATCTTTCCAATTCATAGAAGACTTCTGGTTTATCTATGGCTCTCCATAGGTATCAAATAACTTCCTCTTGAAATATAGATATTTTATAGAAGAGGATCCTTAGGCCATATGTCTATTATTCTATTCTGTATTGTTGCATGACTGCCCCACCTCCTTTTCCTATAAAATCCTTTCTTATATGAAAGCTTTCCTGCCATTTCTTCAACCCAAATCATTATTGATATTATGTTATAAGCTACTAGAATCAATCATAAGTCTTTTCAATCATCTTTGCATCCCCTAAATTATGATTCTTCTGAGGTTGTGGTATCTGCAATACAAAATCAAATAGGAGATTTCTATTCAAATAAAATATACATGTATATAAATATATACATATATGTATACATATACTCACATGTGTGAGTATATGAATTTTAAAACCTAGATAACTAGAAAGATAGTGAAATAGAAAAATATGAGAGTACTTGATATAACTGCTATGTAATTGCTTCTTCCTTTCTGATTCACCAAGGAGTAGAAAAGAAGTGTATGAATCAATGGAATGTAGAAGAGGGAATTTGAGCAGTTATTAAAAGGAATAAAAGCAGGAATAAATAATGCCTTCCTTTTTATTAACTCTAACTATCTAGATAATTTGTGGTTATGGTAGAAGGCTGGTAAATGAATGAGAAATCCTAAAGGGTTTTTGACATCAAAACTGGGTGGAATTTTCAAAGCTATGAAAAAAGTCCTAGAACATGCTTCAAGAATGGAAGAGAAATCATCATTAGATTAAGCTGGGAAAAAAACAACTAAAAATAAGAGAGAACATCATAGAATCATCACTTTTGGAGCTAGAAGTGAGATCACAGATCATTTTTATACAACTTCCTCATTTTACTGGTAAGTTTTGGAACTATGACTCAAAAACAACTAAGTTGTCATTCTCTTTTACCTAACAATATCACTACTATACTACTATATCACCAAAGAAATCGAGAGAGAGAGAGAGAGAGAGAGAGAGAGAGAGAGAGAGAGAGAGAGAGAGAGAGAGAGAGAGAGAGAGAGGGAGGGAGGGAGGGAGGGAGGGAGGGAAGGAGGGAGGGATGCAAAAATATTTATAGGATGTGTTTTTGTGGTGCCAAAGAACTGGAAACAAATGGGGTGCACAAATGAATAACTGCTGGATAAATTGTGGTATATGAATTAAATGGAATACTATTGTGCAGTAAGAAATTGTAAAAAGAATGGTGTCAAAGAAACTTAGAACTCATATGAAGTGATATAGTTCAAAGTAAGAGAACCAGAAGAATAATATATACAATAGCCAAAATAGTGTAAAACTGAGCAATTTTAAAAAAATGATCGATTCTGATCAATACAATGACCAAGAACAATTAAAGAGAACCCATGAAATAAAGTCTAATTCTCACTTCCTGACAAATGCCATGGACTCAGAATACAGAAAGAGGCATCTATTTTAGACATGGCTGGTGCAAGAATTTATTTTGCCCTAAATTGTGCAATTGTTATAAAGGTTCTATTTGTTTCTAGCAGGGGAAAAAGGGGAATGAAAAAGAAATTAGAATTTTAATTGATAAAGTAAAATTTAATGTTTTAATTTATTTTACATATGAGGAAATAGGCTTAGAAATTTAAAAATGATTTGTCTAGTCATATCAAAATCAGGAATTTAAACCTGAGTCCTATCCCACTGTGCCACACTACCTCCTAGTACATTTAATCACATCTGCTTATATTCCTTTACATCTTTCTTTTGTATATTTTCTTTCATTTCAGTGATTAATAATGCTGGTTATTATTTCTATGATCTTCTTATCCTTTGTTTTTAAAATCTTTATTAAGTATAAAAATATTTTTATCTCAGTTTGCCTGATGTTGATGAGAAGCCTAGAAGTTTGAACCATTACCCTGTTTGGATTATAACCAAAGAACTACTATCTACCCTTATTTCCAGATTGCAGAATCGGGGAAGAAAACAAAACAAAACAAAACAAATATAATTCTGGTCTTGCAAACTCAGACTTATGAAGAAAAAAAATCACACTAGAAACAGAAGAAAAAAATGGTGATTTGTGCTAAATGGTTGCTTGACTAACAGTTTGATGATGGAGAAAGTTGAAGTATAGGCTAAATTTGGTTTTGGCTTCACCATACATTTCAATTATCTATGCCATCTGTTTTCTATTAACATGAGTAATAAGAATTAACATTGAATGATTGGAGCAATTTTCTACATGATGAAATAGAACACTAGATTCAAAGTCAGAAAATCTTTGTTCAAATACAAACTTTATTACTTGTGCAACTTCAAGTACAATATTTTAACCTTATTCCTCAGTTTCCCTGTCTGTAAATAGAGGAGGTATGAAGAGATAATTTGAAGCACCTTTTAGCATTAAATTCTTTTTTCCTATGTTTTATTGCATTTTTAAATTTATTTTTAATTTTTGTTAATTTCCCATTTATACTTTTATTATTCTTTCCATTTAATAGTATTTTTTTTTCCAAATACCTAGAAATATAGTTTTCAACATTCAGCTCTGCAAAAGCTTTTGTTTCAGGTTTTTCTTCCTCCCTTTCAAACCTTCTCAAGATAGCAAGTAATCCAATATAGGTTAAATATATGCAATTCTTCCAAACATATTTCCACATCTGTCATGCTGCACAAGAAAAATCAGATGAAAAAGGGAAAAAATGAGAGGAAAAAAGCAAGAAAGCAAACATCAACAACAAAAACAGTGAAAATACTATGTTGTGATCCACATTCAGTCCTCATAGTCCTCTCTGTGTGTGCAGATGTTCCTCCATCACTATTGGAATTGGTCTGAATCACCTCATTGAAAAGAGCCATGTCCCTCAGAGTTGATCATCACATAATTTTGTTGTTGCTGTGTACAATGTTCTTTTGATTTTACTCACATCACCTAACATCAGAACATATAAGTCTCTCCAGGTCTTTTTGCAATCATCCTGCTGATCATTTTTTATAGAACAATAATATTCCATAACATTCATATACCATAACTTATTCAGCTAATCCCTAATTGATGGTCATCCACTCAGTTTCCAGTTCCTTGCCACTACAAAAAGGGCTGCTTAGCATTAATTCTTAATCCTAATTTGTAAACCTAATCATACATGCTTTTAAGCTTTATCACTTACTAATTAAGCTCTTCAACTTGTACATATTCCTCTCTCTAGACAGTCTTTTTTTCTAGTACAGAGACTCCTGGGTACTGAGTACTATGTCATTCATATGGCTTAAAATGTCTCAAAATTCATTATTGCTGACCCCAAATCTGGAGTTTCTCCTTACAACCTAAGAATAAGACTCCCAATACACTCAACCTCAGGGCTCAGAGTACCAATAGAGAGTTCTAGCCTCTACTTGACATCAAAAATCTGTTTTTTCAAGTGTCATTATTGTGTCTGGAGTCTGTGAACTTAAAAAAAGACAACTATCAATATAATTGGTTTCCTTTGTAATCCAATATATTTACTGATTGCTTCACCAAAAAAAATAATAATAAATATTTTATGAATGAAAGATTGAATGAGTTACTACTATTTCTCAAACTCTTTCCAACTCCCTATATCTATCTCCCTCAGGACCAATATTTGGAAAAATTATCAAGTGGATAAAATATCTTTAACACCTTCCAATTATTATAGTGCTCACAATTTACTTTCACCCTTTCAGTAGTACAATGCTCTTATCCTACTTCCTAGCAACTCAGAAATATCCCTTCCTACCATTCATTACCCCTGTGCATTACACAGCACCATGCCTCTGACTTTTCCCTAACTGTTCTTTCTTCTTTTCAGGTAAAATATAATAGTCTTTATATCATCTCTTTAAGTCTTCATTGTAGGTTGTAACTAGAAAAAAGACTTAGCTAGCTATAAGTAAGGTAATTAGGTGGAATGTCTGGGATAATTTGTTCAAATGAGGACTCTTAACTTTCTAGTGTATCATGGATCCTTTTGGCAGTCTAGTGCTAGGTAACAGTGAATAATAATTGATTTAATCCATTTTAGAGGCTCAGGGCTAGGAACTTGCTAAAATGTCTTATCACTCAAAAGACCCCTTCTGGTACAATGAGTGTCAACAATTATAATGAGTATCTATAATCACAACCTTGTTAGCTAAGTATAGCCTGTAAAGGGTTGTGCTCTAGTGGCAGCACTTTTGAGAACTGAGGGTCACCAGAACTCTATAATGAAAGTTAATTAGGAATCAGAAAATCTGGATTAAATTCTTCTTGTGAAGAGCTGCAATATCCAAAGAGATCTTAAAGGAGGAGAAGGGACCCACATCATGTGCAAAAATGTTTGTGGAAAGGAACTGGAAACTGAGTGGATGCCCATCAATTGGAGGATGGCTGAATAAGTTTTCCTATGTAAATGTTATGGAATATTATCGTTCTGTAAGAAACAATCAACAGGATGATTTCAGAAAGGCCTGGAGACTTACATGAACTGATGCTGAGTGAAATGAGCAGGACCAGGGGATCATTATACATGGCAACAATACTATATGACAATCAATTCTGATGGACATGGTTCTCTTTAATAATGAGATGATTTAAACCAGTTCCAACTGTTTAGTGAAGAAGAGAGTCATCTACACCCAGAGAGAGAACTGTGGGACTGAGTGTGATTCACACAACATGGCATTTTCACTCTTTTTGTTGTTGTTTGCTTGCATTTTATTTTGTTTCTCATTTTTTTCAGTTTTGATTTGATTTTTCTTGTGAAGCAAGATAACTATAAATATGTATGCATATATTGGGTTTAACACATATTTCTACCATTTAAAATATATTTCTACTATGTTTAACATATATTGGACTATTTGCCATCTAAGGGAGTAGATAGAGGAAAGAGGAGGTAGAATTGGAACACAAAGTTTTACAAGGGCTAATGTTGAAGAATTGTCCATGCATAAGTTTTAAAAAATAAAAAGCTTTCATGAATTTTTTTTAATTAATTAATTGATTAATTAAAAGAGCTGAACTATCTCTGGTTGTCCTGACCTGTGTTTTGCCATAGGCCTCTGATGACTCTGGAGGAGAGAGTGGGTCTGATGACTTTGCATAAATCTGTCTCACTTAAATCCAATTCACCCACCAATCAACACATCGCCCTCCGGATGTCATTGGTCCCCTCCCAAATCAAAGGATGAGCAACAATAATACCCAGGAAGCAGGTACTACCCAGGATATCTTTTACACCTAGCTTTAGAACACTAGATTCTAGAATCATGCTGCTGAACATATTTCTATAGGGGAAATTGAGGCCAAAGAACAATATCTGTGCAATAGTTATTATGCCTTAGTCTGTGCAGGGTGCTGTGATAAGTGTATTACAAATATTATCGCATTTTATATTTTGCTTTTCTAAGAATTATCAATACTATCATCTTTTACTTGGAATTAGAAAGTCCAGTATCTGCTGTCCAGTCACCTAGAGAATGAGCCTTTCTCTTATGTAGCCATATTGTTTTCTAACTAAAATTGTGTTTCTAAAGGACAAGCTGTAGGAAGATATTTTCAGTTAAGTAAACTTTTCAGCACCTTCAGTGCACCCCACATAATTGCCTGCTTCTCTTCCGCCTACACATAAATCCAGCATGAGGTCTGCATCACTCCAGGTTGGTGGGAGGGTTTAAAAGAAGATGTCTCTGCTTTATCTGACAGGTACCATGGCAGCTTCTACCTCTAAACAATTGTTTTGAGTACTTCAGTGTAGTCCTTCACCGACATTGAGATTCTTACAAATCTGTAAATTGTGGCTGAGATTACATCAGATGTTTCTCCATATAGGGCGACAGTAAACTACCCTAAAGGCCTTAGACCCAGATTATAGTGTCCTGAGATAAATAATAAAGTTTGACTTTTTTTACAAATAGAAATACCAAATCAAAGCTAAGTCCATAATTAGGATAAAGTCAAAATGAAATCAAATATTGTCAATATTTCTAGTCCCAATTGTATCCTGGCAACTATAATCCACTTGCATTTCTTGATATCCTGCCATCACCCTAGGCAATAGTTGCTCTATCCCAATGCAAACTTTTTCTTTAGAGAACCCCTACTGCTGCATGTAATAGTATCATAGAAAGCTCAGTGTCCTAGACCCTGACTTCCACTGGCAATCATGCCCAGATGAGTTCACAACTTCCCAGTTCTCTCTTGTACATTGTCCCACTCTGATCCTAGATCTGACACAAAAATATCCAGTTACTTCTCCAAAGATGCCTTCTCAAGTATCAGAATCTAACTCACTAAGATTATCCTAAAATCATTAGCTTATTTTTTTCCTTTTATAGGAGAACAGTCAGTATAGTTAAGAAAAGCCTCATCTAACATGAAATTACTTTCTCTTGCCTTTTTAATATAAACATTCAAAATAAGCTCCGTTCTAGCATGCATTCAAAAGTAGAGAGCATTATATTCAACTAAATAAAGTTAGTGCATCTCATTTAAAAAATGAAATAGAACACTTACCACCTAGGAATATAAATACATTTTTTACAATTGCTTCAAGATTCAGAGCGTGAATTTTTTAATACTTAATATCCTAGGTCCTTTTCTTCATTTTCTGAGAAGTAACTGTAGCCTCCAAATTAAACCTGATCACCTGGGCAGTTTGTTTTTTTTAAGCTGTTTCTCCAAATCACTGGGTTAAAATTACTTACCATATCTTTCAGCTATGTAAAATCATTTTGTGTGTTAGTCCTTGAAAAATAGTTCCCATCAATCATCAATGGCCACTGAGTCACTTTATAAACCAAGCAACATTACCTCAATTGAAATACCACTAACTGTTGACAGGAACAATTTTTGCTTTTCTAGTCTCTGACATTTCTTCCAAACAGGTGTTACCAAAATATCAAGTCAAGTCAATCTTGTAGCACTACTTCAATTATTTCTGAGACTTTGGGGAAGGTATTATAGGAAAAGAAGTTCCATTGAAAATCTATTAATATAATTACATCTACTGTGGGATTAACAGATGACCAATTCAGGTCAGGAAGAAATTGTCAAGGCTTACCCTGACATATCCTAAGTGCGTGGCCATGGGTAAACAACTTAACTTCTTGATATCCCTTTGACAACTTCTAAGCCTATATTTTAAAAAAGCACTGGTTGATTTTTATTGATTTAAAGAATTTACATCTGAGATTTGCTCATACTCATTAAATCATGATAAAATAATAAATCTGCACCCTTAAACATTTTATATATATATATATATATATATATATATATATATATATATATATATATATATATTCAGCAATCATACTGCTTGAAGATTTTTTATTATTACAAGTATCACTTTCACAAAAAAAGCATTTGACTTTCAATATAGGGTAAATTGATAAAAACAAAATAAAACAAAAAAAAACACATTTTAAAAGGAAATAAATGTGTATATTTGATTGAGGTTAATCTTAATTATGATAGGGAGTAATTTATGTAATTTATAACCAACATTTCAAAATTCATAACTGAAGAAAGTATCTAGATTTCAGGTAGCAAAAATACAGATTTTTTTTCTCCCTATATAAGTTCATGGGTGGTATAAAATCTACACCAAGATACTATGAATAAGAATTTCTAGTTAGTCACCTTAGTACTTAAATTTCAATGTTCTGTTATTTCCTATGGTCTTCTTATTCTTGTGACTTTAGAGAGTAACTTCCATTCTGAGATTTCCCTGCCCCCTTTAGTCCCTAGGCTTTTTTTTTAACCTATTTAACTATAAAAAATAAGATTTCAGTGGCCTAGTACCTCCCAAGATCTTTTCCCCCCATATAATTTTTCAACTAGCTCCTAATTTATGTGTCAAAAAAGCAAGACTATGGTCTTCACTTTGATCCAGTCACTATAAGTCTCCCCCCATTCCAGTTGATCTTCCACTCAGGTATCAAAGTGATCTTTCTAGAACACAGATCAGCGCATGTCATTCCCTATTCAGTAGCTTCCTGTCCCTTCCAGAATCACATATAAAATCCTCTGGCATTCAAAGCCCATCATAACCTGAAACCCTTTAATCCTCTCACCCTTCCAGTTTTGCACTTCATCACCTCTCATCCTCCCACTCACCTCCCAGGTACTCTATAATCCTCTGACACTAGCCTCATCTTATACCTACCCTATGTTCTGCTTTCCAACATTTTTCTCTGACTGTCCCCCCCCACCATGCTTAGAGTTATCTGCCTCCTTCAAGCCAAGCATCTCTAGTTCTTTCATTCAGTTCTACTATGACATGGATTTAAGGTCCTTCACTGACCTGGTATCCTTCCTTGGATATAACCATCCTAAACTGTGGCACCCACATTTGGATATTAGTACTCTAGGTGTGGTCTGACTAGGCAGAATACAGTGGGACTTTCAACATCATAATAATAGCTTTATTTTATTTTATTTTATTTTATTTTATTTTATTTTATTTTATTTTATTGAGGCTGGGGTTAAGTGACTTGCCCAGGGTCACACAGCTAGGACGTGTTAAGTGTCTGAGACCAGATTTGAACTCGGGTCCTCCTGAATTCAAGGCTGGTACTCTATCCATTGCACCACCTAGCTGCCCCCTTATAGCTTTATTTTAACAAATCTGTAGTCAACTGATGACCTTCCTTAGAATTATCAAGGATATTTTCCTAATCTTTGGAATTTCTGGATTACACTGGTTTAAACAGTGAGAAACTAGGGGATATGCACAAGGGCTATCAAAATGTGCATATTCTGATCCAGCAGTATTTCTACTGGGCTTGTATCCTAAAGAGATCATAAAGGAGGGAAGGGACACACATGTGCAAAAATGTTTGTGGCAGCCCTCTTTGTAGTGGCCAGAAAATGGAAACTGAGTGGATTTCCATCAGTTGGAGAATGGAGTTATGGTATATGAATGTAATGGAATATTATATGTTAAGAGGCAAATCAATTCTCTGAGAGCCCCCACAGCTGTGGATCATAACTGAAGGAGTTGCAAGGCAGCCTTTGCTGACACAAGTGTTGCTGACTGCAAATGAAATAAATTGGAGGCAGGGGAAGAGGAGAGAGGTCAGAGAATGCAACAGTTTCTCAGTGAGAGAAGTCAGAGAACAGCAACTGCCTCTCTGTCTCCTTGTATCACCCTCTCACAAAAGAAGATCCATTCTGCAGGTCTGGGTTGGATCTCCAGCAGCCATTATCAGGTGGCTCCCCTGTATGCATACAATTATAGTTTTCCATGATCAACAGGATGATTTCAGAGAGGCTTGGAGCATTCACAAATGTTAAGTGAAATGAGTAGAACCAGGGGATCATTATACACAGCAATAACAAGATTGTACAATGATCAATTGTGATGGACTTTATTCTCTTCCACAATGAAATGGATTCAGACCAGTTCCAATGGTGTTGTAATGAAGAGAGCCATTTGCAATCAAAGAGAGGATTGGGAGGACTGAGTGTGGATTACAACATAAGTATTGTCACTCTTTTTATTATTGTTTGCTTGCAGTTTTTTATTCTCATTTTTTTCTTTTTTGATCTATTTTTTCTTATGTAGCTTGATATTTGTGGAAATATTTATAGAAGAATTGCACATGTTTAACTTATATTGGATTATTTGCCATCTAGGGAAGGGGATGGAGGGAAGGGAGAGAAAAAATTTAGAACACAAAATTTTGCAAGGGTGAATGTTGAAAATTATCCATGCATATGCTTTGAAAATAAAAAGCTTTAATTTTAAAAATTCACTTGTAAAAAAAAGAAAGAAAATTCTTCCAGGATTGGTCCAAGGAGAAAAAACAAATGAAGAAATGAGGATGACATTTTCCTCTCTGTCTCATCACTACAAAAAACGGATTGGATCCCATGAAAACAAATCTCTCAACAGTGGTTCAAGAAGGAGCAGGTCTTTCTATTTTATTATTCTAGCAAGTATAAAGAAAAGAGGTTCTGGGAATGATAAACTGATGAGCCTTTGAAAAAACTATTTATTTTTCAGATTCAGTATAGGTCCATACAAACCGATTCACATTGTTAGGCTCTTTTACTTTTTCAACATTCTTTCTAGATCAAGAGAACAAAAGAATGCCATTGATAAAATAAGCTTGGATTTTAGCAAGGCATTATCAAAGTCTCTTGCAATGCCTTTATTAGCAAGATGTAAAGAAAGGTTATAATATAGTTAAGTGGTTAAACTAAACTAAACATTTCAAAGAATGAATGATTTCAAATGTGAAGAAAATAAGTATCTTACAGTCAACAGAACTTGAAATGTTGTAAAGCACTTGCTATACATTATCTCATGTAAGGGATACTACTATGCTGAAGTAGTATTATCAGGATGATATTATTTCCATTTTATAGATGAAAAAACTGAGGTACCTAGAGTTTAAATGACTCTGCCAAAGACAAAGAACAGGATTTGAACCCAGGTCAAAGTATCAAGATTTGAACCCAGGTTTTTCTAAGTCTTGTGTTGTATACAATATGCATTGCTGCTGTATGTATGATCTTATTCCATTATTTTAGGTTTCAATTTTTTATTAGCAATTATTGATCTATACTTCTTAGTCTGAAGATCTTGTTACTTGATAGCAAAAACAAGAAGTTGAATTGAGCAATTGGGTCAATTAAAAAAATTTAGCAAGCAAATTTAATTAAAAATTTAAATTAAAATTAAAATTGGGTCAATTAAAAAAATTTAGCAAAATTTTAGCAAAAATTTTTCATATGTAAAGTCCTGTGCTAGATTCTGGCAAAAGTAATTGTTGCTGTTTTTTAATCCTCCAGGAGCTAAAATCTACTAGTACTAATTTTGCTCTTTTATCTGATAGCATAGTTTCAACTATCCTAAGCAGTAGCCCTGATCTTTCTTTGGTTTTCCTATTTCCCTAACAAAGTTGTGCAGCCAGATAATGCAATAAATGGAATACTAGATCTGAAGTCAGAAACATTCAGAGGTCAAATCTGACCTTAGGCAATTATTAGTTCTCTAACAGTAGACAAATCACTTAATCCTGTTTGCCTCAGTTTCCTCAACTGTAAAATGAGCCAGAGAAGGAAATTACAAACTACTCCAGTATTTCTACTAAGAAAATACTAGTACATTACTGAGAACAAACAAGCAAACAAACAAAAAATAACATAGTTATAACATCCCTACCCAGATGAAGTGGGCAATCTGAAGGATAACCCTATGATACTCTACATTAGGGATTCAAAGAGAGATGTGTTTTAATTGACTCTAAACTTAAATGAGGAGACAATTTGGAAAGACTGTTGAAGAAAGAAAGAAGATTAAGAAAGACAAGTGAGTAGCAAGGCACATAGGAGACAGGCAATCTCTCTGGAGCCACAGACATGTTAGGGAAACTGCAGCTTGCCAACATGTCCGTGGTTCTAAAACCTGTACCCTCAAAGAATAAGAATGAACTTCTCTAATGATATTGTTGTCTCCTTACTGGAGCTAAGACTTAATTTTTACTTCTAAAGATCTGATTTATTCTTGTGTATTCTTTTATCTGCTATAATTTGTATAGCATTTTTTATTTTTCTGTACTTTTTGTTAGGATAAATGGTTTTATTCATTAAACCAACATGTGTGCATTAGTACATGAATGTGTGTGTGTGTGAAAGTCTGTATATCTGTAGTATGTGCGTGTGTGTGAGTGTGTGTGTGTATACATATCAAGCATTTGGTGGGAAAGAGCTCAACTAGTGAGAGTTACCTTCTCCTTTGGAATGACCAGGAAAATTGCTTTTATTCTGAACTCCTAAAAGAGAGCATTACATTCCTATCAGATAAATATTGGAGGTTTGGGAGATAGAAATCATTCTAGCCCAATAGTCTTCTTGGGGATAGGTAAGTATAGAAGTGAGAACCCAGCCACAGCCCTCTTTATTTCCTTACAAAATTAGAAATTTAAGGAGACAGGATAGGAGTGATCCAGATATATATTTGTATATGTATATCTGTGTATATGTATATATGCATCTCTGATGTGGACTTCAAGCTTATTCTCCTCCTTTGTCAAGAAGAAGTCCATGTGGCCATTATTAGGTATAACCCAAGTCCCAGACTCCCCTGTTTGTATAGTAGTGATTTGTAAGGATGAGACTCTTTATCAACTCCCATTGTCTATATTTCAAACCTCTGGGCAGCTTTAAACAGCCTTTGAGATATTGATTGGCTTATCTTTAGACATGTCTGGGACCTGGTTTGCCAGGTGCATTCCATCTGGCTCCTTGATTCCTCCCTATGAGCTATCAAATTCTTCCCTGGTACTTCCTCTCCTTCCCTGAGAAACACCCCCCCACCCCAGGTTGTATTTCCCCAATAGATGCTTGTTTAGTCCTTTCCAGGACAAGCATGCTATAAGGTATTCTACATCCTTCCTCATAGTATCTTCCCTTTGGTATCTTCCTCCTTACTATAACTAACTCCTCAGTGGTCTAACCTACCAGTCAATAGCATACCTGGACCTCATGACATACTACTTTAATGGATCGTTCCGAATTTCTTTTCTTGAAAACTCTATTGCTCTTCCAAATCTATTTCACATTTGCCATGCCTGATGCCTTTTTCCCTCTTCATTTTTCTATAACCACTTTTCCTATATAAACCTACTTTTTACCAAAGAGAATGACCATTGTGAATTTGTCACATGTTTATTTTGAACTTGAAATTGCTACTCTGACCTCATCATATCTATTCAAATTACATGGGTAGTCATACACACGTTGGCCATACCAAGTTAAATAGTCTGTTTATATTAAAGAGCTTTTTAAAGTGGCATTTGCTTGCTAAAAACAAGCCAATTGATAAATTATTGAACCATTTTGTTGATAATATTATTCCTTAAAAAGACAAAAAATGAGAACTGCTGTGGTTCCAGTCTTTTTTCTGACCAATAAGTAGTAATTGGTCACTAATGTATGCTGAAAAACAATGGAACGAAACTGTTTAAATCTTGGCTGTGCCACTACCTAGCTATGTTACTTCAGGAACCTAAGATAAAGGGACACATTCTTTTACATCTGCTTATGAGTTATAGAAATAATTCTGATGATAATCTCTCATTCTCAGGACTCTGCAAATTAACATATGTTCAGCAGTGCCAGACTGGGGCTTTCATTGCTGTCATCATAAGACATAGTATTGAAACAAGAAGGCAAACTGAGATACTGCTAACCTATTAGGAGGAATAGGTTGACAGAGGAATATCACTCCAGGGCTTAATATTGAAACAAGAAGGCAAACTGAGATACTGGCAACCTATTAGGAAGAAAAGGTCGACAAAGTAATATTACTCCAGGGCTTAATAAAATCAAACTAATGGGCAGATCCACACCACAGGCTAGAGATTCTCCATTTTTGACTTATAGTCTATAGTCTAATAGATCTGGAAGATACCAGAAGAGACCCAGTCCCCTATCTTCAGACTAATGAACCTTTGGTTTCTGGGGAACTCCAAAAAAATGATTTCAAAGATAATCATATTTTTATAGAAATAGTCTACATCTTTCTAGATGTTTTATATTATTCTACTTCAGGCATTCTGCTACATAGTCAATTTTAACTGTTTTAATATTTTTCTTAAAAGTTTTAGCTTCTATTTCTGTGCCCTTGCACAGGCTACCATCCCCATCCCATATTCCATATCTGGAATGTATTCCCTTCTCAGCTATATAGTTTAGAATTCCTCACTTCCTTCAAAGTTTGGAATACTTCCACCAATAAGACCTATATGAATCTTCCACCTGCCCCCACTTCAAGCTGCAGTTATTCATATCCTTACATACACTTTGGTCTTTTTAATCCAGACTAGTAACTTTACACAGCTCTGCCTCAGTTAAATCCAATTCACTCAAAAGTCAAGATACCCTCCTGGTGTCTTTGAGAATGAGGGATTCAACAACAACACACAATTGCATTGTACATACACAGTATTGTGTTTTTACTTACCTTAGTACTTATTTCCCCTCCCCAAAAGAACATGTTCCTTGAAGGCAAACATTTTTTCTCTTTGGTGGATTTTTTGTGCTCCGAACTTCAAAGACACTTCCAAAATGCTTGTAGAATAAATGAAAAGTAACTTTTCAGTTTTAACATGAAGTAAATTTCAATCCAATGCTCTCAGTTAGATGAGTAAAGACAACAATGATTAAATGAGGGTGGCCATGGCCTTCCTTGAATTTTCTGTCTCTCCATGAATCAAATCTTCTTAGAGGTGAAACTATCATCAACATGCAGCCTCAGGAAAGGACATGACTGATAGAGTTCATATTAGGATACCTGGTACTACCCGTGCCCCTGGGAGGGAAAAAGGAAATCATAAAATAAAGATGCCTGTGCCATGAAATACTCAAATACGTTCTCCAGAATCTAAATGCCTTCAATTATTCATTGACTGGGGCATTCTTTGAAAGAAGAAAATAGGGAAAAAAATAATAAGGTGCAGTTTTCCAGTCCCAAAACAAAATATCAGCTTTAATGTTCAAATGCATGCATAGCATATAGCCTAACATCATATGAGAACTACTTTTTTAAAAAGAAAAAACAAGATCTATGTATGCAAAATAAGAGGGAGAAAAAAAAAAACAAAGAGAAAACAAAGAAGCTCAAGAAAATAGCTGGCAGCAAATGGCATTTGAAAGGAAGATAAGCAAGCATTTTGTTCCATACTCAAATAATGCCAAGGGCAGAAATGTTCCAGAGACATTTTATAATCAATGCAGCTTTTCTCTGAGGCTTCCATATACACCTAAACTCTTTTTTTTTAACTACAAAGAAATTGAACATTTAAATTAGAATAATTTTTAAATAGTTTAAAGGAGAGAAAGAAGAAAAATGAAGTTTAATGTTCTTTTTGTGCCTAAGAAGTCTTCAGGGAAAGATGGCTTTTCATAGCCAGTTTTGCTGAGTGATATTAGCAGAGGAAAAAAAAAATATCTGAGGTCTCTCCTGTCACTGTACCCTTCATAATCACTACAATTCAACATGACACCATAACTTGTAAGGAATTCTCACTGGCATCCATTTAAGTGGACACTAATTGGAAAGTTCAGTGAACAGAGAAGGGCTGTGAACAATACATATTTCAGTACTCTGTACCCGATCTTGACCTTAAATGACAAGAAAGAAAAAAATGGCAAAACATAGTCCCTGCATTTAGCTCTCTGTATTTTGAGACAACAGTTTAGATTGAAAAAAGTATGTGAGAGAGGAGAGGACACATGGGTGTATTCCAGATTCTCATTCTGTTTCTACTGAGTTCTTGATGATTCTAGAAAAAACCAGTCTCCACTGGAATGAACCCACCCATTAAGAATTATCTATTGAAGAGATGCTAGGTTTGTGCTTTGACATGCTAAGAAGCACATTGGTTTTTATAGCTAAAAAGTGAAGATTGTCCATTTACTCTCCTAGCCTATCAAGGGTGTGACCTTGACCAGGTCATTTAAACCCTTCTGAGCCTCAATTCCCTCCTCTAAAATTGGAGAAACATTTGTTTTACCTATTGATTTGTGTTTAATGTATGTTTATGTATAGCTATCAATCTCAGCAAGTTAAAGAACTCAAATCCTAACTCTTCGGTGACTCATTTTAAAAAATTATTTCAATATACATATTCCAATCAATTTTCTAAAATTATCATAATTATAACAATCATTATAACAATAATAGTCACTAATACTTATATAAAGTTTATTATGAGACAAGAACTGTTTTAAGTACTTTACAAATATTATCAACTTTAATTCTTATACCCAGGGAAGTAGGTGCTATTATTATCTCCATTTTACGGATAGAAAATTAAAGCATAGATTAAGTGACTTGTTCAGTGTCATTCAGCTAGTAAGTGTCTGAGGCTAAGATTTGAATTCAGAACTTCTTAACTCCATGCCTGATGTTCTACCCACTAGGCCATGTAGTAACAGAAGTTTCCATCTGCCTCAAAGGAAGTAGTTTCCACACAGTTTCCTATAAAATGAAATCACTGGTCTAGAGTTCTACACACACACACACACACACACACACACACACATACATACATACATACATACACACACACACACACACACACACATACACACAAGAATTAGGTATAAGATGGACACAGTAAATAAAATGCAAAACTAGGAGTTCAAATTATGCTTCAGACACTAATTGTGTGACTGAGCAAGTCATTTAACTTCTTTCAGCCTCAGTTTTCTCATCTGTAAAATGAAGGTAATAAAAACACCTACCTTCTGTTGATGTGAGGATCAAATGAGATAACATATAAAAGTGTTTTGCAAACCTTAAAGTGCTGTAAATGCTAGTGATTTTTATTTGATGTTTATGTCTTATCCCCCACTAAATTGTAAATTCCAAGAATACAGAATCATGCTTTAATTAATTAATATATTTCTTCGAAAACCTAACCCAGTGCTCTACACCCAGTATAAACAAATGTTTGTTGAAAATTAAGTTTATCAATGTAACGGAAGCCATAAGTTATGATGGATTCAGAGAAAATTAGGAAAAATTATACAAATTGTTGCATACTGAAGTGTGCAGAATGGAGAGAACTATTTATACACTAGCAACAACATTTTGTAAAGACAAACAACTCTGAAAGATTATAAAATTCTAATCAATGCAGAGCAAAAATGATTCGACAGGACTGACAATCAACTATCCTTGTTGAAGTGATAGATTTAAAGTACAGAATAAAACACACATTTTTCAATATGGATTTATTTATTTATTTATTTTGCTTGACTAGGCATATTTGTTCCAAGGGTTTGGTTTTGTTTCAAGGGGAAAAAGAGGAAAAATAAATGCATGTTAATTAAAAAATAAAATGGAAAAAAGAATGAGTACATTATCAATTTAAGAAATAGTTTTTTATTGTAAATAAAAACTTGTTTAATTGAAACTAGCTAGTGTTCAAAAGAGCACTATGTTAACCATCTAAGCTTCCTTTAGTTCTAAATTCCCATGATAAATGTCAGTTATTATGTAACCAGTACCAAGCTAGACATGGAAGGAGATAAAATAAGTCATGCTCTTTACCTCTAAGGAGCTCACAATCTGGCTGGAGAGATAAGGATTATGCACAAGACAAGGAGAAAACAATGCAAAAAGCTATAATGTACTCCACTGCTATATTGAAACTCTTAAGTACTATGATGCAGGAAATGAGGAAGAAAGGCTGGGAAAGACTCTACTTCAATACTTAGTAACAATGCACACTTTACAGGAGCAAAATGCCATCCCATTAAGCTATTAGATTCTCACAGAATGAGAAGGAAGGAGGCATGAGTTACTGTTCTGATTTTACAGATGATCAGGTTGAGGCTCAGATTCTGAATGACTTGCACCTAATCATATAATTAATAACTCCTAGCAGAGAGTCCTTTGAATTTCAAGTTCATCATTCTTTCCACATTTTCATTGTTCTTTCCACTCTTTGTTCAATCCAACTCTTTGTGACCCCTTTGGAATTTTCTTGACAAAGATACTGAACTGGCCATTTCCTTTATTTTATAGATAAGGAAACTGAGTCAAGCAGGTAAAGTGCTCGCGGTCATACAGCAAGTGTCTGAAGCCAGATTTGAACTCCTGGGATTGAGTTTTTCTGACTCCAGCTCTGGCACTCTATCCATTGCACCACCTAGCTATTCTTCCAGTATATTGCCCTAAATAATGAAGAAAGTCAATTGAGAAAAGAATCTGCAATAATTAGGTTCTTGTCTTCATGATGAAAGATACTTAATGATCAGGGACTGTTGTTCTGGTCTAAACTTCAAGAAATAGGATTGGCCTTCAGTACCCTATCATTCATCCTGTCCCCCATTCTATCTGCTTGCTTCCTATTCCTTTGTGTTATTCTGTACATATCTTCCAGTCTACTACATAACGCCTCAGCTGCCTCCTCACGCCGCTTCTTTGGGCAGATTGTTCCTCCAACTTTCATTTGGCAAAAAGAATCCACAATCATTCTTCATTTTCCAGACTTCTGGTATCAAACTCAAATAGAAACAGATTCCTTTAGGCCATATATTGACACAGAAAACCACAAATTAGTACTATGTTGTATTGTATCTTCAAAAATATACTTTTATTTATTTCATTAGATATTTCCTAATTACATATAAAAAATTCTCACATTCATTTTTAAATGAATTATTTTTAATTACTTTATTTTTATTTATTTATCTATTTGTTGTTTATTTGTTAATTCCTAGTTAAATTTTACTCTAGTTCTGATCCTTTCAGGAGTCTTGCAAGGAGGTTTACACATCTCATCTAGACTAAGTAACAGCACCTCAGTTGCCATATGATTCCAACTCCTGCCAATAAGTATGTTCTTCCTGGAACTTCTAAGATGGGGAACTTCTCAGATCAGACGTCCCTGATTCTACACACTTAGCTACCATACTCCCAATCAAGGATCTATCGCTAGATGCTATTTGACTCCCCAGAGATGTATTGACTCCCATCACTAGATTTCTTTGAGGCCTGCCTGTCTTTCTGCTTACACTTTAAAGGCTTGCTGTCTGAGATTGCTTACCAGGCTTATCTGGAATTCACTGGACCAAAGATTCTTAATCTCAGGTGAGTGAACTCTTTAAATATTTATTTTTTAAAATATATTTTGATGACTATGTCTCAAAATAATAGGTTTCTTTGTTTCCTATATATTTTCTTTTTTGCACTTAACATTATTCTGAACAGGGATCCACAGGTTTTATCAGACTATGAAAGAGTCAATGACCCACAAAAGGCTAAGAGTCCCTACTTTAGACTTTTTCTGATTTTCCCATTTAAGTTTGTATTTCTTTAGTTGAATTTTTTCACATCTTTTTTTTCCTTAAGAGATAAAAGATAGGTAAGATAAATTAATGCAGAAAACACATTAGCCAGTTGGCATTTTATCCCTTCCAAATAAAAATACCTTAAGCTGAATAATAATGAAGGTAAAGACAAAGATTTGAGAAAAAGAGCTAACATCTAAAGTGTGGGTATAAATAACAGGAATATTGAAAGAGAAACTGGACACATATCATTTTTAAGAGAAGGAAAGCAATGGACTGGCAAAAATTTTGTTAATCAAGGAGTTCTTTTTTTTTAATATTGTTAGAATGTGGTTGTGTGACCTAGTCACTCAAACTATTCTTTCCTTCTTTCAATGAAATCAAAGAAAGCAGGTCTGTATTAAGAAATGTTGGCATTTTCTTTATGCTAGTCTAGCCTACCCCTCAGTTGAGGAAAAGTTTAGTAATAAAATTTATGGCCAGATGAATTTGTCTTGGAATTTGTGAAAGGATCATGAAATTAATGTCCTGTTTCCTAATTATATCCTAACATTTTAGTCACATTTAATTGAATTTTGGATATTTTGATGATTCATAAAGAAAGAATATTGGAATGTTCCTGATAGGCTAAAAGTATTGGGTAACTGAGCCAAGGTTAATTTGTACCTGAAAACCAGATGAGATGTTAACCACATTCAGGTTGTACTAAAGCAGTTTGAAAGGTAATTGTTTTATCTTCTCAGCACTTAAAAAGACCTTCTAAAAATAGATTATCAAACTTTAAGAGACAATAAAACACTGGATTATTGTTTCCTTAAAATTTCTTATTTTGTTGATCAATATTTCACACTCTACCTGACTATGGTTGAAGGGAACTATTTGGAGTTCAGCTACTACTGTCCATAGAGCAGTCTACAGTTTTTGGAGAGCAAGCTGCTGGATACAGCTTTTTGGAGCCACAGGTGAGAGTTGAGTGATAGATGGACACCAAAGGTAGGTGAATAGCCCTGAAAAGTGCTCATCAAGCCCTCACACCAGAACTGTTAGCCCTCCCTGAATACCCCCAATATTATGATGTCTTTGGTCCTCTTTAGAAACAAGAAAAGGACAATTGCTTACCTTGATGCTGAATTCTAGCTCTTATCTTTAAGCTATGCATCTGGATTTAGCTATATTAGATCAATTTAATTAAAATGTACAGCTGCCACTTCCCAGTCTTCTCATGTATAAAATAAAGGAACTGGATCTTCAAGATATCTTATAGCTCTGAATCTCTGAACTCGGGATTTTTAAATCATTTCCTCAAAATGAATCTTTGAGAATAAAAAATTCTAGAACATTTTTAGGGAGAAACATTGTAGTACATCATCTGCAGAGTTGAATGTGCTACTAAGGAGACTTTCTTGATTAAATTCCCAACACAATTAATGTCATGAGATTTCAGCAAGGCATAAGGCTTCCCTTTATGATCTCTGGAATGCTGAAGTTTGAATTTGATGAAAATGAAATTTCAGAGGTTTAAATTAAGATGCAGATGTATTATTGGGCATTGTGTAAATTCACTGAGCTCAGGCTCTGATTTGTTTACTTGAGAACATTTCAATAAAATTCTTTAAAATGTTCCTGCCACCCTAAATAAGTGGCTCAGTCACAGATTCTAAGGGTATGAATAATTTTCATGCAGTTGTACATTGAAATTAGCACCTATTACACTTTTTGAATAAAAGCCCAAGGTGGGATGTTCAAATGTCTCACAGCTGATGCTGTGTGAAATAGGGTAGCAATTTCTTAAGGTGGCACGGGATCAGACTCCAATCAGAAAAGGGTAAGGAAATGATTTACCTTTCTGATTTTCATTTCAGGTTCAGCATGCTGTGCAAAACCTTCCACTTGACTCATCCCTTTGACTTCTTTCAAAAACACCTGGCAGCTTTAATTACATCACCTTTGAAAGGGTTTCTAGCTCATCCTGAGACCAAATTTACAAGGTAGCACTTTTCCTTCTTTACAGTAAATCTTTGCTTCTGTAATTAGGATTATTATTTATTAATGAAGATTACAAAATTGATTAACTATTGTTATTCTGTGATCAGTATTATACTGTATGTTTTTGTTTGTGTTGAAAATGTTAAAGGATATCTATTTATCCCCAAACCCATAGAACTTTTCATCAAGAAATTATTAATTGCCTACTAGCCACCAGATACTTAGTTAGTTGCCAAGGTATGTAGATATAAATTTGAGACACAATTTGGGATTGAAATTTAATCCCTTTAAATCAATTATTCATTTTCATGTCTTTTTGATAACCTATTAAGAACTGACAAGTTTGTGCAGCTCTGCCTCCCTTAAATCCAATATATGAGTAAATCAAGATATCATTCTCATGATGTCATTGGTCCTCTTTAAAAAAAGAAGAGCAAACAACAACAATGACATTACTAGCTCTCTGGTAGTATAGGGACTATAACCTTAACCTAGAAAGTTGCTCATCTTATCAGACATTATAAAGTGATCGTATGAGAGAGACAGACAGAGACAGAAAGAGAGACAGAGAGAAAGATGTGACTCCAGATTATAGATTCAAATTTGGAAGGTATATCAGGCACCATCTAGCAGAGCAGTTCTTAATCTTTGTGTCATGAATAGTTTTGCCAGTCTAGTGAAGCCTATAGATACTTCAGAATCCTGTTTTTAATCCTGTTAGTAAAAAATGAAGATGTAATGTTTCCCCTTCCAAGTTCATGGATTTTTTTAATGTGGGCCCAATTTAAAACTTCCTTATATAATCTATGGGCAACTAGGTGGCTCACTGGATAGAGTGCTGGACCTGGAGTCAAGAAGACTCATTTTCACTAATTCAAAACTGGCCTTAGATATTTACTAGCTCTGTAATCCTGAGCAAGTCACTTAATCCTGTTTGCCTCAGCTTCCTCATCTATAAATGATCTGGAGAAGGAAATGGCAAACTACCCAGTGGCTTTGCCAAGAAAACCCCAGATAGAGTCACGAAGGGTCGGATATGACTGAAAAATAACTGAACTACAAAATCTATCCCACAACATTTTACAGATGAGGTAAATTAGTCCCCAAAAAGCTAAATGGTTTACCCACATAATCACACAGGGAATAAGTGGAAGAGCTGTCTTTCAAGCCTGGGTCCTTTGACTCCAAATCAGGGGTTATTTCCCCCATGCCACTATGTAAAACAGTGGGTATTTATTTAAATTCTCCATCTCCATTAAGCCACATGCATTCATTGTTTTTGTTCACTGTTTTGGATTGTTCAACTCCTACTATCAGACACTTATTGTGAGATATGAGGGGAGGCTGTACCCTTCTGCAATTCATGACCTTCAGCTGTCAGGTACACAGATCTATTATTATTTAGCCTCTTCCTCATGAATTTGGAGCATAAAAAATTTTAATATGTCCTTAAACATGAAAAATGATCAATACATCACCCATTATGATTTATAGTCATGGAAAGTTGTGTGAGACTCGGAGAAGAAAAGTGATATGCCCAAACTCAAAAAGGCATGTGTCAGAGTCTGGATGGGACCAGGTGTTCCTGAAAACAACCATTCTCTATTTGCAATATAATAATATGCTAATGTCTACATATTATCAAATGAACATATACTTCACTCTGCACCTGCTTTTTTGCGTGGTTTCAGCTTTTTCCCCTCTTGTTTTTAATTCTGCAGAACAAGATTCCTATTTTCCCAGAATAAGCTCATTACCTCTCAATTCATCATCAGGCTGCTGACACCGCCTCCCTTGGCCTCCTCTCCCTCTGATTGGAGAGATGGAGGGTGGAGGCTGGAATGCCAAACTCTTCCCAAAGCTTTCTTTTATAAAAGGCAGACCCCGGACTTCTCTTTTTCACTCCTCTCTGTAACTGCTGTTCTGCTTACTTTCAATTCCATGGAAAAAAGATGTCCCTTTCCTGAGAACCTCAGACACTTTCCCATACACTTTCTGTCCTCCTTTTGAATGTTGTCACTCCACAATAAGTTGTAAGCTTCTTGAGGGCAGGAACTTTCTTTTTATTAAATTGTATTCCCCATCACTTGGTATGCCTTAACCATAGTACTGCTTAATGTTTATTGGATTGGATTGGAAAATGAGATACTAAATGTAAAGTTCTAGAGAGCCATACAAATACCAGCTTTTAAAGATTTTTATTATTGTTATGTATGTCATTATATAAATGATTTTATTTCAGTGTTTCCACACTATAGATGTGTTTATTCCCTTCAGTTGTACAGATCAACCCATCTTTTTCTTATAATCCTGGGTGTGATTCTTGCTCATGACCTACTATCAATCTTCTATAGAAGATTAATTCAAAGTGTTGAATTTCTTTTAATTTCAACAATACTAATTTATTACTTGACATATATATATACATATATATATATATGTGTATATATATATATATATAAAATATATATATATATATATAGTGTCCCAAAAATCTTAGTGCAAAGCTTTAATAACTAACAATTTGAATGGGGTGAAGCGTCACTAAGATTTCTGAGAAAGAGGAAGAATTCACTACATGTTAAGGTACATCATTCTACATGGGATCATTATAAAAGGAAATTATATATATATATATATATATATATATATATATATATATATATGTATATATATATACATATATATATATATAATTCATTTATTTCCCTTCAATTTCTACTCATCACTCAGAAGGAAAGATCTTAAGGATCTTTACCACAACAGTTGTTCTTTTCTAGACAGTTTCCAGTTTATCAATATCCTTCCTAAAGGCTGTGTTCAGAATAGAACACAATAACCCAAATGTGGACTGACCAGGACATAGAACAATAGAATTGTCTCTTCTCTTGTCTAGTTTACTGTCTTTCTTTAAGGCAGTCTAAGATTGCAGTAAGTATTCGTTATTTTATACCTCTTTGGGCATAGTTCCAAATTGCTCTACAGAATGCTTGAACCAGTTCACAATTCCACCAACAATGTATTAATGTCTTATTTCCCCATATTCCCTCCGATGCTTGTTTTCTTTTTCTGACCTATTTGCTTATCTAATAGGTATGAGGTAGTTTTAATTTGTATTTCTCTAATCAATACTAAGTTATTTTAGAGTATTTTTTCATATGGCTATAGTTAGCTTTGATTAGTTTATTTGAAAACCGGTCATATCTTTTGATCATTTATCATTTGGGGAATGACTCTTATTTTTTTATAAATTTGCCTCAGTACCCTACATGGTTGATAATTAAGGCATTTATCAGAGAAACTTGTTTCAAAAAGAAAAAAAAGCTTCAAAATTATTTTCATAATTAATACTATTAAGTGTATTCCCTCTTTTATTTTATTCTATTTATTTTCTATTTATTAATTTCTATTTATTTTATTCTTTCTCCTTTTACCCTTCCCCACTTTAAAAATATTTTGCTTCTAACTACTCCTTTCCTCTATATGTCCTCCCATCTATTACCCTCCTTCTGCATCTTGCATGCCCTTTCCTTCCTACTTTCCTGCAAGATAAAATAGATTTCTATACCCATATCGAGCTTTATTTTCTTTTTGAGACAATTCTGATGAGAGTAAGGTTCATTCCCTCCATCTCTACTTTACCTCCTCCTCTATAAAAGCCTTTTCTTGTCTCCTTTATGGCAGATAATTTATTCCATTCCACCTCTTCCTTTCCCTTTCTCCCAGTACAGTCTTCTCCCCCACCTCTTTAATTTCATTTTTGTTTTTTAGATATTATCCTTGCATATTCAACTCACACCTGTGCTCTCTTTCTACATATCTTCCTTTTAGCTGTCATAATGAGAAAGTTCTTATGAGTTACAAGTATCAACTTCCCATGTAAGCAGGTAAACAGATAAACCTTATTAATTCCCTTTCCTGATTAACTTTTTATGCTTCTTTTCAGTCTTGTATTTGAAAGTCAAATTTTCTATTCAGCTCTGATCTTTTTATCATGAATGTTTGAAAGTCTTCTATATCATTAAATATCTATTTTTCCCCTGAATGATTATACTCAGGTTTTCTGGGGAAAATTAGGTGATTCTTAGTTGTAATCCTTGTTCCTTTGGTCTCTGGACTATCATATTCTAAGCCCTTTGATCCTTTAATGTAGAAGCTGCTAAATATTGTGTTATCCTGACTATGCTCCACTACACTTAAATTGTTTCTTTCTGTATACTTGCAACATTTTCTCCTTGATCTGGGAATTCTGTTATTTGGCCATAATATTCATGGGAGTTTTTATCTTGGGATTTCTTTCAGGAGATAATTAGTGGATTCTTTCAATTTCTATTTTACCTTCTGATTCTGGAATGTCAGGTCAGATCTCCTTGATGATTTCTTGAAATGTGATGTGTAGGCTCTTTTTTTTTTTTTTTGACTTTTAGGTAGTCCAATAATTTTTAAATTAGCTCTCGTTCTGTTTTCCAAGTCAGTTGTTTTTTTTTTTTTTCCCAAGACATAGTTAACATTGTTTTTTAAGTTTTTATTCTTTTTGTTTTGTTTCTTGATTTCTCTTCCTATTTGCTCAATTTTAATTTTTAAGGAATTATTTTCCCCAGTGAGCTTTAGTATCTCGTTTCCCATTGGTTAATTTTGCTTTTTAAAGCATCCTTCTCATTAACTTTTTCTACCTTTTTTTTTTTTGCATCACTCCCATTTCTCTTCCCAACTTTTCTCTACCTCTCTTACTTGATTTTCTAAATATCTTTTGAGTATTCCAATGATCTGAGCCCAATTCTTATTTTTCTTGAAAATTTTCTATATAGGAGATTTGACTTTATTATCTTTTTCAGAGTGTGTTTTGATCTTCCCTATCACCATAGTAACTTTTTATAGTAAGAATCTTTTTTCTGTTGTTTGCTCATTTTCCTAGCATGTTTCTTGACTTTTAACTCTGTTCAAGTAGGGCTCTGTTTCCAGCATGGAGGGTACAATGTCCCAAGGTCCAGGAATTTTGTGCGACTGTTTTCAGAGATCCATCTATGGACATGTAAGTTTTCAGTTCTTCTAAGGTGGTATTATCTAAAGGAGTGATGGGGAATATCCAGGCCACAAGTCTTATAAGGACCTTTAAATCATTTGGTCAGGTCCTGCCAAGAAAACCACAAATGACAATAACCTCCCACTACTTGAATTCTTTACATTAATAATTTGGCATGACTCATGATTGATGATATAAATATCTAAATGGCTCTTGGCTGTAAAAAAGGTTCCCCACCTTTAATCTAAATATCATTTTATTGCTCTCCTGATCTGTGCTCTGGTCTGTTAGTGACCATAAGCAGTCTTTTCTTCCCTAGAACTATGAGGAGGGTGCTTGTCCCACTTTGGCTGTAGATTCTAATGTATTCATGTTCCTTCTCTTCCTGAGACTGTGAGCTAGAATTGTGTCCCAGATCTGAGTATAAGTTAAGCAACAGAGTCCTGCTGCAATGCTAGCAGAGACCCCTTTTTCTGACAGCTGTTCAACCCTATTACTATCTGTGAGATGATCCAGAAGCAGCCACTGCTGATTCAGTAGCTCCCAAGGGCTGCTCTTGGATTTCTGGAGCTTTCTTGGAGCAATTTGCACTGGACTGTGCTTTCCTCTCACCCTTCTACAACAAACATTCCTGACAAACTTCTAAGTTATTTTGGTGGCTGTGGGCTAAGAAACAGGGAAACTACCACTGCTGCCACTGATTCAATCACCCCAAGACCTATTCCTGTATTAGCAGGGACTGGGCTATGATGGCACAGCTTGCACTGGACTGTGCTCCACTCTTACCCTGGTGCACAAGACCTTTCCTGCTGACCTAAGTTGTCTTCATCTGAAAAAATTTATTCCACACAATCTTTTTGTGGGTCCTGACACTCTAAAATTTGTTTCCAGTCATTAATTGAAAATATTTAGAGGGGGTAATGAGAACTTGAGTAAGTCCCTGCCTTTACTCTGACATCTTGGCTCCCCCTCCATGCATAGCTTTTGACCCAACAGTACCAGTACTAGTTTGTATACCCCAAAAGATCAAGAAATAGAGAAAGGACCCAAATCTATGAAAATATTTATAGCAACATTTCTTGTTTTGTGTGTGTGTGTGTGTGTGTGTGTGTGTGTGTGTGTGTGTGTGTGTGTGTAAACTAAGGAAATGCCCATAAGTTGAACAACAGCTAAAAATAAATATAGCAAATGAATTTAACAAAATATGACTTTCTATGTATACATATATTGTATTTGACATCTATTTTAACATGTTTAACATGTATGGGACTGCCTGCCCATCTAAGGTAGCAGGTAGAGAGAAGGTGGGGAAAAGTTGGAACAGAAGTTTTTGTAAGGGTCAATGTTGAAAAATTATCCATGCATATGTTTTGTCAATAAAAAGCTATAATAAAAAATACGATTTTCTTATAAGAAATGTTGAAGAAGAAAGTCAAAAGAACTTAGTAATACTTCTATGAACTGATGCATACAGAAGTGAGCAGAACCAAGAGAAGATTAATACAATGACTAAAACATTGTAAAGAAAAAGCTGAAAATTTTTTTAAAATAATGATTTTTATATTAACTATAATTCTAAATGAATAATCATTTCATTGAAGTATATTTACTGACTTCTTACAGAATGGAGTTGGACAAGCAGCAGAGAAAGAGACATACATTTTTAGACATTATCAATGTATGAATGTATTTTGCTTGACTATGACCATTTCTTATAAGAGGAGTTTGAGAGAATAGTAAATTTGGAGAAGAGAGGAACAAGAAATACTGATGCCAAAATTTAAAAAGAAAAGACTCACTGCAGCTTTGCTTTCTTATTATTAAAGCATTTTTGTTTTCAAAACATATACATAGATAGTTTTCAACATACACTCTTGCAAAAATTTGTTTCAAATTTTTCCCTCCCTTCCCTCAACACCCTCTGCTATATAGCAAGCAATCCAATATTCAACAGGAGCAATTTATACATATATATATATGTATATATATATATATATATATATACATATATATATATATATTTACACAATTATGCTGCACAAGAAAAATCAGATCAAAAAGCAAGAAGAAAGAAAACAAATGCAAAACAAAACCATTGGAACTGGCCTGAATCACCTCATTATTAAAAAGAGCCATGCCCATCAGAATTGATCATCATATAATTTTCTTGTTGCTATGTAGAATATTCTACTTCTACTGTTCTCCTAGTTCTACTCACTTCATTTAGCAGCAGTTCATGTAAGTCTCTCCAGGCCTTTCTGAAATCATCCTGCTTATCAATTCTTACACAACAATAATATTTCATAACATTCATATACCATAACTTATTCAGTCATTCTATACCTGATGGGCATTCATTCAGTTTCTAGTTGCCTGTCACTACAAAAAGTGCTGTCACAAACATTTTTGCACATGATCCCTTTACCTTCTTTAAGAGCTCTTTAGGATACAAGCCCAGTAGAGACACTGCTGGATCAAAAGATATGCACAGTTTGATAGCCCTTTGGGAATAGTTCCAAAATTGCTGTCCAGAATGGTTGGATCAGTTCATAATTCCACCAATAATGTATCAGTGTCCCACTTTCCACATCCCCTAACAGTCATCATTATCTTTTCCTATCATTGTGGCCAATCTGGTACCTCAGAATTGTCTTAATTTTCATTTCTCTAATCAATAGTGATTTAGAGCATTTTTCATATGGCATAAATAGTTTTACTTTCATCTGAAAATTGTCTATTCATATCCTTTGACCATTTATAAATTGGAGAATGGCTTGAATTCTTTATAAATTTGAATCAATTCTCTCTATATTTTAGAAATGAGGCCTTTATCAGAACTCTTGGATATGAAAAATTTCCCCAGTTAATTGCTTCCCTTTTAACCTTGTCTGCATTGGTTTAGTTTATTCAAAAATGTTTTCACTTAAATATAATCAAAATTGTCCATTTGCATTTCATAATGTACTCTAGTTCTTCTTTGTCCACAAAGTCCTTCCTTCTTCACAGATCTAAGAAGTACATCATCCTTTGTTTTTCTAATTTACTTATATCATTCTTTATGTCTAAATCATGAAGTTGCAAACTTCTTAAGGGTAGAGACTAACTTGCTTTTTCTTATTTGCCATATTCTGCTTCCCTTCTAATACTGCCAGCATTAGCTTTATTTGTTAAAAAAAAAAAAAAAAAAAAAAAAAAACCTTTTTTTTTCTAGCTCTATAAAATAATTTCTTAAGAGTTTGATTGGTATGGCACTGAATAAGTAGATTAATTTAGTACTATCATTTTTATTATAATACCTCGGCCTACCCATGAGCATTTGATATTTTTCCAATTGATTAGATCTCAGTTAATTTGTTTAGAATGTGTTTTACATTTGTGTTCCTATAGCTCCTGATTTTCCCTTGACAGGTAGACTCCCATATATTCTATATTATCTACAGTTATTTTAAATGGAATTTCTCTTTGTATCTTTTGCTGCTGGACTGTGTTGGTAACATATAAAAATTCTGATGATTTATATGGATTTATTTTTTTATCCTGCAACTTTGCTAAAGTTGTAAATTGTTTCTAGTAGGTTTTTAGTTGATTCTCTGGGATTTTCTAAGTATACCATCATATTATTTACAAAGAGTGATAATTTGATTTCTTCATTAACTACTTTAATTCTTTTAATTTATTTTTTCTTCTCTTATTGCTAAAATTAATATTTCTAACAGAATATTGAATAGTAATGGTGATAATGGGCAACCTTGTTTACTCCCTGATCTTACTGGGAATGGTTGTAGTTTATCCTCATTGCATATGATGTTTGCTGATGGTTTTAAATGAATGTGAAGCATTTCTTAAGGTATAGAAAAGAACAGAAGGAAATCCTGAGGGAGATAGTTAAACAAGATTTTAAACCAATATATTGAATAATCATATATTTATAAATTTATTTTAAAGATAAACTGTATGTAATAGTGATTTATAGTTTCATAGGCTACTGTTTTATCATTGTCTGTGTTTGGAAACATAAGTATTTGCTTGCATTTTTCAAGTTTAGAAATCAGATCAGTGAATGGATTAGAGCAATACAAAGTTGTTCTTTGTTTCAGGGAACATAATATAATGAGTAGAACTTTGGACTTTGAGACAAGAAGACTTGAGTTCAAACCTTGCCCCAACAATTTATAGCTGTGAGACTTTGGGCAAGTCATTTGCCCAACATTAGCCCCAAAACTAGGTCTCAGTTTCTTTATTTGCAATTTAAGTATTGTAATACATGCCTCTGAGATCCCTTCAAACTCTGAACTTATAGTTCTATGATCCTTATTGTGTACTTTTCTTTAATTATAAAATGAAAGAGACATATTAAATAACTTCTAAGATCTCTTGTGAATCTAATTCTGTGACCCTATGAGCAAAAGGAGAAGATTTTCTTTCAATGGATAGAAATTTTTTTAAAAAAATTAAAAAAATGCAAAGAAAAAAAAGATATCAGGAAATTTATAGTACAAGCAATTCGTTGGACTGTAAGAGAGACGCAATCCCAAACCCAAAAGGAAAGTCACCTACTTTGCCATTATCAAGTCTCACTTAACTGTCTTGCTTGGGCAGCTTTTAAAACTATTAGCTCTGAAACCAGTGTAAACTTTGCATTTAGGAATATTGGGAATAATAAGAGCAAAGAGACAAAGGAGAGAAATTGAAAGGAAAAGGCTAAGAAAAGAAGAAAGAAAGAAAGAAAAGGAAGAAAAGGGAGAAACTTGAAAAGAGGAAGGCTTTAGAGCTTTGCTCCCTCAGAATTGAAGAGAAGTCATTCTTTAGGGTTATGATATCTTTGTCATTTAGGCTCTTACCAAAATTTGCCTATTTTATTTTGTTCTAAATGAATTGTCAGAATATTAGGAGGTACTCTGTTTTCCAGGGCTAAGACCTAGCAGGCAAGCTGTGCCCTGAGCTTGGTATATATAAAGGGCTGAAACCCTGAGTTGATGCACTGAGGTTGGACAACTGAGCACTTAAGGCTAATTACTGATTGAACAATACTCTATTAGCATATGCTTGGGGAAATGGCCTTTCCCACTATTCTGTGCTGGTTCAATCTTTTGATGTATACAGAGAATTGTGGGAAGGATTAGAGGGTGGAGTAAGACAAGCTAGAGTGACTTTGTGGTAGAGGAAGAGAAGGAAGATCGTGGAAATCCTGTGTCCATTCCTTTCTCTTCTACCCCTAAAGACCAAGAATAAAGACCAAGGACTTTTGCTTATCCTGACTCCGACTGATTCTAAAGTATCCAGGGTGCTAACCTGGTTATCACAGTATAACAACAGTCCTTTGAACTCATCCTCTGAGTGATCTCATCTTCTGACAAAATCACATTATTATTTTATGATTTTGATCAGTACCAGTGTTCTCTGAAGCTCAGACAAGCACCAGACAAAGTGGAACAAGTTCTGGTCACAAAGCCCTGCTATTAATCAAACTCGTATCATTGTTGCTATTATCCCTCATTATGAATACTACAACTCACTGTATAGCCATTGGTATAAATATTAAGATCTGCCCTCATGATCTTGGGTACCCTCACTAGAGGGAGGACCCCAGCACATGTCTCATTTCCTTCCTTGTTTTGACTTTGAAATGAAACTTCTGTTTGATTCCTGATTCCTGTTTCTAGGCTACTCTGCCCAGCTCTGGCCATCCACAAGTTAGAGGCTAATTAGGTCCAGTTAACATTAATTCTTGATAGTCTCCAATGCTTTGGACAATGTTTTGTCCACACCAGTTGTTTTATTTGTTTATCTTTCATTTTCAAAGAGGACCAATGATATCACAGGGTGATATCCATCATGTGTGAACAGGATTTAACTGAGGCAGAGCTGCACAAAATCATCAGCACTCTCTTTTCTTGAGTTGTCAAAGTCCAGTGGCAGGACAAAAATCAAGATGAGTGGCGACCGCCTGAGATTCACTAGATGACCTAAGCATCTTTTATATCCGACCAAGCTCTAAATGTTCCACAGTGCCTGTTTTAGCTGCCTTTATGACACTTGGAACAAATTGTCCTCATCTACCCATTCTGCTAGAGGAAATCTTTACAAGCTTGGGATAGACATTGCCCTAACTCACTGACAGGTTTGTAACCCATCAGTTCCCCTCAACCTGGTTTACCCCATCTGCCAGATATTCTCCTGGGATGTGGCCAGTGCAGATGCCACAGCTTCTGGAAGCCACAGGTGAAAGTTGAGTGACAGATAGACACCAAATATGGATGAGCATTTCCAAAAAAAGTTCAGCAACCCTCACACCAGAAGTGCTCATTCTCCCTGAACACCCATACACCTATAATAAGCATTTAACAAATAGATATTAAATTTAATTAAATCCTTACTATGGAGAAAAAAAGAATTAGAAATTTTGCTTATAGGATTACATATTCATCAAACAGAGAGGAAGTTCTTAAAATTTATTTTAAAAATGGAAGACAATGGGAAGTTGGAATTGGAATCAGAAGAAGAGGGATCAGTCTTTAATGTAATATTCTATATTAATTAGATATCAATTTACCTTCAGTTTTCATGTGTTATTGTGCATATCTAATCTTTCTAGTGAGTCCATAAAAGGCTATCAATTCCCAGACACAATTTTTCCTTCCTGAGGAATATATCTGTTTAAATTTCAAACATATCACTTCTATAGTTCCAGTATTATTTGTTTATTCATCTCAGCAAGAATATCTGATAAATACATGCATTCTCTCCTGAAACCACACTGACTTCTTGGTATCTTATAAGCTCACTCAGGAGACATACAGAGTAGATGAACACATTTTGAATTCCTGTACATATGCCTATTTCCCTTTTAGTCTTCTGAGATAGCTACTGCCTCGTTCAACAATTTAAACAATTTTTTTTCTATACAATACTAATGTAATTTAAGATTTTTTCCTTCTCAAGCATACTAGTAAACTTTTGGTTTTTAAATGTAATGGTTAAAAATAATAGTACACCAAAGGATAAATGCTCCAATTCACAGGAATAAATCATATCAAAAATATTTTTTCCTCATGGAAAATTTAAATTTGCTTTATATTACCTAGGCCTTAGGCTTTAATAAAGAACAAAAAGGGCTCTATCCCAAACAGCAAAAAAGATAATTCCTTACATTTCTATTGTATTTTTCTATCCTTTTATTTTAAAGGGCTGTTATATACATTATATCAGCTAAGTTTCAAAATCCAGTGAGAATTAGGTTATGAAGAATGTTCAGAGCTCTTTATAATTTAGCCTAACCTAATCTTAGTGTTCTTCACGTACTCTTTAATCCAGTGATAGTGGTCTTCTTGTTCCAAGAACAAGACCATGGACAAAAATAACTGTCAACATCCTTCCCCCTACTGCTATGTTACTGTTGAATTCTTCAAACCTAGAAATATGTCTCATTCAATTAGTAATTGATGCTTTCCTCTAATTAGCCATTCCCCTTCCTGTTTTTCCCAGGCTTCATGTCACTTAAGATATCTGAGCCAAGGTCATAATTTTAATAAATATTTTAATGGGATTAAATAAAAATATAATAAATTACAGACAAAAGCTACCTAAGAAATGATAACCATCTCAGTTTCCCTCACCTGTCCAGCTTTTTTGCTCTCGTTGAAAGGACTAAATTCAGGGACCCTGATTCAGGTTCCTGATTCCACAACAAAGAAGAAGAAAGGATGGTGATAGATTCTTTTAAGAGTTGGCACCATCTGGGAGCTGGACTTATCTGCCTGGCTTGAACAGCTCTAGATATTTTGACAGTGCATGTATTGACTCCACAATGTTTTCTCATTGTTCAGAAGGAAATATAAATATACAGGATAAATTGGTATTTAACATGACAAATTTAATATACATTTTAAAAGCTATGTATTATAGTCATGATGGCTTAACAATCCTCATGTTCTGATTTTCTTTGTTTATGGAAATGTTTGTGCTTATTGTTGATTTGCTAGTTCACAATAATTTTTTAAATAAAAAAGGTCCTATATATTTACAGTAGTATTTTCTGTAGAATCAAAAAGTAAAATAAAATAAAATAAAGGATATGATCAACAATGTATTATGGTGCATAAATGTAAGGGAATGTAAATCAGTTTGTCAGTTAGTCAATATTTATTAAATATCTATAATATGCCAGGAACTATAATAAGTGCCAGGGATACAAAAAGAGACAAGAGACAGATCTTGACCATACAGGGCTCACAATCTAATAGAGGAGTCAACAAGCAAACAAATATAAACTAACGCATTGTTCGTGGGGTTGTGAAATTATCCAACCATTTTAGAGAGCAATCTGGAATCATCCCAAAAGGCTTATCAAACTGTACATAACCCTTTGACCCAGCAGTGCCATTACTGGATCTGTATCCGGAGGAAATCATAAAGGAAAGAAAAGGACCCACGTGTGTAAAAATGTTTGTAGTTCTTTTTGTGGTAGCAAAGAATTAGAAAAGGAGTGAAGCCCATCATTTGGGGAATGGTTGAATAAGATATGGTTTATGATGATAATGGAATATTATTGTTCTATAAAAATGATGAACAAACTGATTTTAGAAAGGCCTGGAAAGGTTTACATGAACTAATGTTGAGCAAAACAAGCAGTACCAGGAATACATTGTACACAATAACAGCAAGAATGTACAATGATCAACTATGAAAGACTTAGTTCTTCTCAGTGGTTCAGTGATCTAATAGACTTTGGACAGAAAATGCCATCTGCATCCAGAAAAAGAACTAAGGAGACTGAATGTAAATTAACACATGCAATGTTTACTTCTTTTTTTCTGTTTTGTTTTGTTTTTAATTTCTCCAGTGGTTTTTCCCTTTTGCTCTGATTTTTCTCTCCAAACATGATTCATAAAACAATGTGTATTAAAAGTAAACAAATTTTCTGGAGGAAAAAAAGAAAATTACCTTTACATGTCATTGAAAAATACTATTTTTTAAAAAGATTGGTAATTATTTGGAAAATAAACTAATAAGGAAGTTTGGAAGAGGGAAAGGTTTGGGGAAAAGATAATTTAGTTTTGTACATTTTAGGTTTAAGAAGTCTACTTGACATGTCTGTAAGATAGTTGGAAATGTGAGACTATAAATCAGCAAAGAGATTGGGACAGCATAAGTAGACTTGAGAATTGTTAGCATAGAGATGATAGCTAGTGAACTATAAGTGATGAATATTAATACAGAGAAGTATGTAAAGATGTGAACTTATGCAAAGTTACAGATGTGGAAAATCAGTCTCGGAGAGATTATTATATGTCTATAATCATAAAGATAATGTATAGAAGAGGTTGGATTTTAACTAAATATTTCTTGATTCCAAGAGCAACATTCTATCTCTAATAAAATGCTATCTATTAATTATTATTCCTATTATTACTAATAACAACAGTAACAATAACAGTAGCAGTTTATATCAGCATAGCACTTTAGAGTCATAAAGTGAATATCCACACTATGTAATTCCTATCTCATTGTAAATTAAAAGTTTGAAACTCTTTGGTAGAAATACTTTTATTCATAAGTTAAAAAGCCATAAATCTTAATCTTCTTTCAATCCAATAACCTCAAATGAACTTCAATCAATTTTTTTATGGAAAGTAGGATCAAAATGCCTCTATATCTTAATTTAAGAACTGCTTCACGTAATAGTCATAAACCCTGGAAAACTGATTAGGGTACCTCCTTTCTCCGAAGATCATTAAAAGTCTGATAGATTGTGATATGGCAAAATTTTAGATGAATCAAACTCCAAAAGCCTCTTCCAGTCTGTTTTAGAATCAACTAATATTTTGATTTCCTTATAAAACTTTCTGCAAATATAAATTTCACAACTGGCTTAACATTCTATGAAAAGAAATGTAACACATTATGAACTGTCACATTTTCCTCACTGACAACAGAATACTGACAACTATAATAATTTTATGCAGAAATTTAATTAATGTAAATTAATTGCCATAACAAAGAGAATAAAAGAATGCAGTAAGCATCTTGGTAAGCAAGCATCTTACTTGCCAAATAGAAAGAGATGGCCACCAAAGGCTATGCCAATCTAGAATATAAACTCATTTGTTAATGTTTATAAAGGATAATGGATGATTTTTAACAGTATGATCTCATAAAGCAAAAAGAAACAGCAGGGAGTAAAACAATTTTAAAGAAAACCTGGCAAGATACCCAACTTCTCAAAATCATCCCAAAGGCATTTAAGGACAAAAATGCAGAATTAAAAAGGAGATTTGCATATATATATATATATATACATATATATATACATACATATATATAAATTATTTTCCATGAAGAACAGTAGAGTCATGACACCTGAACTCTGACATCACAGACCTGTACATGATCATAGATGAGAAAAAAATTAATGCTAAAGGGAACAAAGATAGGACAACAAACATTAGACTCAATAATGAAATAGAAGTCCAAGCTTGAGACAATACAATTGTAAGGACATTGAGCAATTTAATATATAATATCTAAAAGAGAATGAAATACCAAAAGCAAAGCTGGGGGAAAATCAGCCTTTACTCATTTGTTAATTTTTTTTTTTTTTTTTTTTTTTTTTTGTTAAAAGAAGGGATGAAGAAAGAATCAGTAACTACTAATCTACACACCTACTCTTCAATGAACTCTTCATTTTTATGAGAATGTGTAAAGTCCTGTGGTCTCTCAATTGTAATCCTTCTCTGGGAGGAGGTTTCTTTTCTGAATAATCTTTTCCTCTGTGAGTAGGTTTCTTGGGAGGCTTCTGGGACCTTCCCCTCCAAAAGTGTGGGATTGCTGGACTTGCGAATCCACAGGATGTCTTCTCTTTGACTCAATCCAGACTGCCGTCCCAACTCAATGTCCCAGTCTAGACTTCCCAAGAAACCTGCTACAGAGGAAAAGATTATACAGAAAAGAAACCTCCTCCCAGAGAAGGATTACAACTGAGAGACAACAGAACTTTATAAGAATGAAGTAAGGGCGTCTTTGATAAAGTATTAGAAGAGAACAAGCAGATGTTCATAAGCAATCAGAAACAATGAACCATGTCTACTACTGGACAATTAATTGTTTATTAATTAATTGTTTATTTAAGAAAAAGCATTTGATTTGGTAGAGCAAAATACCAACTACCTTACAGAATTTTTTCAAGAAACTGTCTTTAATTCATGCCTCAAAATCATTAAAGATCCATGTAAAGATAATGCACTAGGGGCAGCAAAGTGGCACAGTGGATAAAGCACCAGCCCTAAAGTCAGAAGGATTTGATTCAATCTGGACTCAGATACATAACACTTCCTAGCTGTGTGATCCTGGGCAAGTCACAATTCCAATTGCCTCAGCAAAAAAAGTTTTAAAAAAAGATACACCAGAAATTAAGTGATTCCTCAATCCTCTAATCATAAACAACATAAAGGACATAAAACAGGGAGTTGTATGTTTACCAAATGTGTTTGCCACTGTGCCAGATGAAACTCCCCCAGGAGTCCACATGGAGGACAGATTTCCTGTGGATGTCTTCCAAATATTCCTGTTTGCAGATGGCATTGTATTGGTTTCATTAAGTCCTGGAACACTGAAGGGCCTCCTGGAAGAGATCAGTTATCACTGTCCTGGCCATTTATCTAAAAAATAATGTCTATTGCCCAAATATTAAAATACATTTTAGGAGCAGCTAAGGACTCAATAGACAGTGCACTGACCCTGGAGTCAAGAGAATCTGATTTTAAATCTAGTCCCAGAACATACTTTCTTGCTGTGTGACCCTGGGCAAGTCATATTACCCCAATTACCTTGCCAAAAAAAAAAAAGGGAGAGAAAGAGAAAAGAAAATGCATTTATTTGATGGACAATATATTTATCTATATGATATCTGTATATGAAATACAGATGAACAATAAGTTAGGTTGCCCAGAGTTGAACAGGAGGAGTAGAACAAGCTGTATTGTCTTTGAAAAACTACAGTCCCAATTTTACATGAAAGCAAAGGTCCTTCTTTTTAATACCAACAATCAACCAATGTTGCTGTATAGCATGACATGAAATAAAAATTTCTAGAGAATCAAAAATTAATATTTCATAAAGTTGAATGGTAGGTATAAAAAGACTGCAAAATATTACCAATGATAAACCCTAAAAAGATGGGAATGAAAGACATCATCAAGGAATTATGTGACAGAAAGAGAGGAGAGATTGTTCCTGTCTCAAGGGCAAAAACATAAGTATGGAGCAATCAAATTAATTGTAGATTATTATAATATACTAAGAGGGAAGTGATGAGGTATGAATTAGGATAGTGGTCTTATCAGTGCAGAGAAGAGAATGGAAGTGAAAGAAATAGTGGAGGCAGAACCAATAAAATAGGCAACTGATTGAATAAAAGGCTATGGGAAAGGGAAGAGTCACAGATATTGCTGAGATTTAGAACCTGGGTGATGGGAGGTACAAGAGATGTAGAAAAATTTGCAGTCAGAGAAGGTTTAGATAATTCTATAGCAGTTATATTGAGATTGAAATTCCTTAGAGCTTCCAAATGAAGAAGAATAGTGGTTAGCACCCTGGATAGAACTTGGCAGCCCATATGAACAAATTGTTGTCTACAAATGGTTAATGTAATTCAACGCCACTAAACAATTGTTCTGGCTAACTAATAAAACTCTGGCCTAGTTCGAACCTATTCTGAAGCTGTTCAAAGTTATCACAACAAAGGTCTCAAAATCTAAGGCTCCTCCTTTGATAAATACTTTGGTATAATTTGCTTAGCTTGATTCAAAAGTAAGGACTTCTTTTTGATAACACTCAGTCAATATGTGTTGATACTTTGAATGGCTTTGAATGACCTCACTATCCTTTGCTCTTACACAAAAGCCACCTGGTTGTCTGGAGATAAGGTTTCTATCTACAGGTTTCCAATAACATCCATATATGTTGATTGCAATCTTCAAAATTTAATTATGCAAGTGAATCCTGGATATAATGAGCATGTTTCTGTTGAATTGTACTGTGTGATCTGGGGACCATTGCTTCTTCAACTGTTCCTCCTTCAAGATAGTCCATCTTCTGAATCCTGGTATTTTCACTGACTCTCCCTCATGTCTGAAAAGTTCTGACTCTTCATCTCCAACACCTAACTTCCCTGTCTTCCTTTAAGTCCCATATAAAATCCTATCTTCTACCCCCAAAAAAAGTCTTCCCTGTTCCCCTTAATTCTAGTATCTTCCTTCTGCTGATTATTTCCCATTTATGCTACACATAGCTTGTTTTTGCATAGTTGTTTACATGTCATCCCCTCTGTTAGACTGTGAATTAGTTGAGAGAAGGGACTATTTTTACCTTTCTTTGTATCCACAGAACTTAGAACAGTGACAGTTATAAAGTAGGCATGACAATAAATATCAGTATGTGTTTACTAACTGAAAAGTAATAAGCTTATAAAACAACTTATGTATCCAAGGGCAGAAAAACCATTCCAGGTGTCCCATCACAGTTCTCACTATAAGGTCCTGGATCATTTTTTGTAATGTTTGCTTGATGGACTGTCTCTTCATAAGTTTTTCTTTTTGGGGGGTGGGAGGTTGCTATTATTTATCATTCAGTTATTCAGTTGAGTTCTTTATTTCTTTTTTGGGTTTGTTTGTTTGTTTTTTGGCAAAAGCGCCAGAGTGGTTTTCCTTCTCTTTTCTGAAGGTTTAAGGCAAACAATGACTTGCCTCTAGTCACACAGGCAATGAGTTTCTGAAACTGGATTTGAACTCAGGTCTTCCTGACAGCAGGCCAACTACTCTATACACTCCTTCCATATTTACGTTTAACATCCTGTTTTCTCTTCTACTCTCATCAATGGACAGATGTCCTAAGAAGGCAAACATGAAAGCATAACAGCATAAAGGTATTATTTGCAGACTTCAGGTGACGAGTAGAACTGTATTGCATAAGGTAAACATAATTTCTACATATGATAATTACTATACTGTGTATATATAGTTCCACATGTTTATACATATAAATAACAACTTAATTTTCTAATACAGAAAAAAATCCTTCTGAAAATTATTTAAATCATTCTCTCTTTTCTTTGGGCCAGCCCTTTGCCTTAACCCTTAATTCACAAGGTTGGAGTATAGCAATTCCTAATGTTATTATATGTTAAAATAAGGAGTCTTCCGATTCTCCATACTGCATCTCTATTTGACCTTGTGTATATTCAGGAATTAACCATTCTATTTAAAATCCCAAATCTTAATTCCTTCAAAATTCATTTTTTCATTTAATCATTAAAAAGTACCACACATTTAAATAGGCATTAGAATTGTAGAAACGAGATGTTGGTGCTCCCTCTTCTGGTTCTTAACGGAAATTGATCTGCAAACACTTTGAGTAGGCTGACTGCCATCATCTGAACTTCTGATTGGTTCCCTAGAGCACTTTTAACATTCAACATATTTTGATTGAGTTTTCTACATAACTTGAACTGAACTAAAATGCCATATTAATACTCATTGTCTTGCAGATGATAAAAACAATATTGAAAGAAATGTCTTATGTTCAAGGTTAGAAAGAATGTTACTTTTAGAACTGGAAGAATAGAATAGAAACTGGAAGAATGGGGTAATAAAAAGGCCACATAAAACTTGACAGTTTCTTTTAAAATGATGTCTGAAATGTAATAAAAATAGGTTCTCTCTTTGATGTAAGTATATGTTAAACTAGCATTACCATAATAAGAGTCACCTATCTGATATAAATATTTTCTGCAGTCGCTGCAAAAAAATTCCAAAATCTGCCTGGAACCTCAAATACATCAGGAGTTCATTTTTTTTTCATTTTCATTTCATTTTTTCATTCATTTCATCCACACATCCTCCATTAGTATTTCCCTCTAGTTTCCTGCTTCCTCAGCATCTTGTCTTCCCCCCCTCAATTGAAAACTACCAAACAAAATCAGAAAACTAAAACTTTCAAGATCATGACAACAGTGAAAAATTTAAAATTTGGTTTTCTACAACTTTGATGTTTAAGCTTCTATTACCACAGATCATAAAAGGTCAGAGGGAAAAAAAGCTTAGTTCAAGGAAAACAGTGCCCAAGTGCTTTAGAACCCCATTATTAAGGCAACTGATTGGCAGACTAACACATCCTCATCTGTCTGTCTTCCAGAGATATAGATTTCCTAATGCCATTCTTCTTAAGTTGCCAACTTCTTCCTCTGGGTTAACTTATTTTTAGGCAGCCCTCAGTGAAATTCAATTCATGAATTGAACTCATGTTTTGAAATGAAATGAATAAGAAGAAGAAGAAATAACCTAGTCCAGCTTTTTTTTTTATTACAAATGAAGAAACTAAAGATGAGGATTTCTTAATTAAGTGTTTTATAAATGAGGTCTTGTATAGTTTGGGTCCTATTTTCCTGTAGCCAAGAAATTCCTGCAGCTACAGTTTCTGCAAGATCTTTACAATTTCCTTTTAAGTCCTTTGGTTATGCTTAAATTTATTCTGAGAAATAACAACATAAATCACATGCTTTATATCAAGACAATTTTTTATTTCTTATGGATAATGAGTACAAATGACTAGCAATCTTCAAAATTCTATTCTACAGATACTTTAGATCAAATTTCAGATCCTACAGCCCATAATAGAAATGAGCTATCTTTAAACTAATAGAGAAAGTAGATGCTCGATATAGTTACTGCACCTGTCATAAAAGTAAAGAGTGGCTTGGGTTCACCAATGGAGTACAAAGCTTAGAACTCCAATAATAGTAAAAGCTCACATTTACATAGACCTCACCTCACCAAGTATTTTTCTCATAAAAACCCTGAGAAACAAGAACAATGGTGATTTCTCCATTTTACAACTGGAGAAATCAGAAGTTGAAGAGATTGTACACAATCCCATTTGGAGCCAGAATCACAGATAAAAAATAATGAAGAGCTATTATTTGAGGGCCAAAACTATTTTCTTGTTTCTGTATTGTATTCCCATTGTCCCTGACACAGTGACTTGCTATCATTAGCGACTTGATGAATATTTATTGAATAGATAGGAAGACTTGGCTTCCATTTCTGGTTTTTATTACCAGAACTTTTATGACCTTGGACAAGTCATTAGCCTTCATTCCTTTCAGCAGTAAATAAAATAAAATAAAATAACTTGGACTAGATTATTTCAAAAGTCTGTTTCAGTTCAAAATATATGATCCTATGAATTTAATTTCACTGAAGGCTGCCTACAAATAGAGTAACCCAGAGACATATACTGGAAACTTAAGATTTGGCTTTAGGAAACATAGCCAAAGGAAATAGAGAAGACAACAGAACATTGCACAAAATGAAGAAAAGGGGAACCCAAGAAGTGGGACCAGAGAAGAAAATAGAGATTTTCTGTAATCCCTTTTGAGAATATCCTGCTTTATGACTGAAAATGTCATAAGTAATATTTTCTGGAGCACCAAATACTACATTATGATAATGATTCTTTAAGCTCCTAATTTCCCCCCCCCTGAGGCTGGGGTTAAGTGACTTGCCCAGGGTCACACAGCTAGGAAGTGTTAAGTGTCTGAGACCAAATTTGAACTCTGGTCCTCCTGACTTCAAGACTAGTCCTCTATCCACTGTGCCACCTAGCTGCCCTATAAGCTCCTAATTTAAGTTTAATTCTCTTTAAAATTAAAATTTTAGATAATTTAACTCTTTGAATCAATAATATTCTAAGTCTGTTAGTAAATATTTATTTGTTGCATATTCTCTGGGGAAATTAAAAAATCATGCAATCCTATATTTTGAGCCGAAGAGATCTCAGAGAATCTCATGTAATATAACCACCTCATTTTATAGATGAGGATCTAAGATTTAAAGTGGCTTAGTCACTTGCCCAATGTCACAGAGGTTTTAACTGGTTAAAGTCAGAATTCCAACTCAGGCCCTTTGACTCCAAACCCAATACTCTTCCCACTCTGTTATACTTTCTATAAGATTTTTTATAAGCTACTTTCCATAACAATATTAAGGTAAATTATTGGAATCATTTTCGGACTAAAACTGTGGCTTCATTGATATGAGAAAACTCTTTAATGGAGATCAGCATTTACTATAAACTTATGATCTTAACATTTTCTGAGTCAAAGAATATGAACAGACAACTTTCAGATAAAGAAATTAAGCCATTTCTAGTAATGTGAAAAAATGCTCTAAATCACTATTGATTAGAAATGCAAATTAAGACCACTCTGAAGTACCACCATATACCTCTAAGATTGGCTTAGATAATAGGAAAACATAATGATGAATATTGGAGGGGATATGGGAAAACTGGGGCATTAATAAATTGTTAGTGAAGTTGTGAACTGATTCAAGCATTCTAGACAGCAATTTGGAACTATGCCTAAAGGGCTATCAAACTGTACTTACTCTTTAATCCAGCAGTGTCCCTACTGGGTCTGTATCCCAGAGATCATAAAAAAGAGAAAAGGACCCACATGTGTAAAAAATGTTTGTAGCAGCCCTTTGTATAGTGGCAAGGAACTGGAAACTGAGTGAATGCCCATCAGTTGAGAATAGCTAAATAAATTATGGTATATGGAATATTATTGTTCTATAAGAAATGATCAGCAGGATGATTTTAGAGAGTCCTGGAGAGACTTACATGAACTGATGCTATGTAAAGTGAGCAAAACCAGGGGAGTACTTTCCATGACAACAAGATTATATAATGGTCAATTCTAATGGATGTGGATTTTTTCAACAATGAGGTGATTCAGGTCAGTTGCAATGCTCTTGTGATGAAGAGAGCCATCTGCAACCAGAGAGACAACTGTTCACAAAATAGTACTTTCACTTTTTTATTGTTGCTTGTTTGTCTTTTCTTTTCTTTCTCATTTTTTCCCTTTTTGATCTGATTTTTCTTGTACATCATGATAATTGTGAAAATATATATATAGAAGAATTGTACATGTTTAATTTGGATTACTTGCTGTGTTTTAGTGACACTAGGCTAACTCAATATCATACTTTAACAAGATAAAATAGGATTAAGCTTGTGTCCCCACTTTTAGTTAATACTCTGTCTATTGAACACTGACTTTCATATTAAAACACATTCCATTGCTCTCTTTTACTAGTGATGCTTTTATTTATGTGGTTTTGAAAATTGATATCACTTCAAGGAAATGTGTAAATCTTGTAACTATATAAAAGTATATACTTTGATGACTATTAAGAGATATTATAGTCGCTGCTGGTATAGGGAAATAAAGCATTTCAAAGATCAATCATTCAAACTCATATCAAAATATGATAAGATAGTAAATTGAATAAAGTTTTAAAAATCTGTAAAACAACACCCAGAATTCAAAAACCGCATTATTAATTCTAAGAAAAGAAAAACAGAGACTTCAGCCTAGCTAAAGAGGTTATAAGCTTCAAAGAAGGAAGAACAGAAAGAATACCAGTTTTTCTTTAAGCAGCTAACTTTTACTATTAAGCAATTAATTAGTCAGTAAAGATTACAAAGTGTTTACTACATTTCAAGTGCTATGCTAAGCACTGAGAACACAAATAGGAATAGTAAGACATTTTTCTGCTTTCAAGGACTTAATATTCTTATAGTGGGATTCTACAAAAAAAAAAGTTTAATAGCATGACAGAAAAGCTCAGGTGTCCTATGGGTGCAAAGATGGAATAGATCTTTTGACATATCCTAAAGTCAGATGATAGTGCAAGAGTATGGTGGGTACTGAGGCAGTGAAGATGGCAGAACCTTATAGTTTCCAAAAGAAAGAATGTATGACCCCCATTTCATCCAAGACATGTGAATAATCGAATAGCCCTAATGACTTCTAGAATAGGGGAGAAGATGAAGAAGGAAAATAATCAGAGAAGAGCATATAATAAACAAGATAATGTAAAAATTAGAGTAACAAAGATTAGAAAAAATGTAAATTCTACTTAGCAAATTCATTTTTTACTCAAGGTTAGACTATTATCAAAAGTTCTTGTGATCCCATGTGAACATTTTCATCAAATTGTTAAATCCATCAAAACATTCTTCAGAGAATTTTTTTTTAATTTTTAAGTGGACATAGAAATATTATCCCCATGGAGGGAAGAATAAATCTTGACAAACACATTACTATACTAAGAAACAAAATCACACTAAAACTGCAGAAATATCTAAATGAAAATGTAATACTGCAACAAGACATTCCATTTTGTTGCCCATTACAAAAGGTTAAAAAATTTATGTGCTGGGAACTTGTTGATTTATAACACATTGAAAATGTTTTAACTAAAGTCAAAACTAAACTCAGAAAAATTGTTTCTCAAAAGTATGATTAATACATAATTAGATAAAAATGTATTTTCATGATGAAAAATTAAAGAATATATAGCAAAATATTGTGAATTCATTGTCAAATTGCATAAAACAAAAGACTACATCAAAAGGATATATTGCATATTAAAATTTGTAAGGCTTACAAAAATTATATGTCAATAAATTGAATTATTTTATTTTGTCTCATTAAATTTGAACACCACTATAGATGATTGGCTCATAAAATTTGCAGATGACAAAAAGCCAGGAAAGATATCTGACACACACTAAATAACAAAGGAAGAATCAGGGGTATATACAAATCAGTTCCTATAGCCTCTTGATTTCTAATTGTTATATTTTCAGTGTGAACAAAAAAGTCAGCAAACACTACAAATCAGGGGTTGATTATTGTTTTGTTGATTATCTAGTCTTAATAAAATAATGAATAAAAATGTTAATAATACATGTTAAACTTAAGAGTATACTATGTGTTTGTTTGTTTGTTTGTTTTTTCCAGAGAGCCAATTATCCAAAAAAGTGGACAGCTAGATGATGCAGTAGATAGGATACTGGGCCTGGAATAAAGAAGACTTAAGTTCAAATCTAACTTCAGGTACTTTCTATCTGTGAGACTTCACTTCACCTCCATCTGTCTCAGTTTCCTCATCTATAAAATAAGCTAAAGAAGGAAATAGCAAACTCCTCTAGTATCTTTGCCAAGAAAACTCTAGCAGGATCATATGTAGTCAAAAATAACTGAAAATGATTGAATAAAAAGAAAAAAATATCAATTACCAACATATCTGTGGAAGGATCCAAAAAAAATAACACTGTCTTTCATATTAAAAACACATTCTATTGAATCTAATAAGATGAAATTCAAGAGGAATAATTATTAATTCTTACATTTGTGGGGGCAGCTAGATGGTGTAGTGGATAAAGCAACCAGCCTTGAATTCAGGAGGACCCAAGTTCAAATCTGGTCTCAGACACTTAACACTTCCTAGCTGGGCAAGTCACTTAACCCCAGCCTCAAAAAAAAAAAAAATTCTTACATTTGTGCACAAAAAAATTAATTTCCCAAATACAAGATGAGTAGGTATGGTGAAATGGCAATTTTGGAAGAAAAAAATCTGGAGGTATTAATGTAATAAAAACTCAGTATAAATCAGCACTATGAAATAGCCACACCAAAAAACTGGGACAGCAATGCATGTTTGGTAGAGTTTTGAGATGATCCAGCCATTCTGAAGAATAATTTGAAACTATGCCCAAAGGACTATAAAACTGTACATACTTTTTGATTCTTTGATCTCATATAAAAGGGGAAAGGACCCACATATGCAAAAATATTTGTAGCAGCTCTTTTTTGTAGTGGCAAGAAACAGGAAATTGAGTGGATGTCCATCAATTGGGGAATAGCTGAATAAATCATGATATATGAATGTAATGGAATATTATTATTCTATAAGAAATGATGAGCAGCCTGATTTCAGAAAAGCCTAGAAGGACTTAATATTAATTGATGCTGAGTGAAGAGGGAGGAGGAAGGGAAGAGAGAGGAAAGAAAAAGGAGAGGGAAAGGAGAAAGGGTGGGGAAGGGAAACAGGGAAGGAGAGGAGAAGGAGGGAGAGAGGGAGAGAGAGAAGAAGGGAAGGAGAGAAAGAGCGAGGGAGGCAAGGAGGAAGAAAGAAAGGGCAGGAGAAAGGGAGGGAGATAAGGAAACAGGGAGGAAAGGAATGAGGCAGGAAAGAAGACTGGGAGGGAGAAAGGAAAGAAGGGAGAAACAGGGAGGGAGGGAGGGAGGAAGGGAGGAAGGGAAGGGAGGGAACCAGAAAGCACTTTTGTAAATATTAGATATATAGAAATAAACATCAGGAAAAATAAGGATTTTATATTTTGGTTGGCCTAAGTTGAAATGGTGTTTCAATAAGACCTTCTTACCATCTTCTTTAACTAGTTACTTATTACATCCAGTTAAATAGACTTCCCAAAAAAAAAAAAAAAAAAAAAACTAATTATGTATAAAACACTAGACTGAAAAATCAGGAAATCTGGGTTCTAGCTCTACTGCTGCCTCTGTTTTCACAAATGATTTTGAATAATCCATATAATTTTTTCTGAATCTTAATTTTCTTCTCTCAGGAAATGGGACTATTACTTCTCATCATTATCCCCACTTTTTTAGAGGAAAAAAAATCCAGCACAAATAAATTTAAGTCATAATAAAGATGACTATTCTTTTAGAGACCAAAAGCTTCACAAAGGTCCATACCTTTCTTTATGCCCAAATGGTAAATCACACCCTCTTACTTAGATGGAAGTTTAGGAACACTAATGAACAGTTTCTATCTTCCCCGTTTTCTAGATCAATTTAGAACTAGGCTCCAGTTCACCCATATTTGAGCCCTTATCTGTCAACTGAGAAGTTCATGCACATCAGAATTACATCAACCTTAGTTTCCTGCCTGACTTCATTCTTTACAAAATGTGATTCTCCTTCAAGGAATCAATGTCATTTGCCAAACAGTCACAACCATTAAAAATTCCACTCGTGCCTTTCAGAGCCTCCTATTAGCAAGCTGCCATATCTTAATTAGAGTTCTGTGCCATTCTAGTTAGACTGGTTCCTTCCACATTTACTTAGGAAATGCTGCCAAAGGATACCAACTCAAAGACTAAGTTCATAACCTTGAGCTAATTGAAACTTTGAATAGGCCCTACTACTTTCTTCTTGATAAGAAATGATTGGTTAAATAGATGATGAAAGCATATTTTCTCTTAAAGTGATGCTGACATGTTAAAATTTTTTTTAAAATAGTAGTTCACTCTATAATAGCAATGGCTCCATAAAACAGAAAAGATTCGGTAATACTGAGCAACAATCCATGAGAAATTGGTTATTATCAACAGTTAGTGCCTAGTTTGTTGGTTAATGGTCTGAGAAGAAACCAAGGGTGGTTAATAATCCCACAAACTGATCGTAATCAAATCATTACCGTGTTAATTATGGAATTAGGGAGATTGTAACCATGAAAATAAGACTAAATATAAAATCACTGCTAGTCATTCACCATTTATATTGGAATGTATATCTTTACAAAGTCAGATTGGCTCAGAAAAGATGATGGTTTCTTCTAAATTTTCTCAGTGTAATAAAAGCAAATATAATATAAAAATGGTGAATAAAATTAAAAAGAATTATAGATTTAGAATTGGAGAGGTAGAAGACACACCCTAGTTCAACCTTTCCTTTGATAGACATAGCAATTGAGACCCACCCAGACTTTCCCAAGAATACACATAGAGTAAGCAAAATTTGAACCCATCACCTCTATTTCAGGATGTCCACTCTGCTGCTAGGAACAAGGAAGGCTCTGACTTATCTGAAGCCACTTATTTTCTTTTCATTCATTATGTTTTGTCTTATTAATGGTGTAGAGAAAAGTCACAGGTCCTGGGTTTTAATTCCTAGTCTTCTCATTTACTAGTGGTACAAATTTGGGCAAGTCATTTAACCTTTCTCAAACTCAGGTTCTTCACTTATAAAATGAGGGGGTTGAATTAGATTATTTCTAAGATGCCTTCCATCTCAAAGTCAATGATTTTGTTGTTCAAAAAAGCATTTTTGAGTAGTTTATCTTGTGATAGTTACTGGCAAAACGCAAGAAAAGAATCATAGAATTTAGAAAAATATCTGACATTTATAGATCATTGTCAGGTTTGCTAAGCAATGTATATATATTAGGTCATCTGATTCTCATAACTCTATAAGGCAGGTGCTATTATTATCCCTTTTTTTTCCCAGACCCATGATTTCATCACTCCTAGTAGCATCTGTAATTTAGTCTTAGATAATTGCCTGGGGCACTAAGACATTAAACATCTTGCCCATGCTAACAACGCCAAGTGTCTAAAGTGGATCTAGAACTTGAATTTTCCTGACTCCAAGCCCAGATCGCTATTCACCATACACCAATAACTGGAAAAACTGGAAAAGATCCTTTGAAGTTCATTATGTTCAGAATCCCTTTCTCAAGGAGCACCAGCACAGTGCCTGGCACCTAGAAAGCATTTGAAAAAAGCATTTTGCTGTTGCTGATTGTGTGGGGAAATACTAGATTTCCATCTCGGCTTCTGCCACCTTGGAAATGCCAGACAGAGCTGATTAAGCTGTCGCACACTTTCTACTCTGCAGTGTTTATGTAAACAAGCTCCTGTTTGCTAACAAGGCGCTGGCATTATCTGTTGCCATAATAACTCTGCCCCTGAAACACTGTCTCATTGGATTTCATTTGATTTGCAGACCTTTCCAGTCACTTTTCCTTTTTTTTTTTTTTTTTTTTTTTTTTTTTTTTAGCACAAAGCATGTTCATCGAGTAAAAACCCAAACTGAAAACAAGCTTTTCCCAATGCAGCTGGTATTGGTCAAGGCCCCAGTTAAATTTAAAAAAAAAAAAAAAAAAAAAAAAAATACCCATTAACTGAACCAGCCTCATGAGTGTATATGTGTAGGTGGAGTTGGCAGCTAAGTTTATACTCTGATCTCAAAGGTGCTGAGAGGATCTTTTTACTCCATATATTTCCTTTGATAATACATGTCTGGCAGAGCTGAGGCTAGGATTAGACAAGAAAAACAGATACTTGGTTCCTTCTGTCTCTTTGGTTGCTATGTTCAGGAGACTCAAGAAGGAATAATTTGTTCTTTCTTCTTTAAAACTAAAAAATTTGGATTTCCAAGGCACAATAAGTATTTATTTTGTTTATCAGGTGACACTAGTAATGCAGAAAAGCCTTTTGTGGCCAGCAATTTCAATTCAATTCAACAAATGTGTGTCAAATGCCTAATATGTGCAGGTCACCATGAGCACTTAACAAGGGTAAGAGATTTTCAAAAACTAAAAGGTAAAATTTTCAAATCTTACTTAAGCAAAAGATGTCAGTTCTAGTAAGACTGATTAGATAATAATATCTAATAGAATCTGAAAGAGATCTTAGAGGTCAAGTAGTCCAATTCCCTCATTTTATAGATAAAAGAAACTGTGGCTGAGGAAAGTGAACTGACTTGTCATTTCTATATCCACCAAAGCTCCTACATACAGCCCCTTCTCTCAATTCCCACAGCCATCATTCTAGTTCAGGCCCTTTCCACCTCCCATATGTTAACCAACTGACTAATTGATTCTCCAAGATCAATCAACTCATAAGCAATAGAGCTAAAATTTGAACCCCTATCCTCTGACACCAAATTGAGAAGAGAGAAAAATGAAGAAAAAGGAGAAGGAGGAGGAGGAAGAAGAAGAGAAGGAAGAGGAAGAAAAAGAGAAATAAAGAGAAGAGGAAGATGAGGAGGAAAAAAGAGGAGGAGGAGAAAGAGGAAGAGGAGAATGTAGAAAAGAGAAGGGGAAAAAAGATAGTTGAAGATAAGCTACTTCTAACTCCACAATTTTACCAAGAGGGATCTCCTATCCTCTTACTTTCTAGATAACCAAAATAAAACCAAAAAAATTCAAGCTGTGACTAGGATGAAAGGAAGGAAAGGAAGACAGAATTTAATTGAGAAGACATTTATTAAGCACCTTTTAATGCAAATTGGACAGATCTAGCTCCCTCTACCACAAGGTAGAAGGGATAAACAGAAAAAGCTATATCACTAATAGAACCATTAATGTACTCCTCCTCCCATACATACATACACATTTTTTTCTTTTTTTTTCCTATTTAGTATTCTATTTTTCCTCACTTACATGTAAAAACAATTTTTAACATTCACTTTTAAAACTTTGAGTTCCAGATTATCTCCCTTTTTCTCTTCCCACTCCACACCCATTGAGAAAACAAATAATTCAATATAGGTTTTACATGTACATACACATTTTTCTTTCATATCTTTTGCCCATCCTTGTCTAGTTTCTTCCTGAATGTTGTAGTAAAAATATGCTCGGGGTCTATTGACTCATTTGAGAAGAAAAAAGCTTTATTTACCCTCATTAATATACCACAGTACTGGCTTTTAATTATTATTGCTGTTGCTACTGCTGCTGTCATCACAACCTCCATTGAGGCATAGAATAGAATTCTGGACTGGGCTTGAGATGCTTGGAAATGTCCTGTTTGAGGCTGCTTTACCTGTCGGGAGGAAAAATAGACATCTAAGGAACAAGGTAACTGGCAAAGCTTCTTGAGGCAGTACATGCAATCAAAGCATCCTCTTTATATATACCATCTGAGGTTCATATGTTGTCAAAAAAAATCCTACAAGATAGATTTAATTACTATGTAGCAGCATTTCTATTCATTTAGATCTAGCACTAGAATAATTTAGCTAACATGTGCTAGGTGCTTGAAAAATATATGCAGCATGGACCCAACTCTCAAAGTCTAAAGGGGAAAGACATCTACAAAAATAGCAATGATATAATGAAAAGTGAGATATATACAAAAAAAAAAAACCACCCAAGAAAAGTGCTTGGAGACATGAATGAGGAAAGATTACTTTCACCTAAGGAAGATGAAAGGCTGGTAACAAAAAATTTCATGTAAGTAGTAGCAATTGAATTGAGCCTAGAGAAAGGGAGGGATTTCAGGACATAAGAGGAGGCAGGCAGTTCTTTCCAGAAATGGAGAATGGTGAAGCAATGTCACAGAGAGAGGTTGAATATGACACAAAGGGAGGTGAGCAGGAAGTGAGACAATTGGATCAAGCTAATGAGAGAAAATTTGATATTAAGTAGGATCTGGAATTCATACTTATACTCTGGAAGCAATGGGGAGCCACTTAAGATTTTTTAACGGAGCATTGACCTGATTTTACCAAGGGGGAATCTGCTAGAATGCTTTAAGTAATCTGATAGGTTGACCATAATAAATAGATTATTATGAAACTTTTAATAAGAAGAATCAGGTTGGTTTCAACAGAGTGAAGGGAGGATACATACTGCCATTCAGGTAAGTCTTTGAAGAGACAGAAAGCAGAGTACCTGATATATAATTGGATGCATAAAGAAAACCGGAATCTGAACAGCTAGCAAGATGGTAGAATTGCCAATAGTAATTAATTATCATGTGCTTAGCATTGTGTTAAGAACTTGGATCACAGAGACAAATGTGAAAGTCTCTTACCTCTCAAGTAGCTTATATTTGAATGGAAGAGAAAACAAATACAGTGTTACCTCAGAAATGTCATTAGTTGGTACCTGAAAGCAGGTTCCAGCTGTGGAGAAATAAGCCTACCCAGCTGGGATCCTCCCTTCTTGACCCAATTCACTTTCTGAGAGGAACCCTGACTTATATAGTCTTTTCCCAATACCACACTGTTTAAGCTTCCTTGGGAGGATGGAAGAGGATGCCTGGAGATGAAGGCCAATGCCATGATCCTAGGCCTTCTGCACCTCTGCAGCATGATGTATATGGAGATATTTTTGGAAGAATTGCGCATATTTAACCTCTTTCAGATTACTTGTTGTCTTGAGGCAGAGGCAGGAGAGGGAAGGAAAAAAATTGTATATATCTCACTTTTCATTGTATCATTGTTACTTCTGTATATCTTTCCCCTTATTGAAAAGTTTCTATATATTTATTTGGAAGAATAAAATACTATATAAAAAAAAAGATGTAAGGGGCAGCTAGGTCAGTGAATAGAGCACCAGCCCTGAAGTCAGGAGGACCCAAGTTGTTCAAATCTGACTTCAGACACGTAATATTTCCTAATTGTGTGACCCTGGACAAATTACTTAATCCCAACTGCCTCAGCAAAAAAAAAAAAAAAAAAAAAAAAAAAAAAAAAAAAAAAAAAAAAAAAAACCATATATATAGTACTAAACAGACATGGTAACCTTGGGGGGGAAAAAGTATTAGTAACATATCTTCTTAAAGGATGAGCCAGAGTTGACAAAACAGGAAGTAAGAGACATCTGATCTCTTTAGTCTCTTCACTTTCTTTGGATGCTTCTGTCTTTCATATCTGAGAAAAGATGGATGATGCCGAAAAGACTGACAAATATCATGTAGCATAAGAAAAATTAGATCAAAAAGGACAAAAAATGAAAAAGAAAACAAAATGCAAGCAAATAACAACAAAAAGAGAGAAAATATACTATGTTGTGTCTACACTCAGTTTCCACAGTCCTCTCTTCATCACAAGACTATTAGAACTGGCCTGAAACATCTCATTGTTGAAGAGAGCCACATCCAACAGAACTGATCATCTTATAATCTTGCTGTTGCTCCTTTTATTTAGCATTATTTCATATAAGTCTTGAAACACTTTTTAATATTGTTTTTGACAGCTTTAATTTCCTGGGGCAGCTAGATGGTGCAATGGCTAGAACACCAGTCCTGGAGTCAGGAAAACCTGAGTTTAAATCTAGTCTCAGACACTTAATACTTGCTAGCTTGTGATTTGGGCAAGTCACTTAACCCTAATTGCCTCAAAATAAACAAGCAAAAAAAAAAAAAAAAAAAAAAAGACAGAATGGGTAGCTTTTATTTCTCCCTTACAAAACTCTGTTTCTATCCTTTGGCCAATTATTGAATGGAAAATTACTATTGTTTGTATAAATTTGAATTAGTTCCTTATATATCTTAGATTTAAGAAATGTTACACCATTTATATTTCAAAAATGAATTCCATCTCCCCTCTCAGAGTACTAATAACTCCTATTTATTTAGGCTTACTATGTGCCAGGCACTGAGCTAAGCCCTTTGCAGTTATAATGTCATTTACACCAAGCTCTAGAAGGTAAGTAATATTATTATCCTCATTTTACAGATGAGGAGGCCAAGGCAAAAATTAAATTACTTGCCCAGGATTATACAGAGAATATTTGAATCCAAATTTGAACTCAGGTCTTCCTGACCCCAGGTCCAAATGCTGACATCTCTGTCCACTAAAGGGAAATGACAGTTTAGCACAAACATACTGGAAAGAATAGAAATTATTTGCATAATACCCATTTGAAATATTTCTAGGGGCTTTTTTAAAATCATTATTCTGTAATCATAGCTCTATACCTTATTAGGATCAATGAGATGGGGGAAAAAATATAAAAACCTACTGATGAAAATTTTACTATGTTTCAGACATGGGAGATTCAAAGACAAAAATGAAACATCCCATCACCTCTCTACCCTCATTCCAATTTTGCACAGGTATAATCCATTATGATGGACTAACACTAATCAGAACACTCTGATGACTCCAGTCTGAAATAAAACAAAATAAGATGTTTTCATGTCATTTAAGAGTAAAAGAAGTTTTCTTAGTCACAATAGGATAAAGACATTTAGATCAGCATTGATAACCTATACTATTTACTCTGATAGTTGAAACCTGAAAGCAGAGCTTCAATCAGTAGGATCCTGGCTTTTTTTTTTTAATTCAGATATACAGAAAGAGATGTCAACACAAAGGTCTGGGTCCCTTGACCCAATCACTTCTCAAGGACAGTTTCAATACCTTTTTAAAGGAAAAACTAGCCCAACCTGCATGGGAAGGGGTTTGGGGATATTGTTCCTATCACAATTGTACATATTCTCCCCAAAAAGGGAAGATAAAGACTTCATATATCTTGTTTATTGTATCTTCACAGTGAATCACTAAATGGGCAATTGCCTCAGTCAATTTGAGCTTAAAAAGGCTGAAATCTCTCACTGCATCCAGTCATCCTTATTTTGTAAATAGTTGTTTTCATATTGACTTGTCCATTAGATCATAAGCTCCTTGAGGGCAGAAAAAATGTTTTTGCTTCTTTTTGTATCCCCAGCATTTAGCAAAGTGTCTGACTTATGTTAGATGCCTAATAAATGTTTATTAATTGGTTACTTGATTCAATAGATATAGAAAATATATAGATTCATTTTTGCCTCAAAGAAATTCTCTAAGTATTTTTTTGTGGAGGGAAATGACCTTTGGTTTATTTAGTGTTTCATAAAAACCTGATATGTTTCTATTATTCTGTTCATGATGTGCCAAATTAGTGTACTGTGTTCTCATTTTGAGCTCATTGGTTTGTTTCAGTTGAAGCATAAAACAGCCCCATTTAAGCCCTCTTCAAAGTCAAGCAGTGCATCAGGCAACTAATGACACCAGGTTGAGATGCTTCCTGTTCATGCCCAGCCTCCCTGTGACTCTCTTCCTTCCCCAATCCATCTGCTGACTTTACAGGTTCCCTGTCAGTTTCCTGAATTAAAGATTACACTTAGAAGATCACTCAAAGAGGGAAAGAAGTAAAGAAGATTGCCCAGAATAGCGACTAGATGAGTTTTCCCCAAAAATGCTCAAAAGCAACTATGAAAAACAAAAGTGAGAGGAAACTACAGACAGCTTTGAATTCCCTATGTGCACCAAGGGAACAAAGAAATAGGGAAGAGCATTAACAGCAGAGGTCTCTACAATACCTACAAGTCCCAGAAAACCAACACGAAAATGGTTTAAATAATATCCCAAATTTAAAATATATGTATGTATATATATATATATATATATATATCAAAAATCATCATAACTCTAAGAACAAAATTTGATGCTTCTGGATTTTTCTATTAAATAAAAAATTTTGCACTCATATCAGAAATAAAATTCTGGCTTCATCTCTCCACCCTTATTTCAGTCAATGAAGGACTATTTTCTTATGCACAATGTAGGCTATCTTTTATGCAAATTTTTATTAAAAAAATAAAATCATAGCCCATGGTATCACAATCAATCCAAACTATCAAAGTTGTCATTTACCTGGATTACCAAATTATAACAACCCTGCAGCATATCATCAATTGTCTGATCCACCTGAGTAAACAAGGAAAAGATATATTAGAGATAATCTCTAGAGGAAGGCACTAACAATAAGGGGATTACAAAAAACTTTGTAGTAGATAGTCTTTCAATGGGGCAGCTAGGTGGTGCAGTGGATAGAGTGCTGTCCCTAAAATCAGGAGGACCTGAGTTCAAATTCAGCCTCAGACACTTAATACTTCCTAACTATGTGACTCTGAGCAAGTTACTTAACCCCAATTGTCTCAGCAAAAAGAAAAAGAAGATAGACTTTCAGCTGAGACTTAAAGGAAGACAAGACTTTGAGAGAAAGAGAAACAGTGCTGAGAGATTTTCAGATCTGGGGAGTAGTCAACAAAAAAGCAGAGTAGGAGACAGAGTATTTTGTGGTAGGAACAACACAAAGGTCAGTATCACTGAATTGCAGAATACTTGGAGGGTAGGAAAGTGTTCGAAGACAGGAAAGGGAGAAGGGAGCCAAGTTATGAGAGACTTTAAAAGCCAAACAAGGTTATAAATTTGATACTAGAAGTAATAAGAAGTCCCTGGAGTTAATTGAATAGGGAAGTAGCTTGGATAGACTTGTGCTTTTGGAAGATTAATTTGATAGTTGAGTGAAGGATGGACTAGAGTGGGAAAAGATTTGAGGTAGTAAGGATAATCTTTAGGCTATTGAAATAGTTCAGATGTGAGATGAAGAAAGCCTGAGCCAATGTGGTGGCAGTGTCAGAAGGAAAAAGGAAGTATATCACAGAAAAAAATTGCTTAGGTAGAACTGATATAAGTTAGCCGTAGATTATTTGTGGGAGAGAGAATAAGGGGTGGAGGATGGCATCTAAGTTATAAACTTAAATGACTGGGAAGATGGTGGTTCTTTAGACAGTGATAAAAACAGGAAGAAAATGAGAAGATTTGAGAGAAATATGATGAGTTCAATTTTAGACTTACTGAATTTTAAATGTCTATGGGAAAATGGAGTTTAAGATGTCCACTAGGTAGTTGTAGATGTGAGAGCTCATCTCTCACAGAGGTCAACTCTGGAGGTCAACTACATCTACAAGATGAACAAAACAGTCCAAAGAACAATGGACACAAGAAGTACAATAATGTCAATATCAATACTAACAAACAACCACTTCAAATCAAATTCCATGAACAAAGCATGCATCCTCCCCTTTATTAACAAATAATAAACTGCAGAAGTGAAGTTTACTATCAATCATTCCTTCCATTGGAGGTTTTTCTTATCTATATTGGAAGATTGTTTTTATGTCTCTGTCTCTCTCTTTCTCTTTGTGTGTGTGTATGTGTGTGTGTGTATGTGTGTGTGTGTGTGTGTGTGTTGTATTGGTTGAAAATGGCAAAGTATGGTGCATCTACCTTATATTAGGAATTACCTATTGTGGTAAAGCAAAATGCATCTAAATCAAAAAGATATATATTTTTAATGAAGAATAGGGTGCATTAGTACATCCCTTACAGAGTTTCCCAAGCCCTTCAACTACCTCTTAGCAATTTTGCTTCTATATAGCCATGTCTAGTTTCCTGTTATTCCTGTTCTACGTTTTAAATGCTAAAGTTCACACTTAGAATGCTAAAGTGTAGCTAAACTTTGGTCCGTTAGTCTAAAGGTCATTTAAAATCAGTGAAAATGTCAGCAAAGAAGACAACTAGTGATGAAAAGAATTAACCTGCTTTTGTGACCAATGTAATCTGTAAAATCCCAAAGCCTATTTAAAAGCCTTTGTGATTCAGATTCTTTGAAGAATTGATTTTGATGAGTTAGTGTAAAAAGGTCCACTTGGGCAACAATTTGTTTATCCTGCTTATTGGAAATCAGACTCAATAACCCTAATGGTTTTGAATGAATGACCCTAAATGTTGGTTGTGGGTTGTTTTTTTTCTGAATTTTGAGAAATGAATCAGCCTTCCTAAAATGATACTATTTCCTCTCATAACCACATAAAGTCATAGAGAAAAAAGCAGAAATTCCCTTTTAATTCCCTTCTCTCATTTTATAAGTGAAGAATCTCAGACCCAGAAGGGCTAAATAATTTGTTCATCATTATATAAATGACCTAAGAGCTAATGTAGCTTGTACAATCTATATACTTTTATTTTCAGTTTTTAGAAAAATGACAACACCAGGATCCAAAGCCAGCTCTTTTGACTCAAAATTCATATGCTACTTATGAATTTGCCTAACCCCCATTTTAACAAACACGAGGAATTATAGAACTCTCTAAGTTTTCTAGAATTTTTAACTGAGAAGAGTTTTAGGGAATAGCTAACACAATCTTCACACACACACACACACACACACACACACAAATGAAGAACCTGAGGCCCTGACAAGTAAATCAACTTGCCAAAAGTCACACAGTAAAGCCAATAATAGAACTTAGGTTTTCTTCTTGTTTCTTATTTTTTCTTGGTTGTTGGAGTTTTTTGTCTATTTTCTTGGGAGGGGGGATTTTAATATATTTTTAAATTGTGGATTCCAGTTCTTTGTACAGAAATCTATATCTAGTTAATATTTTGTAAACTTTTGTTGATTGATTAAATTGGCCTTTTTTTGCCTCATTTCAACTGAAAATAAACTCCTTGAGGGCAGGAACTATTTTTCATTTTTGTATTAATATTCTCAATGCTTAACAGTGTCTTCAATAATCAACTTATTAAATGAGGGAAAAACAATGACTAAATAGCTCCTTAAAATTAACAAAAATGTTGAAAATTTCTCTGGTATATAGTATTCCACATAATGGTCCTCCCACCTCTATAAAGTAGAATGCCTTCAATATTTCTTTTTTGGAACCAAGCTTTGCCATTACATTTTCAGAGAATTAAATTTTAACTGGAGCAGAATTATTCTAAAAGAAAACTTGGGCATAAGGAAAGTTTCTCCTCAGATTGTAACCACTTATTTCAAGGAAAAAGAAACCATAGAAACTTGATCTTTTTCCCTGATGTTTCTAAAGAAAGCTAGACAAAACATTGTGTTTTGAAGGTAATGGTCACCAGTAAGTGAATATGCCATAACCTTGGTAAATATAGATTCTGCTGGAAAAACTCTAACAACTCTAAGATCTGATCCCATGTGTTCATGACATGGGGATTTGTTTCTCTGTTAAGAATGGCATTGTTCCTGTAATCAAGTAGTCAAACATTCTCATTACATAGAAGCACTAAAATATTTGATAGACTCTGTAAGAAGATGCAAAAGAATAAACTATGGCTACATAATGATTTTCTAAACAGTGAAATATCACAGTGTGATATTGTGATATTGTGTGAGTCACAGTGTGCTTTCTATGAAATAGCTATTGATCTAAAAAAAAAAAAATTGTTACCCTTCTCCCTAATCCAGCTCAGAAGCAATGCATTCAAAAAATTAGTGCTGGATTTGAAGTTAGATGACCTGCGTGCAAATCCTATCTCTACCACTTAAAATCTGTGTGATCTTTGGCAAATAACTTCTATCTGTCTTAATTCCTCAACTATAATATGAGAAAGTCTGGCAAGATGATGGCTAAGATAAATTCCAACTCTATTATCTAGCTTTTTATTAAACTGTTTCCAATAGTTTTTAACTGATTCAAGTCTAATACCATTGAGAATATTCAAAGAAATACATTATAGGCCATTCTAGAGAAGTTTCAGCTTTAAAAAACTGATAGTATTTACACTGTAAGTAGACTTTTAGTTAAAACAGATCTTTTGCTTGCTGCTATATATGCAGGTGTATCTCCTGATTGATTTAGAGTATGCTGATAGAACTCTGAGAACCTGCATAAAGGGTAGAATTGTTGCTGGTCATCCTTTAGGAGGAAAGACATGAATGATTCCAGATATTCTCCAGAAAGAAAAGACAGACTTAGGAAATTACAGGTATATAGAAGAAATTAGATCCTAAAGAAGTTCCTGATTTTTTCTTCTATGGAAGGTATGGAGAAGCATTCCCCTTTAGTTAAATAAAAGTCTCTCTCTTGTGTTAAGGACCATGCCTAGGTGAAGGAGCAGGTCAGTTGTCTGAGAGCTTCCACATCTGTGAATTATAAACTTGAAGGAGTTGCAAAGCAACCTTCACAGATATTCCTTGTGGACTGGGAATGAGATAAATTGGAGGCAAGAAGGAAGAGGAGAGAGGTCAGAGTACGCAACTGCCTCTCAGTCTCCTCGTATCATCATCATCATCATCATCATCATCAGCTCCTCCTCCTCCTTCTCCTCCTCCTCCTCCTACTTCACATAAAGAGATCCATTCTACAGGTCTGATTTAGACCTCTAGCAGCCACTGGCAGGTGGCTCTCATTTCACAATACTTTTAGTTCAAGATGGTATCTTATCTCACTTATGCTTATATATTTTCGGGACTATCTCATTTACAGAACTCCAACTTTCTGTTTTCAATTTGCTTAGATAAATAAGTTTACTCATTATGTATTATTTGCAATGGCCTTTTTGGTAATAAGCATTTAGAGGGTGAAAAGTCAAGCTGGTAGGTGAAACACAGAGCTACCTGCCATCCTAAAAAGAACTGGCAACCAGGCAAATATCTTTTATTCTTAAGCAAACTTGGAACCTAACCCAAAAGTATTTAAATGAACAAACACATTTTTATGTATGTGTCAATAAAATTTCCTAGATCAATATATATTTTGGAGATAGGTGATAACCTTCTTTTATTCCCTTTCAGGTGGAGATTTCAGTCTTATTTAGAAAAAGATGGGCCAGATTCCAAAGACATCTATCCATCACACTGACTTTATAAGCTTTATTAAATCAACCAATGTGGATATACATATTTTAGATCACACACATACATTATGTGCATCTTTGTGTATATAGTCCCTGATACTTACTATCAAACAATATAATTTCAGTGGATGCACTAAATAAATAAGGTTGTTCTTCAAGCCCGAACATATACAATTCAAGATTGCTCCTTTGTCATCTACTACTCAGAAAACACAATAAAGGAAAATGTATCCATGAGCCTATAAAACTTAAGTAAGACCCCCTGAGCTGCTACTATGTGGTATGATTACCAGAATGTTAGAATAGAGAAAGGCCATCCTTTCCTCACTACTCATTGGAAATGCTGAAGTTATATGATACTATCTGGATAGTTTAGGACCAACACCAAGAAGAAATCTCTCTCTTCTTTTCTTATAAACAGCATCCTCCCCTTCTTCTACTATCAGGGAGTAGGTTAATGCTCAAAGATCACTCAGGGATTATAATATCACAAAAGTTCTCCCACTTCTGGGCTTCTATTGGGTTTGGGGGTACAGGGTGCTGAATCCAAAAATGTGTTGGAATTTCAGATTCCCTGTATGGATCACCAAATGTTGGGAACAGAGGGTGTTGCACCATCAAAGTATATTGGAGTTATGGGCCAGTGTAATAATATGACTCAAAAGAATTTGTAGGCTTAGATCTCCAAACTAAGGCAAAGATTTTATGACATTGCTAAGAGCAGGCTAATTCTATATAGGATTTTTAGCTAAGAAAAAAAAATTTAGAAATTAACACAGAAAAGATAAATTCCCTAACAAAAACGATAATTAACCAGAGAGAATAATGTCATTAAAGAGAAAGACACTATTAAGATATGGCAAGTTCCTAATGGTCCCTGAGTCCAAAAGGCAGGCTAACCCCATAAAGGATTAAGGGAGTTAGCTATAACTAGGAGAAAGACACCATAAGGTGGATTATGCCATTGACTGGTAGGCTAACCCAAAAAAAAGGATCTTAGCAGTTTACAGTAAGAGTTTTTTTATAGGGGAAATATAACCTTGGAGTTATCATCATAACTTGGCTTTCTGATTGGATATGGTACCAGTGGGGTTATTATGATTTTGAATTTTATCAGTGTCAAGTATTCAACAAGGAACAAAAGACCTACTTGAGAATTAAAGGCCCATTTAAGGCCAAGATAATACTGTCAATGCTCCTCTCTGCTTATCTCTGGGAGAAGCCCAGACAGTTACATTCATACTCTCTCCTAATGCCACTCCCTGCCACTAAAGACCTGGGGTCTTCTTCAGCCCCCCATTAATTCCACATTACCAATGAAAGGTCCAGAATTTCCATGTTGTCTCCCCCAGGAAGGGCATGATCCTCAATACAAATAGAATAAGTATAGTATTTCAAGTTTACATATGCCTTAAAGGGTTTTAATACTCATAATTTTTCTAGTATGTTGGGGGTTTTATCATAAATTTATAATCATACCCTGATATCTTCTCAGCGTCAAAAAAATTAAAAAGAACAAAAAACCAGGCAGATAAATAAAAAACAAACATTAATTAGGTATCTAATATGTGTTCAGCATTGGAGGTAGAAAGACAAGGAATTCTCTGAGTTTAATATCTTTCTCTGTAGTTAAAAAAAAAAATATATATATATATATATACATATATATATATATGTATATATATATATGTAGTTGGTACTCATGATCTTTTTTTTTTCTTTTTGCTGAGGCAATTGGGATTAAGTGACTTGCCCAGGGTCACACAGTTAGGAAGTGTTAAGTGTCTGAGGTCACATTTGAACTCAGGTCCTCCAGACTTCAGGGCTGGTGCTCTATTCACTATACCAAACTAGCTGCCCCATTAATGATCTTTTTTATGATTTACATCTTATCATCATCTTATCTCTTCTTCAGATAATGTTAATCCTTTTAACTTGAATCATTGAATTTAACTGATGTCTCTGCTTTCTTGCCTATATGCTTTAGATACCTTCAGAGTACTATCTTTCCAAAATAAAAATTCCCAGATTTAGAAAATGACAAAAAGTAATATCTAGAAAGATTGATAGAAATCAAATAGTTTAACAGCTTTATTCTATAGATAAGGAAAGAGGCATGGAGATCTTGTGTGATCTCTTCTAGGTTACAGAGATGATCTCTATAATTTTTTTTATTCATTTATTTTATTTATCTATAGCAAAAGAATATGCAACAAGGATGGCACTGAGGAACTCAATGTGAGTCTGACTCTACCAACTTAACTGATAGAAAGAGTTTCTTCATCCAGAAGTTTACTAGATCAATGAAATTACACATCTAATCTCCATGCTTGTTAAGTATAAGAACTGCTGTCCTTATTAAAGGTATGACTCAGGGTAGGAATGACATACTACCTATTTCCCAAGAATGGTATAAAACTCAAATAAGATAACAAATGAAAAATGCAGAGCATTATGGTTGAACTTTACCATAAGTATTTTTTACCTATACCTACAAAGATGACTAGCAATTTAAAACATAAAAATTTTGACACATTTAATTGCAAACAGCAAGAATATTGCCTTGGGCACTGGACCAAAAAGCTGTGTATGTATAAATTATATTTTGTTATACTAGCTTTTAAAAATATCAACCAATTAAAATCAATATTTTGCACTGGGCCTTTAAAAATTAAGAAGTGAATTATTCAGAAGTTCAAGATAGGAACAATAATGAATGTTTATTGATCTCAATATTGTAGAGGTATGAGGATTTCACTTAGGCATTCAGTTTGCAAAAACAATTCCTTTCTTTAAATGTCATCAGGGTATCTGTGATTAGCTAGAAATTTGATCAATCAAAGCTGTCTGTCATTTTGAAATGGCAGGGGGTTTTCTTTTTTAATGTTTTGCTCCAGGGTGTTTATGGGGAAACCCTAAAAAAAATGGAGGCTTGCCTGAAAAGAAAGAGAGAAAATGCTTGGAGTCCAGTAGAGAGGGTAATGATCCAACCCAAAGAGATGTAGGCCATCAGAGCCAAGACACAAAACCTGCTGAGCTTTTGTTTCTTGAGGATATGTTCCCCAAAGGAGAGAATATTGGGTGAATGCTCTTTCTGCCCTCTGCACAGGAACATTTCTAGGTAAGCTGACAGCTAAGACTGAGGAATACAGGGATTCAAACATAATAGCATTGTGTATTTTTATACAGTTAAAAAAAGATTTCAATGAACATACAGGGCCCGGCAGGAGTAGAGAAAAAAACTCACAAAAGGCCAACATAAAACCTGTGGTTAAGGAGACTTGCCAATTGAAAAGTTTGCTATGTACTTTTTCATCTCACTTCTACCTAGCCCCACCCCCCATCCCACACTGCCACTCAGTGAAACCAAGCTCAAATCATCTCTGTTATAGTTCCTGAGTGGAGGTGTATCTTCAGCTCTTTTGAGATCACATTTACCATTTTTGGTAATTTTCTGGATCCAAAGGCCCAAGCCAGTAAACTTTTTTATGTATCTTCTCTTCTATTACTATTGTAAACTCTTTGAGAACTGAAACTTCTTTGCTTTTGAGCATTTCTATGCCCAGAATTGAACACAGGGTTTTAGCACATAGAAAATCCTTAATAAATGTTTTTGGTTTTGTTTTTTTTTTTCCCATTCATTTCCAGATTAGTTGTAAACCAAGTACATTTGACCTGAGAGGGCATAAAAAAAGATATATAAATGTAGATAATAGATGAAAAATACCTTAGGGCAAATACAAGTGCCTTTACTTTGTGAAGGAAGTCAATTGTTGTTCAGTTAAGTCTGACTTTTTGCAACTCCATTTGGGATTTTCTTGGCAAGTATATTGGAGTGGTTTACCATTTCCTTCTCTAGATCATTTTACAGATGGGGAAAATCCAGATCATTTTTACAAATGAGACAAACAGGGGTAGTTGACTTACCAAGGCTCAGAGGTGTCTGAGGCTGGATTTGAACACTCCAGAACTTCCAGTAAGTCAACAGCTACTTAAATCCAGTTCACATGAAAAAACTACTCCAGCTTAAATACTAGGTCTTCAAATCTAATGCTGACTACAAAGGTCTCTTTTTTGCTTTCTCATAAGTCATCAAGTCATAAATATAATCTTTGGGTAATTCTGATGATTTGGACTTAGGAGTCTTAGAGGTTACCAAATAAAAAACCTTCATTTTATTAAAGAAGAAACTAAGACCCAGAAAATTTAATTGATTTGCCAACATCTGTCACATAACAGCTAATGTTATCCTTATGATATTAATATTATTTATAATAATGAGAGAGAATATTCATATAGCACTATGAGACAAATTCCTGCTCTCAGCAAGCTCACATTCAAATTACAGGATATAATATGGAGCAGAATACTGCTAACCATGGAAATGCTCATGGGTTCCCAGGGCCCAGTATCAGTGTGGATGATAAGGCCTAGAGGTCTAGAACACACATTTTGAGGACTGATGATCATACTTCTTACCCAAAAACACAAAATGAGAGGGCAAGTGCAAGCTAACTTCTAAAATCCATGTTCCTTTTTCATCTTCATGGGGTATTATTGACCCCATTGTACAGATAAAAAAACTGGATAGAGCACCAGGCCTGAAGTCAGGAGGACTTGAGTTCAAATCTGGCCTCAGACACTTAACATCTCCTAGCTGTGTGAACCTGGGCAAGTCACTTGACCCCAACTGCCTCAGGAAAAAAAAAAAAAAAAGAAAAAAGAAAGAAGGACAGAAACTAAATATACATACCCGTTTAGTGGCAAAGTAAAGACTCAAGAATAGTTAGGTCTTGGATGTTTATTGTTTTACTATCTTATTTTACTAAATTTTGGTAATCTGAACATATGCTTATTTTCATGGCCAGGTCTGGCCATTGTTAAATTTTATGCTTTGGAAATGAGAATTATGTTATTATAGGCTGATCATAATTTGGCATATCACACTGTACAAAGAAAATAAGCAGAAAAAAATCTAAACAAAACATACAAAAGATTGAGAAATGAAAATAGTTGTAACTGTCAGAGTTTATCCAAGAATTATGTTTCTTATTAACGTGACTATGTTGTCTGACCAAATACTAAATGGCCTCACTCACCCCTACCCCACTACACACCCCAATTCCATTATAAATGAATAGCCAAGACTTTGTGAAACAGTAACACAGTCTTAGGGGATAAAGGGAAATGATTGCAAATGTTCAGTTTCAAAGTCCACATCCTAAGGCAAAATTACATGGTTTTCTTTTTCCCTCTTCCAATGTGTATTAGACAGTTTGCAAAAACAAGATGTCCTGCCATAAATGTCAAAACCTCATGGACAAGGAAAATGTTTCCCTTCCCCAATAATTTTTATATGAATAGTTCCAGAATAACTGGAAAGACTGGGTTCATTATCCTTTCCAATACTGGAGATCTTTGGAAGTTTGACAAGTAAAAATAGTTGGTTCATTAGAAATTGCTAGCCTTGGAGTCAGAGGACCTCAATTTCCTTCCCTGTATAATAAGGAGATTGGATTAGATGGTCTCAGGAATCTCTTCTAGCTCTAAATCTATGCTTCAATTTTCCCCACCTGACTCAACCTTACCATGTCTTCTGCCAAGCCAATAATCAGTTCTTAATTATCTAGCATTGTTGGAAAAGAAAAGTATAGATACTTTTTGCATGTGATCAAAGTGGGAATTTTTTAAAATTATTATTATTCATATTTGTTACAAGGGATTTTTGCTTCTTTTTTTTTTCAATTGGAGAGGGGAGAAATAGAAGGAAGAGAAAATAGATTGTTATTCACTGAAAAAAAATTTTTAAAGAAAAGAACTTAATTTAATAGGAATGAATGTAAAGCCAGGGAAGCTTGAATTGTCTTCCTTCCCTCCTTTTAAGGTTCTCTAAAATTCTAGCAAATGTATCCTCTCTCCCCTCTCTCCTCATCCCAAATACTGAAAGCCCAACTAACCAGTTTCCATCATCAGGGATCCTGATCCCTTCTTCCTTTCTGCCATATCTTCCCATATTAATTTACCCTAATCTTCTAGATATGGTTATCTTATTATTTTGTGATTTTGTGTCCTTTCTCAAAGAAGACCATGACATCAAGAAGGTGATGCTATGACATGCAAGTAAATTGGATTTAAGTGAGGGAGGGCTGTGCAAGTCACCTGCCTCACTTTTCCCTCTAGAACCATCTGGGTTCAGTGGCAAGATATAGATCAGCATGACTGGAGTTAGCACAGGAAGTCAAGTGCTTTTTAAGCTAAGATCTTTAACTTGTATCACTTTGAATGAGGTCAGACCCATTCAACAATTAAGGCTGGGTAACAAATGAGGCAAAGAATGACTTCTTTAACCTAGTAAAAGATAAATATATATCTAGGAGGAGAAGGCCAACCAAAATGGAAATGATTGCCATTTATACTGAGTCAATCAGGACCCAAACAATGACCAATTGGGGCTTGGTCTGGGACTGTTGGCCATCAATGAGAGTCAAAGTAGTTTTGATTTAAGGCCTGGCCTTTAAGAAAGAAATTTAGCCAGTAAATCACAAAATTATCTAGGGAGGGTTCAGCAATCTAATCTATTAACTCTACCAAGATAAATTTATACTTTTTTGTTGTTGGGGAGGGGAGGGGTTGTTTGTTTGTTTTTTTCTGCGGAAGCAATTGAGGTTAAGTGACTTGCCCACTTGGAAGTATTAAGTATCTGAGGTCACACTCAGGTCCTCTGGACTTAAGGGCTGATGCTCTATCCACTGCACCACCTTGCTCCCCTGATAAGGCAGTTTAAAGAAAAATGAGTCTAGTGGCAAGAGTAAACAGAGATTTAAGCAGCATAATTTAGTTAAAACATACTTCTCAAGTAATTTTACTTTAAAATGGCTATGAGAAGAAATTCTTACATTGCTAATAGTATATAAAAACTGAAAAGGACCAAGTCCTTTGATTTCATAAATAACTAAATGGAATAATTCCCAAGGTCCCGAGAGGCTTTTCGTTGACCTGCCTTAAATAAGGTACATTCCCACCTATCCAAGAAAAATTTAATGTGTTGAGAGAAAAAAAAAAGATGTATATATAATATATATGCATATGTATGCACACATATACATATGTATATAAAAACATGTACATACATGTGTGTATGGATCAGACTGGCCAAAAAAGATGGACATTCATGAATATAATAGATTATGTATGCTTTCTTGAAATGGAAATTTATTGTTATGTATTTTGAATCATTCCTAATGTTCTGATGAGCACATGACATAAATCTACACATCCTTCTATACCCCATCTTCTCCTATTCCATTATTTCTTTATAGATTTTGGAGGGTGCTATACATTCATGGTATATATGTAGTGTTGCCTATTTAACCCATTTCCGATGTGAATAGGTTTTTCAGAACTACCAGCCCTCTTCCCTCTAATGGCTCTGTGTCTGTTCTTCCTTGGTACCTCATTTTCTAACAATTACTATTACTGTTCTCCACATCTGTTGTCTTTTTAATAAGATATTTCACATTCTGTTCTATTTTTTCATTCTTTATATTTTGTTTTGTTATTTCTTTGTTTCTTATAACTTCACTGGCTTCCCCTTGCCCAATTCTAATTTTCAAAGGACTATTTTCTTCTTTAAGAGTTTGTATCTCCCATTCTAGTTGATTAATTTTTCCTCCCATAATCTTGTTTTTCTTGAATGGTTCTGTTTTTTTTCTTAATTTAGTTTTTCTTCAATCTCTCTCACTTGAATTTTAAAGTCTTTTTTGAGTTCTTCTATAAATTCTTTCTGGGCAGGTAACCATTTAACATTACTCTTTGGAGTCAAAGAGGCTTTTTTTTTTAACTTCACTGTCCTCTGAAGATGAATCCCCTGAAGATGTCCCTCCTCTCTAATAAGTTTATATGATTGGGTTCTTTCTTCTTTACTGGTTCATTTTTCCCCTTTTTTCAATGCAAAGTATTAGTATAACCCCCTCTAATCCTGGGTTTGAGGGGATGGTGCCTCTGGCTTTGCTTCACCTCTCCTCTCTGACCTGGAACCCCAAACCAAAAGTTCTCCCCTCCTGCAACCAGCTGTGTCCCCATTCCACTGTTTCTGTATTCACAGGTATGCTGGTTCCTTTTCACCTGGGGCCATATCTCTTCATCGAAGCTGGGTCTGGCATTCCTAATCAGAGGAGGGTCCTTAATCTTCCTGGACTCAGACCTAAGACAGCACAAGCTGTCATAGAGGTGAAAGTTCCTGTGGTTGCAGCTGAGACTCCAGCTTGACAATGGACTAGTTCACTATTATCTTCCTTTATTTAGAACTTAGTGCAATTCTTAACAAAAAGTAAACCCAGAAACAATGCTTTTCATTCATTCATTCTTTCATGAATACCAGTAATCTAGTTTCACTTGAAGAATACTAGAATTAAAGAAATGGATTTCAAGGATCAACAGTTCCCAATTCCATCCCCATTCTCCTCAGGCCACAAAAAAAGTCTGTTAATTTATTTGTTTATTCATTTCTATATTTCTTTTATCTTGTAGAGTGGAAATTGTTATTTAGGTATTCATGGATCTATTATTAACCTCCTCCCCTCCCAGGAAACCCATGAACTCTTGCTTTTTTGTTTTTGTATCTCTAATGCCTAATTTAGAGGCTGATAAATGCTTAATAAATCCTTGTTGAATTGAAATTTTGCCTGAATAAAGCTTTGAACTTTTAAGAAAAGATAAAGTATCATTCCTGTACTCTCACTGCCCTGAAGAATGTTAACATACTTCATCTATATGCTGTCTTTTATGTATAAGTGCCTTTGCATGGATGATCCTGTAACAGTAGCACTGAACCCAAAATACAATCCTGAGTTCAACTTGAGCTCTGCTCCTTACTATTGCTCAATTAACTTAACCTTGTCTAATAACCACATATTTCTCATCTGTAAAATGAAGATAATAATATTTATACTGCTGTTGAAAATTATATTGACTCATATGTTGACTCAGTTATCCATTGTTCCTAACCCTTTTCATCAGCTAGTTTTGGTGGAAATTCTGGTGGAGAATGAAACAGCAAATTTACAACTTTCTGTATCACTTGTTCCTTATCAAAGTACTATGTGCAAATTGTCATGTTCTTGCTAACTTGTGATGAGGTTCACACCACATGATGTGGTTGAGATTGTAAAATGCAAGACATGTGTGCAAAATCCACATTGGCATTCTCTTTGCCAAAAGATACCTTTATTTATAACAAAAGGTTACAGACAAACTTTAGAGGTAAAACAGACACTAGGAGTAGAAAATATGAAATAGATTTGGGGGAGCAAGAAAGGGATTTTTATAGTTAACAGAAGAAAAGATAAGTTCTCAAAATTAACCAGGTGAAAGGGAATACACCATAAAACAAGGAGTACATCATTGACAGGCAGGCTAAATCTATAGAGGTATTTAGCAGTTTAGCAGACTAACCCCAAAAGGAGTTAACAAGGGAAAGGAATTTGATTGGCAGGCTAACTCTAAAAGGGATCTAAAAACATCCTAAAAGAGTTAGCTATAATAAGGAGAAAGATACCATGAGGCACAGGGAAGAGAGTGAGAAAAAAGACACTATGAGAAGGAGTCATAGGAAGATTTATAGGGGAAATTTAATCTCAGGGTTTGACATCATAACTTGGCTTTCTGATTAGATACAGTAAAGTGAGATTTCCAAAGACATCCAATGAGGGTGAAACTGTAAAACTGTTCCCTTCCCTGCTTGCCTCAGGAAGTATTATAATCTTATCAATACTTCAGGCTTTCTCTGCTAGTGCCCACCTTGATACCCAGCACCACATTATTTGGGGAGAAATTGAAATGCAAGGGCCCAACCTCTTTTGACAAGGTGGATCTATTTGTTATCTATAAAAGCTGTCCCCACCTAAAGTTCTAACTGTTCCTTAGTAATCAGCCCTTCACCTTATAATAAACTTCTTTTTAAGTTTCTTTGTCCTGAGTTTTGCCTGGTTAATCAGGGTGAAAAACCCAAATGAATAATTTCCTTTTAACAACCTTCTTTACATGATTGTTATGAGGAAAGTGTTTTGTAAGCCTTTTAGATGTGTGTGTTACTGTTATTAGGCAAAGGACAGGAAGATAGAAAAAATCAGCATGGAATGGAAATTGTCTAGGTAAAAGAAGTAAAGTGGTAAATGGAAAATGAAGACATTTGGAGTTTGAACATGGCTTCAAATACCATCTTTTCTGCTTACAATCTGGGTAGCCCTGGATAAGTCGAAACTCTGGGCCTTAGTTTCCTCATTAGCAAATCAAGAGGACTGAATTAGGCTGTTTTTCATATTCTTTCATATCTATAAAAGTGAACAAAACTGAGTGAAACAGATATGAGCACAGTGTCAACATGGAAAAGATGATCAGTTTTTACTTAAAGGAGAACATTGCATGCAGTAATAGTAAAACTGTTTTAAAATAATTTGTCTATTATAAATACCCAAATTAACCATAAAGGACATATGAAGAAAGATGCTATCAGAATCCAGAGAAAGAACTGATAGATGTACAGAATAATTTTACATATATATCCTTTTTTGTGTTTAATAGAAGTCATGGAAGGGTGGGAGAAAAGGAATTTATTTGTGTATTTGAAAGGAATAGAAAGTTGTGCTTAGTAGATTTGGAGTCTTATGTACAATCATCTTTTTTTAATTTTAATTATTCTATGTTAAGGGAATGCTTGTTTTATTCCATAAATTAAAATTTCAAAGAAGAAACTGATAATCTCTTACAAAGATGTCCCCAAAACTAAATAAGAATATAACAAAATGTGGTACTAATGGGGCTCTTAGTGACCCTTTTTTTCTTAGCCTGGTTTATGCAGGAATCATTGAAATATGCCCCTCCCCCACCATTAGTAATCTAAAACAAAATAATAAAGAGGAAAGGTTTAGAGTTTGGGGAAGATTTTTTTTTTTCTTTTGGAGTGATAGTGGCATATACCTACTGTGCCTATAATGAGCCCAGAAATCTGAAAAACTTCTACTCCCACTTTGCCTCCTCAGAATAATAAGCAATAGAATTTTATTTCTGCTATCTGATGAAAGCAGTGCCTTTAGCACACTGAAATAGCATCCTGTGATATGACATGTACTCTAATATTTACATATAATTTACCGTAAGGTAGGCTGAACAAATTCAAATAGATTTTACTATTAAAGTAAAAATAATATGAAAGCATTGGTAATATTTCCTCTATCATAGCAGAACTCATATAAGCTATATAAGTTTTCACAGTAATTCCAACTACTGTTCACTTCTTCTGGACCAGCCAGTAACTATAGATGACTCCTTTACTTGTTCACAATTCACTGCCTTCCTTCCGTGGCATTTGACCTTCTATCCCTACTGTCTCATAGAAATGTTTCTAACCAGACCCCTACTGATCCTTTAATTGCCAAATCCAATTATCAATTTACAGTGAACAAAGGCCTGGCTCTAGAGTTAGAAGACTGGCATCTAATTACCATGTCTAACACTTTCTCACCTGTGTGATTTTGAGCAAATGACTTACCTTCCTAGATCTCTGTTTACTAAGTGTTAGAGACTGACAGCCTTCATGCTCTTTGACCCCTCTGCTGCTTTTGCCAGTTGACCACTCCCTCTGATCTAATATACCTCTCCTCAAACTCCCACAGGAAAAAAAAAAAATCTTTCCAGGTTCTCCTAAATATCTAAGAGTCCTTCTGCCTCTTTTATGAATTCTTTTGTAGTAACTCACTAGAATGTAAAATCCTTAAACATAGGGGCAATTTTTTAAAATGCTTTTTAAAGTCCTTTGTATATAGCAGGTACTTGATGTTTGTTCATTTTAATTAAATTGAATTAATACATGCTTTTAAAATTTCTTTTGAATGTGTATTTTATCCTATATCTTACTTACAATTGGCTGCTATGGCACTATTATGAAAGTAGTTATTTATAGAAGGGTAGTCAGCACCAAATGTTTATAAAGCCAAGCTATTGAATATAGTATGCATGCAGGAACCAGGTCTCTACTATTTCCTAGCCGACTATTTTCCATGGCTTAGCAAGTTAGCTTGAAAATTCAAAGCACGACATAGTGGATTGTGTTAGACTCAGAATGAGAAAGGCCAAAACTTAAAATTCTCCCCAAATATGTATTAGCTAAGTTTGTTAAGGTAAGTTATTTAACCTCTTTAACCTTTAGTTTTCTCACCTGTAAAATTAGGATAATAATAGCACCTATCTTCAGAGAGCAGATGTGTAGAACAGATGAGATAATATACATAAAACTTGAATCTTAAAACATTATGTGAGTGTGTGTGTGTGTGTGTGTGATGTACTTCTTTAATCACAAGCGAAATCAGACCAAAAAAAAGAAAAAAAGATGAATTCCAACAACAACAACAACAAAAAATCTACCTGCTGGCTTGGGGGGTTGGGAGGTGGGAAAAAGGAATGGGATATTAAAAGTATATACTGTGGATAGAGCACTAGTCCTGAAGTCAGGAGAATCTAAGTTCAAATCTGGTCTCAGACACTTAACACTTCCTGGCTGTGTCACTCTGGGCAAGTCACTTAACCCCAGTTCCCTCAGTGGGGGAAAAAACATAAACTCTGTTGATAATGGCTCAGCAATGTCATTTTCAATTCAAAAATTTAACAAATATTAAATACCAACTATGCACATGTCATTAGTGCCTGGAACATACTAAGTGCTATATAAACGTTAGCTAGGAGGAGAATGAGGAGGAGAAGGAAGAGGAGGAAGAGGAGGAGGAGGAGGAGGAAGAGGAAGAGGAATAGTAGTATCACCATTACATACAAATAAAATCCTTGTCCATTCATTCCTAATATTAAGTCATTTGACTATAAATGAGAACTTGTTCAGTTTGACAGAGAACAAACACTTAAAAACTCTTCATTTGAATCAGAACTCTGAGAGAATGTCAATAAATATCATGGTGAATAGAAAGTATTTTTGTACTCATATCTGGAACTGAAAGAACCTAAATATGCAAAGTAGGGAAGGAAGGGAAGAAGGAAGGCTACTTACAAAATGAAAGATGGAATTTTTTTTCTTTTAAATTATACATAAAGAAAATGTTTAACATTTGCTGGGCTTTTTTCTTATTTTGAATTCCAAATTATCTCCCTTCTTTTTTTCTCTTTCCCCTCCTTGAGAAGGCAAGCAATTTGTCATATATTATAGATGTACAGACACATTCTATATTAGCTAAGTTGTAAAAGAAAATATAATCCCCTCCCCCCCACCAAAAAAAAATAAAGGAAGTTTAGATAGTATGCATTCAGACTCCATCAGTTCTTTTTCTGGAAGTGGATAGAATTTTTCATCAAAAGACCTTTGGTGATATGAATAGACAATTTTCAGATAAAGAAAATGAAACTATTTCTAGTCATATGAAAAGGTGCTACAAATCACTATTGATCAGAGAAATGCAAATTAAGACAAATCTGAGATACCACTACATACCTCTCAGATTAGCTAAGATGACAGGAAAAGATAATGATGAATATTGGAGAGGATGTTGGAAAACTGGGACACTGATACATTGTTGGTGGAATTGTGAACTCTTTGACCCAGCAGTGTTTCTACTGGGCTTATATCCCAAAGAGATCTTAAAGGAGGGAAAGGGACCCACATGTACAAAAATGTTTGTGGCAGCCCTCCTTGTAGTGTCCAGAAACTGGAAAGTGAATGGATGCCCCTCAGTTGGAGAATGGCTAAATAAATTATGGTATATGAATGCTATAAAATATTATTCTGTAAGAAAAGATCAGCAGGATGATTTCAAAGAGGCTTGGAGACACTTAAATGAAGTGATGCTAAATGAAATGAGCAGAACCAGGAGATCACTATATACAGCAACAACAAGATTATATGATGATCAATTCTGATGGACATGGCTCTTTCCAACAAAGAGATGATCCAAATCAGTTCCACTTGTTCTGTGATGAAGAAAGCCATCTATACACAAAGAGAGGACTGTAGGAACTGAATATGGTTCACAACATAGCATTTTCACTCTTTTTATTGTTGCTTGTTTGCATTTTGTTGTTTCTTTCTGCTGCTTCATTTTTTCTCGTTTGATTTGATTTTTCTTGTGCAGCATAATAATTATATAAATATGTATACATATATTGGATTTAACATATATTTCTACCATGTTTAACATATATTGGACTACTTGCCATCTAGGGGAAGGTATGGAGGAAAGGAGAGAAAATTGGAACACAAGGCTTTGCACGGGCTAATTTTCATAATTGTCCATGCATATGTTTTGGAAAATAAAAATATTTAATTAAAAAAAAAGAGAGAGAGCTTTGGATTTGTCTCAGATCATTATATTGCTGAGAACAGCTGTCATTCAGAGTTGATCATCATATAGTATATGTTGTTCTTTGTGCAATGTTCCCCTGGTTCTGCTCATTTCACTTTTTATGAGTTCATATAAGTCTTTCCAGATTTTTCTGAGATGGCAGATTTTTTCAAATGATTAGGGACAGGGGAAGAGTAAATAGGGACTGGGTAATAGAGTCCAATTCTACAAGATTGAGCTATGTGCTCTGCCTGCTGCCAAACCATATGAGGGCTTGGAGACTTGCTTCCAGATGGAGGGCCCTGCCCTTCACTTATAAGTATGCTTAAGAATTCTGTGACTGTCTTTTGCCCCCTTACTTCATGAAAAAACAAATTTCATTGGCTAAAGAGATAGAAATTAATAAGCAAGAAAAAATTCTAACAAGAACCTGAATTCTCTCTTCCCTAATGACAAGTGAAGCAAGAATTGTTGCAAGGGAGAGAGCAGCAGTTGTGGAAACCATAACAGGATATTCATTGTCCTGGGTTGCCTTATTTACCCATTAGTATCACCATGGGGCCATGAATAGATGGCACTAATATTGCTTTTGTCTACATTGTTTATTCTCTGATTTTTGGTAAATGGGTATCTGAGACAAAATGACCAGAGTTTTGGAAAAGTTGGAAGAGCTGCCAGAAGTTGAGTATTAGGAGTCCAAAGAAGATTGACATAGATTCAACAGCAAAGTTTGTCATGGCCACAGCAACTGAACCTGGTGATCAGAGGGCTGAGGAGTAACTTAATAATGAGTCTGCTCAGCAGTAGATAAATGGAGCAGCCAAGAAACTGTGTCCTATAAGTAATGATACTATAATAACAATAAATATTTATATAGGGTCTGCTAAATGCTCAGCACTATGCTAAACATTTTACAAATATTATTTGGTTCCCTGGGAGGTAGATACTATTATTATACCCATTTTATAGAGGGATAAACAAAAGTTAAGTGATTTACCTTGGAGTACACAGCTAATAATTATCCACAAAGTTGAATTTAGTCTTCTGACTCCAGACTCAGCATCCGATCCACTAGGCCAACTACTTGTCTAACTAATGGAGCAACTTATCCTTCATTTTTGCCACACCTAGAAGTAAATTAGAAGTTTGGCAGGCAGATAGCCCTAGTCAGTCAATATTTTTTTTTAAATGCTCAATGTGTGAACTTCTTTTTCCAAATAGCTAAAAGATATAAAAGAAATAGAAAATACTAGAAAGCATCTTCTTTATAGTAATTATAATCAAGTTGTAAAAGAAATAAGAGAGAAAAAATAACTTGCAATTTGAGTTTACTTTTTCCAGGGACCAAGGTAGACAGAAGTGTAGTCCTATTGGTCCAAACTTAGAAGTACTATGAGATTTAAAAAAAAAAAAAGTAGCTAAGTGAAGTATCTGCAAGGGTTATGTAGAGAGAATATTATAACAAAGTAACAAATCACCATTTACAAGATCATTTATTTCAAGTTTTGTGAAAATGGAATGGTTAATGACTTTACTAATCACCTTTATTTACTCAAGCTCCCTTATCATCCAGAAGAGACTGAACTGACCTGGGAATCAGATAAAATTGAGAATTCCTTGCAGGGCTTATCAGAAGTTTCTTGCAATATTCATGCATTGGAAGTTCCTTTAAGTGCTGGCGTATTGAATGAACCCAGAACGTTTCCTGCAATACCAGATTACCGACTTAAGACTGATTTATATCAACTCCCAGTTCTGAAAAACAACCCAGAGCAGAGATGACCTGATATAGACCATTATGCACTTACAGCCCCCATTCTGTGATTTTTTGTTCTTATAACTCCTCCTTTCTATACCATCTTGAGTTCAGTTCTAACTGTATATACATATATGAGTGCATATATATATATATATGTATATATATATATATACATATATATGTATATAATATGTATACATGTTTGCTTACTTAGAAAGAATAAAGTCACAGATACAATCTGTTTTGTCTTTCTTAGATCGAATTCTGGGAAAAAAGGGTTGAAAATTTTCTCTCTGCTTTTCTTTCCTCCTCCCCTCCTGTTTTTTCATTTTTCTTTTCCCTTCCTTTCCTCTTTTCTTCCCTTTCCTCTTATTCTTTCCCTCCAAATAAGTCAAATCCAATAGTTCAAAGATTCCATAAGTTATTTTTTTCCTCTTGCTTCTTGCACACCTTGATTACAATTACTACAAGGAAGATACTTTCTATATTTTCTATTTCTTTTATTTTCTTTAGCTATTTGGGAAAGGGGTTTCAGAGACTGGGCATTTAATAAATTTTATTAAATGACTGACTGCCAGACTTCCAGAGTTTGAATTTAACATCCAGGCTGATTTTAAGAACGTTTGCAGGGATTACATGAGAGCGCTCTGAAACAAAGACATCTAGTCTATTGATCACCAAAAATCATTCTTTTGTGTTAAAGTTTTTCTCTTTTTAAAAAATGCAAATCCTGAGATGAGATCTCAGAGTCTTGACTGGGAAGGGAGAACTGAAAGGAAACTGAGGTCTCAGAAAGGAGAGAGGCTGAGAGTACCAAAGCAAACCTCAAGAAGCTGCCTAATTTCTCACATAGGGTAGATAGAAAGTTTTTGTTTTGCTTGGCAAAGGCATGACTATTTGATATGAATGAAATATTGTATAAAGTTTCAATATAGTTTTTAATTTGAGCAACGAAAGCTTGCTAGAATCTAATAGTATCATGGGATGAACAAAAAAAAAAAAAATGAGAAGGGACAGCTAGGCAGTGCAGTACTTAGACAGGGGCTGGAGTCATGAAATCTTGAGTTCAATTTTGATGTCAGACACTTGGTAGCTGTATGACCTTAAGTAAGTCAATTAACCTTGTTTGTCTTAGCGTGCTCATTTGTAAAATGCGCTGGAAAAGGAAATGGCGAACTACTCCAGTATCTTTACAATGAAAACTCCAAACAAGGGCATAAAGAATTGGAAATTATAAAAAAGGCTAAATAATAACAAAGAAATGATAACCATTAAAGAATTCAGAAAAAAAAAAACTTGGAAAACTTTGTAGAATTGGATATAGAATGCAGAACAAGGAAAAAATTTATATGATGATCAAAATGCGTAGAATAATAGTCTACAGAAAAGTGGTTAAAGTAGACACCAAGTAAGATTTTAAAGGATTAATAGTGAACTTCACCTCCTACCCCAGAGAGAAATAGGCCCCTTATAGGGCCTACTGGAACCAGCTCAAATTCTCCTTAGATTAGGATTCCCCTTGATAAGTATGGAAGAGGTCCTAGCAGCCTTTACAACACATACATGGTTAAGGCATTGCCATTTTACTCAAGCTCTCCTTGATTCTTAAGTTTACACTTCAGAAATAGGCAAAAAAAAAAAAAACTTTGATTTGTTATTTTGTTGGTTGTATTTAAGAAAGTGATTTAGAAAATATTAATGCAGATCAAACTGAAAAATGTATCTTAGATTTATGTCCACTCTTCCACTCCCCAACCTACTTGTTAAAACACCCACCCCTGTAAAAAGTTAAGGAAGGAGAAACATTTTTGCACCTGGCAAGGATGAACACATTGTATTTGACTGTACTTAGTTGTTACCAAGGAAGGTAATATATTTATGGGGTTTGGGGGCAGACCAGAAGAGTTATTGGGAGGTGACAGAAATGCAAAAAAAAAAAAAAAAAAAAAAAAAAAGAGTATCAAGATAATACTTTTTTTTTTTAATTGAAGCTAGAGTAGATACTCATTAAAGGTCTTAGTTCTTTTTCAAGCTAAAAGCTAATAAATTCAACTAATAAAAATTTCTCCAATGTATACTATATGTAAAATTAGCCTTACATATTTATATTTAACCTTGAGTTTGCCATACTTTAATAAATTTGTGACATCATTTATGTAGATATTCTTTCCAGTGTTTTACTTTGCAATTCAAATGTGTATTTCCATCCTGTGCTATGTAGTGAAATTGTTCAACTTGGATTCTTTGAGAACTCAGAGAGAATCTTACCTATTAGCAGATCTGATTGATTAGATTTCAAATAAAATTAATGAGTAGCCAAACTGTAAGGAAAAGAAATTTAGCCTTGCTTGCTGATAGCAATGGTATAGTTAGGTGGCAGGAAAGATAGAGAAGGGCCTGGGCTCAGGAAGTGCAGGGGTCAGATCTGGTCTCAGACACTTACTAGTTATATGACTTTAGGCAACGTCACTTAAATCTTTTTTCTTCAGTTTCCTCATCTGTAAAATGAACTCTAGAAGGAAATGGCAAACCACTCCAGAATCTTTGCCAAGAAAACCCCAACTGGGTCCCAAAGAGTTGGACAGGACCGAAACAGCTGATAACAATAAACCACAAAATTAGGCTTATATAGTTTTTTATAATTTTTTTTTCAGGACTGCTTAGAGTGTATAACCAATTAGCAACATTCTGTATCATAGTCCTCTTCATGAATGAAGAACAAAAACCAACCTTTGTGACATTTAAATAGACTGAAGAAATACCCTTTATCCCACAGATGATATGTAAAGTCCTCAGTTGTATATTGGGGGCTGAATCTGTAAGACGTTTTGTGTATTCTGTCTGAGCAGGACAGAGGTAGTTGAGTCTTTTGTTAGTCACTCTCCAGGAGAAAGGGAGGAGTTGAGGTAGGGGTGGGGGGTCTGGAATTCAGCCAAACAACATATTTGGATAACTAGGTTGTTTTTCCTCTTAACTATCCATGAGAAGCAGCAGGGGGTAATGGAGAAAGTATTTGGAATCTGAGGATCTAGGCTTAAATATCAGCTCTAACTTTTACTATCTGTATGATGCAAATTGCTAGCCTCTTCAGGCTTAGTTTTTTCAACTACAACATGAGAAGGTAGGGTTAGACAACTCCAAAGATCCCTTCTAACTCTCAATTAATCATTCTTGGATCTAAAATAGCCTAAAAATTCAGGAAATTATGAAAACTAATGTTAGAAAATCCAGTATCAACCAAATCAGTCACACCTACTAAAGGAACAAGCATTATTCAATTAGCACCTCAGAGGTGTCCAGTTTTTGTATAAGACTAAAATTAACAGGGGAGAGAGAGTCAGTGATGAAAATGGGTTCCTGAGAGTCTCCTTGGAAGATTACAATGACAAGTCATTCCTAAATGAGCTAACTTCAGATCCTGGAGTTGCAAAATGAACATCCCCACCCTCCCAAAGCCAACGCTATGAAGCATGGCCAATTATAGTCAACATGAATCAGCTTGTTGGGGCTTTAACAGCTACAGTCCGTTGTCATACTTGAATCAGGCAATATTCCAATTCCTGCCTGCCTGAAAATAAACATATATTCAAATGATGGTAAATAATTACCTAATGGGAAACTTGTATGGCCTACAGGACTGTCAAACTTCAAAAACCAGTTTAGACTAGTACCTCTGGCCCCTTTGGCTCCATCTCTCCCAGCCAGCCACCCCAGACACTGCTACATATCTCAGAAGAATTTTTTTTTGGCACCATGGTCCCCATAGGAGTCCAGGTGAGTTGCTTAAATACTGATTATAACAATGTCCAGAAATGTCAGGCATCATTTCTGCAGGAGCCTGATAACTCTATCAAGCCCTGCTCATTCAAATCACTCCCAGAGGCCCACGTTTCATCTTCAGCTTGAGGCAACCCTCAATGGTTGGACTGGGTATGAGAAATGGAGATAAGTGTTAACTATAATTATAGAAATATGTTTGTGCTGCTGCAATTAGGGTTGTGTCAGTGTTTCTATTAACCTTTTTGTTGCCAGTATTTTTCCACTTGGCATTCCAAATGAGTAATGTCATTTAAATGGAAGGATGGGGAAAAGAGAGAAAGCCACACAAAAAAGGCGTCCGAGTTGGGGCTCATGAAAGGGGCAACAGCTGACATCATTGAAAACTTAAGCTCTCATTTCTCCATCAAACAAGTAGAGCAGACACTGGCACAAATTTACAAGGATGGGTCCCACGCCACTCATTTTATTTCTCTGGTATCAAAACCACTTCTGATAGCAAGAAGAGATTTCTGTCTCCAGAGGACAATAGAATCTGAGGACCAGGAGAGACTTCGTGAGCTCATCAGATCCATTCCACTACTACATGACACAATACTATGTTAACTCATTCAAAAGTAATAACTATGTATCCTTCTATGGAGCTGTCACAGCGAATAGGGGAAATTATTATTAGTGTCATATTTACAAAAGACATTTACATATTATTTATTTGTTTATTTATTTACTGAAGCATTTGGGGTTAAGTGACTTGCCCACAGTTACACAGCTAGGAAGTGTTCTGATTTGAACTCAGATCCTCCTGACTTCAAGTCTAGTTCTCTACCCACTACGCCACTTAGCTACCCACTTTATATATTATTTAATGTGATCCTCACAAGGAACCTATGAAAAAGTTGGAACACATATTATTAACATCATTTGGTCAATGAGGATACCAAAATACACCAAGGTTTTCCAATTGACAAAAAAGCCAAGAATTCTGAGGGTATTGTTCCAGGATGTCTTTTAACATGATAAACCAACCAGAATATAGGAGATTATATTTGACTAATTCCCTTATTCCATTCAGCATTATATTTCAATCCTTATATATCACATCTTTTCCTCTCTTTTTGAAAGGAAGAAGGAATTCTGATTGTACCATTAGCCTCAAGAACTATTTAATATAGGATTATGCTTTTCACTTTTTTTCCTGTGAGGAATTTGAGGGATAGATGGTAGTTAGCAATATAATTTTAAAAAAAGAAAGAAAGAAAATAGAATCATTGAAACATTTTAAATACACAAAAGAGAAAAGAAGAAAGTAAAGAAAGAAATAGAAGATAGCTTTAAAAGTAATATGTTGAATTGTTTGTATACTTTATTTTTGTTTCCTGATCTTTTTTTAAAAAAACTTTTTTTTATTAAAGCTTTTTATTTACAAAAAATATGCATGGGTAATTTTTCAACATTGACCCTTGCCAAACCTTGTATTCCAAATTTTCCTCTCCTTCTGGTCACCCCCTCCCCTAGATGGTAGGTAATCAAAGTTTATATAATTTTTAAAAAGCAAGCTGTACATAAGCGAGTCATGGTTTCCATATAAATTCTCTTTTTTGTTGTTCTACTTTGTATATGAAAATGGTTTTTTCCCTGGTTTGTTAAGTTCATAATTTTAAAATTAAGTTTGAAACAAGAAATATTTACATACCCTTTTTGTACATAGTATGGATTCCTTTGTGTCCTTCTGTAACCTGCTCCATCATCCAAATACTTAATGCTAACTTAGCATTTCCAAAACATTTATTAAGTGCCTGTATCATACTAAGCATTCTCTGTTATATGCTGGGAATACTACCTTCAAGGTATTTTACAATACAGCAAGAGTGTTAGTGGTGTTAAATATAAAAGCCCAATTTAAGTAACAATAAGTCTGAGGATTAGGTGCATTGCTAGGGTGAAAAAGGTGGGAAAGGCCACATCCAATTGGGAGGAAGAAGACAATCCAGGGAAAACTTCATGAGATAAGGGCATCTGAACTGAACTTTGAAGGAAGTGAATCCTCTAACTGGGCTGGGAGGGTACTCTACACATGAGACATAGCTCAAGAAATTTTATATCAAGGTGAAAAATGGCAACAGGAAATTGGTAAAGTACTGAATAGTCTAATTTAGCTGGAGCACAATAAAAGATATGAAAATAAATCACATAAAATATTACAAAAAAAATTAACTAATGCTAAATTATTGAGAGCTTTGAATATAAAGTCTGTATTTTATTAGGGCCAATAGAAAGCCACTTAAGGTTTTGAGTATGAGGATTATCATCAAGAACATGATTAGACCTATTATATCAAGAAGCAACATGTAAAAGATGAATTAGAAAGGGAAGAAACTTGAGGCAGGTAGAATAGTTAAGAGAATATTATAATCATCCAGATGACTATTATAATTATATATAATATATAATAACTATAATAATATATAATATAAGCACTAGGATACCAGAGTGAATGTAAAGAAGGGGAAGAGATGAGAAGTATACTATGCTTGACCACTGACTGGAAGAAGGAATTGAGAAAGAAGAATAAAGTTCCAAGCCTAGAACACTGAAAGAATGGAAAAGTAATATTACTATTACTATTGTAATACTATTACTAATATCATTAACAACATTAAGGAAGTCTGATTGACATACATGAATACCAATAGTTTACTGAATCTTGAACTCTAAAATTTAAATCTAAGCTTACTTTGAAAGCCTTTTGGGGACTTAATTGACACTATAAATTGAACTTCCTCTTTCTTTCTATATTTGATTTATTATATATAATCATGAATCTAGGCCATAATGGATGATAGCTTATTTATTCCTATATTCCCCTCTCTCCCAGAAAAAGAAAAAGAAAAAAAAAAAAAAAAAAAAAAAAAAGAATATGAGGGTAGCTTACTGATTCCTATACTCCCCTCTCTCCCAGGGAAAAAAAAAAAAAAAAGAATCTGAGGATTTAGAAAATTACAGTGATTTGGACCTACAAGCCTATTTTTCTACTGATAAGGAGTTCAAAACTCTTATTATGTAATCCTGATTTGAGATATTGTGATCAAATCACATCTTGAAGCTGGTTCACAGAGGCTCAGAGATTGTTCAATGACCTGGCCCAAATTTTAATTAAACCAGAGCTGTAATTTAAAGTCTGAGCTGAATATCCAAAAAAGCAGGCTAAATTTCAAATGACCTTGGACTGGATGAGGGTTTCCTTCAAATTTAAGGATTTCATTTGAATTTAGGAGGATGTGAGTCATACCAAAAAGCTTAAGGCACAAAGCAGGAGAGAAGACCCAAGTTCCATTCCCCAGATTAAGATTTCCCTGACGCTTCCTGTTTCCCAGGATTTCTCACCCTTCTCTATACAAGTCATTGCAAGTATATTCTACCTTTGACAACAACATACCTCTATATAGATGAAATTCTAGTTATTGCCAAGGTTGAGTTCAAAGGCCACCACATATACAACTCCCTTCCAGATTCCCCCAGTGAGTGCTTGCCCTTCCCTCTCCAGTTTGGAAACTTTATACATCTTTGGCATTTACTCATTTATATACATATTGTTTTCCTCCCCTCTGTCCCTACATGCATAGAATGTAGACGCCATGAAGGCAAGGATCATTTCAGTCTTTTTGTTTTTGTTTTATTTTATGTATATGTGTATGTTATTTCAGAATCTAGAACAATGCCTATCCCTTTATAGCTTTTTAATAAATGTTTGTAGAATTAATGAATGATTGATTGAATGAATGGAAATTGGATTTTTAAAACTTATTATACTGAAAGGGTAAGAGATGTATCTACTGCTTCTTTGGTATCTCTTCTAGTAGCTGGCCTGATATGGCCACACAGAAGACACTCAAATGAATGTATTGAGAAGAATTGAAAAAGGAAAAAAAAAATGGGGAAGAAAGAGAAAGAGGAGAAAGAATAGGAAAACAAGGTAGAGAAGAAAAAATGAAGAAACAGATTTTTAAAATTTCATTATTTTATTTTTTCCAATTATATATAGTTTTCAACATTCATTTTTGTAAGATTTTGAGTTTCAAACTATTTTATCTTTTCCTCCTTTACTACCATCCCCCAAACAATAAGCAATCTGATTTAAGCTATACATGTACAATACTTGTAAACATTTCCATATTAGTCATGTCATGAAAGAAAAATCAAAACAAAAGGGAAAAACCACAAGAAAAAAAAAGAAGCAAACAAACAACAACAAAAGAGTGAAAAGAGTATGCTTCAATGCGCATTCAGTTTTCATAGTTCTTTCTCCTGGGGGCAGCTGACATTTTCCATGTCTTTTGGAATCGTCTTGGATTACTGTATTGCTGTGAAGAGCTCAGTCTATTACAGCTGGTCATCACAAAATCTTTTTTAAAATTAATAGCATTTTATTCTTTCCAAATACATGCAAAGATTATTTTCAACATTCACCTTGCAAAACATTATATTCCAAATTTTTCTCCCTCTCTTCTCCTCCCCTAGATAGCAAAATCCAATATAGGTTAAATATATTTTCATCATGCTGCACAAGAAAAATCAGTTCAAAAGTGTGGGGGGGAAGCACAAGAATGAAAAATATATATAAGCAAATAAACAAGAACAACAAAAGATGAAAACAGAAAAAAAAATGCTTTGATCTAGTGTTCTCTCTGGATACAGATGGCTCCTTCCATATAATCTATTGAAATTGCTTTGAATCACCTTGTTGATCGTCCCACAATTTTGTTATTTTTGTGTTGTTTTGTGTTTGTATTTTTGTGTTCTATCATTGTGAAAGAACTATCTGTTTCATAAAGAGGGGAAAATGGTGAATCATATAAAAATTCTGTGGGAGAGAGAGACCTTCAGGTATACATTACAGTCTAGGTAGATTTCCCTGAATATCTCTTTGTGTTCCATGTAAGCTTAAAGAAATTCTCCAGGCTGATCCTTGCTGACAACTGTGAAGTATGGGGTGCACATGTTATATGCTTGCCCAAATGGAATGGTTTAACATTGCAAATCTTTGTCATAAGGTCAGTCTCAGTCACAATCTTTTATCCTTTATATCATTTTCCAAGACATTCCTTGTTCTGCTCAATTAGAGGCCTTAAGATCCTAGAACTCAGATACTCTAAGATAATGATATTTAGATCTTGGTACTCAATTCATTTTCTCAACTATTGTGTAATAGTCTCCCAGCCTCAGTAAAACATCCACAGTTTCATCTCAATTTCAATAACATATTTTTCAGGACTATTATTTAAACTTAAATTCATGATTTTAATTTGGGTATTCATTCACCAGAGCAGATTGAAATTCTTTGTCATGTCTTCTGTCATAGTGGATCTGCTTTACACCAGAACTGAATTTGGTTGGATATTAGAATGAAATGAGATACTCTTAGATCATTCAACAGTTAACAAAAGGAAATTTGAGTTAGCCATAATAAAGAAAGAATATTTGGCAAAGACACTCCAGCAATTAACTTGAGTAGCACCCAGCCCCCCTCATCTGTATACTCTAAAGGAAAACTATTTTAACCCATATTGGGGAGTAGGAACCAAAGAAGATACTGGTCTTATCATACTTTTTTATCCTTTTCACTTTCTGTCCATGTCTCTTTCTAAATCTTTATATTCATTTATAAATTCTTTATAAATCTTCCACAGGGGATTGACCCAAAGCACTTTAGTTCTTTTAATTTCTGCTATCTATATGAAGTAAGCATCATTCAATTATTTTCCAAGTGTCTAGTCACTTCTAAATTTCTTCTTTATACTAATTAGGACCTATAATGCTCCTTCCTCTTCCTGTTTTCAAAGCCCATCAACCCCATTTGGTATCACTTGTATCTCCACTCAGTCTTTAGATTCCCAAATTAAGCATTTCAGTGTTGTTCTCATTAGTGTCTTACAATCCCTTTTTCATAAGACTTTGTGTTTAAAATTTTTCTCCTTCCCTACATTACCTCCCCATGTCCCAAGACAGCAAGCAATCTAATATAGTTTATTAGGTATCAAAGTACAATCCTTTTAAACATATTTCCATATTTATCATGTCAATCCTTTTTGCTTTTAGCTTCCAGATGTCTTTGTCTTCATAATTCTCAATTTTGCAAAATGCTTCATTTGCTTTTTTTCCCTTCTATCTCCTGGGTACCAAGCATTTTTGATAAGTCAAAATATGTTCATTGAATCCTCAGTAATTATTCTTTCTCACCTGAATTCAACTTTACTGATAAATCCCAATCACCTTATACATTTCTTATTGATTTCTTTGTAATGTTATAGAGGCTACTCCAAACTTTCATATTTTCCTTAAATTCTGACTCCCACTCCCCTCCTCTCATTCTCAGCAGGTGACTTTGTATTCTATTTTCTTAAAAAGATTAAAAACATTTAATTCTAAATTTCCAAACTGTTAAATTTATTAATCTCTACATGGATACCTAAATCTGTATTTCTGGATTTAGTATCAAATATCCAGCTACCTACTGGTTTACACATACACACATATACACATACATAGACATGCATCTAAAATAATATTAAACTAGTTGACATATAATAGATTTCTCTCATAATTGGATCTTTAAGTTTGACTTTTGTCTGAGATCAATAATTACTATCTCTACTTTTTTCCCCATCAAATCTTACTCCTGATCATTATCACTGTATTTGTATATATCTCTTGTTTCCTATTCCTGCTAATATTTCTACTTTAATTCTACTCCTTTATTTGTCTTGCTATTATTTAATTGTCTTATCATGGATCTTTCCATTATTTTCTCCTCTTATCCTTTCCCTCCTTCTTTATCTCACTCTTATTAATCTAAACACCCTTCTCTGTCCCACCTTATCCTATGTCATTCTTTCTCTCCTTTATCCCTTTCTTGTTTATTTATATACTTTGTCCCACAGCTACAAATGTACATATCTTTCTATACCTTACCTTATCCCAATACCTCACCCCTTATTTCCTTATAGATTTTGGGAGTATACTTTGCCCTTCTTGATAATACATACTCACAGATACATACTTACATACACACATATGTGTGTTTGTATGTATATGTACATATATTGTTCCCTTTTTAACCAATTCCCAATGTGACTAGATTTTCAAATTTAGCTGCCCTCTTCCCTCATTTAATTCCACTGTGTCAGTTCTTTTTCTGCATCTTATTCATATAGCATAATTATTATTTTTATCTTTTCCTAGATGCTTTAGCTTTTTAAAGTTAGATCATAGTCAGCTTGGCCCCAATATTTCTTTCAGACTAATCAGTTACTAAGGTCTATCTTAGATATACTATTTATATTTCCACATATAAAACACAGTTTGTCCTTATTGAGTCCCTTGAAATTAGTCTTTGATGTTGGCTCTTTTATGTTTAAGTTTGAGACAAAATCCTGAAAATCTGATAATTTATTGATTATCCTTTTTTTCATTCAATATTTTCATACAATATTTCTTCTCAATTTTTATTCAATATTCAATAGTTCATTCAATAATATTCAATTCATTTTGCTAGATATAATGTTTTTGGCTGCAGGTCTAGTTCTTTTGATTATAGATATATATATAATTCCAGGAGCTGTGGTCTTTTATTATTGCTGCTAATAAATCCCACAAATTCTAATTGTAGTTCCAGCATATTCGAATTGTTTTGTTTGTTTGTTGTAAAATATTCTCTTTGATCTGGAGGTTTTGAAATTTGGGAATAATGTTCCCATATGTTTTCCTAATATGATCTCTTTGAGATGGTGATCAGTGGAATTTTTTTCTATTTCTACTTTCCTCTCTTCTATCCCTGCAGGATGATTTTCTTTGATTATTTCTTGTATTATTATGTCAAGGTTCTTTTTTTTATTACAACTTTCAGGTAGTCCAATTATTATGTTTTTTTCTTCTTGACCTGTTCTCTAGATCTATTGTTTTTCTTACAAGATGTTTCAGTTCCTCTTCTATTTTTTTCATTCTTTATATTTTGTTTTATTATTTCTTGCCTCTTATAGTTTCACTGCTTTCCCCTTGCCTAATTTTTAATTTTCAAAGAATCATTTCCCTCTTTAAGATTCTGGATCTCCTTTTCTAGTTAGTTGACTTTCTTCTTGTAATCTTGCTTTTCTTGGATGCTTTGTGTATCTGTGTGTGTGTGTGTTGTTTTGTTTTAATTTTTTTTCTTTGTCTCTTTCATTTAATTAATTTTATTTTTTCTCAATAGTATTTTATTTTCCCAAATACATGTAAAGATATTTTTCAACATTCATTTTTGTAGGGTTTTGTATTCCAAATTTTTTTCCTCCCTCTCTTACCTCCATCCCCTTCCCCCATAAAACAGCAAGCAAGTTGATATACATTAAACATATGTGATCCTTTTAAACATATTTCCATATTTGTCATTCCATTTGATTTTAAAATATTTTTGAGTTCTTTTATAAAATCTTTCTGAGCAGGTAGCCATTTAACACTATCATTCTTTTGGGTAAGAGAGGCTTTTTTTCTACTTTAATGTCCTCCTCTGAAGATGAACTCTGGTCTTCCTATTCCCATGGTAATTTTCTGTTGTTTGGTTCATTTTATGGATAATTGAAAAATTATCCATAAAAAGCTTTAATAAAAAATTTTTAAAAGAATTTTAAAAACCTGTTTACCTTAGTTTATTAATCTATAAAATGAACCACTCCAATATCTTTGGCAATAAAATACCAAATAGGGTCATGAAGAGTCAAAAATGATTGAAAAACAATTGAATAACAACTATTTCCTTACTTCTGGCTTAACATTATATTAACTGCCTTTGTGGAACTTCTGAATGAATAAACCTTCTCTACAAATGAAAAAGAAGAAGAAGAAGAAGAAGAAGAAGAAGAAGAAGAAGAAGAAAAAGAAGAAGAAGAAGAAGAAGAAGAAGAAGAAGAAGGAGGAGGAGGAGGAGGAGGAGGAGGAGGAGGAGGAGGAGGAGGAGGAGGAGGAGGAGGAGGAGGAAGAGGAGGAGGAGGAGGAGGAGGAAGAGGAGGAGGAGGAGGAGGAGGAGGAGGAGGAGGAGGAGGAGGAGGAGGATATTTCAGAGAAACCTAGGAAGACTTGTATAAACTGATGCAAAGTGAATGACCAAAACCAGAAGAGAATAATTTATATAATAGTAATGATATTATAAAGATAAATAACTTTAAAAGACTTGGAATATATGATCAATACAATTATATATTACATACAAATTAATAGAAGCATCTTTTCTTCTGTTGTATTCCCATTGCTTAGCATAGTGTCTATTATATTTTAAATACTTGTTGACTTGTTGATTTTCCATAAATTGTAAAGATAGGTAACATTTATGTGATTCTTTAAGGCTTTCAATATAACAGCTCTATTAGACCTATTAGAAATAAGATTATCTGGTTAAGAAGCTTAGCCTCTGACATAACTAATGTCAGAGACAAAATATGACCCCAGGTTTTCCTGCTTCAGTCCTATATTCTCTCTACTAGTTTGGTGACTCAGAGAGAAACTCAGGAGTAAACAGAGGACCTATATGTACAAAAATATTTATAGCAGCTTTTTTCTGGAGGCAAAGAATTGGAAATTAAGAGATGTTCATCAATTGGGGAATGACTGAATAATTGAATGTGATTAAAAACAATCCAGTGTGCTGCATTAGTCAGACTAAAGAACATCAGGATGTACCAATCCTTTATACAGCTGAGATAAATTTTTATAATTTCAATATCACCAAATCAGATCTAGCAAATCTTGAGGCCACAGGCCATTTAACCACAGAAAAAGAGATCCAACCATAAGAAGTAAAAGTAATGAAAAAAAAAATGAATTTGAATATAGTTTGAAGACTACTATTTTCCCTAAATTATCCTGATGGTTGAAGGGAAATGTTTGAGATTCAACCACAGAAATAATTCTCTATTCAAAAAAATTACTGCTTATCACAGTAAGAGAAACCACAAGTTCCATAAAAGCAAAAAGGATGTCTTAAACTTTTCGGTATTCTTCTCAATGTCTACCAAAGAATTTTGCACATAGGAAATATTTTTTTATTTGATTTTCAGCTAACATGAAGGTGGAAGGGAGAGCTAATACAATGAATAATAGTACCAAATATTCTATATCCTTTATAGAAACTTCACCAAAAAAATTAGAAATTAGATTTGCACACAAGTTTAATATGAGCTTAAAAACATGTTATTAGCATCAAGGAAGATACTCCCCACTGCTCAGACCATATCTGAAGCATTATAATATTTTAGGGTATCATATTTTACAAAGGAAATTGATACAAATAAAGCAAATCCTGAAGAGGGCAATCAAACTAATGAAGATTTTGGAAAGCATGACATGGAAGAAAGACTTTGTATAACCCAAGAGCTGAAGGGAATATTAAAGATCTTCAATCCCTACTCCCACTTTTTTTTTTTCCTGAGGCAATTGGAGTTAAGTAACTTGCCCAGGGTCACACAGCTAGAAGGTGTTGTGTCTGAATACTCTAACCACTATACTACCTAGCTGCCTCCCCCATTTTTTTTTTTAACAGTTGAGGAAACAAAGGCCCAGCAAGTTTAAATGACTTGCTTGTGATCATATGAACTGTAGGAAGCAGAGATGCAATTTTCGGATTTCTAATCCAATGTCCTTTCCATTGCACCAGATTTTCTAAGTAAATTGGAGATATTTAACTTTTAAAAATGAGAAAATTTGTATCTGTCATTAAAATGAGGGCTTTAATAAAAAAAAAATTGCTGTTTTTAGACTAGCAAATACTTTCCTCAAAAAGTCAAAGATAGATATCTTGAGAATTATTGTCACCATTTTATAGTTTTAAAAATTTGAGAAAAAGCTAAATAATTTAGCAAAGGTCAAGCAAATAGTAAGCATCATAACTAGGATTAAGTTCCATGTTTTTCTTGATTCTAAGTTCAGTATTACAGTCAAAAATGCATTGTCATGAATGAGAATTTGTATAGTCCTAGTGTACAAATTGGACCAAACATGTAGAAGTAATAAAAAGGGCATGTTTGGGCACAATGTAGGAATTTTTTTCCCTATATTTAGGCCTGCTCAAAAGTGCAATGGGCTGCTTTGCAAAGTAGTCATTTCTATCATTATAAATAGTCAAGAAGAAAGCAGATGGTCATTAGTAGGGGATTTTGTAAATATTATTCCTAGATTAGGTGAAGGAACTCAATCCCTAAATTCTTTCCAAATCTCAAAATTGAGTGAGTCTATAGTTTAACCAATGTTCTTCTGGGACTAAACTCCTCTGAGTAACAATAGAAAGCTGACCCACTAGGAATACAACTGACATTAAGCACTTGTTTTTTCTTTTCTTTTTCTTACTCTTCTTTTTTTGTCTTTTTTTTTCTTCTTTCCTTCCTTTCCCTCTGTCCATATAGGGTATCATACCCTTATGTGCAGATGCTCTGCCCAAAATGTAAATTTTGATCACTGAAACCTCCTAAAGTATCTTGGAGTTTACTGCCTAGATTTATTCCTAAAAGACCATGCTTTAAACCCAAATTACTTTGGTTTTCATTGTTTAGGTCCAATAATAGTCCCAAGATAAACCCCATTTGATAATTTTTGGGGCCTTGATTGACTCAAAATGAATATAAGTAGCAATTATTTCTGTTTTGGCTAGAAATCCCAAGGATCTTCCCCTCCCAGATTAATTTTTGTAAACTAAGTTTAAAAAAGGCCATCCTTTGCCTCATTTCTTACCTAGCCTTCATCACTGAAGAGGCTTTATCTTAGTCCAAATGGCACTGAGAAAGACAGCTTAACAGGTTTCTCACTGCATCTATTTAGTCATCCAGATCTATATTTTGTCACTGGACCCAGATGATTCCAAAGGAGAAAGTAAGGCTACTATCTTTGCACAACTCTTCCTCACTTAAATCCAATTCACTTACATAACATGGCATTACCTCCCTGATATCATGGCTCTCTTGGAAAATGAAGAACAAACAACAATACTTGCATGATTTACATTTAACAGAAAATTCCCAACATGTTTATCTATAGATTTTAAATCATTGGTCCCCTAGCGATTTGGAATATATTATGATAATAGAGATAATAATAAAATTTTCATACAATAGCCAAAATATGTGAGTATATATTGCCAACACAGTATTAACTTTCTATAAGGAATACTAAAAAAATATTAGTAAACTCAAAGATACCTTAATTTTTTTTAAAACATTATTGCCTCTAATTTTAAGATCATGACAAATCCTTTTTTTCTTTTTCTCATACCTACTCACATTGAAATACTTTTCCATTAAATATATTTACCAAAAAATAAAAAAGTTGACACAATTTTTTTCCTTTCATATCTTAATTTCCACCCCCTGTAGATCTTTACCTCCTCTGATGCATGTCTAAGACCAGCAATTTTCCCAGCTGGTCTTTCAATGATGATTGTATTTGTCATATAGATGCATCAAAAGGATAATTTCTTTTTTTTTTTAATGGCTAGATTTTAGAACTAGAAATAGAGTTTCTATGTTTTTTTTATATTGTATTAATTTCTCTTTCCAAAAAAGAATTCATAAACATGATTTCTCATATTAGTCTAGAGGATAGGGAAGGTATAGTATAAATTCAGCTAAACAGCTTAGTCTGAAATTAATTTTTAAAAATTGTAAAACTGCTTTCAAAGATAAACTAATAGCTAATTTTTAATTGGTTCCAGACTGAGACCTTGCATAACAAGTTTCAATCTGGAGAAAATGTTGGGTTTCTTTTTAATGCTTCAGTTATAAACCTCTGAAAACAGAAGATTTAATGGAATTTCAGACAGGCCATTAATTGTAACAGTGCCAATATAATAACAAGAAAATTAAAATATGTATAAACCAAATAAGCTCGATACCTCTTAACCACTCTATTTGAAATTAAACTTTCTCTAGTGTATTTTTGGTATCAAATTATGCATATTAAATGTTAAAACACACAGGCAGAAAATTTCAAAGTTGAATAAAATAAATTCTATCCCATTAGTTTAAACTTTGTATGTCACTTTTGTAATTCTATAAACCAGAAATTAGGGTAAGCATAAAAAAAAAAAAAAATCCTTTAAGTCTGAGGCTAGGAAGTCTTTTGAATTTGTAAGATCTTAGCTGCAATGAACACTGCTGGTATGTACTAAATTTAGTATCAATATAGTGAATCCTAGGAGCAAGAGGTATACAGGTGGCCTAAGGGATATTGAGCCAGTCCAGGTAAGAAACAGAACATGTCAAAGCTCCCCTGCCAATCAGTAGTGATAATTAATATTCGTGTAGCCCATGAATAGCCCTTGTACTTCTAGCCTGGGTTAAATGGAGACTCAGTTAGAAGAGGAAGGAAGGAAAATGAAGTAGAAAATGAGAAGGAAGAGGAGGAAGCAGAAAAAGAGAAAAAGAAGAGGAAATTAAGGAGAAGAAAGAGGAAGAGGAGGAAGAAAAGAGGCAATGCCGTATAGTTAATAAAGTGCTGAGCTTGGAGTCTGAAAAGCATGAATTCAAAATTCATCTCTTATATTAGCTGTGTGATGAGCAAGTTGGCTAACTTTACAAAAATTCATTTTCCATATTTGTAAAATGAAGATAAATAATAGTATTGTATCTGTAGTATTGTATTCACCTCATAGGGTTGTTGTAAGGTTCAAACAAGGTGATGTATATAATAGTCATTGAAAAGTCTAAAATCTTATGTATATGCTAATCTGACATCATTCACCTAAATAAAAGAGCTATAATTCAATCAGTTACATTACAAGACAGTGCAGTTTGCTAAGTCTTCCACTGAAATTGCAGTTCAAAATCTTTTATAGGATAAAGAGGCAAAGAAAAAGTTGCAAAAAATTTCAGGATCCAGATGATGGTAGTAAGGTCTGAGACCAAACAGAAAGGGGTACTGAGAGTTCATGGAAAAAATAAAGATAGGTTTGTAGGAAATAAGGTTTTAAAGAAGGGGTGACTTTTTCTTTTTTTGACTGTGAACAGTTTGTCCTTTGATCATGCATCCATCACCCTTTTTCATCGTGGAATTATTAGGAGAAATATTGAAAGGTAAAGAGCAATAGCTCAGAAATTAAAATATGAGCTATTCACTAGATGGCTTATCATTTACAAAATCCTTGAGAAATTAAATTAGTATATCAAAAGTTTATCTTGTATGAGAATATCATATGGAGTGTGAGAAATCACCTGATAACAGATGATTCTTCTTTCTAGGAACTTAACTTTGAAAAACTAAATCAAGTGGGAGGATGAAAAAATAATTTTAAATTGATATTTGATCCTTTCCATCATTTTATGTCAATCCACTTGACTAGAATAGAATCATAAATTTAAAAACTGGAAAGACTAGATATCATCTGGTCCAATCTATTCATTTTATAAATGAAAAAACTGAGGCTCAGAGGATTGATATGGTTACACGATTCAACTCAATATATACATGCTATAAAGAAGGCACTGTACCAGGCATAGGAGAAATAAACAAAAAGCAACCTAAACAAAAAGATAATTTTCTACATAGAGAAATTAGTGGCATTTTGGGGATTTGATTCCAAATCCTCCAAGTTCAAATCCAATATTCTTTATACAACACATTTCTCTCAGCCTAACGTAAACTATTTATGGCTCAAAACAACAATGGTTCATATCTAATCCATATTTACCATAGCCCTATTATAGGTATTCCCTTACCAATGATGATAATAACGGTTGCTTCCATTGCATAGCATTTTTATCACTGAAATCTTGTGAGATAGTTGGTACAAGCATTAGTATCCTCATTGTACAGAAAAAGAAACTGAGATTTATATGGGTTGTGATAGTCATGATTACACATCTAGTCAGCCAGCTAATAAATCAACTATTTCCCTCTACTACAACACCTTTCACCATAATCTCACTACTTCTTGCTTTTATAGCTTCCTGAAAATGCAAATTATAGTTTTCTAATCAAACACAGTTGGGAAAGTTGACTTCTAGGGACAGCAGCAAATTGAGATTTTATCTTCTCTTGTACCAAGCCCTGCTGCTGTTCTAGGAATGGAGGAAACCCGCATTTAGAAACTAATAAGTTTCTGAGACTAAATTTGAACTCAATTCTTCCTAAATCTAGGCTCAGTACTCTATCCACTTTGCCACGTTAGGGTAGGGATGAAATCAAGTCTCATCAAGGCCTATTTTTGGATTGTAGAAATGAATCCTTCCCATTTTAGAGAGTAGTGAGAATGGGGCATAAGGAATGTTGTTCCGTAGCCAAAAAGATCCTGCAAAGGCAAAGGGGTAGAATGCTGATGCAAACAAGTCAAGATCAAAAATATAGCATAATTATCCATGACTTTAATATTCTTGAGGTTAAAGGACTAAGACTGAAGCAAAAGTAAGACCAGAAATCATAAGGAGTTCCAGAAGAGGACCAGCAAGAATCACACCTGAACTTCAGGTTGCAACAGTTTAGCACCAGGCATAATCTCAATTTGTGGATTTTTACATCTAGATTTGGACAGCAAATTTCCTTATTCCAGTTTCTTCAGCTAGAGAGCTCTCTCATCATTCTCCATGGCAACACCAGAAACCAGCAGTGGCTTTTGTACTTTTCTCCCCTGAAATTCCTACCTCCACATACCCTCTGACTATTTTCTTAGTAACAGAAGTCTTTTCTGGAGATAGCAAAAATTTGGTTTGGAATCCATTAATCAGTAGGTGATCATTCATTAAATCACCACCACCATAGTACAAATTATTTTATCCGATTACTTTCCCACAACTAGAAGGTCTAGCTTTCCAAGAATGTGGATTCCATGTATTTCTACTTTCAATTGGTTGGAAGACTGATGTAGCTGAAGAAATATTTTTATTATTAAAGATGTCCCAAAGAAATGAAGGCTAGAACAAACAGTCACTAAAAGGTTATTGTAACTAGGTGAGATGGAGGACAAAGCCCAACTCCCTTTAAGCTGTGGGGCAAGGCAATCAGCTGGTTGTATCTTTAGATTTAAGAGGAAAAAAAAAACAAACTAGTAAGGCAGAGATGATTCTATAGGCTTACAATATTGCGTAAGATTTAAATGTGCTGTTTGACTTAACTATTATTTTTAAATTGTCCCTAGTCATTGCTTAGTACTATTTTTACAATTTTTTTCATGGTATGAGATTATCTCAGAATTTGAAGGAAGGTCACAGGCCATGTGATTCACAGGAGCAGGAAACATTCCCAACAAGTGGTCATACATTTTTGAGAGGAAAAACTGGTTTGTACATGGAGTATAACATTACAAACTCAAGAAAACTCTTAGACAAAAAGGTTAACTCCCTAATCTATCACTCATCTCTGCAAAAAGTTTATATGAAATACACATCCAGGCAAACCAACATGTTCTCTCCCTTAAAATGTCACCCTTCCCTGGTCATGTCCAGCCTCAGACATTTCCTAGCTTGTGACCTAGCAAGTCACTTAACTCAAATTGTCTTTTTAAAAAAAATCCACTACCCCCCAAGAAGATGTCTAGACTTCATTTTTGGAATATTCTTCCATAAGGTTATTTCAATGATAAAATGATAAAATACAACCAATAGAGTCCATTCAGATGGCCAAGGAAAAGAAAAAGGGGAAAAACTATTCAAACTTCATCTTCTTTCTTTGTTGCTTATGCTCTCCTCCTCCTCTTCTTCCTCCTCCTTAGCCCCCTTGGAAACTATCTCAATCTCCAAAATTTTCTTCCAAAACTACCTCAGTCTTCTCTACCCCCTCTTTGGTCATGGAAGCTGCCACTGTTAGCACAACCATTATGAAAGTCACTGGACCTCCAAAGCCATTGAGCTTGACCCACTCCAGATTTACTTTATTTCTATCAATCTCTCCATCTTCCATGTCCTCTTTCACAAATTTAGTATCCTCTTTTGACTTGAAGTCTATTAAGTTTAAACTCTTTTGTTATTAAAGCTTTTTATTTTCAAAACATATGCATGGGATAATTTTTCAACATTGGTCCTTGCAAAACCTTGTGTTCCAAATTTTCCCCTTCTTCCCCCCACTCCCTCCCTAGATGGCAGGTAATCCAATATATGGTAAACATATGAAAATATGTGTTAAATCCAATGTATGTATGCATGCATATTTATATAATTCTCTTACACAAGAAAAATCAGACCAAAAAGAAAAAAATGAGAAAGAAAATAAAATGCAAACAACCAACAACAAAAAGAGTGAAAATGCTATGTTGTGATTCACACTCAGTTCCCTAAGTGTGGAAATAGCCTGAATTATCTCATTGTTGAAGAGAGTCAGGTTCATCAGGATTGATCATTGTATAATCTTGCTGTTGCTGTAGGTACAATGATCTCTTGGTTCTTCTCATTTCACTTAGCATCAGTTCATGTAAGTCTCTCCAGGCCTCTCTAAAATCATTCTGCTGATTTAAACTCTTTAAGTGATTTTTTTCCCTACCTGTAATTATCCTGGCACCAACAACAAAGTCATGAAATGAATCTTTCAGTTTTTCTTCCATTGTATCTTCAGATAGATCTGAACAATGTTTTATAGAACTGGCTGTTTGGTGCTGCAATAACTGTTTTCTGTCCCTTTAGTTCCAGCCAGGTGGTTTTGTCCTCTAGTTCCTATATTGTTATAACACTTTAAGACTTCTTTCACATCTTCTCCAGTCATAAATTCAGTGCACTCATAGCTACCCTTTAGATTGGTCTTTGTTGTTTTGGGGCAAAAGCTGATTGACAATTGCCTTCATAAACACTTCTTACAGGCTTTCTTCAGTGGTGTTGTAGGCAAAGTTATTTAATACCAGGGACTTTTGAGTTTACAGACTTGCTGTTATAGTTTCACTCTAGGAATTATTCTTCCCACCTCTTGAATTCTCTTGTCTTTGACTTTTATTCCCGTATAATCCAGAATGAATACTAACATTAATCTTGGTTCTCTATTTCCTTCAAAGTCTTGTCCACATTTGCTTCTATAAATTCAACACAGGAAATTCCTTTGAGTATTCCATTCTTGATGAAGACCAATTTAATCTCAATAGCATTTTCAAGCACTTTCTTGAATTCCCATTGAATTATTTTTGAAAGGCAAATTCTTTTTTATATCATTATTATATCTTTCTTCTTTTTAAAGTAACTTTTTATTTTTCCAAATACATGCAAAGATAATTCCCAACATTCACCTTTGCAAAATCTTGTGCTCAAATTTGTCTTCCTCCTTCCCCTTATTCTTTATAGATGGCAAGCAATCCAATATAAGTTAAAAATGTGCAATTCTTCTAAGCATATTTCCATATTCATCATGCTGTGCAAGAAAAATCAGATCAAAAAGAGGAAAATAAACATGAGAAAGAAACAACTACAACAACAACAACAAAACATAAGAAAACAATCAAGAACAACCAAAAAAGTGAAAATACTATCTTTTGATCCACATTTGGTCTCTATAGTTTTCTTTCTCTAGATGCAAGTGGCTCTCTCACAACTCTATTGGAATTGATAAGACAAATTCTTTTTTTTAAACTATCATCTTTACATCTTAATCGTTTTTGTTTTCTTTTGGCTTTTCTCATTTTATTTCAGAAACTGCATTTTAGAGCCACTGAGTTATAGAGTTTGTTCCATGTCGTCAGCTGATTCAATTTCTGAGGCAACCTATCTCATTTTTCAATAGCCCTAATAATTAAAAAGTTTTACATTTGTTTCTTAGAAACCTTAGAAATCTCTACTTGCTTCTACTGTTGCCCCCAAGAGACTAAAAACAATTTTTTTTCTTGTCAAGGTCAAAACCCCCAGTTCCTTCAACTAATAACATGGCATTATTTTCAAGGCCCTTTACCATCTTGATTATCTTCCTCTAGGATTTCTCAGTTTATCAGTGTTAATAAACATTTATTAATCACCTACTGTGTATCAGACACTGTGCTAATGTACTAGGCATGCAAATTTAAAGACTAAAATAATTCTTATTCTCCTATATAATTTTTTTGCCTCCATAAAATTTTGCCACCAGAATATTTTAGGCATAGGCAGAGTAAATGGACTATTGCATATTCCATCCTATGGAATATGTTCTCTTAACATAGCCTAAAATGGCATTAGCTTTTCTTTTTGTCTCGTCTTCAATTAGTTTTTCTCTTACGTTGCTTTTGGCTTATCTTATGCTTCCATTCCACTAAAACCTCTAGAATTTTTTCAGATGAACTTATCATGTCATGTTTATTCCATCCTGTACTTGTACAGTTTTTTTTTTGTTTATTTGTTTAATTTTGACTACACAGTATAGTAGAATGACCACCAGATCAGAATTAGAATCCTAGATCTGCTACTTACTAATGTGGTGAAAATTTTTTAGCCTGATTCTTTGAGAAGAAGAATTTCACCCACCAGTGGGTCTACAATATTTCAAATCAAATAAAGTGAGCTGTCAAGAAAGGAAAAGAAATGTATCAACCCACCAGGAAAAAGGACCAGTGGTTAGTAGGCCAATTCTTTTGGCTACACATTTGACTGATACTGCTTTTTTAAGGCTTTCGTAGAGGACATAGCCAATGAGAAATAGTCTATTCTAATGAGAAAATTGACTAAAAACTCTAGCTTGCTTACAAACCTATAAACTCATAAATTCAAATCAAGAACTTCCTTGATCAAACTCAAGTCATACCTCAGGTTATAGTGCTAATTACTGTCTGGCTATGTTGGCAAATGCAGGTTCTTATCTTAATTCAATATTCCTCCATTTAATCATTATTACATTTATTGTTGCAGGAAAATATGACAATTTTATAGAGTTAAGATTGTTTGCTTAGAGTATTACATGCAGTTACTTACCTTTCTTATGTACATAAATGTTTTTATATTAAACATGTCATTTAAAAGCAGCCATAGTTCACTCTCTACTAAGATCCTTTCTTCTCTTAATTGCATTAGAAAACTCCAAGACTCCTGCTACAATGAGATAATACAATTCCTAGTTGTTCAAAGACATTTGGCTGAACAATACCTAAAAGAGGCCTGTTATCTTACAGTAAAATGTGCCTATGTGTCATTACTTCATTTTACCACAGCTAATGTATTTTTGGAATTCTGAGTTTGGTTGTAGTATAAGGAAGTCCCTTAGTGATGAATCATTATATACTAAATTCTCAGTGAAGAAGGTGTTAGAAAATCAGAAAAGAAAATGAATAAATGTTTGAATTAATATTGAAGAATATGTGTAGAAAAATTAATCTTTTTTTTAAACTGTTGTGACTTCCACTTGATTGTAATGAGAAGCTCAAGTAGAATGAATTACTTGAAGGTTATAAATCACTTTTAAGATATAAATAAAGACTTAGCTGGTTTCCTAGGTAGTAGTAGTTGTATTAATTGTTGTTTTGAATTTCAAATCCATATTCATTTATGGTATGGCTATTCATCAGGATTCTTTATGTGTTTCCTATCAAACTGGATCCTCTTCAGTCAGAAGAGCTGGGTGCAAAAGCAGCCATTCCCTTAAAGTACTGGTTCTCAAAATGTGATCCAGGGATCCACGTATGAGGGAGGAGTAATGTCTAATCAGAATTGAATGATAAAGTAAAGATAGATTTTGAAGAGCTTTAATTAGCTAAAGGAGAAGTCTTCTATCCTAAAGGTTTTAAAGAGATATAGAAGTTTCTTAAGCAAAGGAATGATATCAGTCAGATTTGTGCAATATCAATTTAGCAATTAATTCAGGACTATCAATTTGGCAGCTATGCAGAGAAGCAATTGGAGAAAGTGAGACTGAAACTCATGTAGAAGCCTATTTCAATAATCCAAATGAGATTTGATGAGGTTCTGTGCTGTTTGTGATATGGGTAAAGGGGGAAAAAAAACTTATAGAAGAAATGTTGAGGAAGTGAAATGAAGAATTGGCAACTCATTGAATATGCCAAATGAGTGAGATTCAAGAGGGATTCATTTTTAAACCTGGGTGCCTGGAAGAAAAGTGGTGCTGTTAACAAAAGAAAGAAATTAAGAGGAGGATTAGGGGAGGAAAAATGAACTCTGCCTTTGCTGTTAAGAGTAATCTATAGAACATTCAGTTGGATATGTTGAGTAAGCAGTTGGAGATACTGATGGTAAACTCAGGAGAAAAATGAAAACTAGATATGTAGATTTGGGAAACATCTCTCAGATGATATAGATAATAGTGGAATCCACAATAAGAAAGAAAACAAAGGGAGAAGAGAAAATGGTTTAGGACAGTGTTCTGGGATATAACCAGGAGCAGGATTCAAGATATAAATAGAATATGTTACGGAACAATGGTCATACAAACATTAGAAAAGAACAAAAGAGAGAGGAATAGGTCTGCTCAGTGGTCCCGAATTCTAAACTTCTCAATTATTATCTAATACACCATCATTCTTTTGGTAACTAAGCTGGCAACCCATGATATTCTCACTTCTTCATTCTCACTTTTTCCTCCACTTCCCACCCCAGTGGGAGAGTAGAGTCTTCTTAATGGAAGTTCCCCACAAATTTTTTTTGGCTTTGGAAATTCCATGGGTCTTCAACATAAAGCTTTGTAGGAAATAATCTTTTGAGGGGCTGGCCACCACATGTAAATTCAATTCATCTTTATTTAAGGTCCACAGGGAATGTTGCTCTATATTCAATCCAGTATGGCAGAAGAAAATGTATTACATCCTTCAATCATTCTAAGGGTCAAATTTTGAAATGACATAACCCCAAACCAATCACATTAATTCTAAATTTGGTTTACTCATTCAATATAGAGTGGGAAGAAGATCTACACTGGAGAATAATTAAACAAGATGTGGTATACAAATGCGATGAAAATTACTGTGCTATAAGAAACAATGAATATGATGAAAATAGAAACATGAAAAGATTTATTCAAATAAAGAACTGATACAAAATAAAATAAGACCAGGATAAGAATATAAACAATAACTAGAGCAATATAAATAAAAAGAACCACAAAACAGTCAAATTTGAATGCTTTGAAATTTTATGACCAAGTTTTGACCTCAAATAAGACATGTGAAAAGACGGTTTTCTAAGCTGTTTTGCAAAGGTATAGAGAGATATGGAACACAGTATGGGTTAGTTAATTTTGCTAAATTGTTCTCCTTTTTTGGTTTTTGTTATAAGGCTTTGTTCTTTGGAAAGGAAATAAGGGATGGACAAATTAAGAAAGATAGCTGATGTAAAAATAAAATAAAAATAAAAATTTAATTTTTTAATTAAATGAACAAAAAAGCATTAAAGAATAAGAATTAAAGACTAGCAAGAAGAGCAAAAAAGTCAGATTATTTCATCTTAAGGTGGACTGAGATGATGGGAATATTCCTCTAAACCAGGAATGGGGAAACTTTTTTCTGCCAAAGGCCATTTGGATATTTATAACATCATTCAAGGGCCAAATAAAATGATCAATTTATAGAACTCAAGCAGTGAGAGATTTTTATACTTGGCTCTCAGATCATCATTATCTGTGGTTACCTTAGCAAATGATTTTGAGAGCCTTATAAGGCCTGTGGGTTAGACTTCCCCATACCTGTTCTAAGTTAAGACTAACATTGTTATCAGTACCAGCAGTATTGACATTCTATGATGTATTAATATTTGTGATTCTCATCAGAACAACTATGTGAAGCAGTTATATAAGTATTATCCCTATATTAAAGATCAAGTAACTGAGGCAGAGGGAACTTACGTGATTTACTCAGGGTCATGTAGCTAGTAAGCAAAGGAGGTGGAATTGATTACTTGGTTTATTTTTTCTGTCATTTTTTTTTTCCTTTTGACCTGATTTTTCTTGCACAGCATGACAAATATGGAAATAGGGAAATTTGTTTAGCAGAATGGCATGTTTAACCTATATTGGATTGCTTGCTGTCTAGAAAAGGGAAGAGGTAAGAGGAGGGAGAAAAAATTTAGAACACAAGATTTTGCAAAGGTAAATGTTGAAAACTATCTTTGCATGTGTTTTTAAAAATAAAAATCTAGTATAAAAATAAAAAGAACTCATGTTTTAGTCTACCATCTGAGTCACTATATAAAAGCAGTGATGTTGTTATATGGAGAATCCTATAAACATGTGTCGGTAGCTATATAATAATGGCTTATGAAGGCACAAATTCTCTATTATAAGAATCCATAAGAAAACCTTTCTGCCCAAAGGAGAATGTTCCACTAGAAAAGACAGAATTGCAGAAAGGAAAGGACACTAGACCAGAAACAAAAGACTTGAGTTATAATCCTAGCTCTTTCACTATTTAGCTGAGTGATTTTTGGAAAATAGATTTTTTTTTTATATTTAGACCTCGGTTTCCAACTCTGTAAAAAGAGAGTCATCATCATCATCATCATCAACAACAACAACAACAACAACAACAACAACAACAACAACAAATCAATACTTTTAGGTTCTGTTACATTTCAAAACTCTAGAAAACTGTTTGAAAAGAGTGGTTTACATTAATCAAATGAGAATTACAGAAACTTAGTAGTTTGATGAAAGTTTCAATGTAATAGTTATATATGAGCATGTAGTTTCCAAATGTGCTTCCTGATAAAGTTTTTTTTTTTTTTATTTAGAAATTTTTTCCACAGTATATATGCATGAGTAATTTTTTTATAACATTATCCCTTGTATTCATTTTTCCAAATTATCCCCTCCCTCCCTCTACTCCCTCCCCTTGATGACAAGCAATCCCATACATTTTACAATATAACCCAGATACAATATATGTGTGTAAATACCATTTTCTTGTTGCACATTAAGTATTAGATTCCGAAGGTATAAGTAACCTGGGTAGATAGACAGTAGTGCTAACAATTTACATTCACTTCCCAGTGTTCCTTCTCTGGGTGTAGTTATTTCTGTCCATCATTGATCAACTGGAAGTGAGTTGGATCTTCTTTATGTTGAAGATATCCACTTCCATCAGAATACATCTTCATACAACATTGAAGTGTACAGAGATCTTCTGGTTCTATTCATTTCACTCAGCACCTGATAAAGTTTTTAAAAGAAATTCTGGTTAAGATGGCTTCATGAATGCTTTTAGGCAAACCCTAATCCTCTCCTAGTTTCACTCCTGATTCTCTGAACTTTTCCACCATTCCCTAGCAACTTTCTCTCCTTTAAAGATAGTTCTATCTTTTGTGATCTTCTCATCCTGGAAAATCTCTATGTTTTGCAATGGCCTTCACTGATTGTTGAGTCTTTCTATTCCAGCCACCATTTTGTTGATGTGCCGAAGATAGCCTTCACTCTTCTTGTTTTGCATAAATACTATTCCCTTTTACTATCATATTTCACTTCTCTTTTATGTGTTGTCTTTCCCCATTACAAAATAAACAGAGGCAGATGATGCCTTTCTTTTTGTTTGTTTTTGTATTCCCAGAGCTTTACACAATTCCTGACTGAAATAAGTGCTTAATAAAAGCTTATTGACTTGGAGAGCCAAATAAAATAGAGCCTGAAAAGCAAAAACAAAAAACAAAACAAAACAAAACAAAACAAAAAACAACACACACACACACAAAAAAAAAACCCACCTCCACTGCACTACTATATCCCATTAAGGATATGTGTTACAGGACCAGAATTTGTTGACCCAGTTTCTTTTCTCTCATATGCAACATAGAGAGGATCCACTTAAGATTAAAAAAAAAAATAAAATAAAACTGCCCTTGAGACTTGATCAGCTTCAGCTTTTCTGATACAACTTTCTGGTCATCTTGGGATATAAAAGTCCCAGCTACTTTGCCTAAGACCATATGAGTCACTACACCCTGATAACTTATTGGCCAGATATAGATTGATGAAGAGTCAAGGGTAGTGTTTACCAAAAAGAAGTTAAATGCCACTGTATCCTTGCTATGCATCCTTCCTGTGTTAAGGCAGAGTAGATCTCCTTTATCAAATGTTCAGTGACTTATAAGTACCTTATTTCACCTCAAAATTGAATTTGAACTAAGAAGATGCTACCATAGGAATTGCACCTCCAATAAAATGGTACAAAAGAGATAGGTCATTCCAAGTGATTTAAGGCTCTCAGTAATTGGTAGCATAAGGAAACTGGACCAATGGCATTTTGGAAATGCCTTCTAGGAAACCAGCCTAAAACTAGTTTCAACTCCTTGGGGTTGTAGGACACTGAGTCTTTTGGAGACTTCTGGACTATGTAGGAAAACAAATAATAATGGTTCAATAAGGAGAGAGAGGTGAGTTAAGAGAGCAACCTGAAACAAGTGTTACATAAGACAAAGTCTGTGAGCTAACACCTCATACCTCACTTAGGTAATTGTACAAGGAAATAGCTAAAGCCAGTAAGAACACAGATGGGATGGGATGAAGTCTTATAATAGGGACAGAAGCTAAAATGGACTGGGACAATGGGCAGTGCTTAGCTCCCAGCCTAAGTTCCCCAAGCAGTTTATTTTGGGATTACAGAGTCATTAATTCCTAAAGATGGCACAGACAGAGTCTAGCCTCAGTATAACAACCTTCGCACTTAAGACCCATAGTGGGAGGCAACATTTGGGCATCCTACCCATCTGTACAAGCAGCCAAATTTGGCTCAGGCCACAAAGTCCTAATACAAAAAGTAAAGTCATAGACCTAAGTAAATGTTTTTTTTAAAGGTAAATTTTAAAACATCCTTATACAGATTCAAATATACAGATCATTTTTATTCTAGGGAATATGGTGGCACCTAAGCTCCTCTTGTTTTCTTTTTCTACAACATCATAAAATTTATTTTAGATGAAAAATTGTCTGATGTTTTATTAATATCTATTTCTAATTTAAACCGTTGATCTCTTTATGGTTGAGACACAATTCAGTTAACTGGAAATTTCTAAATAATAATATATAGCAAGTTATAATTTCAATAGTTAGTCACATCAGAATATAAAGATGATGAAAGCAGAATATTTTCTTAGAATTTCCCTCAGCTGGGATCTTCATTTCTACAATACCTGTGTAGCCAAAGATTATTTTTCATATATCCCTTTTCTGTTACTACTCAATCCTCCCTTTGCATTATGCTTCCCTTTTAAACCCAGGGTCAGAATCACATCTTCACTTATTCTGAAATAGTTTCTCCCTTTTAGACAAAGTGCTTAAGGCATGGTTCAGCACCTCCTCCACAATAGCTTTGATTGATTCCAGGAGAAATATAGCCCCTGTTCACATTCTTTTCTTTCCTTTTTTTTTTTCCCCCCTGAGGTTAATTGAGGTTAAGTGACTTATTCAGAGTCATACAGCTAGGAATGTTAAGTGTCTGAGATCAAATTTGAACTCAGATCCTCCTGACTTCAGAGCCAGTGCTCTATCCACTGCACCACCTATCTGTCCCCCATTCTTTTCTTTTAATCAGGGAAAAAACAGTATTCCTATCTCATTGAGCAATAGAGTTAATCATTAATCTCTCAAAAACCAAGAACTAGAATTATCTATAATGGAGAAATACTAAAGATCTCTCCACTAATAATAGGAATAAACACTAACATTTAGCATAATTCTAGAAACATTAGCTATAGCAATAAGAAAGAAAATAAAATTGAGAAAATAAATATAATCGAAGGAAAAAGATTTCTTTTTCAAAGGAGATGATATGGAGAACCCTAGAAATTCTGTGAAAAATAAATGGAAATTTGTAATAACTTCATTGAAGTAGAAGAATATAAAAAAAAAAAAAAACAAGAAAACAGTTTCTATATAATAACCAAATATAGTATGAATAATTAGAAAAAAGAAATTCAATTCAGAATAACTAGTGAATGGATACAATATCTAATAGTTAATGTACCAAAACATCCTCAGGACTTATATAAATACAACTATTACACTTAGTACAGAAAAAGCTGTTGGGAAAACTGGAAAGAAATCTAGAAGAAATTAAATTTAGACCAACACTGTAAGCCATCTTCCACAATAAGCTAAGTGGGCACATAATCCAAATAAAAAAAGATAACATCATTTTTTTAAAAAGAGGGAATAAATTAAGGAGATGCCTTTTGCAATTATGACTAAAGGGAATTTTTTTTTCAAAAGAGGAAAAAGTGAGCTTAAAATTAAAGACTATTTTGATTCAATTAGAAAGATAAGAAAATAATTCATAATAGATATTCATAGCATATTTCTCTTTTTTGCTTAATAGCATTTTAATTTTTCCAATTACATGTAAAATAATTTCAACATTCTTTTTTGGGGGGGGATTTTGAGTTCCAATTTTTTCTCCCTCATTTTCTTTCCTCTATTCTCTCCAAGACAATAAGCAACATGATATAGGTTATATGTACAATAATTTTAAATATATTTCCATATTAGTCATGTCATAAATGAAAAATTTGAACAAAAGGAAAAACCACCAAAAAATGTGAAAATGGTATATGCTTCAATCTACATTTAGTCTCTGTAGTTCTTTCTCTGGATGGAAATGGCATTTTCTATCACAAGTCTATTGGATTTATCTTATATCATTGCATTTCTGAGAAGAGCTAAGTCTTTCATCACACAATCTTGTTTTTACTGTGTACAATGTTTTCCTGGTTCTGCTTATTTCAGTGAGCATCACTACATTTAAGTCTTTCAGATTTTTCTGAAATCCATCTACTCATCATTTCTTATAGAACTATAGTATTCCATTGCATTCATATACTACAGCTTGTTCAGCCATTCCCCAATTGATAGGCATCACCTCATTTTCCAGTTCCTTGCCATTACAAAAATGGTTGCTACAAACATTTTTGCACATGTGGGTCCTTTTTCTTTTTTTATGATTTCTTTGGGATAAAGACTCATTAGTGACACTGCTGGATCAAAGGGTGACAACATATTTTTCTTTTTAAGTTCTAATATTCTACATACATTAAGAACTGAGGCTGGGGTTAAATGACTTGCCCAGGGTCACACAGCTAGGAAATGTTAAGTGTCCATATTTGACCATATTTGAACTCGGGTCCTCCTGAATTCAAGGCTGGTGCTCTATCCACTGTGCCACCTAGCTGCCCCCCTGATAAAAATATTTTTAAATTAAAAAAAAAAAGACCATTCCCCAATAGATAAGTGATCAAGGACTAGAACAGGAAGTTTTAAATGAAGATATATAAGCTAACATATAAGCTAAAATATGAATACATCTCTAATCACTAATAATGAGAAATGCATATTCAAAAAACTTTTAAGATTCTGTCTTATAGTGTTCAGGCTAGCTTTCTGGAGGTCCTCCAGAAGGGCCTTGATGTCAAAAAGATAGACACCAAGAGAATGGACAAGAATAGAGTCCAAAGTCTTTATTGTCTCTTTCACAGTCTGTGTCTGTCATGGTCTGACCTGTCTCCTCCAGCAGTCTGACAGTCTCAACCAGTATCCCCTGAGTCTGACTTTGTCCCCAGTTCTCCTTAAATACCCTATTACAATTACATCATTGCAGTATACTGAGTATAAGCCAATCTAGAATGATTATATGATTATATCATTATATCAAACTAGAGTGATTATATCATTATACCATCCATATTAGATTTTTGTGAACTAGAGAATCATTATCTTATCAATTCCACTGAGTTAACACCTTGTTTCAAGTATACTTCTCCAAAGTTCAGCCCTCTACATGGTCTCATATTTATCAGATTGACAAGGATGACCAAAAAAAAAAAAAAAAAAAAAAAGACAAAATAGCAAATGCTAAAGGGGTTGTGTTGTGCTCAGCATTTTGATGCAGTATGATAGGGCTGTGAATAGGTTCAAAGATCCTAGAAAAAAATCACAAACTATGCTCAAAATATTATAAATCTCTCTACATATATTAATATTAGGTTCTAATGCAAGGAGATCAAAGTCAAAAGGAAAGGGCCCATATGAACAAAAATATAACATCACTTATTTGTTATAGCAAAAAAACTGGTGCAAAGTATATTTCCAACAACTGGGGTTTGGGAAATGACTTCAAACGAATAGTGCTAGTTTGTGAGACCTTTGGTGGCAGACCCTATCTTTTATCTCTTTTTGTATCCCCTACACTTAGCACAATGCCTGGTACATAGCAAGCATTTTGAAAATGTTTATTGACTATTACAATGGAATGTTCTTTATAAATATGTGGCAAATATGACATTCAAAAACATGTAATGGCATGTATGAACTGATATAGAATAAAATGTGCAAAACCAGAAATGACTATGTTCTTCTTATTATTATTAATGACTACAATATATTGTGTGAAGGGAAACAACTTTGAAAGAACTCAGAAATGATAAACAACATGCTCTCAGAAAAAAAACAAGAAAGACAGGCTGATGCAAAGTGAAATGAGCAGAACAAGAAAAATATTGTATATAGTAACAGCAATATTTTATCATGATCAACTGTGAATGACTTACTCTCAGTAATACAATTGTCCAAGATAATTCCAAAAATGATGAAAAATGCTATCACTCTCCAGAAAAAGAACTGAGTGCAAATTCAAGAAGCATGCTTTTTCTTTACTTTTCTCGCTTTTTCTCAAGGGTTTCTTTTGTCTGTTTTCTTTTATGACATGACTAACTTGTCATGACTGCACATTTATAACATATAAAAATTGATTGCCTTTTCATTGAGAAGGGGTGGGGAGGGAGAAAGAATTTAAATTCTTATATAAATGTTAAAAAAAATTTTACATGTAATCGGGGAAAAAAGTAAAATAATAAATAGGGAGGGAGGAAGAGAAGAAGGAAGGAAGGAGCGAAGGAGGGAAGGAGAGAGGGAGGGAGGAGGGAAGGAGGAGGGGAGAAGGAGGGAGGGAGGTTTATCAACCATTAAATTACTATAGTCTAACTACTGTGTCTTGTGAACCTGGTTCTGCTCACTTCACTAAGCATCAGTTCATTTAGGTCTTTCAGATTTTTCTGAAATCCATCTACTCATCATTTATAGAACTATAATATTCCATTACTGATCAACTACTCTATTTCTTCACCAGTACCAAATGATTTTGATAACTGCTGCTTTATAATATAGTTTAGGTCTGGTACAGCTAGACCACTTTCATTTATATATATATATATACACATATATGTATATACATATATATATTTCCATTTATTCATTAATTCCCTTGAAATTCTTGACCTTTTGTTCAAGAAGGGAGAAAGAGAGAGAAGGAGGGCAAGAAGGCAGGAAGGCAGGAAGGAACTCTGACCAAAATAGCAATTAATCATGACTTCAATAGATTGACTATGAAAAATCTTTCACCTCTAGGCAAAAATGTAATGGACTTGGGATACAGATCAAATATGACTAAAGTATTGATTTAGTTTGCCTAATTATATTAATTTGTTCTTCAGGTATAAAGAGGAGATGGAATTAATGCATTATTAGAGAAATGAAAAAAAAGATTTTTAAAAATTTGTGTCATTAAGGACATCTATTAATTACCTATGACCTAATGGACATGCTAGACAAAGTTAGACTTTCTTGACACACTAAGCTAGCTAAAATCCCATCATTTCTGGGTACAAAGTTTCTAAAAGACAAATACATGACATATATTGACATTTCACTGACAGAATTTGTTAGGAAATGGAAATGGCATTATCTGTTAAGGGAGCCACCTGCTAATGGCTGCTAGGGATCTATCTCTGACCAGCAGAATGGATCCCTTCATGTGAGAGAATGATAACAATACAAGGAAACCGAGAGGCAGTTGCACTCTGTGACTTCTCTCCTCTTCCCTCTTGCCTCCCATTTATTTCATTCCCAATTCATAAGTAACATCTACTGATGTAAAGGGCTGAAACTCTGAGTAGGTGCATGGGAATCAGAAAACCGACCACTTCAGACTAATTACCTACTGGACAATACTCTATTATTCTTGGAAAATGGCCCTTCCCACTATTCCGTGCTGGCTCAATCTTTTGGTGTATACAGATAATTGTAGGAGGGATTAGGGCGTAGAGTAAAACAAGCCAGAGTCGCTTTGGAGGAGAACGAAGAGAAGGGAGGTTGTGGAGAGCACTTAGAGTTTCATCCATCTCCTTTACTTCTCCCCCTAAAGACCAAGGACTTTTGCTGATCCTGACTGGCTGATCCTGAGGTCAATAGGAGCTAACTCGGACTTCATATGCCTCAATATAGCTTGATTTGCAATACCTTTAAGTATGTCATGATTCACAGCTGTGGGGGCTTTCAGAGAACTGACCTGACCCTTAATGGTTCAATCCCCTTTACCATCTTTCTAGGTTTTGTATTTGGGCATAGTCCTTAACAATTAGACTTTCTAGTGGGAAATCTCCAGGACTATAGTTTGAAACAGGTTCAGGATGTTAGAGGCATAGCACCTAGTACCTACCTCACAGGATTGTTATGAGAATCAAATAAGTAAACAGCTTTGGAAACTTGAAGCACTATACAAAGGCTAGTCTTTTTATTGAAGGGAAATGACTATGCCATAAACAAAAATAATTTATTTAAATATATATATACACTAATGTACATAGGCAAATATATAGTATACATACAGTCTTAATAAAATAACATAAGTTAATTTCTTGAATAGAGAATCAGAAATTGTTCTGGAAGTATTATATTTGTGGAAGAATGCTACATTTGCTTCTGAAATGTAGATTTATCTATTAAAGCTTCCAAAGAAAAGCCATTTCCAGATTAAACACTAAATTTAATGTGAGACACAAAGCTTATTTATTTGACATACCTGAGTATTTTTTTGCAAGTGAAATCTGAATTGGTTGGTTTCCATGAAGTGCAGCAGATGTTGCCACACTAGATACATTCACTACCGTAATCAAAAGAGCTCCTACTGCTGACAAACCCCACATTCTCCCTAGGTTGGTGGATGCTGACAAGACACAAGTTTTCCTCTTCCCAGGCTCAGCAAAAAGTCTAATGCTGATCAAGCAAAGTGAGCTCCCTCTTTGGCCCAGGGTTTGGCACTACCCCGGCATGCATGGTGGTGTTGGCAAGCAAAAAAGGCATTTTTTCTGAACCATGACCAGGCATAGAAAGCCAAAACAGTTATAGTGAGGGCCTCCATGAAAGGAGGTAGGGAATTTTTTGACCTGGACAGAAGGGAGAAATTAAAAAATAACTGTAGCCAAATGTCTCAGAATTTAGACCAAGTTTATTTGATCATAATCAGTTGGATGTGGGATCAAAACACTCTGTCCCTGGAAATCTTTGGGGGCTGACTCACTACCATCCAAGTGACACAACTGGTATTTCTGAAACTATCATCATATGGCAAAGACATCTAGACAAAGCATCAATCAGATGGACCCAATTTCCTGCTCTGCTCTCATTCAGCCACAAGCACAAAAACAGAATTATCAAGCAGTACTAGCATCTCTGTCAATGGAAGAAAAGCTTTTTTTTTTTTTTAAAGATGAGCTCCTTTTATTAAAGTAAGCTCCCTGAAGGGCAGGAATAGTGAGTTTTCAATAGACATAAATGAATTCCCTATCTTGAGATGGCTTCTTTCTTTTTTTTTTTTGTTCTGTCAAACCATATATCTGACTTATCATGCCAATCCCCAAGCTTTTTAAACATTGTTGAAGATTCATTTCTTACATGGCACCTTCCCAGACTATAAGAACTTTTGCAAGTAGGGATTGTTTCATTCATTCTACTAATCTCCTTTGTGCCTAGCATAGTTCTTGGCACTAACTAGGTATTCTTTGTAAAAAGTTGATTAATGGAAGAATTATTCTCACCTGATCCTAATCTCACCTCACCCAATCAATCCACTTCAGCATTTATATATGAAGCAAATTCTGTTATTTGCATGACCAGAGAATGGAATCAGCAAGTTCTTCAAATACCCTGTCTACCAGAAAGGTAGTATAGCCTAATGAGGAGGAAAATTGGCCTTAAAGTCATGAACATGTGGGTTTAAGGCAATCCTTGGGAAAATGTGGGCTGCATATCTCTGGACAAGTCACTATTTTTTCAGTATCCTCAGCCATTCCCTAAGACACTATGTCTCAAATAATAATTCAACACAAATGAAACAATCTCTGCTCCCAAGGAGCATGTCAATAGATAAATAGGAGATATAAAAAGTATACATAGAAATATATACAGATTCAATCCATAGAGAATAGGTGGCACAGTAAGTAGAATGTCAGACCTGGAGTCAAGAAGACTCATCTTTCTGAATTCAACTCTAAGTTCAGACATTGACTACTTGTGTGACACTGAGTAAATCACTTAACCCTGTTTGCCTCAGTTTCCTCATCTGTAAAATGAGCTAAAGAAAGAAATGGGATCCCCAAATGGGATCAAAAATAGTGAAATGGGATGAAAAACAATTGAAGTCATTAACAGTTGGGGTGGGAAGGACAGAAAGTTAGGAAAAATCACATGGAAGATAATTCTCTGTCTTTAAAAAAAAAAAGGTAAAGATAAAGAAGTTCATTCTAACAATGAAGGTTGGCCAGTGAAAACTACAAGTATATATTCAGCATTCCCAAAAGTCTTAGTTTAGTTTTAAGTTTCAATAGTTTAAATACATATTTAACTGCTGCAAAGTGACTTGCCCAGGGTCACACAGCTAGGAAGTATTAAATGTATGAGACCAGATTTGAACTCAGGTCCTCCTGACTTCAGGGCTGGTGCTCTATTCATTGCACCACCTAGCTGCCCCTGATTGTTTAAATATAAAATAACTAAAATTTTATTAGTTTAATAGCTTTAAAATGCACAAAGATTTTGGAACACCTAAAACCTGTAGAGAAATTATTGATTTGCATTGGTAAAGCAAGTTTCTTCACTGGGAATTCTTTGTGATGATGAAATCATAGTTTCAAAACAAAAATTAAATCAGAGAGTTATGATCTCACTTTTAAAATACAGTTGCCATCCTAAGTACTTGAATGGCAAAATTGGTGACTTCAGAGGTACTTCTAGATCTTGAAAAGCTTCCAACTCAAGAATATTCAGGGCACAATAGATATGTAGCAATGGTAATTAATGAAGTTTGGGTTACTAGCATCTTGGCTAAGAGTGTACTATCGGTAGCCTTGAACAACTGCCACTAGTCATGCATTTATCTTTATCTCCTGTCCTTTTCATGAGCGTATGTTTTGTCTCTTCTGTTTAATCCTGATGTTCATTCATGGGCAGGAATTATATCTTCTATAATATTTTCCTTTTCCTATCAAGTTTGAGGAATATACACTCAAAACATTTTGACTACTATTTGATTGTGTGGCAAAAAAAAAAAAAAAAAAATCAGCCAATTCAATCAATTTGCTGAAAAAAAATTAGTCATTTTGGTTACAGATGAGGAGAAAAGGTCATCAAATTATTATGTGGTTTCAATATTTAAATTTTCCAAGTGGCAACTCTAAACTAGAATATCGCACAAAGAAGTAACTGTAATCCTAGAGAGTCTAAATTTCTAAATCATTAGGGTGGGGTTATTAGAGAAAGTCTAAAGTGCTGATAAGATTATTCCCTGAGGCAATCGGGGAAGGGCACTGATAGGGATCAGCTCAATTTTACAATCCCACCCTCTGTAGAAGTCCAGGGTAACTCCACCTTTTAGTATACTAAACTCAATAAATTTAGCCTACCAATCAATGGAGTACTCCTATGTCATGATATATTCTCTTTCTCCTAGTTAATTGTGAGTTCCCCTGGGAAACTTGCTTTTAACAATGTTAATTGTTAAAACCATTTTCCTGCCTATTTTCCCAAACCTATTTCTTATTTATCTTTTTTGGTGTCTCTTGATTCTCTTCATTTTGTCTGTAACTGCTTCTCATTAAAAAAACCTATCTTTTGCCAAAAAAGATGACCATTGTGAATCTGTCTTATGACTAAACCCCAACATTTGATGCCAATTGCTCTGCTAAATCTTTGCATTTGGTGCCAAATCATTATTTGGTGCTGTACCTCAAACACATCAATAGTGTTGGTTAATTACCTCTTTGAAATGAAATATTTAGATTGAGTTCATGAAATGCTGGGTACCTTTTAAAAATGATCTTTGCCAAAAAAAAAAAAAAAAAAAAAAAATGATCCTTGCCTTCCCAAGAACTTATCCTTTAAAAGTGAACTGCATAATTATAACTCATTCAGACCCCTCACATTACATTGAGAATTATGTTGAAAATATAGAGCTAAGGATTCATTTCTGAGGAAGATCTAGAATAAAAATTATTGGATAGGTGGCTTCATAGACAATTTGAGAATTCATTACTCTTGAGTAATTGCTTAGCATTGTGACCAAACTCTAGGGATTTTGAGTATAATAATGGATTGCTCTGCACCTTCCAAGAAAGGCACAAACATATATCTCAGAGACTAGGTTGGAGGCTGTTTCTATAGATAAGGAGGTAGCATGGAAATGTTAAGACTGCTAAAGGCAACTGTAAGAGAATATGAATTGAAGTACATCTTCAAGGTGAATGAAACAAGGTTAAATATTCCCGTGCTGTTTATGGTGAAATTTATCTTGATGATGGGAAAAAGATTTGTAAGGATTTGGGTATTTTTTGTTTGTTTGTTGAGCAGGGACTGTTTTTTTCTGTGCTTAGCATAATATCTACATATATTAGGCACTTAATAAATGCTTATTGGGTGACTGATCAGACACAAGAATCCTCATAAACTACTTGATGAAGGTAAATAGGAATAGGGAAATTGGGCCCGAATATTTAATAATCAGTTGTCAATAATGATCAGAAACAAATTATTCTATGTAAAATATCTATGTAAAATGATTTTTAAGTATAGGAAAAGAGAAAGCAGTTAACTGTGTAAAGTATATTAGTTCAATTGTGAAAATGGCAGCACCTTGTGTATGTTTACTGGAAGCTGATGAACCAAAAACCTGGATTTCTATTTCTTCTTTTATTTACTGAAATTATGATTCATTGCATGAAGTTATTGCTTCAATTGGTCAGAATAAATAATAAAACAAATTGCTGGACTGTGCCATAGCAAATATGTCTATAGCTAACAAAGAATGTCTTTCTTTGTTCAATCAATCAATCAATCAACACATATTTGCTGAGAACCTATAAGGAACAAGACTTTGTGCTAAGTAATCAACTGTATTTTTCCTCCCAGAGGGGGGAAAAATAAATTTAGTAAGGAGAAGGAGCAGTCTGGTACTCTAGGACACTTTGCTAGAGAAATCTCTTTTATCTGATTTTGAACCATTAAAGACTTTTCTTTGGGTATGATCATACAACCAATTCTAAATGGAGGCAGGATGACACAAGAGAAAGACCAATGGATTTGGTGATAGATGACCTGGGTCCAAATCCTGATTCTTTCACTTGCTAATTATAAAGGTAAATTTAAAAGTTATCAAATTTTCTCTCCCTTCTTCAGTAGAAAAAAAAATTTAACAAAGCCCTTATAACAAATAGTGAAGCAAAACAATTCCCAGATTAGGCATCTTCAAAGTAGGTAGATGTGCAAGGAAAGAATTTATTATCAGGACAGTGTTGTCCTGTTTTTTTGGCAAGAGGTTTTGTCAAATCCTCTCACTGAAATATTACAAAATATATTTTGGTTTTCCTATCAGTGCTCACTCTTATGCCTCCTTCACATTACCTAAATTTCTTACTATTAAGCCTCATTCATATATGGCCTTATTGTATAACCTCATTTATCTATTTTGTTCCTCTTAGGTAATTTCATCTTTTAATTATGAGTTCTAGTCCACTAAATCTATATAATTTCTATGGAGTCAAATTTGCCTCCTTGCAAATGGAGCTTGGCTTAGAAAAATTTTGTTATTGCTCTTTAGTCATTTTCAGAATTGCCCAACTCTTTGTCACTCTTCTTGGAGTTTTCTTTGCAAAGATACTGGGGTAGTTTGCCATTTCCGTTCTCAGCTCACTTCACAGATGAGGAAACTGAAGCAAATAGGATTGTGACGACCATTGCCAGTAAATGTCTGAGATCAGATTTGAAGTTGGGAAAAGAATTTTCCTGACTCCAGACCCAGCACACTGTGTCATCTAATTGTGATGCAAAAAAATGTAGTGGACAATTTTCTCCTTCCTTCCTTTTTAATTTAGAGCCCTCTTGATTATATTTGCAAGTGACTAAGTAAATATAAATATAGACATAGATACAGATATAGATAGATAAATGTATTCATTTATATATTTCATTATCAGTTTTTATTAGATCCTGTATCATTAGCTAATGGCTTCTCACTGACATGTCTTAAGCCATTATCCAGAAATATTCTCAACCATCATCTTTTTCAGCAGATGTTTACTTTTTAATATCTACCTTTCTCTTCTAAAGCAAGCTTCAACAAGTTTTTTCATGAAGTGTCATAAGAATTGTATTATATGCATCTTAGAGAAATATGCCACAGACTTGACCCATAAAAGTTTCAGCCGAATTACTCAGGGATAAAGTACCCAAACAGAATGAAGGAACCATAGCTGTTTTGATCTTAGTAATAGTTTATGAAATCCATTGGAGATACCACATAAGGCTGATCAAAGCAGGACACAAGTAATCTGGACCTCTTTTTTCCAGAGCCTGCAAAATTCTTTATTCTCCTTTTAAATGCCTGGCTGGAAAATAAAAGCAGATGTCTACTGCAACCACTAAGAAAAACCACAAATCAGAGAGATTTCAAACATATACATTTTCTTTTTTGTCCACTGAAGTTTACATTTGTGCCAAAGTCACTTAGGTGCCAGGTATTCTTGTTGATTGGCAACTTGCCAATTCCAATTCATATATAACTGTACTATTTTCTTTCATGTAACCAAGTGTAAGATATGTTCTTGGTAGTACAGCTGGATTTCTGTATATTGTTTTTTTCAGCAGTTCGGTTCCCTTTCTGGGTCTACAAGGTGGCACAACCCAACTGCTAGTACCTTCTCTTCTGAGATTATTTCCCAGATTCTCTTGATGTATCTTTTAATGTATTTAGTTATTTGCATGCTGTCTCTCCCATAAGAATATAAATTCCACAAGGACCAGATCAGTTTTTAATCTTTTTTTTGATCCCTAGCAACTTAGCCCAGAGTCAATTAAGCATTTAATAACTGCTTTCTTTATTGATTCTCAGGGCCTAGGAAGAATTAAAAATCATCCCTCTGCTATACCTATAGAAGTTTCATTAAAGATGAATCTTAAAAAAAAAAAAATAAAGATGAATCTTAACTTCTGGTAAGGAGAAAGACTGAGAGATGTATCAATATCTGATGTTCTTACATCACCTTTGTTTCCAAATATGCCCCTCTCCCTTCTCCTTCCCAGAGAGTCATTCCTTGCAATATAGGATAAAAAAAAAAAAAAAAAAAAAAAGAAAAGGAAAAATAAAAGCAATTTAACAAAACCAGCCAACATATATCCTGAGTCAGACACTATATATGAGTTCTATTCTTATAAGCCCATCTCTTTAAAATGAATGGAAGGAATTAAATTTTTTTCATCCTTTCCCTCTACATAATCTTAATCATAATAATTAGGCATTATATCATTACATTATATATTACATATCATTATTACATACCTTTAAACATATATGTATTATTAAAATATGTATTAAATACCTTTCCTAGTGACATCTTCATATTCATCATTTCTAATGGAGCAATTATATTCTATTACATTCATGTGCCAGAATTTAACTACTCTTCAAGCAATAGACATCTGCTTTGTTTCTGTTTTTTTACTATTAAAAAACAAAACAAAACAAAAAGGATTTATGAATATTTTGATGTATCTGGGATCTATTTTTCTTAATTTAACTTCTTTAAGTTAATTTGGCTAGCAGTGATGTCTTTAAGAAAATGAATGTTTATTATTTTTTTCAAAAACATAATTACAAATTACCTTTCCAAAGGATTGGACTAATCCACAGATCCATCAAATGGCTCCATCAGTGTGCCTCTTCCTGTAGCATTTCCAACACTTGATTATTCCTATCTTTTGTCATTGTTGCAAATTATTAAATATTATGTGAAACCTCAAAGTTATTTTGACTTGCATTTCTCTTTTAATGATTGAAAGCAACCTTTCATATGGTTGTCAATAGTTTGCAATTCTTTTGAGAAGTTTCTTCACATGCTTTGACCATTCATTGTAGAATGTCTTTTGGGCATATATTTTATGTTACATACAAATCTTGGATATCAAGATTAATAGATCTTACTTGAAAAGGGTTTTCCCCCTGCTTTTTATCTGAGCTGCATTGGTTTTGTTTATGGAAAAGTTTTTCAGTTTTATGTAATCAAAATGATTTTTCTTTGTAATTGTCTTTTATTCTATACCAGAATGTCAAAGATCAAACAATCAAAAATAACAATAAAAACAACAAACAAAAAAAAAAATCACATACATACAGTAATATAACTTATAGAATACATTTTATATCCTTTAATTCCCTTTAAAATATTTTCCTGTGCTTCAATGTCCTCATTGTAAAATAGGAATATTAGACCAAATTAGTTATGAATTATTTTTGCCATAAGTCTGTATCAAATATAAAAATCTTTTGGGACCTTACCAAATATATTTCTAATAACCAAAGGAAAAAATATGTATTTGACTTTTTTTTTTTAAAGTAGGGAAGCAGGGAGCAAATCTGAATTTGACTAGACATGGTAGTCATTACAAACTTGCTGACTTCCAAGTTCAGTTAAAAGATTTTCCTCCCAATTTATCCAAGGTCCCTTTTACCCCTAAATATTTAATCACAGTTTAAACAACTAGTGCACCCCTTTCACATGTGTAGGCTCTAAAATAGCTACCCTTGGTTTAAGATATTTTCATGACTCCACATACATTCAAAATAATATCTTATAAGTCCTTACCAATGCATTACTTTCTCTCTAGTCAACCAAAGAACACAAAACACAGGCATTTAATGACATAAGATTCTTAATAGAAAATTATTTTTTATAAACTTAGGGCATATTCTCTCTATACATATACTACCAGTAAGAAGAGTTACCATGAAGTACCCATAAGTGAGAAATGAACATGGGAGGATAACTCACCCCTGATGTTTCATGCCTGACAACTTCTAGTGATTTCTCAATGCTTTTTTCTCAATGAGTCTGCTCTTCCCTGGGCAAAGTGTTTTTATTAGGCATTTTCCTAGTATTCACTAGCTTCACGGTAATTTATAAACACATAGTCTTTACTGGATCATTATCATTCTGGTCTTAGAATATCTGTACACATCTCTATTGGAGTTTCTTAGTCCTTGCTCTTTTCCCATAAGCCATGTTCTGGTAGCTTCAAGATACATGATTTCTACTAGGCATTATACTCTGCCATTATCTTCTGGAAAAATCTCTTAGGGACATCCAATCTCATCTTCAGTGTTCTAGAGTAGAGTAGCTAAAAATCTCCCTTTGACATTGGCCTCGTAATTCTTTAGACATAGTTTCTACATCCAACTCACAAAAGCCAAGAGGAGTATCTCATGGCTAAATTTGGGTCTTTTCTTTTTTGATCCCATTATCTCGATAAAGATGAAAGCTGTCTGTTACAGATAATTAACTAGGGTTTGGTATTTCCAATAACTAGGACATTAACATATTTCCAATATAGAGTATATTTAGTCCTCTCCATTTGAACTTCAAATAAATTTAAGCAAAAATAAAAGAAAGCTAAAGAGTCTAGGTCAGTGTTTTTGCCATCCATCTAGCCACATTCCAATATTTATTAGGCATAACTCTCAGCAGCAAAGCCTGATTGGTTTGATGATGTATTTTGGCTGTTAAAAAATTTTAATTTTTTTAATTAAAAAAAACTTCTTATTCTCCCTATCTGAAAACTTGAATGGGAAGATCCTAAGATTTCTAGCTCTAATATCAATACTTTCATAGAGATCAGGAATCCTGCCTAAAACTCAGTTAAATATATACAGTCAAAAAATATATACTATTGATTAATCAACATGGATCATTAATATGTTACCACATTTAAAGACATCATTTTATAGTTTAGAATTATATGGAATCTTCTGGAAGACAAAATGTCATAGGTATTTCTCAATTGTATTAATAACAAATCATATGAAATGGGTTAATATATTTGAATTCATATTATTCAAGTTAATAAGTGAGCTAACTAACTCTGCTAGGCATTGTGGAGGTGAGGGAATGAGAAAGCATTTATATGGTACCAACTATATGCAAGGTACTGTGCTAAGTACTTTAAAATTACCTAAAAGTCATATAGAAAGGTCTCATGGGATTTAAGGTACAGTGGCAAAGTAGATATTAATGCCTTTTCAATTGTCACTTGTATCAGTAAAATGATTTATGATATTGGACCATCTAATGATGCCAAAAACTTTGGTGACAAGATTTTCTTCCTTGGTTTTCAATCAATATGGCTGTTGATGGTGGTGTTCCTTTATTCTCAAAGAGAATCAGGAGGGTTGCAAGTGGATTGCATTTAAGTGAGGCAAAGTGTGCAAAGTCATCAATTTCTTTCTCTCCTTTAGTGGACAGATATAAGTAAAGATGATTAGCAATGATTTAGGATGCAGTGGAAGAATGATTTTCCTAAATTATGGTCTTTGCCGGGTCTCAGTAAGTCTGAGGCAACACCTAGTGAGCAATTAAAGACTAGGTAAGAATTTAGACAAAAGATGGGCTAGGTTGCCCTTACAAAGAATCAATTTGGGAGAAGAAGACCCTCAGAATTTTTGACCAGAACAGAAAACAATTGCTATTTATATTCATTCTGAACCACCAAAACCCAAACTGTAAGCAAGTGAGAATTGGATTGGGACCTATTATTGTTCAATCAGTGTTTTGGGCTGGAAGGCACAAAGTACATTCATTTTAATCACAATAAAGCCTGTTTTTTTTCAGAGTTATTTTTCAAGAACTCATAAATGAAAACTACATAGAAAAAAAGAACTAATCATCCCAGCTTTTTTTTTTTTTGGGGGGGGGGAGGGAATAGAATAAATAAGGTGAAAAAATTCTAGTCCCTAAATTCCAAGATACCTTCTGAAGTATAAGCAATAATTTTTCCCTCTTTGGAAAGAGCACCCGCATGTAACAGTATGGCTCCCTCTGTGAACAGAGATGAATTTTCCTAGTATTCAGATAGATACCACTATCCCTTTATTCATTTAGGTTTGAAACTTCAGTGTCATTCTCTACTTTTCTTTCTTATTCCCATATATCCCCCAATACATCTAATCAGCAGTCAAATCTTGCATTTTTTTTTTCTCCTTAACACCTGCTATTTATGTTGTGTAAATCTTGTAATACTTTCTTGTTATCTTCCATAGTGGAAAATTGACTTCTTGAAGGCAGGACTGTTTCCTATTATTTTTTTTATATCCCAACTACTTAGCATAATGCCTAGCAATACATCATTACTAATGATGTTTTTAGGACTTAAATGCTTGTTGATTGATTCAATAACTATGTACCAATGAACAAGTACCCACATCAAAATATCACATAACTATTGAAGTATACAAAACACCTGAAGAAAATCAACATGTGGAGGTTGGTCATTTTAAATTGTCACTTTAAGTTCAACTTTTAATTTTTAATTGGTCAAATAGGACTGCTCATTTTCTTAGGTTGAATGCTAACCTTCATTTTTGAAGATGACCAAAATGACATCATTATGCTAAAATCAAGTTACCGCGCGCGCGCGCGCGCGCGCGCGCGCGTGTGTGTGTGTGTGTGTGTGTGTGTGTGTGTGTGTGTGTGTGTGTGTGTGTGTGTGACTATGGCTGATCTAGATAAGCTCAGAATGCTCTGCCACAGGTTAAGCACAAATAGTTTAAATGAACAGTTGGAATAGCTTCTCTGATTTTGCATCCACAGTAGGGAAATAACAAATAAAAAGTTAAGTATCTAGATATTGAATGGGGAACCTTTTTTCTGCCAACGACCCTTTGATATTTATAATATCATTTGCAGACCATACAAGATTATCATGTTGTATTAATTATAATGTTGTACCTAACATTCAGCTCATCATTATTTGTGGTTGCTTTAGTAAATGATTTCACAGCCTTATACAACCTGTGGCACAAACATTCCCTACCCCTGATCTAGATTGATACTGATAGAAAACTAATGATTTGTTTTAAAAAGAAAAAAAAATCCTGAATTTTAAAACAATTTATACATAATTTTTTCTTAAAAGCTATTTTATTTAGATAAATAAGACATATAGAAATTTAATGTATGCAAAATGTTATAATAAGTTTTCTCATTTGATCTTCACATTAACCAAATGTGAGGTAGAAGTTGAAGAATATGAAGAGCAGTTGCAAGGCAGCATTTCCAAAGGGATAACATTCCATGAAAATGTCTATGATATGATAAGATATGACAAACATTCATTAAACACCTATTGTGTGTCGGGCACTATGTTAAGTACTAGGGAAATTAGATGCCAGGAAAAGATAGACTAAAAATTAATTGGAAATTAAACAATCTAATCCTAAAGAATAGTGGGTCAAACAACAAGTCATAGAAACAATCAATAATTTTATCAAAGAGAATGACAACAATGAAACAACATACTCCAAACTTATGGGATACAACCAAAGCACTTCTTAGGAGTAATATATCTTTAAATGATTACATGAATAAGATAAAGAGGAAGTCAACGAATTGGGTACGTAACCAAAAAGCTAGAAAAAGAACGAGTTAAAACCCCCCAATACCAAATTAGAAATTCTGAAAATCAAAGGAGAGATTAGCAAAACTGAAAGTAAGAAAACTATTGAACTAATAAATAAAGCTAAGAGTTGGTATTATGAAAAAAAAAAAAAAAACAAAACTACAAACAACAACAACAAAAAAATAAAAACAAATAAAAGGTGAAAATTACCTTATTTACTACAAATTTTCTTTCTTTAAGTTTTTCTTGAGGGGGTAGGAGAAGGGAAATGAACAAGTGTGCTACCAAAAAAAGGACAATTGTAGCAGTTTTTACAATCCATATAGGAAGGAATATAAGGAAATTCAGGAGGAAGTACAAATAGTACAGTTTTTAAAATAAGGTAGAATTTTCATATACATTTGTCAAAAAGCAAGTGGGATTAAATGGAATTTGACGGATTCATCTATGACCTTTTTTGGTCTTCAGTGGGATACATAGATTACTAGATCACTAGATAGAGGGATCAATAAATCTATCTTTCTATTAAAAAGATCTGTCTGGAGACATCCCAAATCCTGGCCTTACTTGCCAGAATCAGGGACCCAGAGGAAGTTACTTGGATAAAAAGAATGTGCAGAGGCAAGGTTAAACACAACAATGCCTGCTTAATGTGTTGGGAGGGGAAAATAGCCCCAAATGTGGAATTTGGCAGATTTGCACCTCCTACCCACTTTCCTCCATAGAGTAAATAACAAATGGGACTGAATGGTGGAGCATTGGATGGGTGGGGAGGTAGAGCTTGCTTTAGACTGAATAACAAAGCCTGGCTCAACTACTTCAAACCTACTAGACTGAATTCTCAAACCCCTGCTGTTTAGAGTACTCTTTAACTTCCCAGGACTTCCTTTCCCCCTCAGTGTTGTATTCAACCTACTAGTCAGGACTTTTCCAGACCAACTTTTCTAAAGGAAAAGCCTGTATCTCATTGGTCTGTTCAAATGCTATAGAATGCTTCTGATTGACTGGATACTCTACGCAGGTCTGAAAAAGTTATATCAAGCAAATGTGTAGCTTAAGAACTTGAAGCTTCCCACAGCAAACCATCTTCCTTAATGATCTAATAAATTATTTTTCTTTTCAGCTTGGCTACTTATTTTATTTGACTTACATCTAACAAGGACCTATTTATGGTAGATTCTTCCTGGGCACTCAAGGAAACCAGGCTGAGAAAATTGCCCAACATGAGCAGTGCTGAAAACTGCTTCATTGTCTAATGTTTAAGTTAGAAACTTCTGGGTATGTATAACAGTAGTTATTACTGTGACTTGTTTACATTTCTGTCCAAGTGTGCTAAGGACTCTTTTGAATTTCGCATTTCTTTTTCTGTATAGAAGATAGATAGTTGTCCCATAGCTACAGGGCTATGCCAGAGTCAATTTGTACTGGCTTCATAGAGCCTACTTTTAAATTTTCAGTATAAGCATTTAGATTCCAGGATCCACTGAAAACTCAAAAAAACAAAAACAAAAACCAACAGGATATGATTTGTTGTTTTGTTTATTGTCTAGACTTGAGAATGTGGTAAAGAAAATGTTTATAATGCAGATTATACTTAAAGTAATCAGGCATTTTTTTTCAGAGCCAGTTGTCAAACCATTTTTTAGCCTACTCCTGCAGAGTTGCTTCATATTTCACATTCAGTACCTTTCTATTTCCCACTTTAGGGAGTTCCAAGATGTGACTTGGACTTAAATTTTAAGTAATTTTCCCCAAAGCACTCAGAGTATAGTGAGCCAAAGATTGAACGAGAAGGCTGGCTTTTTTTTTTTTTTTTTTAAAGGTGGTCAGGTTGCCCTAGGATTGAACCCTTTTCAGTTAAAAAATGTGAAAACAAGTCTGAGAGAGAATTAGTGGAGACAGAGGACAGCACCCTATGGGGTTCAGCTATTAAATTTGTTATGTGTCCCAAGCAAAAATAGATAAATTTGATAAAGTGGGTTTAGGAAACAAGATAATGAAATGAATGGGGCATTCTGGAGATCTAGGAGTGCTGGCAAGAGACTGGAGATGGGATTTTAAAAGAGATTAGGGCTGAATATGTAAATATCTTTTGTTTAGGGAAGATATTTGAGCCCTTGGGAGAAGATGAGGTCACTGAAGTATAAAGTGTTAGAAACAGAAGAGGACCTAGATGAGAGCCTAGGGCAAGGTGAGTGAAGAGGATAGGAAAACTCGTAATTATTCCTTCCCTCTATCCCCACACTTTCACTACTTAAAGACAATGGAAATGGAAAATAAAAGAGAAAGTCTAAATAATTGAAATGATCAGTGGATTAGGGACTTGCTCTAGATGGATGACTCTTATGGTTAGCAATAATCCTAAATTGCTCAATTTTCTAAGTAGTTAAGATTTCATTGAGCCATAGAATGTTAGAAGTGGAAGAGACCTTGGAGATCCATCTAGTTCAACAGCCTCAAAATATTTATTAAAATATCACAAAGTGCTTGGTAATAATCAAGCAGAAGGCAGATTCACATGGAAATGTTTAACCTAATAAAATTAGGCATGACACATTTTAGTTTTCCTGTTTGTGCTTATGAGGGGAGATTTTTTTTTTTTTTTTTTTAAGATATTAAAGGGAAGGGGAGGGATGATGATGATATGATGTTGGTTATTCTTTGGGGAAAATGATAATATCTTTTCATTCTAATAACCAAAGTCAACTTCCTAGAAGAGATGAAGTTTGACTTGAGTCTGGATGGAAAAGATATATGGCAACCTGGGTATCCAAAAGTAAGGAATGGATAGAATAACAAAATAGATGAATGAAGGACGGAATAGGTTGAACCAAACAAACAAACAAACAAATAAATAAATAAATAAATAAATAAACAAACAAATGAATGAATGAATGAATAAGAGCTTACTGCTTAGTGGACACCTTGCTAAGCCCTAAGGATATAAATTTAAAAGGAGAATTTCTGCTTTCAAAAAGCTTACATTTAAAAAAGAGGAAATCTTCAGAAGAGTATCCTTGGAATGTGCCTTGTTCTTATGGCATTTCACCTTTTTTTTTTTTTTCTGATGTCTTAAAGTTTTGAAAGCTATTTCTTTAAAATTTTCAAATGTCACAAAAGTACTAGGGATGTTGGATGACAGGATCCAAAAAAATAAAGGTTACAAAGTTATGCTAAATCAACTTTACATATATAAGATGAGAAAGACATGACTGGATCATTTTGAGAAAAAACAATTAGATGGTTTCTAAGGTCTCTTTTATTTACTAATTTATGCTCCTACGAATATACATAAATATATATATGATGTTCACAGGAGCATATGTATGTACTGTACAAATATATATACAGCATAAGCACATTTATTTCCATCTAAGCATGAAATATTAGCACAGCTTAATTTTTATTTTTTAAGATAATAAAAATGTAAACTTATCTCAAAAGCCTCTTCTCATTGGTAGAAATCAATATCCTGTGTCTACATGAAGTATAGAACTGGCAGAAGAGGGAGAGAAGAGAAATCCAGATTTGAGAAAAGAAAAGAGATCTGGACTCATCAGTTTCTTTTGAGTTCTTGTGGCTTCTATATTCGAGAGAAGGTGTGTGATGCTAATCTCTCTTTAAACCCATAGGATGCTAAAAGAAAAAAAAATGTATAATGAGACTAGAAAGATATGTTAGGGTTAAATTGTAAAGGATGTTAAAAGTCAAATAATCATCAATTAGAGACAACATTTATACCAATTTTTGAAAAATATTAAAATATATTTATATTTTATCACAAACCCTAAATGTGCGCCATAAATATATACACAAATGTTTGTGTGTATATGTGTGTATGTGTGTGTGTATTATCATTAAGAAGCCTTCAGCAACATTTATCTATGTAATTGAAGACATGGGCTCCCCAGGGAATTGTTCTACCATAGTTGAAAGAAAATAGGCTCAATTAGAAAGAAGACAAATAAGACCCAACACCATGTCTCAGAGCCCCATTTCTATGAGTTGGGAAAGCAAACTTAGGTAAATGTCAGGAACAAGAGTTCTTAATAAAAGTAGAAGGATTGGGAATTAGACTTGATCTTTTTAAACAATAAATAATGAAATTGCTTTCCTCAATTTATATAGTTATGGTATGTTAGTCAACATTCTATAAATTCTTAGTAATAATGACAAATCACTATTTTTACTGTTAGTAAGCAATTAGCAGGAATTATAATCATTCTGGAAGTGGATTATGACTTAAACTCTAAGCTCAGAAAACTCTAACTTCAAATTCTGCCATTTATTCTAGTTGTTTTAAGAATAGAACCAACATATCTGAATTATAAGTTGACATGCTCTCAATATTATTTAATCTGAATTTTCTTGCCTTTTAAAGGACATTAAAGAATATCAACAGTAAGGTATTTTTGATACAAAGTATTAGATAAAGTTTTCAATAGCTGGGCAGATCTGATCAAAGTTATTTCTTAATTTTTGAAATTTTTTTGAAGGAATACAAATATAATACTGAACAAGAAGACTGAAGCACAAACCTTCAGTACAAATATTCTGCCCTTATAGCTATAACCACTGAGTTTCACTGGAGGTAAGGGAACTGGTATGGATTTTTGTTTAAAACTAAATTCATGATTCAATACTTAAAATTGGAGTATTTAACTGGATCTTTCAAAAACATTTTTGGAAAATGAGTTTTTTATTTTTTTAATTTTCTTTATTACTTTTTGGCATTTACTTTTATAAAATTTTGATTTTCATTTTTTTCTACCTCTCTCCACTGAACCCTCCCTAAGACAGCAATCAATCTTATATAGATTATACATATACAATCATGTTAAACATATTTCCATTTTAGTCATGTTGTGAAAGAACAATCAGAACAAAAGGGAAAAAATAAGAAAGAAAAAAAATTTAAATTGAAAATAATATGTTTCAATGTGCATTAACATTCCATAGTTCTTTCTCTAGATGTGGATAGCATTTTCCATCATGAATCTTTTAGAATTGTCTGAGATTATTGTATTGCTTAGAAGAGCAGGGTTTGTCAAAAGTTAATCATCTGTACAATATTGCTGTCACTGTGTAAAATGTTCTGGTTCTGCTCACTTCACTCAGCATTAGATAATATAAGTATTCTCAGGTTTTTCTGAAATCTGACTGCTCATCATTTCTTATAGAACAATAGTATAAGAGTAATCCATATACCACAACTTGTTCAGCTAGTCTCCAAATGGTGGACATCCCCTTGATTTCCTATTCTTTGCCTCTACAAAGAGAGCTGCTATAAGCATTTTTGCACATGGGATCCTTTTCCATTTTTTATGATCTCTTTGGCATACAGACCTACTAAAGTTATTTCTGGGTCAAAGGGTATGCACAGTTTTATAGCCATTTGGGCACAGTTCCAATTTGCATTCCAGAATGGTTGGATCAGTTTTCAACTTTACCAAAAATACATTAGTGATCCAATTTTCCTGCATCCTCTCCAACATTTATTATTATCCTTTTCTGTCATATTAGCCAATCTGATAGGTGTGAGGTGGTAACTCAGAATTGTTTTAATTTATAATTCTGTAGTCAATAGTGATTTAGAGCATTTTTCATATAACTATAGATGGCTTTAATTTCTTCACCTGAAAATTATTCATATCCTTTGACCATTTATCAATTGGTGAATGATTTTTTCTTATGTATTTGACTCAGTTCTTTATATGTTTCAGATATGAGGGCTTTATCAGAAATACCAGTTATAAAAATTATTGGCCAAACTTTTTTTTTTTAACTGAAGAAAATTATTTTGGTTAAATTTTTGGATTTTTATGTAGAACTTTGAGATTATTCTTCCTTTAAAAAATGGATTTAGTGCAATCTATAATTCATTTTGCCAACTACTTTTCATTTCCTAAAAATTGTTTATACCAAATTTCAAAGAAGCTATACGTCAGAAATAACCTTGTTTTTAGCTTCCACATCTAGATTGATTTCAAGAAATATTGTTAATGCAGTCTAATTTACTATTCCTTGAACAATGTGTCACTTAGTGTTACTATAGTTGGTGTGATTGTTACTCTGTGGGAACAAAACTATAATACTTAGTGTTAGTGACCTTAAAATCTTTCCAGGAAGGTTTCATACATTTTTTTAAATCTTTCCTATTCAAAATGCAACCGCTCTTGGAAGGCTTTAAATTCAGTCTCTGATATATTGTTATTCAACAAATATTTACTAAACAAAAACAAAGTTTAGATAATAATAATTTCCAGCATTTGTATAACTGATATACAAGTGTTAAATAGCACTTTAACATTTAAAGAGTGCTTTGTAAATATCTTATTTTATCTCAAAAAAAAAAAAAAAAAAAACCCTTGGAGGTTGATGCTATTATTATGCCCACTTTATAGTTGAAGAAACTAAAGCTGACAGAGGTGAAATGATTTTCCAGGATAAAACAGTTAATAAATGTCTAAGACTAGATTTGAAATCAGGTGTTGCTGATTGCAGATCCAGTTTTCTAACCACTGTTACCTAGCTACCATAATTATAATAATGATCATGATAGTAATAATAATAATTTTTATGAAGCACTTTAATTTTGCAAAGTGCTTTTATATATATATATATATACATATATATATATATGTGTGTATATATATATATATGTATATATATATATATATATACATTAGGGCATTTGATCCTCACAACAATTCTGTGAGGTAGGTACCATTGTTATCACTACAAAAAGAGAATGCAATAAAAGTTAGCCTTTGGTTATCTGACCCAGAATGATGATGAATTGGAATTGAAAGTTAGTGACATCATAGAAGTGGTAGGAGAGGTAAGCAATTTTTTAATGTAATATGTATATGATATGAGTATTCTTAGTTCTTGGAAGTATAGGTCTCTAAAATCCCATACATATGAACTTCTTTGTTTATATCTAGGCCAACATATCCACAAGGAGACAATGTTATTTCATGTTATTTCAGAGGGGAGTAAGCTCTTAGAAGACATTTAGGTGGCACAGTGGATGGAGTGCTAATGCCTATAATCAGGAAGACACATCTTCCTGAGTTCAGCTCTGGCCACAGACATTTCATAGCTGTGTAACCCTGGACAAGTCACCTAACCCTGTTTGCCTCAGTTTCCTCATTTGTAAAATGAATTGGAAAAGAAAATGGCAAACCGTTTCAGTATCTTTACCACAAAAATTCAAATGGAGTCATGAAGAGAGACACAACCAAATTTAGGTGACTAGGTGAAGCAATGTATAGAATACTGGGCCTAGGTCATTAAAATGTAAACTTTTTGAGATCATGAACTATTTTTACTTTGATCATTATATTACCTACCAACAACTAGTATATTACCTAGCACATAATAGGTACATAATAAATGCTTGCTGAATTTAGTTGATTTGAATTTGATCTTTTAAGGTTTGGTGATGGGGATGCATACATAATATATAAAGAGTGAAAATAGAGACAGTAAGTTCCAAATGGATACCTGGCCTAAAATTTAGACATTAAACCAATCAGACCTATAGAAGGAAACATGTTTTCAATCATAGACAATACATTCATTTGTTTTGATCCCATGATTTCAGGTTTTTCTGTTTTCCTAATCCCTTCTGATCCATATGCAGAGATAATTTGTTACAAGGAAATATTGATCGGGGGAGGCCAAGTAATGTGGAGTAACAGTAAAAAATGAAATAACATCGGTAGATTGTGTCTTAAAATGTGAAAAGTGAAGTTCCTTATTTTTTAAAATAGATTTGAGGGAATAGTTAAATTCTTTAATTGCTTTTTAGAAAGTTATCCTTAATTTGCCATTTAAACGTTAATCTAATATAAAGGTTTCATGTATATCTGGTTTGGGAAGTTTTTCTGTAGACATTTTTGTTTTGACTTAAAATTCTTAGATTCTAATCAATATAATTGTTTCAGAAACTAGACAACTCAGGTGCAGTCACTAACTTGTAGAGTTATCTTTATATCTACATCTTTAAGTATTAGAAAATGTAAATGAGTAAATCTGTTCACTATTTGTCATAATTCTTTTCCCTGAGGTAATTGGGGTTAAGTGACATGCCCAGGATCACACAGCTAGGAAATGTTAAGTGTCAGAAGTCATATTTGAAGTCAGATGCTTCTGACTTCCAAGCTAGTGCTCTATCCACTGTACCACTTATCTGCCCTTATTTGTTGTGATTTTTAAGGGGGACTGATAGTAGGATCTAATTTCCTTTGATATGTCTAGGATTTTAATTGGTGACTTACAATCTCATTTTCAAGTGAGGAGGAAAATTATCCATACAATTAGGTCTTGGTCAGTTATTGTTTAAACATGTTTGAAACAATTCACTTTCCGTCTTTTTTACCAAAAAATAAGGAATCTCACCTTTCATATTTTAAGTAATATTTTATTGATTTTTAAAAATTGTTAGTTACTCTTATGAAAGGCACATGATTAAAACTGGTTTGTTTATTTTCTAGAAAGTGGCTACTTGTAAACATACCCTCTAACTAATCTAACCCAATTACAGAGTGAGTCTGGTTTTCTTCTTTGTAAAAGGGGATAACAATGCTTGTACTCCCAGACTGGTTGTTGTCAACATCTAATAAGATCTTTGGAAAACACTTTACTGTAAAAGGGTTGAGTTGTTATTATTCATGATAAAGAAATTAGCAGTGCCTTTTAAATGTTTTCAGAACACTTTAAGCTTGTGAAAGACTTTAAGTACCAAGGGGAAGAGGATTCTGATACCTAAGGGGTGATACATAAATAGGTACTTAAAGGCCAGTTAAAGTGATCACCTTAATAAGGACAATGACATGGAAGATTTACTGGAAGAATTAGCATGATCTTTTAGCAGATTATAGAAGTATTCCATGTGGGGAGTAATAAGTTTCTCTGCTAAGGTAATGGCAGTGAAAGAGAGGAAGAGATGAATTTGAGAGGTGTTAGAGAAATAGGATTTGGCTATTTAAGGTTATAAACCAGGGAAATGGGGGGCAGCTAGGTGGCACAGTGGATAGAGCACCAGCCCTGAATTCAGGAGGACCCAAGTTCAAATCTGGTCTTAGACACTTAACACTTCCTAGCTGTGTGACCCTGGGCAAGTCACTTAACCCCAGCCTCAGGGGGAAAAAAAAAGTTAAACCAGGGGAAGGGAAAATATCAGAATTAACCTCAAGGTTATGAACATGGTAGTATGAATACATCATGGTATGATAGTTTGGTTTTGTTTTTTTTTTAAGTGAAGTAGAAAGGAAGTTTAGGGGAAAAAATAATTATCTCAGTTTTGGAAATGTGTTTGAGGGTTAGTAGACTATATAAAGAGGGAGAATTTTGTGATTTGTAGAAGGAGCAACATTTTACATAAGTTTTCCTTAGAATGTATTGAAAATATCCTGAATAATTAAGTGACCCAAGGGTCTAAAATTTTGGCTCTTAATATATAGATTTTTGGTGGCATAAGTACAATAGCCAGACCATAAGGAAGCAGGAGGGATTGTTTTTCCTTTTCCTATCATAGCCAATTCAGAGGGGGAGGAACTATACTTAACTGAAGTAACCTTTCCATGGTGTGACTAAGTAAACCTCCTTGTGTTGATTGTCATAGTGTTTATGACACTTCATTTTCAACCTGAAATTCCATACTATCTTGAATTAGGTCAAAACTGCAAAAATTAGCAAACCAGTAATATTGGACTGAAATGACTGGAGATTGCCCCACTAACGTGGGAGGAAAGACAAATTGAAGAAGGTACACACCAGATGGCCTATGTGCTTCTGGTAGTGTCAACCAATTGCACTGAGGCATCTCCTATTACTATCAGTGAAGAGGTTTGCACAGGACAGGGAGTTGTGGGAACCACTCTGTGGTGGCACAGGTCCTTTGCAAATGAATTTACAAACCCAAAAAACTAAATTGGTAAAAAAAAGTTTATTATTGGCATTGGGAAGTCAGCCTTTGCTATGAATGAATAGAAAGATTGAATTCCTTGTTGGCAAGGTCCTGACAGAGAAGTAAAGTTTTTAGTGGAGGAGTCTTGGCAGAGAGAAAAAGAGATAAAGTTTCTATCAGAGAAATCCCAACAGAGAGGTGAATAAGGTTGTGTTAGGGAAATAGAGAGATAAAGATAAAAGAGTAATGTTGAAAGAGAATATCATTTCAGCAGGCAGAGGTTTGTAGCCTATGCCAAGGGGAAGGAGAGGTTCCTTGACATGGCATGTTAGGTCCTCTGCAAAGAGATGGGTTGAAGGAAACTTGTTTTATGAGCAGCTCTTGGTGAGGGCTGGGAGCAGTTTGAGCTGGAATCAGAATAGAAAATCTTAGAATTGAATGAGTGTTTCTGGACTAATCTCCAACTCAAGAGTTGGAATCTACATCTCAGGCTAAGTAGGACTCAACCAGTCCCACCCAGATAACAGAATGAAACCACTTTATCTTGATGGCCTGGGGCTGGCCTATGGTGGGGGGGGAAGCTTAGCATTCCCCCCAAAGTCAGAGAGAGAGAAAGAGTTTGGGGGGCTCCCCTCATTATTAGGAGATTAAAAAATAAACTGTAGGCATTCAGAAAGTAGAAACAATTGAGAAAACAATTTCTGTAAGATGATGATAGGTTCAGAAGCAGAATTGCAAGGAAACAAAGAGAAAATTGATAATGAAGAAGGGAAGACATTGATGATGGGATGCCATTATGATTTTTGGAAAGAAAGAAACTTGCATGGCAAAATTCTTCAGCAGGTTATAGAAGTAATCCATGTGGAGAGTAATAACTAATAGCCCCCAAACACAAGTGTATAACTGCTGTGCTCTTTTTTTGTCCTCATTTCCTGGAAAAGCAAGTCCACTGACATATCCTTTCCAAAGATAAGAGTAGTGTTAATTTGAGAAAGAGGAGATTGGGGAGGATGGGTTAGCTTCATGTAGGTATGATTTCTGGTGATATGGTTGGGAAGTTGGACCAACACCAATATTCTGGATAGATATCCGGAGAAGAATGGGATTTAAAAGAATGATAACATCATTTATAAACTTAAAACAAAGACAGTCATTGCTTAGTTATAACCCACAGTAGTATAAGGACAGGAGATATTATGAGCTCTAAGTGGCTTCCCTTGTGAAAAAAAGGACAAAAATTCATCTTTCATACCAGCAAATACTGTTCATTATGAAAATGCTTTGGGAAAAGAGTGCTAAGGACATCAGTGAAAGAAAGCCACAATATAAATTCAAATCAGCAAACAACCACCTTTTTTAAGAACCAAGGGATGTTTTCTTTAAGGTTAAAGTGACAATTTTATTCTAATGTAAGAGATTTTAAGTTTATCCCAGGTGATACAACAAGCTTAGGGGAAAAAAAAGAAAAAAGAAATGTTGGAGCACCAACTCTGTGTGCCAACTAAGGAGTATTACTATCTCAGGTCAAATATGCAAACTTTTTAATAGGTTATGTAAATTCCTTTGAGAGGAAAAAAAAAAAAGATGAAGCAGGATCAAGGAATATAATCGCCTTTCAATATGGCAAATATATATATATAGATAGATAGATAGATAGATAGATAGATAGATATGGTTTGTCATAACTTTTTGTATACAATAGATTCTGAATTCAAAATAGGAGCCAATTCATATGGAGTTCTCAGCAGCAAGAAAATAAAAACATTCTTTGCCTTTTCTCTCCTGATGTTGAATAAATTGGGGAAAAAAAAACTTTAAAAGGATAATTAAATGTTTACATATAAGACTTTCTAGAAAGAATGAAAAAGGAAAAAAAGAACAAGAAATGCTTATTGAAGGCAGATTCTTTGACTTTAATAGTTAATCATAAACATCAAATATACATAATTTAATGATCACATTGCTATTCAATAAGCTATGCATCAAAATTTCAGATTTCCTATTTTAAAAACTTTCTTACAAAAAAGAATACTGAACTACAAAGTAGTTATCTTAAATTAATCATTTATCAAAGAAATAATTCTAACAAAATGTGAAATAGTTTCTCCTTGTAATTCTGTTGTACATAGAAATGGAACTAAAAATATTGCATAAAATGATTAATCACACAGAACAGAAACATCAAAAAGGAAGTGAGAGCTGAAGGAAATAGTAAAAGGTGAAGAGAGAAAACATAAAAAACCATATAAGATAGCAGGTAGGAGATCAAATCCCTTTATTGTTCTAAAGATTAAATATAAACTAATATATCAAGCATGGGGAAAGAGAACAAATTCAGAAATTATTCTTTTCTTTGTACAGTAATTCTAAGTGCTAAGTGTTAATTTATCTCATGCGTGGTAATAACATATCTGTTCACTGAATTTAGATTTTTTACTTTTACAATAAACCTACAGTAGGCTTTTGAAATTAAAACACAGTTTTCTTTAGTAATTACCACTTGTGGTCCATAACTAATTTACAACTTGTTACTTTAAGAAATAATTGCCTCCTGGAGAGACTTATATGAACTGATGCTGAGTGAAATGAGCAGGACCAGGAGATCATTATATACTTCAACAACAATACTATATGATGATCAATTCTGATAGACCTGGCCCTCTTCAACAATGAGATGAACCAAATCAGTTCCAATAGAGTAGTAATGAACTGTATGTACCATCTACACCCAGCAAAAGAACTCTGGCAGTTGACTATGAACCACTACATAGAATTCCCAATTCCTCTATTTTTGTCCACCTGCATTTTTTATTTCCTTCACAGGCTAATTGTACACTATTTCAAAATCCGATTCTTTTTGGTACAGCAAAAATATATTGTATTTAACATATACTTTAACATATTTAACATAAATTGGTTGACCTGCCATCTGGGGGAAGGGGTGAGAGGAAGAGGGGAAAAGTTGGAACAAAAGGTTTTGCAATTGGCAATGCTGAAAAATTACCTATGCATATAGGTAATATATGTAATATATGTAAATAAAAAGCTACAATAAAAAAAAGAAGAAAAAAGAAATAATTCCCTCAAAATGTTTGTAGCAGTCCCTTTTTGTAATGGCAAGAAATTGGAAACTGAATGGATATCCATCAGTTGAAGAATGACTGAATGAGTTATGGTATATCAATGTTATGAAACATTATTGTTCTATAAGAAACAATCAGCAGGGTGATTTCATAAAGGCCTACAGAGACATACATGAACTGATGCTGAGTGAAATAAACAGAACCAGGAGAGCATTGTACATAGCAACAACATTATATGATGATCAATTCTGATATATGTGGCTCTTTTCAACAATGAGATGATTCAGGCCATTCCAAAGATCTTATGATGATGAGGGCCAACTGCTCCCAGAGAGAGGACTGTGGGAATTGAGGGTGGATCACAACATAGCATTTCACTCTTTTTGATGTTGTTTGCTTACATTTTGTTTTCTTTCTTATTTTTTTTTCTTTTTCATCTGATTTTTCTTGTGCAGCAAGATAATTGTACAAATATGTATACATATATTGGATTTAACATATATTTTTAAACATCTATTGAATTACTTGCCATCTAGGGAGGGAGTGGGGAAAAAGGGGGGATATTTTGGAACATAAGATTTTGCAAGAGTCAGTGTTGAAAAATTATCCATGGATATGTTTTGAAAATAAAAAGCTTTAATTAAAAAAAAATAAGAAAGTAGTATGAAGTAGAATTCAAAATTTCATTTGCTGTCCTATTGGGGGGGATGTTTTGACTTATATATGAAAATTTTCTTATATATGAAATTCTTCTCTCCCACCCTCCTGCCCCAATGGCAGCCCCCGGGGTCTCACTCCTCCTGCTCCTGGCAGTGGCAGCGGCGGGCGGCTACGAGGGTAACCACGCCTTGGATTTTGATGTGCCGCCCGGCGGGGTGGTGCACTCCTTCTTGCAGAGCCACTCACAGGTGGGAAGGCACACCTGCACATTCACATATGCTTCTCAAGGCGGGACTAATGAGTAATGGCAAATGAGCCTGGACCTCAGCGATGACAGCCGACTCCTCATCCATTTGGAGGCCTCAGGGAAAGTCTTAGTTGTTCTTTACTCAATTTAAGGCAGAAGTGCAGAGAGCAGAGGTCGAATATGGCATGGCTTATTCTAAAGCTTCAACTGGAAAAGATGCAGATGTTCCCCTGAAACCTGAAGAATTTGGAGTGACCAGCACAGCAGTGATCCACAGGCAAGGGGCATTCTGATCTGAACTGTCCAAAATTGTGTTAGTGGCCAGAACAGGCCACATTAAATTGTGATCCTAAGCTTCCTCTGAAGTTTTTCTTGTCTTGTCTCTACTGAAGTGACCAGAGGGGACAATGTCATATCCTGGTTTCCTAGGGGGTTTTTCATAGTTTGCCAACAGATGTATACGTTGCTGTGCTTGGGATGTTGAGGCCAGTACTCTGCAGTTGTCAGAGGGAATAAGGCTCGAAAGCCTTTCTTTCAGGCAAGTAGGACTGGTCCAGATCCCCGGCCTGCTCCCAGACAGCCTGTCCCTGCTTTTCTTTCCATACCTCGTGGTACTACAGTTCCAAACAAGACTCCTTTGATGCTTACTCATAAGGGGAAGTAAGGAGGTAGGGCTAAAGCAAGCAGTGCCAGGGGCCTCAGAATCACCTCAGCATGCAGAAGCAGATTTGCCTTCCTGCCCAGGGGACATAGTCCTTTGTGTGCCCAGACAAGGGGAAGCCTGCCCTCTGCTGCTCCATGTCCAGCACCAGAATCATTGTTATGAGGAAGGGGAAAGGCAGCTTGACTCTGACACACAGAAATCCAGCCAACTTGTTCCGTGTCTCAATACAATTTCAGGACTGTTTTCCTAGTCTACCCATTTATTTCCATATAAATCGACTGTGAAGGGCATTCAACATTCTTTCATGTCAAAATAAATGAGGGTGCAGGGCAGGGTTAAAACTCAATAAATAAACAAACAAACAAATAAATGATTATAATTTTAAGAAAGAGAAATAATAAGTAATTGATTTTCTAATAGTTCTTTCCAATTCAAGTCTTCAATCTTTGATGACTTTACTAAGAAAAGAATAGTGAAAAGCATAATAAGATCAAAAACTAATAGATGGATACATGATTAGTTGAATGAATGAATGGAAAAGCATTTAAGTACTTAACAAGTACTTCATAAGTACTTAAGTCTTACTAAGTCATCCATCCATTCCCTGGAGAAGAAAATGGAAAACAGCTCCAGTAACTTTTGCCAAGAAAACCCATGAACAATACGTATGGGTCCACTTGCTCAAAAAGAGTTAGACATGACTGAATAAGTCATCTTAAGTACTGGGGATTAATTCAAATACAAATAAGACTGCCTTGTTCTCATAGAGAAAGAAAACATGTAAGGTGAACATTGGTCAGGAAGAAATGATTTGAATAGGAAAATCAAAGTGAATGTAATTAGAGTCATAGGACAATTGATTCACATGTTCTTACCAAGAATGTTAGAGCTGATTTGATTACTATTTTCAGAGCTAGAGGTGGAAGGGGAAGGGAAATACATATATAGATCATGGCATGGGAGATGGCCAAAGAATGGGATATATAATGTATCAGTACATTCCAACTTCTTATAAAATCTCTTGTATATACATCCTCTTTCCTCCTTATTACCACTCTCATAACTTCTAGATTATTGCAACAGATTGCTTGTTGGTTTTCTTGCCTCAACTATCATTATCTTCCAGTTCATTCTCCATTCAGCAGAAAAAATTGATCCCTCTTAAGCATGTTTCACCATGATCTACCTCAATCCCATTGATTCAGTGACTTCGGTAGTTACTTACTATCTTTACAATCAAATATAAATCCTTTGTTTTTTAAAACCCTTCATAATCAGGCTGTTCCAGTGTTGCTCCTTTCCACATATGCCAAATTCTGCCAAATGACACTGGCCTCCTTGCTATTCTAAAACAAAATACTTATCTCCTGGCCTTTTTTTTTTTTTTTAACTAGCTGTTCCTCATTGTCTTCTCAACTGTCTTCTGGTTTCCTTTAAATTTCAGTTAAGTCCCACCTTCTGTAAATGAATCTTTCCTCATTGTTCTTGACTTTAAAGTCTAAGTGACTTTACTCATGATGAGGGCAAGGATACCAAAGGAGAGGTTAGACAGGAATGGGTGAGGTGAGGTTCCGTGTTCTCCAAGGTGCAAATTCCACAGCCAAGGAATTTCCCTAAACCCAAAGGCTATGGTAAAAAGCTTTATTTTTAAGGGAACACAAAAACAGATTCTCTTGGCGGGCATATCATTCTCAAGAGAGAAGTGATCTGCAAAGAGACATTTTCTGAAGACTCATTTTATATATGAGTCTAAGAATTGACATCCTGTCAAACTTCCTCTGAGTGCTTATACAAGGCCATTTGAGTTTGTATATCAAAGGAGACATTTTCTGAAGACCCACTTTATGCATGAGTCTAAGAGAATCCTGTCTCCAGAGGATGCAAGACCATTTGGGTTTGTATATACATTTTGTTGATGATTTTACATAACTTTACAGGGCTGTCTCAGTTTTACTCTCATCACTCTGACATGATCCAATTTATCTAGTATTTGATTATTTGCAGAGAGTTGTTTATTTTCTCTTCCTCTGGACCACTAGCTTTTTGAGCCAAGGACTGATGATTTTCTTGTTTGTTTTGCCTTTCTTTGTATTCCCAATGCTTAGTATAGTGCCTGCTAAGTATTAAGAGTATAATAAATGTTTATTGACTGACTGACTGGATAAGACTGAGTGAAATAAAGAAGCTCTGGTACCTAAAGTTAATGTCAACCAGTCATTGTTGGCTTCTAACCTATGAATAAAGTTAAACAGAGTAGACTAGTGACAGAAAGTCAGGAATGAAACAGAAGTTTAGTTTCAAAATAAGGGAAATAGCCTGCAAACAAGGACACATGTGTCAGAGCCCTTCCTCTAGTTGGGGTACCTGCTTTAGGTGTGACTGAATCTTGATTTATATACTTATGGATAGACAAGTCTAACTGTGTAATGTAGCAACAGTAGTGAGGTATAACACCAACAATGAGGCAAGATTGTATAGTGACAAAAAGTTCGTTCATAGCAGGGATTCCGTGTTTGACCTGTTGGTGCTTGCCTGAGTTCAGGTACCATCAGTTCCAGAAGGTGAGTGCAAGCAAAGAATTATTGTGATGCCCAGCTCACAGCTTGCTTACTGGACTTTAGCTCTCCTAATAACTCGATGTTAGAAACTTGATTTATTTTTTTATACTGCTTTATTGTAGTGAGTGAAAAAATGTTCACTCTTTGGTTTGGGGCCTAAGATTATATTATTTCATAGCATACAGAGAGTGGAAGAGGAGAAAAGAGATGACAGAGTTGTCTTTTAGATCTAGCTTAAAACTGTATCTGTGCTTTATTACCTGAACTTACAACCTAGAAGAGTGAATGTTAACAGTTAACTAAGCATGTGAGTGAGGCAGGGAAATGGTGTATAGTTTAGTGATATAATATTGGGTATTAATCCTTTTTTCAGGTATCCAAGTGATTACCTTGAGTAATACTTAACTTTTCTGAATTTTACTTCCCTCCTTTATAAAACTGTAATAATATTATCTTGAAGGATAAAAATTAAATGAGACAATTTATATAAATTATTTTGTAAACATTAAAACACTATGTAAATACAAGTTATCTGCAATACATTTTTCTTTTTAAATAACACAAAACTTTAAAAACCTACTATATAAATAGTTCTGTTTTTTGGTGACCATGTTGTCCATGAAATTAAAAGCAAATTAAGAAAGAAAACATAATTTTAGACATCCTGGCATAAAGCCTCAAAGCAAATTCTCTGTCAAGCATGCTCCCCACTGTCCCAATCTTTTATATGACTCCTGAAAATGCTAAATATTTTTATCATTTAAATATTTATTTATTTTTAATAAAGAACACTATTACCCCCCTCCCCATCTAGAGTCTTTAGCAATTTCATTAAACTCATAAACTATTAAATAGGAAGAAGGAATCATAAATAATGAGGTTCTGGAACCAAATTTACCAGTCCAGGCAAACAGTGGAGATATAAAATAATTTCTCTGGGCAAGATTTAAGCAGGTAATGTATTATTGTACTTAACCCTACTACTTGCTTAAAGGAGAGTTGAATGTGCAAAAAAGAAAATGCAGATGACACACAAAAGCAAAAAAATTGTAGCTACCTATTCTTGGAAAAGCTAGAGAAATGGGAAACCGTACCCTTTGATCTAGACCTTAAGTGGTAGAATTAATATCCTCAACTCTGCAAAATCGGCTAGTTTTTCATCAAAAGGTATTAAAATCACCTTTAACTTAATTGACTCAAGGTACTAAAAAACCCATGTGGTTGATATCATCCTCTGGTCACCTAAGCATAAAGCAGCCAGAAAGGCTCCAGGTGATTTTGATGCTTGGCTGATGGAAAACAGCCAACTAAGGCAATTAAGGCAAAGGAATTACATTCAGTTGTATCAACTAGTGATGTCAAAATATTCTCCTGCTCTGGCTAAATCAATCTCTTTTTGCTGACTGTGAAAAGATCTCTGAGGATCATACTTTGTTTCGCTATCCAAGGGGGCTAATCTTAATAGGAGTGGCCCAGATCAGAACATTTCTAAAATGGATATAATCTAGAGGAAGCCTAATGAAGTAAGTATTACTCACTCTGAAATGTTATTGTTTGGTATTGTTCTGGTTTCTAATTCCTCCCTTCACTGTTTTCCTTTCACCATGCGGAGAAGCAGATTATTGAGATGGATACAGAGCTAGTTAGCCTCTCATACAGAAAGACCTGGATTCAAGTCCATCTTCTCTGTTGACTCTGTTACTATGGTCTTGGTGATCTAGGCAGTGCAGTTTGAGTGGGACCAGAAGCAGATTAAAATATAATTGGGAGATATTTGACAAAACAAATAAAACATAGTTTTACAATGTAATTTTACCTAAGTCAATTTATGGCTCCCAGAGATCCTTATTACTAATTAGTTGTCTCAATTTCAATTTGAGTTTAACATCACTGTACTAGGCAACTCAAAATTGCAGGGAAAGTACTGACCTTGTCAAGCCAATTCCCTCACTCAGGAAATCCTTCTACTATCCAATAATACTGGCCTTCTCACTATTCCTCATATACCAAACACTCTCTCAAGTCTGTGTCTGTACACTGGCAGTTCCCCCATGCCTGGAATGCTCTCCCTCACTTTTGACCTATGACATCTCTTTTGACCTATGACATCAGTTTGTTGCCCCTTCTTCAAGAGGTCACCCCATTTGTATCCCAAGGAATTCATAAAGGAAAGAAACAAACCCACGTGTGCAAAAATGTTTGTAGCAGCTCTTTTTGTGGTAGCAAAAAATTGGCACAAATATGTAGATGTTCATCAATTGGGGAATGGCTGAAAAAGTTGTGGTATATGAAGCTAATGGAAAATTACTGTATTATAAAAAATGATGAACAAGCTGATTTTAGAAAGGTCTGGAAAGATTTACATGAACTGATGCTGAGTGAAACAAGCAGAACCAGGGATACATCATACACAAACAGCAAGAATGTGTGATGATCAACAATAAAAGGCTTAGTTCTTTTCAGTGGTTCAATAATTCTCTCTCCCATGGTTTTTCCTTTTTGCTCTGATTTTTCTCTGCCAATAAGATTCAAAAAGCAATGTGTGTTAAAAATAAATTAAAAAAAAAAAAAAAAGAAGTCACCTAGGTGTCCCCTTTCCCTATTCTTCTTCCAATGCTTGACATCCCTCTAAAATTACCTTCTAATCAAAAGACTGGGGGAGAACAAGTTGACTATCTTTCTTGTATATACATAATTGTTTGCAAGTTGTCTCCCCATTAGAATGTGAAGTCATTAAGGGGCAGGAAGTATGTCTTTGATTTTTTTGTCTCTTCAGTATTTAACCCAGTGACAGACATATGATGTGTGTTGACTGACCAATGAAATGGCAGTTTACCTTTATCTTTGCTTTTATATACTCAAATAGAAAGTGGAGAGGGATGACTTTAAACCATAAACTAGGATCCCTTTAGACAGTGTATTGCTTTATTATCTATATTTTATTTTATTTTTACTTTGTTTTGTTAACCATTTCCTAATTATACTTAAATATGATTCCTTAGGAGTGTAGTAGACCACACAGGGGAGCGTTTAACACTTCTACTTCTACACCAACAAAATAATCTAATCACTGGGCTCTATACTTAAATATTCCCACTTGCTGAAATGTTTTTCTCTCTCCTCTAAACCTGTTAGAATTAAATGTAACTTTCAGAGCCCAATTCATATTCACCTCTTTAATGAAATCTTCCCTAACTACTCCATCTACTGTGATAAACCCTTCATTTTTTTTAACTTCTCATAATTAAAAAAAAAATTAATAATAAAGGAAAGGAAGGAGAGTGAGAAAGTAGTATACTTTTGTCTGTATTTAAATAATATCAGTTCTTTCTCTGGAGGAGTGTAACATTTTCCATCTTAAGTCCTTTGTGATTGTCTTGGATCATATTTCTGAGAATAGCTAAACCATTCACAATTCTTCATTACAGTGTTTTTGTTACTGTGTACAATGTTCTCCTAGTTCTGCTTACTTCACTTTGCATCAGTTTGCACAAGTTTTTCCAGATTTTTCTGAAACCATCTTGCTCATCATTTCTTTTAACAAAATAATAATCTGTCATCAATGGAAGAAAACAAGACTGTGTACTTGCTCCCATGCTTTTTAACATAATGTTTTCAGCTATGTTGTCAAATGCCTTCAATGAATCAAAGTTGGTTACCACATTGATGGTAAATTTTTCAACTTTAAAAGCTACAAGACAAAATTAAAGCAGAAGGAGTGTTAGTGTGTGCTTTTTTTGTTTGCAAATGATTGTGCACTCAGTGTAGCCTCTGAAGCCAAGATGCAACAAAGTTGTATCAATTTTTTTTTTTTTTTTTTTTTTTTGCTTGTGCTAATTTTGGCTTGATAATTAACACCAAGAAAACAAGGGTACTCCATTAGCAAGCACCATACCATCCATATGTTGAACCACCAGTTTGAACAAACTATGATATTTTGAATGATGTAAATTCATTGACTTTGGCAGTATATTTTTCAAAGATACTGATAACACATTGATAATGAGATTGGCATACATATTCCTAGAGCTAGCTCTTTGGAAGGTTCCAAAGGAAAGTATGGGAGAAGAGGGGCATTAGACTGACTACCAAACTGAAGGTCTACATTGTGCTGACCTCATTGTTGTTTGCCTGTGAAACCTAGACAGTATACCAGTACAACACTAGAAAACTGATTAGATCACCTGGCTGAATAAGATATCAGACACTGAGATCCTTTCTCAGACTTAACTGCCAAGCATTACAACTCTACAGCAGTGAGCACAACACCATTTGGCCAGCTACATTGTTCAAATGCCAAATGTATACTTGCCAAAAAGATTATTTTATAGAGAACTCACGAAGGGCAAGTGCTCGCAAGGACACTGTCAAGGCGTCTTTTAACTTTAGAGAACCACAAGATGTACAAAGTTAGACCCCAAACGTTCATAGAGACTAATTGTGTCCGACCTGTGGCAGAGTACTCCAAGCTTATATTGGTCTGAGCAGCTATAGATGGACACACTGTTATTCAACTCTAACATTTGTGAATCATGGCAGTGATATCATTTTGGTCCTCTGAGAACGAAGGATAGCAACCAACCAACCAAAACAACATATTGTATGCCTCATCTATTCCATTGATAGACCATTCTATTTCTTAGTCAGTACTAGACTGTTTGATTATTACCCTGATATAATGCAGTCTAAGATCTTTGTTCTTCCTTTTTGAAGAGGACCATGACATCAGGAAGGTGATGTCATGACTTACAAGTGAATTGGATTTAAGTGAGGGAGGGCTTTGCAGAGTCATTCTCTCCTCTAGAGCCGTCTGGTTCTAATGGCCATATTTGTCTGAGGCAATGTCCATTCAGTGATTAAGGCTAGGTAAGAAATGAGACAAAGAAAGACCTCTTTTACTAAATCAAAAAAACAAAACAAAACAAAACAAAACAAAAAAACCACATTATCTAAGAGAGAGACCATCCCGGTTTCTGGCCCAAACAGAAATGATTGCTATTTACATTCACTGTGAATCAATCAGGACAATGATTAATTGGGGCTTGGTCTGACTTAGTGTTGGCCAATCAATGAAAGTCAGAGTAATTTGAATTTTAGGCTAGGTCCTTGAGAAACAAGTCTGGCCTATAAACTCCAAGGGATCTTGCTATCTTGCTATCTTGGCAAGTTTCAGTGACCAAAATTTACATTCCTTTGGGCAGAGCACCTACAGGTAAGAGTATGATACCTCATGTGGACAGAGGGAGAAGAGGGAGGGAGAGGAAGGAGGGACATATATATATATATATATATATATATATATATATATATATATATATATATATATATATATATATGTATAATGTTTAGGTCCAAACCCCTTATTTCTTATTTCTGTTTTTTTTGGGGGGGATGGAGGATGGGAGGCAATTGGGGATAAGTGACTTGCCCAGAGTTATATAGCTAGTAAGTATCTGAGGCCAGATTTGAACTCAAGGTCCTCTTGACTTCAAGGGCAATGCTTTATTCACTTCACCATCTAGCTGCCCTGAAATATCTCATTCCTTAATCCTTAAAGCAAGAGTTCTTAACCTGGAGTCCAGCAAACTTGAATCTAGGTCTTCCTGAATTTCAAAGATAATTCCTATTCCATATGCTGTACTGCCTTCAAAAATACTAAAAAGTCAAATTATTTTCCTGGAGTCACTCGGTCATTGTGAGTCAGAGACAGGAATTGAACCTAGTCAGTTTTTTTCTCCCTAACTCTAAGGCCAGCTCTCTTTATCCACTATCCAGGCTACATAGTATATAACATATGGTTTCCTCATATAGCAAAGTTACATCATGATTGTAGTCACTCACCTCTAAACATAGTCTGGTTTTCCATTATCTTTCCTAACACATGGTGCCTAGAACTGAACTGATGTGATTTTTTACCAGGGGAGTTTTGCCCAAAGGAAATGACATCTTAGGAGCATGCTTTGGAGAAGGTGGGGAGGGGGGGGGTTTCCTTTTCACTTCGACTGCTTCCCTCTTTGCCTTTCACTCTGTAGACCTCTTTATCTGTGGTGATCTTCTCCTAAATTCTTGTCTTTTCTCCAGAACCTATGTAATGATATGTATGAGGTCAATGAATAAATGAAATATTAAGTGCTTATTATGTGCAAAGCACATGCTAAGGACTGGAGATACCAGTAAAAAAGTAAGTTAGTGATTTTTCTCAAGGATCTCACATAGACATGGGGGAGACAAAATATGCAGAAGATTTCAGCTGCAAGTTAGATAGAAAACCCTTATGGTCCTTAGGATGTGGGACAGCTACTTGACACAGTGGTAGAGAGCTGGACCTAGAGTCAGGAAGTTCTGAGTTCAAATCCAGTCTCAGACATTTATTGGCTGTATGATTCTGGGCAAGTCACTTTCCCCAATTTGCCTCAGTTTTCTCATCTTTAAAATAAGCTGGAGAAGAAAACAGGCAAACTACTCTAGTATCTTTGTTAAGAAAACTCCAAATGGGGTTATGAAAAATGGGACAGACAGGACAGAAATGACTAAATAACAACAAAGGATCTTTCACTACCATGCTTATTTTCTTGGTATTTATTTATGGTTTTGCATTATTAATTATCAATTCAATATAAAACAGTAATTGATTCTCTATTCTGTTCTGAATACTTTGGTAAGTTTTTGATTAAATCATGTTATGATTTGGGGGTCAGGGCTGTATATCTTACTACTCACTACCCCAAGTAAATCAATAGCTATCCTCACGTCCTTTGTGTTTTCTAGTACTAGAATAGTACTAGACACTACTAGTTAATAGATTGGTTTATTGGTTAACTGATTAAAGCAGGGGTTCTCAAGCTACGGCCCCTGGGCCAGATGCAACTGGCTGAGGACATTTATGTGGCCTGGGTTATGGCAAATGGGCTGAGGGGTGGAGACAGAATTCGAGTTTTTGTTTTTACTATAGTCCGGCCCTCCAACAGTCTGAGGGACAGTGAACTGGCCCCCTATTTAAAAAGTTTGAGGACCACTGGAAAGAGACACAGAGATATAGATTTTTTTGTCAATTATCATTATCAGATACTGTATCTGTCCTGTCTATTAAGTTACAGTGAGAAATTTGGGAGTAGAATCTGGTGTAAAAGTGTCAGTGGGAGTCAAATAACTCTTGACCTTACACTAAACTCAGATGTAGGTTCTCTTCTTGTAGCCATGCTTATCCTTTGTAATTTTGCAACATTCATTTTGTTTTGTAATTCTTTTAATTTACATTGTTGTATCATGCATATTTTCTTGATTTATGCTTACTTTATTCTGTATCAGTTCATGCAAATGTTTCTATTCTCTGTATTCATCACATTTAAAATTTCCTGTATCAAAGTAATTTCCCATTACCTTCATAGACTATAAATTGTTTAATCATTCCCTCATCACTGTCCATCTACTTCTTTTTCACAAAAAAAATTAATGTTATAATGTCCGAGCTAGCTTTCTGGAGGATTTCAGGACCAGCCCGAGTCCTTGGTCTTAGTGGAGGAGGCAGGAGAGTCACCAGGATGATCAAAGATGGATTCTCTCATTTCCAATCTTTCTCATTCCTTATATACCTTAGTACAATCACATCATTATAGCATACTGAATAAGTGTGAACTAGAGAATCATCAATTCATCAATTCCACTAAGTTAACACCCTGTTTCAAGTATACTTCTCCAGAGTTTGGGAAATCTACGAGTGTAAATATTTTGATGTCTATGAGAACTTTGTATAGAGAGAATATTAGATTAGAACTTTGTATAGAGAGACTATTAGATTAATATCAAAATCAAAGCTGTTAAGAATTTTAGGTAGAGAAAGTGACAATGGGAATTGAATGTAGAATGAGTTAAACTATTTGATGAAATATGGCAAAATAGAAATTATGGGAGCATTGGGAAGAAATGATCATTTAAATATATACTTTGTATTTGGGAAGCCAAGAAAAATTAGACATACTTTGATATGTACCCTATATATGGGGACAAAGCTTTCAACGTATTTAAGGAAAGGATAAGTGGGACTGGATGATCTAACATTCCTATATGGAGTTCATTCCAGTATTGAAATCCTGAAGACACAAGCAGAAACAATTTTGGTGCAATACAAAAGAAGATATCTAAAGAGACCAATGTAGATATGCATGGAGCTCATTGACTTAACTAGATGTTTGTTTGTTTGTTTTTTTTCTTTTTTTTTTTTTAAACATATATAGAATAAGGATACAAGGACTGGCAATGAAGGATGACTAGAAAAGCATAACTTCACCCTGGAATTAGAGTGTCAGGAATGATAAATCTCAGAATGAGTTGAGATAGTAAGGAATTCGAGGGACATCAGAAAGAAATTTTGTTGTTTTTCATTGGTTATATTGGGGAAAATAAGAAGGGTAAAAACAGAAATAGTCTACTGCTGGGAGCAAGCAAGATTATGATAATTGTAATTAACTCTTTAAAATTTGAAAAAAATGTTTTACGTATGATCTCACTTGATCTCTGATGATGGAGAGAAGGTAAAACTATTATTTCTCTTTTGTTTCATCCTGCCAAAGCAGAAATATTGGTGCAATGATAAAACACATGGAAAAATGGCTAATATGGCGTTGAAACACAAGATACTTAGGAATATAATAACAGAACATTTGGCTGCTCTTGATGAGTTGAAGTCATGAGATATCTTCTAGGATACTGAAATATGTCATTACTTAGCATTGTTACTAATCTTTGAAAGTTCATGAGGAATGATTGATATCTTTCGAGTTTGAAGAAGGCCTGAATTTTCAAAAAGGAGAGAGATTAGTGCCTACTAACTACATAGAGAAAGGTGAATTTGATTATGATTCCTGAGGAAAAAAATCTCAGAATGCTGTAAGGGAGAATTTATATTGTTAAAGGGATAGTAAACCATTAGAAAAGGGGGAAAATGGTTAATAATCATCATAGCTTAAATATTCCATCAAGAAAAAGTTACATCAAATTAGCCTCATCTATTTTATTATGTGTTACTAGGTTGTATACACTCATATACACATATATATTTTATGCTTTATTTAAGAAGTTTAATTTGGTAGTTGAGTTGAGGAAAGACTGGATTAAGGAAGGGAGACCAAACAGCAAGCAATAGTTCAGTGAAAGGATGAAGATTTGCACCAGAGGAGAAGAAGGTACCTATCAGAAATATTAAAAAGATTAAAAAAAAAAAAAGAATTAGGCAATATATTGAACTAGTTGAATGATAAGATAAAAGGATTGGGAATAATGCCAATTAATGTGTGAAATGAAGGAAGTGCCTAGTGGAATCCCCCAAAGAACTAGCACTTTAATGTTTAATATTTTTTGTCAGTGACTTTGTTAAATAAATTGATTATAACTGCAGAAGAAACAAAGGAGAGATATTTAATATGCTAAATGACAGCAGGATCTAAAAAGATATAAAAATGGTGAAATTTGACAGGTATAAACAAGTAGTCTTCTACTTGGTTTCAAAAAGTCAACTTCATGGGACAACTAGGTGGAGCAGTGGATAGAGCACCAGTCCTGAAGTCAGGAGGACCTGATTTCAAATCTGACCTCAGACATTTGACACTTAATTTTTTAATAGCTTTTATATACAAAACCTATGCATGGGTAATTTTTTTTAACATTGACCCTTACAAAAACTTCTATTTCAACTTTTCCCCTCCTCTCCACCCCCTCCCCTAGATGTCAGGTAGTCCCATACATGTTAAATATGTTAAAGTATATGTTAAATACAAAATATATATATATATATATATATATATATATGCAC